>NW_027325364.1:31006564-31606564 GCF_036924035.1 Leuresthes tenuis
TAAATATGTCCATTGCCATTGGTGTGAATCGGCTGTTCGGAGCGGGACCTTAGGCACTGAAAGGTAATTAAGTGGTCGGTCGCCAAGGGGGAATGGGGCCATAGGAGAATTTTCCCGGATATCAGCCATCGGGTTTTTCGCTCCTATTCGCTGCGAACAGTGGACGATCCTGATGGTAATGTTAATTGCCTTAAGCACTTTTTGGGTTTCAATATTTTATGAATTGTTGTAGCTTAGTTAATTATTATTATGTGTTGTAATGGTACTTATGGGTGAGCAGGGTCTTGCCACTGCTTAAACCACATATAGTTTTGGGCCAAAATGAACTAAGATTCTACACAGAGATTGGGTTCGGGGCCACATACACACACTAATTTTAAGACATATTGAAACATTTATTGATTTATTCCTTGCATACACGTACAGGCGTGATACTTATAGCTTTTATGAAATGTGCTCATTGCAGAGTTATGATCAGTTGAGTAATGAAGGTTGAACTATTCTGGGAAAGAGGTTCTGTTCCCAGCATCATGATAAACACTCCTGATACAGAAAGGTTTAGCTAACGCATTACAATTGTTTTACACATGCATATGCAATGAAAACTTGCTTGCTGCTGATAATCGCAAAGAAGAACAGCTTACACATAACAGCTCACATAATGAAGTTGTATCAAAAGGGGGATAACAAGAATCTCCTGTCTGGTTGTGCTGCACCTCAAGGTCGGTGGCCACTTGCAGTTTGGGGACCTGCTAAGTTGGCTGCCGCTAACAGGTGTTACACAATACAGAATATAACGGTCCTACCTCATTTAGTTGACATGATTAAATCATGTCAAAAGGGGGAGTTGTTATAATTGGCTTTGATCTTAGACATTATAAATTCATATTCTGTATTTTCCTAAATAACCTATGTTCCTAGCTGGTACTTTTCCACTCTGCTAATACTGCACAACAGATGACCTTAAATGGTCCAAGACCTTAGAAGGACATAAACAACTGGGTCAGACAAAACATCTCTATTAGGGCAGATAGGTCTGGTCCATTAGATCCACGCCTAAAACAGCACTCACACACACACACATTGTTTATCACATCCAAAGAACACAACAAGGACAGCAGCTGGCCTGAGCATGTCACCCAAAACTGGCCAATTATACTCTGACAAGTGTGAATACAACTTCTGTGAGATAAAGCTGAATATAAATATAACATGTTTCCGGATAACGGGGCTCGGCCTGACGGATTTCCTGCGGGAGCTCTGGCACTCCGAGTCCAGCGCTGCAATATACTTTACTTGTGACTACTAATAAATACTTTTTTAATAAACGATTTCTCCAGCTTGTTCTTGAGCTTCCAATGAAAAAACCGGGCTAACAAACCATTAAGGTGTTACTTTCTCAGTATGCTGGGTAATTCACGGTCTGAAAATTTAACTTCTGTTCCTGCCTAAATTCTCTGGATGAAAGAAATAAGTTTTGATCAAGAAATTTGTATTTAACGACATCCATCATTCTTCATTCTGACCAATCACTTAGGGGCTACAGACAAGAAACTGACAGTCAGGCCACCCCAATACTTCACTGTGGTAGTGATGGGTTTAGAGTTGCACAATACCCATGGTACCCCGCGGTGCTAAATCGTTACGGTTTCTACTATACTAGAAATTCTACACGATGGTACTATCGTGGATTACTATAGTAACGGTGCCAGATTCCGCTACACAACCTCGACTCTCCTTCCGGCTTCTCACCGCTTGCTCCTCCCTTGTAAACAAACCCACACGGCAACCACTGCAACCGAACTACAAAGCTGCTGAATGATTGGCTGTTTGCCTGTTACCGGTGGCCTCCGGGATATGATAGGCTGTTTCCGCACGCTGGGTCCGCCCGTCTGTTAGTTGATTGGCTGTTCGTGTGTTTCTGACGGCAAGAAAGAACTCCATGTAGACAGCTCCGCTTCGATAGAAATTCGTTTAAAAAAGAAAGTTCTGTCTCGCCCAGAAGCGCACACAGTGGTCACAAACACGGGACAACAATGGCAGAAGCATCGGGCCAGTGGCACTACTAAAAACAAACTCCAAAAGCCACATTTGGAACTATTTTGAGTTTAAACAAGGCACAGATGGTAAAGCAATAGACGATGGCCGTCCACTCTGCAGGCGCTGCCACTCAACTATAGGAGCCAATGGAGGCAACACACCTGCAATGTCGTCACCCAGATTTATATGTGGAATACCAGGTTAGTATTTCCTGTTTATTTTATAATTGGCTAATATTAAGCTATATGCTCCATGTACAGGCTGAAGAATTTAGAGTTAAAAGATGTTAAAGCCTCTAGAAAATACATAAAAAATATATAGTTTTCACAGGGAATCAGTTCCTGTTTATTGTATTTTTTCATCTATGTTTTATTATGTTGGAGAAGAAGCATTATTGTCAAACAGATTTTTTTAAAAGACTGGATTTGTTATCCTAAGTCGATTATTAATATTAGCATTATGTTTGTCATGCACATATCAACATACGTAATTAATAAGTATAACTTGTACGAATACACTGCAGTTCATAAAAATAATAATAACAAATTAGAGCTGCAAGCAGTGCTGATCGGGCCCGAGCACGTGCGCATGTCGGGGTAGGCGTTGGACACCGGCTGACGCGCATCGCACAGCACAGCTGTCTGTTAAGTGTGGAGCAGGCTGTGAGAATGCCATGTATATGAAGACATCATCACCAGGGTTTTAGAAAATTCATAGGGGCGCTACAGGACCATTTACCTCCGGCACACGATATTCTTTACATACGTACGAGGTCCTCAGCATGGACGTGTGTGCCAAGTTTCATGACCTTGATATGATGATATGGCTTTTAACCCATCAATGCCATAACACGATCTTCACCGACCCGCCGAACCTTCAGACCTTGGAAAAGATTCTCCTAACTTGTTATCCCCCATGGCTTAACAGTAACCTGACCAAGTTTGAAGCCAGTCGCATTAAATCTGTAGGAGTTCGATCAGATGCGAAGCGTGGAAAAAGGCTAAACGGCACTAATTTGCACGTTCAATTCAAAATGGCCGACTTCAAAATTGCCCGGGCTCCATGATGTCATGAGGCTTTTCTGTGCGCCTGGGCATGACAAAGGCGTGTACCAAATTTACCTACGCAAAACTAAGTCCAAGGGCAGGGGTATTTAGAAAATGTGTAGGGGGCGCTACAGAGCCATTTTCCTCCAGCCACACAAAATATTCTATATGTACGTATGAGGTCGTCAGTGTGGACATGTGTGCCAAGTTTCATGACCTTGAGATGATGATATGGCTATCAAATCACAAACGCCATGACACACCATTCGCCGCCCTGCCACACCCACACCATTTAGACTTTGGAAAATTTGATCACAACTTTTAATCCCCCATGGCTGAAGAGTAACCTGACCAAGTTTAAAGCTGTTACCATTAAATCTGTAGGAGGAGTTCGATCATATGTGAGGTGTGGAAACAGTGTGACGTTTCCAACCACCAGCAGGTGGCGCTATAGGTGAGTGTCAGTATGCGCATATGTATGCAGTCAGGGCAGAGTCCCCGGCAAGCCTATGACGTTTGGTGAAGACCATACAATGTATGCAAAAGTTATGAGTGACTTTGTGTTTTGTGGCAAGCAGAGACCAGACGTCAAAGTTTGAGGGTCTGCCCCGAACACACGTTTTATAATTTATAATAAAAAAAATAAAAAAATTTATCATTTTAAAATTGGATCACAACTTTTAATCCCCCATCGCTGAAGAGTAAGCACACCAAGTTAGAGGCCATTAACATTAAATCTGTAGGAGGAGTTCGATCAAATGTGAGGTGTGGAAAAAGGCAAAATGGCATCAATTTGCATGTTCAACTCAAAATGGCCAACTTCCTGTGGACTCGGCGCTATCATGTCAAGAGGTTATTTTGTGCGTCTGGGCTTGACAAAGATGTGTACCGAATTTTGTCCTGCTACGTAAAACTAAGCTGCACGTCACAGATATTTATTAATTTTCTAGGGGGCTCTGTAGAGCAATTATGACGCAACTACAGTAAAACAAAATGACCAGGCCTGATGCGCATGGCAAAATTGGTGAGTTTTCGTGCACGGGAAAGCACCGAAAAATGCTATCAAAGTGCAAAGAATAAGAAAAATAACGGCAAGGAATATAATAGGGCTTCACAGCCTTGCAGCTCAGGCCCTAAAAAAGGCTGCAGTATCGCGATAATACCCGGAACCATGATACTTTGTCTGGTATAGTATTGTGGTTACTTATTTTGGTATCTTTTGGTATCGTGACAACTCCAGATAGGTTTGTACCAAAATTTGACTGTAATGCCTTCAATCACTTGTCTGGGGAGTCTCCCAGGTCCATGAGTTTTGTTGATCAGCCCTTTCTTGACAGGTTTGTTAGTTCTGTACATATCTCTTCAACCCAAACCTAATCAGAACTTCTTGAGAACTTTGTCCCTGTCCTGTTTGGGAAGTTCTCCTTCCGCATTGTCCTACTTGGTTGGTGGTGCCCCACCCCTCAGTGGTGTTGCAAACTCTTGGGCTTTTCCCATCAGATGAATATATACTGAGATCTTCTTACACATTAGACATAGGTGGACCTAACTGAACAAAAGATGTTACTTTTTAATTTCATTAGCAGCATGGGCCTAAAAACAAAGGGGTTCACAATATGCATGCACTACTTTTGAGCTTTCAATTTTAAGCTTTAAACGTTTTAATTTTTTGCCACCAATTTGGATTATTCTTTGCCGTCCCATTACATAAAATCTTCAAACATGTAGCTTGACACTGCAGGTTATAATATGTAGTAGGGAGTGACGACTTTTTCAAGACATTTTAACTGTTTAAGTTAAATACTGTTAATATATCTTACCTTAGATAGCTAAAAATCTTAAATACTTTGCAAAATGTGATGACAGGAAGAATTAGAATGGCATCAACATCTTGACTAAAACAAACAGTACCAAAATCCAAACCTACTTTGGAACCCTTCACACAGCTCACAGGGTCCTACATCTCAGTAAAGCTGGAGCATCTGTAACTCTTGTTTCATCCCTCTCTTTATCAGTGGATACTTTAACTTTAGAACGTACATTAATCTCTGTAAGGGTGGCCTCTGTCTGAGTACTATTCACTGTAAGAGATGTACTACCAAGCATAAAAATCCACTAACATGTATGGCAACCACTAATTACAATGGAGAAACTTACATTACAACACACGATTTTGTCACTGGATCTCTACATAACTTGTTGTTTACTGGTATTTTTTATGTTCAAAAACCTTTTAATAAGTTACATGCTTTATTTTTTAAAACGCAGATTGTTGTTTAACAAGCCTTCCATAAAAGTGTCTGGTGTGTCAGAGTTAAACATGTTTAATGCTTTGCACTGCTCTCCTCTAGTGCTTTCTGTTCCATTTAAGATTGTTTAACCTTTCCATCTGTTTCACAGTTACATGGATATGATTTTTTTCTTTGTCTGTATTATTAAAAAAAGCTATACATAAATTTCCATTTACTAGATGTGGGCAAAGGCCCAACTTTTTTTGTTGATCCTGATCTGGATCTAGAAATGTTTTATGCATTATTGGAGGAGATGCGAACTTTCAAATTACTCTTGTTTTATAGAGACTTGATATAAGTTTCAAGGTGACCAATAAACCCCTATATATCAAAATGATATACAATTTCATGCTTATTACCACAGGAAGAAAGATTTGGTCTCACAAGAGACTTTCACAAATTCTTCAAATGATTTTTTCAATAGAAGATAAAGTGTTTCTAAATACCCATATTTTTTTCTCAGTCAGTCTTTTCATATCAGTATGGATCTCTCAAAGTTGTTTCAAACATTTCTGTTTTCAATCTCAAGAGTAACCTGTGGACCGAGCAACAAGCTGACATGGATGCAATGTCAAATGAAAATAACATTTTCAATCCTGTTAACATGCTGGGTTGGTGGTTTTTAAATGCTAGAAGACATATACTTCCAGTGATATAAGCAGTCATGAAAGTGCAGTGTATCAATGAATTCTTATAATATTATTAACATATTATTTGATTTTTATCTTCAACTTTTATGTTTCTAAAGCTGATGACAGTAATGTAGAAAATAATTATTCAGTGACCTGCAGGTGACCCTGTACAACTTGCTTCTCTTACTTTACAGAGTGGGTTTTAAGTTTCAATTTGCATATATGAATTAATTAAACATTACAACTGACATATTTGATGAAGTTACACATGGAGCTGCACTCCATTCAGAAACAATGACAAAATAATCTATATGACAATGTGCTTAAGTATCAGAAAAGATAAATGTTGACCTTAGCCCCATGTTGATGCATAAATTAAAAATACATCATTGTGTGATGAAAGGAATGTTGTGACTAACAGGACAGAGGTTTGTTCATCACGTCCTCTCTGGCAGGAATGGCAATAGCGAGTGACACCTACGAGCTTCATCGTCCTGTTCTTCTACATCCTCATTTATGCTCACACATACTCCCAAGAGTCCCCCTCCTATCTCCATTTCCATTGCTCTCTCTCTCCTTCCATCATCTCCATCCATCTATCTCTTCTCGAAACCTCTCAGCGAGGCTTGAGCTGTTGTATATAAAAAGGCATACTTGGGCCGTGGCGTCAGTTTGGAAATGAGACTTGTTTGCATTTTAACAGTCTGCTCTCCGGGTACGTGGTAAACGTGATGAGAGGAGGATTGGGGTGGTAGTGATGGGAGGTAGGGGAGCACAGAAAGCAAACGGAGAAAATGCAACACTGAGAGATAGGAGAGTGAATGAGGGAGTGTGTTGAGAACACTGACTAATATAAATTCATTATGTAAATCCACTGCTCAAACAAATTGACAGGAGGGTATTACACCCGAGAGGTACTGAATCAAGAGCATGAAAGCATTAGCTCCACTCACCCTTGACCTTCAACCTTGATTTGTTCACTGAAGTGTGCCCTTTATGCATACTAACCACTGAGGAGGGGTCAGCCAGACCAAAACATCACAACACATTTTGTTTTCTTACAGCTGTAGCTGGAGACAAAATCCTCCATCCTACATCTGTGCTGGAATGTAAACTATGCTGAAAGGAAAACATTGTAGAGGACTGTGTTCTCACTGAAGCAGACCCACATACCAGACACAGGCAGCAGCAGCTGCCACTCGAGACTCTTCTTTCATCGGATATCTGAAAAAGCATATATGAATATCCAACCCTGGAAGCAAAAGAACACAATCAGCACTACAGCAAGCCTGCAGTAAAAAGAGGACACTGTGTGCATGTGCATCATTTATGCCACAGTGTAAAAGTTCCAAGAACATTACCACATTATTCAACTGGATGACAAAAAAAAGGCTTCTGAATAATTCTGAATGAGTGCACCAAAATGTTCACTTTGACATGGACTGAAAGTTTGGTGATAAAACTTTTGATAAAGAGTAAAGTTAAGGGTTGCATTTTGTTATAATTGGCTTTTTGTTTATAATTGACATTATGTATTCATATTCTGTATTTTACTAAATAACCAATGTTCCTAGTTTGTACTTTTCCACTCTGCTAATAACCTTTTCATGTATGTCCTTAAATGTATGTCCTTGAATTGTCCAAGACTTTAAGATGACATAACGGGACAAAATAACTGGGTCAGATAAAGCATCTCTATTAGATCAGATGAATGAATGAATAAATATATTTCAGACAAAAAAAGAAAGAAAAAAAAGTGATTGGTAAACAGTAGTTATAAAAAAAACAATCCCAAACAACATATACATATTCACCAGTATCAACTCAACATCACATTACATATTCATATATAAATTTGAACATGAATAGAAACTAATTATATAAACAAAATTTCCACTTGTATAAACTTGTAAGTATTTATACCTTCAGATATGACATCAATTAATGCAAATTGTCTGAAAAGGGGTATGAAGAAGCAAAACGTATTTATTCATACCCCTTCTCCCTCTAATTGCCCTTGTAGTAACCTTCATGTTTGATTTCTATGCTTTTATCCAAAATTCTAAAAAAAAAAATAATTAAAAAAAATAAATACATGTATACACATACATACACACACACATATATGCATACATGTATATACACACATACACATACATACATACACACGGACCAAACTGTATTCAACCTAAATAACAACAACCCCACAGCAGGTGCTTGTGAGACAATCACACCCAAATACACATTCACACCCTTGTACATCAGCACTCAGAGTACAGAGGCCCTCCCCAATCATCTGTGCCACAACCCGACACCACAGTCCCTCTGCCAGGCCCCTTAACCAATCACAACTCTGCACCCCACAGTGCCAGGAGGAGGACAAAGTCCCTGAGACCCCCCGCGAACCAGCCCGGGAGCGAAGTGCAGACACCACACAAACACAGGCATCCGAGTCCCTGGCATTTCATTAACTCTCTCCATCGACACATCATTTTTTAGGATTTGCAAATGTGTTTTGCTTTTGCAGTTTCCAAACAACATAAACTTAGTCTTATCCAAGTTTAATGATAATTTATTAATATCAAACCTAATATCTTTTTTTTTCTCAGTTGCCTTATCAGCAGCAAGTCTGTATCTAAACTTTTTTAGTGATCTGCTTTTTACTTACATTTCGTTTTATTTTTTTGACAATGTGCACTGCTACCAGTACTAGAGCAGTGTACACAAGAGAAGAACTGTTGGCACTGTCAAGGATTGGACGTGGAATTAAACTATGGCGTAACCACGCATTCTTTGGGAGGGTCATGTCCCCCCCAATATTGAGAAAATACCAACCTGTCCCCCCCAATATACAGAAGAAAATATGTAAAATGCATGTCCTCCTTTTATGAACCCTGTCAAGGGATCGGTCTCTTGTTATGTCTTATTTATTTTCAATTTATTTCCGTGTGTTACCGGGGACGTAACGGCTGCGCCGCGGTCGCCGTTGTTGATCGCTAACACTCTAGTCAATGAGAGTGACCCAACGGGCGCGCCGCCGTCTCAGCAGCGGCTCTCGTTATCTTTACGTTGGACTTCTACTTTTGACGGAGCCGCTGCTCAACCGCGCCAAGCTCAACAGAGCAGATTGTACCAGAACAGAAAATCCAACACAGAATCAACAAAATAAACTTCATAACATTAGACTATTAGACTTTTCATTGTTAATGCACATTTTGAGACATTGACACAATAGAAGTGAACCTGGACTTAAAAGTCCTCAGCACATTTTTTGTTAAAGGAAAAGTCTGTAATTTGTTACATCATTAGTTGTCCTTATTAAAATATTTACATAAACGTGCTTTGGGTATTTGGTCGTTTTCCATTGGAAGCTGTCCTATTTGCTACAGTACTACTGGAAGAGCATAATTGTAATTGGTAGGTGTGTTTAAGGTCAGTAAACAGTAAGCAACTAACCAAAACAAAGTGGGGGGGCAGTCACTGTCTCGGAGAAATTACACTATTCCTTTAGATGTGAATTTACATGGTCAATGTAGTCCTCTAAACTATGTTCTAAATGTCTAATTTTTCATATATAAATAAAAAATTGTAGATAATGCACTCAACAATTTTGTTTTTCTTGGACCCCCCCCCCCCCCCCCCCCCCCCCCAATGTCTAAACCATGGTTACGCCCTTGGAATTAAACATTCAGTACCGAGCTAAAAAAGCTGTACCGTGGATGCAGAGCTGGAGCAAAACGAAAGGCAAAGAGGAACAACAGGAGGTGGAGGTACAAACCTTTTCTGCCCTCTGTGATTATGGGAAACGCTAAATCACTACCAAACAAGTGTGATGAACTAGAGGCACTTGTACGGAACCAACGGCTGTATAAGGAGAGCAGTTTGGTCTGTCTGTCTGAGTCCTGGCTGAACAACAACACACCAGACTCGTGTGTGGACCTCCCCAGCTTCACAGCCGTACGAGCGGATCATGACCAGAGTACGAGCGGTAAGCGGAAAAGGCGGAGGTATTATCCTGTTTTTAAATCAGAGATGGATTAACCCCCGCAATGTGACCGTTAAGTTGAGTATATGTTGTCCAGACATTGAACTGCTGTCAGTTGGTTTCCGTGCGTTCTATGCGCTCAGAGAGTTTGCATATAGTCGTCATTCGTTGTTTACATTCCACCGAGGGCAGCACCGACAACGGCGTGTGACATCATCAATGACGCCATTGCTAGGATACAGATCCAGCATACTGAGGCATTCATTGCAATCACAGGGCATTTCAAACACGTCTCTCTACCCTCCTGCCTGACTGGCTTTGTACAGTATGTGGACTGTCCAACACAAAGACATTACAAAGACATTACATCTGTTTTATGCTAATGTGAAGGAGGCTTACAGGGCAGTGTCTCTTCCACCACTGGGTAGATCTGATCACAGCATGGTCTATCTACAACCCACATACAGACCTTGTGTACAAAGACTTCCTGTTACTACCAGATCTTTCAGGAAGTGGTCACTTGAGGTGCGTGATGCACTTGAGACTGCTGTACTGCTGGAGGAAGAAGAAATGGACATTGACATGGACAGGAGGGTCAGCACCATCACTGACTACATTAACTTCTGTAGGGACACTGTGATTTCAGTGAGGATCGTAAGGTGCTATCCTAACAATAAACCATGGATCACCAGTGACATAAAAGACGTCATCTCTTCCTCCTGAACCATAAAAAGATGGCGTTCTAGAATGGGGATGGAGAAAGGCGGAGGAATGTACAACGGGAGCTTAAAAAGACACTACGTCAAGCTAAGGTGGAGTACAAGAAAAAGAAAAACTGCAGTAATCCTATTTAGCTATACGTAAAATAGCAGTTAATTTATTCTTATATTTTTTAGATTTATTCTCTACCTTCAATGATATATGCTTTATGAAATCTCTACATAGTTTGTTCTTTTTTTTACAGGCGTTTTGCAATCCCTTCGTGATCCATGGAGCTTCTGAGTATTTGTTTTTAATGAGAGAACATTTTTAATGGACAGTTTTTGTCATATAATAATTTGAAAATATTCAGAAAATTTTCATATGCTTTATCAATATCATCTTCCTGCAATACTGACTTCCAATTATGTTTCAATAATTCATATTTGAATGATTTGATTGATTCTTCTGTTCTTACTCTTTTAAACCGCGGCTTAATTTTCTCTTTATTTTTCATATAGAAATTGTTGCAAACGACAAAGACTGATAGATGATCACTAATATGCTGACTTATTAATCCACTTACTGTATTGTTATCTAAGATATTAGTAAATATATTATCTATTAATGTGGTACTGTTAAGTGTGATCCTGCTGGGTCTAGTCATTCTGGGAAAAAGGCTCAAACTGTACATGATATTAATGAACTCTTCAGTAGGTTTATGATTGTTTGAGTGAAATAGATGTATATTAAAGTCACCACAGATGAAAAAGACTTGAGATGTAACTGTATATGTTTGCTCAAACCATTCTCTAAATATTTCCATATTAGAATTAGGAGCTCTGTATATGCAACTAACAATAACATTTAAATTTTTTCCATATATATTTGAACTGTCAAACACTCAAACACATCTTTAGTCACTCTGGTCATTGTAGCCAAATTATATATCGCCGGCACACAAGGCATATATATAGTGAACCATTTATTAAAATTATATGACCAAAGACATGATCCCTGACAACAGGAGAAATGCTTTGAATATGGCTGATTATATAAGAAACACTTAGTGAACTGAAAAGAACTAAGGGGAGGGGATGAATGGATACCGGAATCATTCAAATAGTCTAGGATTGTAACTATTTGAATTTAAAGGCTAACAACTTGGGTTAATTTATCATTTTAACAGCAAATTCTCTCGACACCCTCTGCATACCGTCTGAAATGTAAGAACAGGGCAGATCTTACGGTTAGGTCAGTTCCGAACCACAGGTAATCGCCTGTGGGTCCCACTGGGTCTCTCTCGGTTCCGCGTCTCACGGCCTTCGTTGTGGTTGACTTTCAGGGACTGGACCGGTCGCTTTCCTGCGCTGGAGGGCTTCTGGTAGCTCGGAAGACGAACGGGGTGGTGTGTCAGAATTCACCGCAAATAATGACAAAATTGTCCAAGGGTCGAGTTGGTTTTGGTTGCTGACCAATTCTGATGAGGTGAACTAAAATTCACCAAAGACTGATAAAAAGGTTGACAAGCTTAACTTGGTGAGGATGCGCAGCAGCAGAGTTTAAAACGCGCTATAGAGAGGAGACAGGATGACGGACGAACAAAAATGAAAAACTTATCTTTCTACTCTTTTCTGAACTTTCAATATTCTCTATTATGACTTTTCCTTGGAGTTTCCAGAGTTTGATTTGCGGAGGCGGGGCGTGACGTAGGCCTATGCTACACTTTCAGCAATGGTATGCCTGAAACTGTTGTGACGTCTGGGCATATTTTGTAAGGCGACCTGCAACGAGGGTGCCTCAAAGTAATTCGACTCCTGCATTCCTCCTGTGTGTGTCTCATAAACATTTGTTCAGAGGATTCTAAAAACACCATAACTTGTTAAGATATAAAGGGTAAAGATATAGCATAAACTTAGGATATAAAGACATCAAAACAACATAACATAACATGATGGTTATGAGTCTAAAAATTCAGATGGATATCTGTAAAATTATGACGTATGAATAACGAACCAAACAATGTTATTTTCCTGTGTTAAACACGGAATACAATAAGAAACAGCTGAAGCATTGGTTAACACTTACATTATTTCATATAAATGTCACATGTCATATGCAAGTTGTTGACTTAGTTTTGGGTTTAACTATTCAGTACTACGAACCACTCGGGGGCAATGTGGCTCCATAACCTGATTAGTCATTTTCCAAATTAATTACTTCTTTCGTATCCTTCCACGTACAATCATGAAAAAGATATTAAAATGCAGCTTGTGATATCACTGAGAACATGAAAGAACTTGTACAACGATATAAAGCACATTTAATACAGTTTCAAGATTCAGCTAAAAAGTGATTCTGGGTAAGATCCTTTTGAGAGGTCCATGCTACGACTGTCTCTGGCTTGAGTCAGAGTCAGGACAAACTGTCAGCATTGTTTACTTTGACCCATATAGGGTCGGAAGGGTCCTGTTCTGGTTTTTCCTGAGAGGGTCCGTTGTTTGTTCAGCTTAGTTAGCACTAAGCTATTAACGCATTTACCTAAATTTACGGCACAGGTCTCTGGAATTGAGGGGCTGAGAAAACTCCCCCAAAATGCTTTCGTGGGCAAAGGTTGTTGTAAATTTTTCTTCTTTGCTGTAGAAATCCCCCATCTGGTATTCCACACTGACCATCCCCACAAAAGAATGTTGCAGTCATTAAAAGTCTTAAGTTTGTATTAAATTCCACACTTGAGTTCGCTACATCATGTTTTCAACTATTTTCTACTTTAGGTTTCTGTCAACATACACAGCTACTCCTCCACCAGTTGTCCCTTCTCTGTCTATGTTTCCGGATATCGGGGCTCGGGCTGACGGATTTCCTGCGAGAGCTCTGCCACTCTGAGTCCAGTTCTGACATACTTTATCTGTGACCACTAATACTTTAACTTAAGATTTCTCCAGCTTGTTCTTGGGCTTCCAATGAAAGAATCAGGCTAACAATTTTAGTAGGGAGAGAACAAGAAAGACCTATTGGTTAAATTTGCTATTTAATAAAAATAGGTAAAACTAACACAGACACACACACACACATATATATATGTATATATATATACATATATATATATATGTACACACTACTCACAAAAAGTTAGGGATAGTCGGCTTTCGGGTGAAATTTTAGGATGAACCTAAAATGTATTATAACCTTCACAGGTGAACTTAATGTGACCTTCTGTAAACTTCTGAATACACATGTCCAACAGTTCAATACATGTTTCAGAACTTTTTGGACAAGTTGCTGTTGGGAGCTTAACGGCAAAATTCACAACAGATGTTTGATTCATGAATCGACCAATACATTTCCTGTTTCAATTAGAATTGGTATTTAAACAGTCCTCCTCATCATGCTGTTCATATTTTGACATCATGAGACCAAGACGACAACTAACAATTGAGGTTGAAACAGAGAGACTGAAAGTAGAGTTGTCACGATACCAAAATAAGTAACCACGATACTATACCAGACAAAGTATCATGATTCCGGGTATTATTGCGATACTGCAGCCTTTTTTTATTATTATTATTTTTATGAACAGCAATGTATTTGTACAAGTTATAAATACTTATTAATTATGTATGTTGTTATGTGCATGATAAACATAATGCTAATATAAATAATCGAGTTAGGATAACAAATCCAGTCTTTAAAAAAAATCTATTTGACAATAATGCTTAATAAAACAGATGAAAAAAATACAATAAACAGGAACTGATTCCCTGTGAAAACTATATTTTTATGTATTTTCTAGGTGCCTTAAAATCTATTAACTCTAAATTCTTCAGCCTGTACACGGAGCATTTAGTCTAATATTTACCAATTAGAAAATAAACAGGAAATACTAACCTGGTGATCGATATATAAATCTGGGTGACGACACTGCAGGTGTTTTATGAGGTTGGATGTGTTGCCTCCTTTGGCTCCTATAGCTTGGCGGCAGCGCCTGCACAGTGGACAGCCATCGTCTATTGCTTTACCGTCTGTGCCTTGTTTAAACCTCAAATAGTTCCAAATGTGGCTTTTGGAGTTTGTTTTTAGTTGTGCCACGAGCACGCTGCGGCAGACTCGCTGCTCGGGCCCGGTGCTTCTGCCATAGTGAGTGTGCGTGTGTGTGATGTCTCGTGTGTGCGCTTCTGGGCGAGACAACTTTAGTTTTGAAACGAATTTCTATCGAAGAGGAGCTGCGTACCTGAAGTTCGTTCTCGCCGTCAGAAACACATGAACAGCCAATCAGCTAACAGACGGGCGGACCTAGCGTAGGGGAACAGTCTATCATATCCCGGAGGCCACCAGTAACAGGCAAACAGCCAATCATTTAGCAGCTTCGTAGTTCGGTTGCAGTAGTTGCCGTGTGGGTTTGTTTACAAGGGAGTAGCAAGCGGTGAGAAGCCGGGAGGAGAGTCGAGGCGGCAGCTGTGTAGCGGAATCTGGCACCGTCAATATAGTAATCCTCGGGAGAACCGTCGTGTAGAATTTCTAGTAGAGTAGGAACCGTAACGATTTGGCACCGCAGGGTACCGTGGGTATCATGCAACTCTAACTGGAAGAATCACAGAAAGGCATAGAAGTGGACGACCTGCAAGGGTACCTGAACACACCACCAGGCACAGGTGTCATCTCTTGCATGGGCCAGGGAGCATTTACGCTGGACAAGAGACCAGTGGGACTCAGTGTTGTTCTCTGATGAAGGTCGATTCACATTGAGCAGAAATGATGGCTGCCAACTATGCTGGAGATGTCAAGGAGAGCGCTATGCATCAGCCACTGTTGTCACCAGATGAGCCTTTGGTGGTGGTGTTACAGTGTGGACACGTGTGTCTGGTCATTACATAACTGCCTTACATTTTGTGAATGGTACAGTGACAAGCCCATACTACTTGAATAACATAATTAATCCAGTCATTGAGCCCTTGCATGAACCCTAATTTTATCTTCATGGACTAGGTCGCATCGAGGTTGCATCATTAGGGAATGGCTGCTGGAGACTGGGGTACCTCAAACGGAGTGGCTTGCATTTTCTTATGGGATTAGCTGAGTCGCCATGTAAATGGTAAATGGACTGTACTCGTATAGCGCTTTTCTTGTCTAACTGACCACTCAAAGCACTTCTAACACTACATGCCACAAACACAAACACACACACGCCCCCACACACACAGAGTACATCTTCATCTGTGCATAACTACGTGCTTCCTATCCATTCACACACATTCATACACTGATGAATGCATCAGTAGACAGCATGGGGTTCATAGAAGGATCATCATCACCATGGGCCCTGGACACAAACTCTCCTACACACGCAAACAGTGTGCGCGCAGAGGCGCTCTTCCCATTACGCACATAACAACACCGGGCAACACGCACCCAAAATTACTGTTATTTAAGGTCTGTTTTGTTTGGCACCTGCCATGTACAGGACAATATGAATATACATATGGGAGAGACAGCAAGCTCAAATAGCCAGTCCTTGCAGTATTATAGAATAAATCGCACCTTAATCAAAATAAAGGTAACCACCTAAACGAATTGTGAAAATAATAAAGGCAACATGAATGAACATTAGTAAATAGCCACAGCTATTTTGACAACATGTGAAACATGGTCAAACTACTCTCCTAAACCACCGGTGTAGGTACCAGATGTGCTCGGGTTACCAGATCTGCTCGGGCCCCGCACCTGTTGGTGACGTCACATTCTATGATTGGCTGGACGTTGGCACGATGACGTAAGGGAATGTGATTGGTCCGGACAACTTACTGAAGTAGTAAAAAAAACAACAACAACCTATTGAAGTCGTTTTCGCGGTTCTTCGTGGGAAACATGGACGGCTTTTACAAAGAAATCCAGTATTATCTTTCGAAAGGGACTTGACCCCGAGCACATCTGATTCTTATGAAATGGGACGCAGTGTAGTTTGTAATAAAGTTGGAGTTTCTATTAAATAACCTCATATTGGCAAAAATATACTTGATTCATAAAATGTAAATAGTGGGGTAAACGTAAACCCACTACTTTGTTTTCTTAAAAAAGCAGGTTTTTTTTGTGACTTTTATAGAAATGCTGACATGATTAGCTCAGTTTCTCGATTTTGAAAAAAAAAAAAAGTTTTTTACGAGTGGCAGATCTGGCTACCCGAGCACATCTGGTACCTACACCGGACCAATCACATTCCCTTACGTCATCATGTCAACGTCCAGCCAATCGTAGAATGTGACGTCACCAAAAGGCGCAGGGCCCCGAGCAGATCTGGTAACCCGAGCACATCTGGTACCTACACTGGCTTTTTCCTGGCCTTCTTCGAGGATAAGGTCTCCAAAGTCCAACTCTCTGACCACTTCGGCTTCTATGGCCATGAGCGACAAACTGTTAAGGCATCTCTGAGTCATTTTTGTCCGAAGTTAATTTTTTATCCTGGCCATTTGAGAAAATGACCGCTCTCCCTCGCTGTTTGTGACAGGAAGCATCAGATACAGTCTTATGGCTATGTACACATTAGGAAATTTTGACTGTAATCCACAATCAAGTATTGTTTTAAGCCATTTCAACGGAGGCACATTCTGTCCGTCTGATCTGATGAAAGATCTGAAGTGAATCAGTTAATTTCCAAGATCGCTGTCCAAGTCGGGAAAGGCAAAGGCAAGTGCCATACCTAACCCAACATGCCACCCAACTCCTGGTGCAGGCCATGGTCATCTCCCACCTTGACTACTGCAATGCTCTCCTAACTGGTCTCCCAGCCTGTGCTGTGAAACCTCTGCAGATGGTCCAGAACGCTGCGGTGCATCTGGTCTTCGATCAGCCTAAAAGAACACACGTCACCCCTCTGTTCATTGAACTCCACTGGCTACCCTTAGCCACCCGCATCAAATTCAAGTCACTGATGTTAGCCTACAAAGGGCTTAATGGAACGGCTCCCATCTACTTGAATGCTCTTGCAAAGGCTTATGTCACAACTCGGTCCCTCCATTCGTCCCAGGATTGCCGTCTAGCAGTGCCAACACCACGCCTAAGACAATCCAAACTCTTTTCAAGTGTCGTCCCACGATGGTGGAATGACCTACCGAGCGCTACCAGAACAGGGTAGCGTCCCTGTCTATCTTGAAGAAGCTCTTGAAAACCCAGCTCTTCAGAGAGCATCTCCTATCCTAGCACTTACCTTGTACTTCCCTACCCCCTCTATCTCTGCACTTTATCTTTCTGCACTTCCCGCTATGCCTGCACCCTATCTCTACTCTGTCACCTCTGACAGAGTCGGACTAGTGGGTTCCTTCTATGTAGTTTATTGTTAGCTTTTTATATTGCTTGTTATATCCTCATTTGTAAGTTGCTTTGGATAAAAGCGTCTGCTAAATGCATAAACATAATCATAAGTGCATTCGTTTTGTCAATTAACTTACGGTCAGATGTGTTTTTCCCGGCATGAAAAGATCACAGGTGAAATAAAGATCACTCAGGTGCTTGTATGCATCAATTCTGTGGCTGAGACAGCTGACTAACTTATCCATAGCCACAATGAATGTTTCTATTTGGAATTTGCTTTTCCCATCAAATACCGCATCATTTTCTGCGCTGTTATCGTCAAATCTTTTGCGCTTTCTGGTGCGCTGGAGGTCATTTTCGTACGTCTGGCACACACCTGGCACAGTTAAGGCTTCATTTTCAAAATCTGTCAAAAGACCTCTCTGTGCTGATACAAAATCACGCAAAAGAAGGAACACAGCTGTAAACTTGTCAGTTGGCATCGAGTGAGAATGGTATTACAGAAATCAGCAATGAATGCAGTTTCGAGTTTATTTAATTTTACAGCGAGTGTGCTGGCCTCACTTCGGGTGTCTCGTTTCTCAGTTTCATCTTCAGCTATGCTTTCTAATGCCTCCCTTATTTTAATGTAGTTTTGACAAAGAGCATTAGTCGAGTCAGCTCGGCAGCTCCACCGAGTGTTTGACAGGGATTTTAATTAGAATACCGAAAAAATTCGCTCCCACCTGTGACTGGAGGCAGCGCAGAATGTGTACAAGTATCGTAGTAAATCAAAATACTGTCCCACTTCTAGACTGCTTGCCTCTATGCTGTTTACACCCACTAAATTAAGAGAATGGGCTGCACAAGGCACATAGTGGATTAATGGGTTTCTTTGCTTCAAATGTGCCTGTAATCCCTTGTACCAGCCCGACATGTTGCTGGCATTATCGAATGATTGGCCTCTACAATTAGAAAAGTCCAGCCCAAGATTCTCCACCATTGCAGTCACACAATCTGCCAGACTTTGGCCTGTATGGCTCTGAATTGGCGCAAATACCAGGAAACGTTCCACTATGTTCACTAACAAATCTGAAGATAAATGTTAACTGATCGACATGAGAGAGGTCGGGAGTGAATCAATGAGAACACTCTTTACTTTGTCACTGGATATATTTCCCCAAAGCGCAGGTTCAGTAACAGTTTCACACCAGGAGTCTTCATCATCGTCCCTCTGTTGTACGACACTCTCAGGTTCATTCCCGGCCGCCAACATCTCATCCTCCGCTGGCGATATGAGAGGACCTAACTCAAGCTGACCTGGCTACTGGACCTGGCAGCGACTGCCCGCCGTAGTACCGCTAGCATTGTCCGCAGGAGGCAGCACCACTCCACCACCAAACGTCTCTGGTGAACTTGAGCTAGCAGTGTTAGCATCATCCACTTTTCTGGCAAAAAAGGTTGAGATGGATGGAGTATGCTGCACCAAAGCGGCATCTTTGGCTTCCTTTCCTTTCCTTTGTTTTCTATTAGCTGATCCACTGAGCACCCGCTTCTCCATTTAAAAAATGCACTGTAGGTTTAAACCCCCAGTGTACATACATCATTGCGTCATCACACATTACCGATTAATCTTATAATTTCTAAAACATTCAAATAATTTCATTATCATACTACATTTTTTTCTCTCCAAAGTCTCTGCAATCACTGCTATACTGTTTCCAATAAAAAATTAAATTAAATGAAAACATGGACTTCCATCGTCTACAGAACATTTTTGGCACTTTTCTCTTTGTTGAGAGAAATATTTTACACCTTACACCAGTTAAATTCTCTCAACAATGACATCAACTATCAATCAACATTCAAGTAAGATATGCCTCTTTTTTCTTCTTAGTCAACATTTTGGAGAATCATTTAAGTGCACCGAATTTAACACATCACCAACCTCCAACAACCTCTGTCAAAGTGAAATAAATCTACATCATCTACATTAAGGCTTCATGAATATCCAAAAGGAATTCAGCAGTCACTTCAGTCATCTCTACCTGACAGCACCTTTCTGACTCAACAGGCCGCTTTTTCTTTGGAGCTGACCTTATGGTAGGATGACAGTTCAAGCTGTCACCGTTAAGCTAGGGTGTGACGAGGCTGGCAGCAGCTGCAGATCCTTAAGACTGCAACAGCTTTACCTGTCTGGTAGACTTAAAGCAAAAAATAAATAAAAAAAGGTTTCAAAGACTGTCACTGTGTTTAGGAAGAAAGGATGAGAAACAAACATGTCGAGAGTAAAAGACGAAAGCATAGAAGCAGGAACTATAGAGAGCAAGAATGAGAAGAGAAAAAAAGAATGAGGGATATCCTGATTAGTGTTCATCCAGTGTTTTGTATGTTGTGTCTGCAGAATAAATCCTTTAACAATACAGACACCGGCCAGTTATTGGACACCTTCACTAATCTGAATCTTAATAAGCGTACCTCTCTCCCAGACAACCACAAACACACACTTATTTTCTGTTTATTAAATTGCACAACTGAAGATGACACAAGTCCTCTTGTGTATTCAAACTAAAGACATGCAGACCTTAATCATCAGCTTCTCAGAATATGATCTCATCATCTGCCATCACGCTTTACTGTGGAAAATACAGTTAGGTGAGGGGACTTAACTTGCGAGCCAACATTTGCAACTAAATCTGCATACATATGTCGAGCTATTCAAAAAGTCACTTAATTTCTTCCGAAATGTCCCAAAATAAAATAAAAAACTGATTGCTGTGCAGAGTATGGCTGAAGTTCCCGGCATGAAAAAAGTATATGTCATGACTTTAGGTTTTTCATGTTTTAGGTTTCTGTTAAGTCATTAGTTTTGCCATGTTTTCCCTCAGTCAATCTTGGTCGTCAGTTCACTCACTTCACCTGTGCTTTCCCCATCAGCTGCACTCCATCACTAATCCCCTCCCTTCAGTATTTAGTTTCCATGTTCACCCATGCACTCTGCCAGATCCTCACTGTCCTTACTGCCACCGTCACAGATTAGTGGGTTTTTATTTATTTATTTTTATTTTATTTTTATTATTCCAGCTCAGTTTTTTGTTTTTTGGTCGGGATCCTAACTTCACCACGCCAAGCTCACTACGGACATCAGCAACCCAATGGTGACAGTATTAGAATATCTTGTCAAGTCAAGTCAAGAATTTCTGTATGGGGGTTCCCATTAAAATTCTAAAATTGAAGGCTATAAACTTTAGAGGTTTATAATGATTAGCTGGATTGTATGGTGGCTTAAGTGGTATCATGCTGCAGTGTTCAACTGCTTAATATGTTGTTAAGCTAGCTGATCGTGTTAGTCGGCGCTCTTAAAAATGAGCGTTTCACTGTCCCTTTTTAGAAACCGCTATGAAGTACAATGTGTACACTCTACCTTTACATGGACAGTTGGTGAATTTTGTAGTAGTGTGAAAAGTTAACTACAGCATTTCACCACCTTGCAGAGTTGTAGTATATGTAAGAAATACTCCAATTGAGTGGTCTGACATTACACTTGAATGTTTGGGTAAATATTGTGCTCTGTATAGAAATTAATTTTACTGTTATTTGTATTTATCGAAGACCATCAGCCAATACGGATCTTCGTGACTAGCTTAAAGTGCTTCTTAACCTTTGCAGTTCCAGTAAATAGATATAATTGTGGATTTTATCATGAACATGAATGGTAAGAAAGACGGGAACAATCTGAAACATAAACTTGATCAAACATGATCCAACAAATTGAAAAGCCAACCTGTATAACTAACCAGTCTAAAACAAGAATAGATCCACTATTTTCAAATGAACATTAACCCTCTGAGGTCTATGATCACGCCGGCGTGATCAGATTGCATGACGTCATTGTGGCGTCATAGAAAACAAACTAGGTCACCTGGAGCACTGTCATGAACTTTACTCAAAAGTGCAGATTTGAAACTATCTCCTAGTTTTTATTTGACTTTGATACACCACGTAAAACCGGAGATATGATACTTTCAATTTGGTCGTGAAAATATTTATCCGATCGTTAAAGGGCAGGATGGGAGGGGCAGGGATTGCATTTCTTTCCATATCTTCGTAATTTTTTTTTGTTTTTTTTAGAAAACGGGAAAATGTAGTCGAATCTGTTAATACTACTCTACGTAACCAATATACCAGAGACATCTTACATCGATCACAGGATGCGGGGAGTGCCAAAAATCGCTGAACCGGAAGCCAACCGCGGGAGTTGGCGGCGGAAGTTTTGGAAGAGAAGAACAAGATAACTGAGGGGTTTTTTTTTGTTTTTTTTTAAGAGAAATTAAGCTGTCATTGGATGTCAATCAGGCCCTCAGGCTGTATGCCAAGAACAACAACGAAGGCGATGTCATTTCCTTTTCCTCCTCGTCGGAGGAGGAGAGCTGCAATGAGCTGACAGACCCGTCTTTTGTCAACAGCGACATCGTCAGCGATGAGAGAAGTCATACTAATCATGAATATTTGTAGCTTTTGTTTTGTTTACTGCTGTATTATAAACGTTATAAAACTGTCTTAACGTTACCTATTTAGGTAGGTTTGTCTCCAGAAGAGCAGGGCTGAAATAATAAATACAGAGCTGGGTAAACGTTTGGCATTTTGTTGTCCTCTTTATCTGAATTTTCATACTCATCTCAAGGAGATGAATATTCTGATTTTACTAGTGTGTATTTTGAGTTATATTTAATGTTATCTATGTTTATTTCTAGTTGAATTTATACTTGTAAGTTTTTTTTTGTTGTAAACTGAGTATTCACATTGTAAGGAGCCAGAGAATTACAATTTTAGTGCCCACATTTGCATGGTGGTAACAGATGCCAGCCTGAAAGCCACTCAAGGCCGCAGGAGTTGCCTACATTGCCACCAGGTCGACAAAAGAAATCTCACTCCCTGGAAGTGCCAGTCTTGTGATGTGGTGCTGTGTCTCCTTGTGGAAAGGAACTGCTTTGCAGAGTGGCACAAATTTAAAAAAAAAAAAAAAAACTTTGTCCCCTTGTTTGAAATATTTGTATATAGTTTGAGGAGTAGCTATGAGACTCTGGGAATATAAAGCACTGGTGTAGCTCTCTGTATTACTTTGCACTTACTTTGTTTTGAAGGTGATAAGGTTAAAAAAACGCCTGTAATTATCCATGCTTTTTATGGTAAATATTTGTATAATGTATTTAAAATTTTACATTTCTTCATATTTGCAACCTATGTGAGCCTTTTCAAGTTCCAAAACCGTTCATTGAGCATGTGTTTTTTTTTTTTCTAATTCAGATTTGATCATTTCTGTGTATTTTTGGGCTCAATGTGTTAGAGTAAGTCAAAGTGAAAAAATAACTTGGATCATATAGATGAAGTTGTGTTGAAAAAAAGATAACAAGCATGGGTATGCTAAACTTTATTTTATTTTCTTTTTTTTGTGGTATATAAAGACAAAAGTACTCAAAAACAACCAAAAATGGGCTCAGACCCCAGAGGGTTAAAGAATTATTAAAACCTACACATCTTTAACTAAACACGTTTCCATACTTCCTTCACAAATGCAGTTAACTCCCCATCCTTCTTTGTAATCCCAAAAAGCCAACACCTAAATCTGACACAGCCCTGAAGGAGCTAGATTGGACTGAAAATATTTCATGTGATGGTGTCACAACAAACAGTACCACCTTTTTATTTAAAAATTAAACATGGCTTCATTTACAAGAAGGAGAAAGAGAATAAAACAAATACAGGTGATCTACCGTGGCTCGATGATGAATGCAGGAAACTTATGGAGATGAGGGACCAATTACTTAAATAAATAAAAAATCCTTAAACTTGTTTCTGATAGGCAACTTATTACTTCAAGCTTCTAAAGCTAAGGATCAGTATTGTTTGTATTTATGAAATTAATATCCAATCTATCAATTAGACACTCTGTTGTTCCTGCAGCGATCACTCCACGATCACCCTAATTTTCAAATCTGGGAATGAAGCAGATGTTAACAATTACAGACCAATTAGTATATTACCAGTTATTTTTAAAATTATTGGAAAATGTATAGCCGGTGCCATAATTTTTACACAGGCAAAGTCTGATATAGCTGTCTCAGAAAAACTGACATCAGCAATGAACTGTATTCACGAGTGTCACGGTACAACTTAATTAAAAAACTGTTTGTATGATTCTCTCATTGAGGTCATGCTCAAATGTCTTCCTGAAGGGAGAAAAACTTCAGTTTGTACATGAATTTAAATATCTTGGTGTTACCATAGACCTCACCTTAGAATTTAAGAATCGTGTTAAAAACATGCCTAAAATAATTCATTTTAACGGACATGATTTCAGGCAAATCACTTAGATTAGTTCAATTAGAGAGATTAGAATTAGAAAGGATCAGAAGTGGTCTCCATTGTAGGTGAATTGAAAAATTCCAAAGCTAAGGATCAGTATTGTTTGGATACTTATTTCATAAATGCACACAAATTTCTTTAAACACCCTAAAACACATATAATTAATCTATTAATTAGACACTCTGATGTTCCTACAACATGGAAAGTGGCCACGATCACTTTTTTTTTTTTTTTTAAATATATAAAAAAAAGTACTTCACCCACTGTGGGCTTTGGGTTCAAAACTGAGTGCAAAGGAGGCAGAGGCGGTTAGAATAAGGAACAGAGATTTGGGATGAAGTTGAAGAGGAAAAAAGAGGAAGGAGGAGAGAAGAGACAGTTATCAGGGTCAGAGACAGCTGGGGCACTTTGGGTAAAGCACGGAAGACGGATAGAAATATTTTTGAGTTTGTAATAGAAAGCTGAGGAAGAGCAGAAATCAAAATAATATAGTTCTAAGATCTTCTGAGACAGATCAATTCCTGGGTCAGGAATAATGGTGGAACCTGCTTAAAGCCGAAGCATAAAATTACCATCATTGGACATGTATGTATTTTTTTGTATAGGTCAAAAGTCATTCCAGACATTCCAAGCTAAGTTTATCTGATTATTATTAAGCCCTACAATATCAAATACTTAAGACACCTCTCTCTCTCTCTATATATATATATATATATATATATATATCTATATAGATATATATATACCGGTATATATTATCCAAAATGAGAAAATATTTCTAATTGGGTTTTTGCTGATTTTTGTCTCTTTAAATAAAGGTTTAATTTGACATTCTTGACATGCTACAGTAATTACACTAACAAGCATTATAAGGAGCCATCTCTGTCACGGTTGGGAATCTTATCCCTCTGATAATATGATAGAATCTTTCTCAATGCAGAAAGAACACACTAGACATGCTCACTAGGCGTATGAATAAACTTTCAATCAAACAATTGGTATGTTGTCAACTGCAACTAGTGTTCAGTGTAGTTTGCTATGTCATTATTTATGTACATAAACTAATTGCATTTAGACCATACTATTTGTTTGGACTTTTATTGCATGCACAAAGCTCTGGTTATAGACAACTGTGATTGTCAGTATTACAGACAAAGAGTAACAAAAGCACAGAGGATCTGGATGTGTGATAAGACCGTCCCAAGTGTAACCTTTCATTAGAGCCCAAGATCATGACTGTATGTTGAATATGCTTTCAGGAATGGCACACTTTTGACAGTTTTGGCATGCCTGGTCCCTATCCTTGGAAAAACCTGTACAAAATACTAAGTTTTTGTTGTATTACAGTCAAATTTGAAGTGGGACTATGTAAGACTTCAGGCTGTAGTCCCATTGCGTTTTTTTTTATTCTGCAGCCTGATGCTAAAGTCACTTTTTTAAAAACACATATTTGGGAAGAAAAAGACATAAAAATCCATCTCTTTCACTATATTTAAGTTCATATTACTCTGTGACAGTAGCACTTAAAGAAATTCTGACTGTTGTAAATTAAAATTCAGTGTTCTCTTTCAAAAGAGACCTCAATCAGGCCTTGACTCCAAGTGGTTCAAGAACAGCTTTCAATTTACTTTGGATATTTTTTTTATTTTTGAGTTTCAGGCAAAATTTGCCCGACTGTTAAGGGGTTAATAATGTACATATGAGGATATCATGAAGGACATTGTGTCAGATACCTGTGGATGATGGTAAATGTTGTGGATCTTTCATCAGTTCTCTTTTTTTTTTCATGGTTTTAAACAACTATGATTACACAGTTATGGTCTCTCCACCTTTGAAAGTACACATATTTGCTTTTTACCCTCATTGACATTTTCATAGTAAACAAATCCACCCATGATTTTATGTATTTTAGATGGAATACATTTTCCATTAACCTTACTGAAATTACGGTCTTGTTTTAAAACATTTTAACATTAATGACCAAGTCGAAACCTACCTGATCACATTGACCGTGACACAAAGTTTAAGGAAAACAGTTTGGGTTAATTATCATTATTAAACAGATACTGAACAGGTAGTACTAACACGTTAATAGGAAACGGCAATCTTTTTGATTTTGAAGATATCTTTATGTAAATTAGCTGTGTCTTGGTAAAGTACTTTTAGGTTAATTATCAGTCTACTTTTGTGCTAAATTGATAAAACAACTGGCAGGTGCCATGAGAGAGAAGGAAGGAGAAGAGGAGATGACTAGAGAAGATGAGAGAGGAGAGGAAAGGAGGTGCAAGGAGTGAGATGTGGGGTGTCAGGCTGCATTGTGTCTAGACAGTATTCATGATCCATCTGTTTGCCACCACTACGGCAAAAGCCAGCGGCAGCAACAAGATGGTAAACTTTACCACAGAGACATTTTCTAGGCCCCTCTTCTTTTCCTTCTTCTGTTTCTCTTCTTCACCTCCCTCTTTCTGGCTATCTAATCCCATGCCACTGTTTAGCCCCGTCTCTCTTCCCAATCCCTTTTTGTCTATCCTCTCCCTTTGGGTCCGTCTGCACTTTTTTTTCAATCCCCTGACAGTCTTTTTTTTTGGCAGTCTTTCCCTTGTTTTCTTTCCCCCTCTACTTCTACCAACCCCCCTCTCTTTCTGTCTCTCATGCATCATACATTCAGAAAATGTGCACTAGCTCAGAAAATTACAATTATTGTAAAGCTTTCCCATAATGCCAGTCACAGATACTTACATTAACATTCATCCTAGACAGCCAAAAGTACACAGCTCAGAATTCTATCCATCTGAAATAAGTCCCCCACAGCTGCACCCACCCTGTTCAGAAAAACATAAAAAAATGTTTTCTCCCCCTGCCTTGTGGAGCAATAGAAAGGTAGACGGAGAAAGAAAATAAGTGAGATAAAATCACAAAACAGGTTGAAGTGGTGAATAGCTTTTGAGAGAGGGAAGTGGGAGGCAGGGCAGTGAATGAGGGAGGGTGAGATGAGAGGAAAAGATGGAGGAAAAGGTAAGGCGCCCGCAAGACATAGACACTCAGACACACACACCCACTCAGAGCCAAGGATGAAAGTGCTGCTGTAAAAAGTTTTCCCTCTCTTCCTAAAAGTTGTTGAAAGAGAACACTGCAGCACATCAAAGGAGCCTGGTAGACAGCCATCGGTGCCCATTGGTGTCCTTCACCCTGTCGTTCTCTATCCCTCCTCTCTCCTCATCCCTCTCTTTGCAACTTCACCTTCATCTTCCCCCTCACTTATCCTCTGTAGTTCTATTGATCATGACGAGTTGAGGGAACATTCTCATCTTGTTCCCTGGACAGTCATGCTCAATGGGGAGGTGGAAGTAGGTGGCGAGTGCTGGATTGGGCTGAAGGTGTGGTGCTCATGAAAGCTAGATTAATGTGAAAACTGCTTGCATATAGAAAGGCGGAAAAAAACTGTATCAAATAGAAGTGAACGGAACTGTAATGTATCTCTGGGGAAAGGACTCCTCAATGAATGCTGCATTCACTGAGGAGTCTGTCTGTGTACAGGTAGCTGCACCGGTAATTATTCTCACTTCTCACGATACAATTTATGCCAATAGAAAATTATCACCAAGAATACTGACAGACTGTTAGGAACTTTGTATGACAAATCATTGAATGATTTCTCAGTGTGTACAGAAGAGGGATGATATTACAAAACATTACAGTATGTAATCAAATCTATACCTGTAAATCCAACCAAGTTCTTATACAAATGGAACAAAAGCAACTCATACCAAAATTATTAAACATGGTGGACTTTCAGTATGTTCAACCATTTTGAAAGCTAAATATGTCAAGTTTGGAGGAGGGTCCAGGTGTAGGCTACTTGAATGACTTACTTGTGAAGGTAAGCTTTACCAAAGTAAAGAAACCTACCAATGATGAAAAC
Source organism: Leuresthes tenuis (assembly GCF_036924035.1). Taxonomy (NCBI): domain Eukaryota; kingdom Metazoa; phylum Chordata; class Actinopteri; order Atheriniformes; family Atherinopsidae; genus Leuresthes; species Leuresthes tenuis. The sequence goes on from NW_027325364.1 coordinate 31,034,831, forward strand.
AACTTTATTCAATTGTATGTCACTTTTTAAAAAATGGCTAGACCTAAAATGATGTTATCTCAGTTAATTGAAAGTATCTAAAAATAAACTACACTTTACAAAACCTAAATGTATAGTTTCAGCTCTTTGGTGATAGGTGAAACCATTGACTGATCTGGACCTCCTCAAAATGTTCATCCATTAAGGACACAACACATAAGAAATACAAACTCTATGATTGACTGCTCATCTTTTCTCATGTTTCCTGATTCGTGTAGATTTTCATGAGTGAAAACAACACAAGTATTTAAAAAAAGAAAAAAAAAAAGTCAACTTGTCACGATTGTATATTAGACAGCAACAACAATACTACTACTAATGATAATAATAATCAGTGACTAAATAAATTTGAGAAGAACATGTCAGCAGTCACTGTTAACAATCTTATGGCTGTGGGGACAAAAAAACCTCCTGAATATACACACACACACATATATATATATATATATATATTGAATGAACCTTGAATATATGGATTGAAACTCTGAATATATTGAATGAACCTTGAATATATTGAATGAAACCTTGAATATATTGAATGAAACTCTGAATATATTGAATGGAACTGTGAATATATGGAATGAAACTTTTAATATATTGAATGAAACTCTGAATATATTGAATGAACCTTGAATATATGGAATGAAACTCTGAATATATTGAATGAAACTCTGAATATATTGAATGAAACTCTGAATATATTGAATGAAACTCTGAATATATTGAATGAACCTTGAATATATTGAATGAAACCTTGAATATATTGAATGAAACTCTGAATATATTGAATGAAACTTGACTGACGTCAGACTTTACGGAAGTGCCTGCGGCCATCTTCTCTAAAGTGTGGATACTGTGGCGAAAAACGAATGACAATGAGTGCGCTCGGAATATCGTAGGATGAATATTAAAGAATGAGGACACCATTAACACACTGGCGAATGCAGTACAGGGCAAAATCCTCCCGATACCCCTGCCCAATACCGTTTTTCTAACGAAGAAATTTGCTCCTTTTTGAATCATGGCAGACCTACTACAACAGGCCAGGCAGCTGTTTATCTGGCCAACCTCAGCATGCCTTCAACCTCTCAGGAGTGCCCCAAAACAGTCCCTGTGTGCAATCTCCACCCGTAAACAAGAAAGGGCCCAAGACACAAGATGTAGGAATAGCTAGGCTTTCTTTAAAACTCCATGAGGGCTCTTATAGTGCATATAAAAATGTAGCTCATATTCTATATCTCAGCGCTCTGACGCGGCACTTCTCCGGCACTGGAGAAGCTGCTACAGGGATTTTGTAACCTGAAAGTGAGGCTCTTCAAATATTGTTTATATACAGTAAAAATCACCCACATTCTTAGACCAATGCAGACTGAATATTTAGTTTAGTATTTAACATATTTGATGATCCGCGACACAACTATGGGCAAGTTACTCACACAGCGGTCTGCGGATAAACAGACAAATGCATGATGAGATTATGCCGAAACTTTGAATATATGGAATGAAACTCTGAATATATTGAGTGAAACTTTGAATATATTGAATGAAACCTTGAATATATGGAATGAAACTCTGAATATATTGAGTGAAACTTTGAATATATTGAATGAAACCTTGAATATATGGAATGAAACTTTGAATATATTGAATGAACAATTGAATATATTGAATGAACCTTGAATATATGCAATGAAACTTGAATATATTGAATGACACTCTGAATATATTGAATAAAACTTGACTGACGTAAGACTTTACGGAAGTGCCCGCGGCCATCTTATCTAAAGTGTGGATACTGTGGCGAAAAGCAAATGACAATTTGCAAACAGTCAGTGCGCTCGGAGTGCGCTCGGAATATCGTAGAAGGAATATTAAAGAATGAGGACATCATTAACACACTGGCGAATGCATGTACGGGCCAAACGATATCCTCCCAATAACCCTGCCAGTTCTTCTAACGAAGAAGTTCGCTCGTAGCAGACTTATGACAACAGGCCAGGCAGCTGTTTATCAGACCAACCTCAGCATGCCTTCAACATATATATATATATATATATATACTTTTTTCAGGGCCGATACCGATGATTATTTGTCAAGGAGGCCGATAACCAATATTTGGAGCCGATATTCATTTGCAGTAAAAGTAAAAAGAAAAAAATAATAAAAAAATCAGCAGCATGTCTAAAGTGAAATGAAAACTTAAACAAATAGATAGCTCCCTGAAGTTTTCTTATGGAGTTAACTGAAAATTTAAATAAATAATTAGCTTCCTGATGAGTCATAAAGTAAATACAAAGTTAAATAAAATATACACAGGAATGTGAGTCTCAATTAGTAGTCCCAATTGAGCAGCACTAGATTGGGCGGCAACCGCTATTCCAACATCCCACCATTCTGACAAGGCTTTCCATAAAAGGAAATGTGCGTTACTCAACAGGTAGGATGATCAGGTGGATGTGGGCTTATTTCGGATTTTAAAAATAAAAGATGATGGCACTCAGAATCCATCCATAAGGGCTGTGTTGTTACTATTTCACTATAAATTTGGTGTGTGGTGTAACAGCTGTCATGTAAGTGTGTCGGATACCGTCAGATCCTGACAATTTCATGAATCCGTGGTAATTTTCAAACGCATTCCAAAAGCAAATTAATGATATTCAAATAGTTTATTACACAAAAAGGAGCGACAAACATAGACAAACACTGTTCACTTATTGATTTAAAACTAGTAACAAAAAAAAAAAAAAAAGAATAATACATTTTAGGTAGCCTGATATATGAAATTGGTTTTATTTGCAGCACCGGGATGTCCGACACAGGTGTGCTGTCATTGATGTCTGTAATTGCAATTATTAATGTTGCATATGATGCAAGTGTGCAAAAGACGCATGGGCTCTGTGGAGAGCTCCGCTGCAACTGGCTTCTGTGACAGGTCACTGACACTGTATTTCTGCTTAATCTAGCGTGTTTCAGACTCGCCCGATTTACATTAATACATGTATTTTGATATTTGAAATTTCAGGGGATTTTGATAATATATTATTAAAGTTGGTTTGCAAGGTTGTGGAGTTCCTCTAAAAAAATTAAATAAAAATATGTATATATCTATATACACATGTACATATATAAAACAAGACACCAGCATTTACAACGCTTACAAATATACAAACGCTGGAAGTGTTATTCTGGGTTCTTCTTGGAAATCAGTAAGGGCTACATGTTAGTGTCCTTAGTCCAAACATATAGACTTCATCTCATAAAAGCATTTTATAGATGGCATTTATGCTGTCAAGGCAGCAGGTGATTACAATCTTTATCTGGATGATATCTGGTGACATAAATTTAAAAAAGTATACAAATTGGAAGCACTAGTATCAACATCATTCCCTTCTTTTAAGGAGTTTCTCCTTATTTTAAAAAAAGCACAAATGTATCAAATTCAATGGACTATATGACAGAGTGCAGAAGGCATCCACTTTTCAAGTCTTTCAAAATACTGTGTATCCAAACTGTATATTTCCATTGGGGGGCTGACAAGGACAGCCCTTGGATAAAACAGACATGAAATAACACAAAGAAGACACAGAGAAGAGAGGGGGATGAGAGTGAGAAAACAGATTGTGCTGCTGTGATCTGACACAAGAAAGAGCAGAGGTATAGCAGCATCATGCAGGACTCACTGTTGAAGATGCCTGGTGGAGGGTGCTGGGTAACCACTGGGCAGTTTTCCTCATCGCTGTTGTCCCCACAATTATTCAGCTGGTTGCAGATCAACGAGCCCAGGCGCAAGCAATTCCCATTGGTGCAGTGGAACTTGCACTCTGTACACACAGGGTAAGAGGAGGGGGAAAATCCATAGGAATATGTTAAGCAAGGCATCATCCAAATATAAAGCATGTTTTGACCAAGCTTGAAGTGATTGTTGGTTAATTGGCTTTGAAATATAAAATTACTAAAAAAAAATGTTTTAAAAATCACTTCATGTTTCCAGTGGGTTGGGCTGTGGTGACACCTAAATGATGGCTTGTGGATATTTTTAGGAGATTACTGCCAACAAAAATTCTTTGGTGCAGAATGGATGTTTTATTTGTCTATAAATTTACTTTCAATTTAATGGCGAAGCATCAAAATACACCATCTAAATGTTTTCTAAAAATGTCAGCATTACAAGAAATCTTCGTGTGTAAGGACCAGAGATCCTCAGATTTACAGCAACCTTTGCTCATGAAAGCATTTTGGGGGAATTTCTCAGCCCTTCTTTACACAGACCTGTGCCATAAATTTAGGGGAATGCATTAATGACTTAATGCTAACTTAGCTGAAGAAACAAAGGACCCTCTCAGGAGAATATTGAAGAAACCAGAACAGGACACTTCTGATCCTATATGGGTCAAAGTAAATGAAAGGTGACATTTTGCCCTGACTCTGATGCAAACCAGAAGCAGATGCCTCATGGAACCTTTGAAATAGCCTCACCCAGATTCACTTTCAGCTGAATCTTGAAACTGTATTAAATGTGCTTTATATCTTTGTGCAAGTTCTGTCAGGTTCTCAGTGAAATCACAAGCTGCATTTTAATACCTTTTTCACAATTGTACACGGAAGAATACCGAATAAATCATTTTGGTGAATGACTAATCTGCCTATGGAGCCACATTGCTCCCTAGTGGTCCGTAGTACCAGATAATTTAACCCAAAACAAACCAACAACGTTTATATGACATTTATATGAAGTAATGCAACTGTTAACCAATGTGTCCTGCTGTTTCTTCTTGTATTCCATGTTTAACACAGGAAGATAACATTGTTTTGTTCGTTATTCTTACGTCATAACTTTACAGATATCCATCTGAATTTGGAGACTCATAATCATCATGTTATATTGTTTTTGATGTCCTTGTATCCCAAGTTTATGCTATATCTTTAACCTTTATATCTGAACAAGTTGTGGTACTTTAGAATCCTCTGAACAAATGTTTATGAGACGGAGGAATGGAGGAGTCGAGCCGTTTTGTGGCACCCTCGTAACTCAGAATGGGTCGTCTTTCAAAACACGCCCTGGCAGACGTCACAACAGTTTCAGGCATACCATTGGTTGAAAGTGTAGCTTAAGCCTACATCATGCCCCGCCTCCGCGAAACAAACTCTGGAAACCGCGAGGAAAAGTCAGATTGGAGAGAACGGAAGAATCAAGATTGAGTCATGAAGAGCAGAGAGTTTTAGGATTGATGGAATGAGATTCTTTGAAAATGGCAGGAGAGGAAGATGAGATGTAAGAAAAAGGTCCAAACAAAGACAGAAAGAGAAGAATGTAGTAGAAAGATACGTTTTGCCTTTTTGTTCGTTCGTCATCCTGTCTCCTTTTTATAGCATTTATTTATTTATTTGTTTGTTTTTTTTTAAATCTGCTGCTGCACGCATCCTCAACTAGTTTTGCTCACCAAGAGAGCCAGCATTAAGCTTGTCAACCTTTTTGTCAATCTTTGAATTTAAGTTCACCTTATCAGAGTTGGTCAGCAACCAAAACCAACTCAACACTTGGACAATTTTGTCATTATTTGCGGTGAATTCTTACACACCACCCGTTCATCTTCTGAGCCACCAGAAGCCCCCTCCAGTGCAGGAGAGTCCCCGAAAGTCAACCACAACGAAGACCGCGAGACGCAGAACCGGGAGAGACCTAGTTGGATCCGCTGGCGTTTTCCTATGGTTTGGAGCTGACTTAACAGGAAAGTTTGTCAAGTAAGACCTGCCCTGTTCTTACATTTCAGGCGGTATGCAGTGGGTGTCGAGAGAATAAACTGTTAAAATGATAAATTAATCCAAGCGGTTAGCCTTTAAATTCAAATAGCGACCAACCCAGCTATTTGAATAATTCCGGTATCTATCCATTTACCCCCCCCCCCCCCCCCCAGTTGATTTTATATATACATATATAAAATCAACTGATTTTCTGCTTGTGTTCTTTACATATTTGTGAGTCCGACAAAACAAGAAATATATGAGACTGGAATTTATTAATTAATTAATAATTCATTATTAATTTAACATACCAGAATCGTAACATTCTTTCTTTTTCCTTCAATTGAAGGTGGTGCCCAAAACGAGGTTAAATAAGGTTTATTCAGATAGTAAGAACTTTCGGATAAATCCTTATATCTTATCACATTGCGCAACGTGTGTCTGCTATACCATCCTGCCACAAAACCCCCCCACCCCTTGAGTTTTTTTTAATCATTTGGTGGAAGAATTATAACAAATCAGACACATACAACTGGCTATGGCGTTCGGGCTGGCTAAAAAAGAAGCCCACAAACATATAACAGTGTCATAACAGTTGTAGTGTATACAGGCACTTTCTAAAAAATGTAAAAGCACTGATTACAAAATGCTGAAATACAAGGCTGTTACGTGGAATTCTCTGTGTTATCTACTCTTCAGAATGTGCAAGGATACCTATAAACTCAATCACAAAGCAGAGTTAATGTACTGAGTCCACACAGAAACAAGGTCAGACAAAAAAAATAGTGGCCTCCTGTGAAAAACAACAATTCAATAAACAGCTTTTTCAAATAAGTCTTTCAGGTGCCACAGCCACAGACCATACTTTGCTTCTGATATGGTTATTCCCCAAACACTTTCCCTCTGAATTTTAATAGGACTGATTAGCACTATCAGTTGTATATGTATATATATATATATATATAATAAGGGGAAAATAGCAACAACAAAGTGTATGATGCACTGGAAAGCAAGGCCATGTTAGTGTGGCCAGTGTGTGGTACAGTGAAGCCATTCTGTGACTATGCACTCACGGAGAGGATATAATATTAAAATATTATGAAAACTAAATGATAAAGAGTCAGTTGTACAATTGTGATATAGCTGGCAATAGGGCTGCACGATTCTGGAAAATATGTGAATCGCGATTTTGTTTTGCTTAGAATTTAAATCATGTTTCTCTGGCACGATTTTTTTTTTTTTTTCCCCACAAAATGTTTACTTAAAAAAAATCAGAAATTTTACAAAACAACTTTATAAAGGAGCTGACCTATTCCCAGATGGTGTCTATGGCCAAAACATTGCAGCCTGTTCCAGTCATTGAGGAAGATGGCCTTTGCTGTTACAATGTTTGATTTCCCGCAATTCTGCCTCGACCACTGCCCGCTCCTTATTGTACATGTCGGGGAGCTCAACGTTTGAAAAGTAGTTGCGGGAGGGCATCGAGTACCGTTTGTCGAGAGCTTTATCATCCTCTGAAATCCCATGTTGTACTGTGTTTATTGGGGCCATATCTTTGGCCAGGTGATATGCAATAGCTGCTGTGATCTCCTTGTGTCTACTTGAGTTTGGCAGATATGGCGTTGCATTGTACATGGTTCCGGTTATTGATGCCTGTCTTTCTTGCTTTGTATGGTTTCATCATGCTGTGCTTTGTGGTGACGTTTAAGGTGATTGAAGAGATTTGTGGTGTTGTCTTGCGGTGCTGCAACCAAGATAAAACACACTTTATAATGTACCACATCTGTTTGTCATCCTCTGGCTCAAATCTATAATACTTCCACACCGCCGAATGCAAGCTTTTTTTGGCACGAGTTCGGTTTGCTTGGGTGGGTGACTTTCGCCATTCATTTAACCCTCCTCACCGCAGATTTTCCGCCGCTGTAACTTTTAAAGACGCTTTACCATAGGTTGAGGGCGGAGGCAGCAGCATTGCTGCATTTGGGGGCGCTTGCAAAAAATCCGGGAGGAAAATAGAAACTTGTTTGTGATGCAGCTGATGCAGCTCGTGATATAAAATGCTTCAGAATCGCTGTGTGTATAAATGAGATCATGTGTATGTGTGAATCGAGATCGCAAGTTTGTAATCATTTATTGTGCAGTCCTCGCTGGCAGTCAGAAAATGGTTTATTTTTAGATTAGATTAAATATTGTGTTGAATTTAAGTTCTGAAGGGTGACATGGCTCTTTACTCTACATTTTTTTATACTCATTGCTAAATTCAAGGACGTAAGTTTGCATAGGGACAAGTCACAACCAAGTTTGGGAAAAACAGAGTTGTCCCTACCAATATTTTTGATAATATTATAATATAACATTTTTTTACATAATGCATTAAATATAATATTTTTCACAAACTCATTCGTAGTATTAAGCATTTGTAGAGAGCAATTTTTTTGACGTCCCCTCTTGTCTCAATGTTCAGTGTAACCTGCATGGCAACAAGGTTAGATATGCTGTCATTTGATTAGCTGAAGGTCAGCCCCTCTCGTCACCGCTCCTGATGAAAAGACGCGCTGTGTGGCAGAGTTGCTGGAAGATGCTGGATTGACGGTAAAATATCAGATTTGCTGTTGCAGACTGACTTGACGCCACAAAATCATGAAAGCAAATCCTCACAATAATATTTTGTTTGGTCTCAACATTTTTGCCCGTGTTTCTGCTTTTTAAATAAGAAATGTAACCGAAAAAGAAAAGACATAAAAAGTTATTTTACCACCCACAGAGTAAGTGATAATATTAAAAAGAAAAAAATACTGTAAAGCCCTGTACTCTGGGATTAGCAAGGGAAACATCCGCAGACTACAACTTATTCAGAAACGTTGCCCGAGATCCGCCAGCACGGCTTTGCTTTCAGTCCCGAGGTTCCGCCTCATAACCAAACGGGCGGAGCTCAACATTGAGCCACGCCCACCTGACCACATTGAACCGCAGTTGAAGAATGTGTGCAAGAGAAGAAGAACCAGAGCGGTGTAAAAAGATTGGTGTATTACTGGTGAATTGTGAGAAGTGCACATTGTTAAGAAGCAGAAGATTGCAGTTTCCAAAATGGAAGTAAGCAAGTTTTTTTCTTTTGTTTTGATATGCTATTTAGAAATATTTGTGACAGACAAGGAAGGAAGTAACATTATTTTATTTTTAAATATGCTATGCTCTCTTTGATGATACACCGTGTTCTTAGTTATTAGCTTTGCTATTATCTTATGCTATGGCTGGACAGGTAATCGAGCATTTTCACAGTTGGCTAACATACTTTTGGGCCAGTATAAGACTGCAGTCAAGCCAGCCGCTTCAACATTTCAAATGCGCGGAAAATAGACAGAGACAGCTGAGGAAGTCAGAGCTAACTTACAACAGCATGTGGAAACCTACGATTTTCAAAATAAACAGGACTGTCAAAATTTCTGACCATGACCGCCCGCACCCGCAAAAAAAAAAAAAAATTTATGCCCGCACAATAATAGAAATGCATTGATTTTGTGTCTTCTCCCGTCCCGCAGGAGAAAACATGTAATTTTATAGGCTATTAATAGAGATTCATGGGGTTGTGTCACGTACCAGAGAGGGATTCAGGACGCAGATGCAGGGTCGTGGTTTCAAGAGGGTTTTATTTAATAAACACAAGACAAGATAGCGGCACTGCAGGGCGCTCTCCCGGCAGTTCGAACGTAACAGGCTATAAAACGCCTAAGCGCTCTCCTCTGTAACTAAGGTGGAGGAGGAGTTTATATTAACAAACATAAACTCTCTCCAAAACGGGAGGAAAACAGAAACGCTATGAACTCTTAACAAAGCAAAGACGCGCTCTCAACGTGAGACGGAATAAAACAAAAGGCACACTCTTTACAAAACAGAGGTTCTATGAAAATGTAACTTTAACTTAACGCTCTCCTTTAACGGAGGCGACTGTGACAGGTAACAAAAAATCACTCCTTGAAAACGGAGGAAAAACAAAGGCTATGAAACTTAACGTTCAACAATAAATAAACTAAGGCTATGGCTGTGAAATAAATTACCAAACAAGATGCACTGCAGGAGAGTCGCTCGCTGCAGGCTCGTGGAATCTGTGGAGACGAGACAAGACAAGGTGGCTGGTAGTGACGCTCAAAAGAGACAACATACTGGCGACGAGACAAGGGAAACGCAGATTATTTGAACACATGAGGGACCAAGGGGAACAGGTGGAAACACTTGGGAATCAGGGAAGACAATGAGACGCATGACACGGGAGGAAGGGCAAGTTACCTGAAACGAGAGGACAAGGTTAATTTCAAAATAAGACAGGAAGTGACGAGACACGACATGGAACAGAGAATAAACCGTGACAGGTTGTTTGTTTTGTTCCTGGCCAGCATGAATAGGGTGAATAAGCATGAATAACACTCTTATTTCACTACTTTCATTTAGTTTTTCATTAAGTAAAGACTGTTTCATATTATATTCCCCCCCTCTTTTTTCATTTATTTTTTGACCTTTATATGATCACGCAGTGATTGAGGTGATTGAATAAGAAACATTAATGAGACCACAAGTAGGCTACTTCCTAATGCAGCCCTCTAATGTATGTCTAATTTTAAAATAAATATGAGCATTTTACCCCTATAGCTTCCAGGTCAAAAATGAGTGTAAATCAAATTTTGACAGCCTTTGTCATGTTAGCAGACAGTCAGCTGTTCTTAATCCATGCTCTTCAGCATCCATGACATGACTCAACATTTAACATATTCATTCCCCCTCTGATATGTAGAGACAGGTCAGTATAATGCTAGATGGTGACACACCAACGGTGACTAAATGCACCAACAGTGGACTATTCCACTGTCCCTTATGCAGATACAAGGCTGCAAAACCAATGACGGACAACCATATAAAAGACCATTCCTCAGTAAAATGCAGAGGTGCGTCACACATATTACACATATTTTATGTTTAGTGTTTAGTTTTTGTTTCGTCTATGTTGTCTTGTGGATTCCCATTTCATTTAGAAATGTATCTCTCCTCTTGTTTCAGGTGACTTGCCCCTTCCTCTTGTGTTCCCCTGCTGGTCTACTGGCCCTGATTGTTTCCACCAGTTCCCCACCTCCTTAAATGTGTATATTCAATTAAATTTAATTAAATTCAGTTTTATTTATATAGCTCCAAATTACAACAAATATCATCTCAAGGCACTTAGATAATACAGTCCAATTCAAGCCAATTTAAGTTCAATTCATTGTAATCATAATCCAATGAAATCCAGTCAATTAATTTCAAAATAATCCAATTCATTCATATAGAGCCAATTCAAAAACAATATCCTAGTTACGGAAACCAACAGATTGCACCGACACTTCTCAGGTGTTTTCTGCCTTTGAACCCCTACAAATGTCCTGTCTTTGTCTTTTGTTCCCTATTGTACTCCTGTTTTATTTTGAAGTTCAGTGTCCTGTCTTCCTGTGTGTTCTGTGCCTGTGTTTTGTCCTGTGTTGTAGCCTGTTCCCCATGGCTGGTGTTCCTATGTTCCTCCTGTTGTCTGTGAGTTCAGTTTGCGAGTAAAAATAAAGTTTATTGTTCACCTACCTGTCACTACCATTACATTTGGGTCCAGTTCTCTGCAATTCCTGACACATATATGGTTCGTGAGATGTACAGACTATCTCTGGTACAATCATATATAGTAGGTTTCTATACAGAGGTGTATTTTTGTTTCTGTTCCTGGGAAAATCTATAAAAACTTTGTTTTAAATATAGGCAGAATGGATAAAATTATGGACGGAAAGAAAAAAACAAGATCTAATATATGTTATTATAATTGTTTCATACATTGGTGTTTGGTAATGTGCTTCATGGTCTTCACCACCAGATGGCGTCCAAAAAGGAGTCAATCGGGGCTCGACGTGGGTGTGGCTCAACGTTGAGCCCCGCCCCGATCTGCGGTCTGCAGTCAGGGGTACTTGGACTGGGCACTGATCACCGTTGAGCTCCACCCACATTGAGCCACGCCCCTATCTGCGGTGTGCAGTCAGGTGTACTTGTGGCCTGCGCTGTCCTTGCTCCACAACTGTGGAACTCCCTGCCCTACGGTCTCAGGCAGGACAGCTCAGTGGCTTCTTTTAAATCTCTTCTAAAGACTCACTTTTATCATCTGGTCTTCTCTAAATTTTTGTTTTAGTTTGTTGTATGATTACATTGTTGAGATGGATGTTTTAAAGTTTTTTTTTTTTAATCTCTGTTCAGCATTTTGTAACTCGTTTTTGAAAAGTGCTATATAAATGAAGTTATTATTATAGAGAGTAAGTAGTAGGTACCGACGCTAGCCTTCTAGCTTAAAGTAAACATTAATTCTGCTATGGAAAAGTGTTATAGTGTGAATGTAATGTAGGCTAGGGGGCTAGCTTTATTTTATATTAGCATTGTTTTATCAGGGTTTTTTCTCTCTCTATTTTGGAATTATAAACAAAGTTGAGTCCATAAAGCCTAAATCTTGGCTATTCCTGTAATATTCAAAAGTTTGTCTATTAGGTTTGAAAAGTGTAATGCATATAGTCATCATACAAGGTCTACATTTTATTCATTGATGTATTATTTAGAAATACATTCAGGAAACTCAGAGATGTGCAGGTTGTGGAAGTAGCAGGACCGTCAGCGCTTCAATTGATGAAGTATTTTCTTTTTTTTTTCATGTGTGTGTGGGGGCAGTGACGGCTGACCCATAGGGGGCGCTGAGGCTCAGCCCCACCAGCTGTTGAGAGGAAAAAGTAAATTTTTTTTTTTTTAATCAATGTCAGTTTTACTGAATAGTGTGTGTGCCTACATGCAATTTAAATAATTTAAACATAATTTCCACCAACTCATTAAACAGTGAGTTTCCACTGACAGACAGTGTATCATTCTCTCATGGGGCAATCGGCAAATAGCCCCTGACCTGCAACTAAACTGCCAATCCGGCTATGATTGCTAGGGGGAAATTATGAATAATTGGCCTATCAACATCGCCAAATTTAACACCTGTGGGGCGCTGAAGATTTAGCCCCAACTGCTACGTAAAGTGCGTGAAGGTTTAGTATTGCTGAAGCTACATGAGGAGCCAGCGATAGTTCTTTTTCAGAGTCCGACTCCCAGACTCTAACCTACGATACAGGGAAAAAAAATACGTGTGACGACGAAGAGAGATCATGGCGGTGACAAAGCCCGCAGTACAGGTCGTGGTGGCGGTCGGGCAGTCATCCATCACTGCAATCTGGAGCTATCTTTGCAGCCATTACCCAAACTCTCTTCGTTTGAATGCCTTGCATTTAAGTCTAAGCCCCCGTCCACCATGCTGTTTCTCCTGATTTACCGACCACCAAAACCAAACTCATCCTTCATCCCTGAGATGGCAAACCTCCTCGAAACTCTCTGCACATCCTCTGCAGATGTTATCATACTAGGTGATATGAACATTCACGTTGACTCTACTTCCTGCCGTTTTGCCGCTGAATTTCTTCAATTACTGGACTGTTTCAATTTCAAGCAACTTGTTGATGCCCCCACACACACCAGAGGGCACACCTTGGACCTAGTAATCACAAACTCTGCCCCTCTCACCAACCTGCAGGTTTATGACCTAGGTGTTTCTGACCACAAGGTTGTTTCTGTGGAGTTGCTATCCTCATTCAACCTCTCCAAGCCCAAACGCAATATCTGTTTTAGAAACCTCAAAAGGATAAACCCAGAACACTTGACAGCAGACTTTCAGCACCTTTCCACACATTTCTCATCACCCGGCGAAGCAGTGGAATGTTGCAACAGCCAACTCAGTAGCCTCCTGGACCACCATGCCCCTGCTAAATCCAGAGCAGTCACATTCTGCCGCTCAGCGCCCTGGTTTACAGATAGGCTTCGGAGGATGAAGACAGCAGGGTGGGTCCTACAAAACCTCTGGCCTCATTGTTGTTCATAAACAAATCTACCGGGAGCATCGAGAACAATATTCAAAGTTCCTAAAAGAGGCATGGTCAGTTTTAATCCAATGCAATCAGAAACAGCCCAGGAAATTCCAAACAGCTTTTCTCCACCATCAACCATCTTCTCAAACCACAACCCCCTCCACTTACTGGCACTACAGCAGAACAGTGCAATCTTTTTATGGACTTTTTCACCTCCAAGATTTCACTCATTCGCTCTTCTCTTTCTGGTCCCCTAACCCAAACCGTTCCCCCAACGTCTGCATTTCCCCAATCCCTGAGCTCCTTCCCCATCCCAACCTCCCTGGTAAAAACCCATATCACTGTCCTAAGTCCCCTGATGACCTCTGTTTATAAACCATTCTCTCCAAACTGGCCACGTCCCCTCCATTTTGAAGACAGACATCATCAGACCACTTCTTAAAAAACACACCCTTAACCCAGAGATCCTCTCAAACTACAGGCCCATCTCCAATCTCCCCTTCTTATCTAAAATACTTGAGAAAGCAGTGTCTAGCCATCTTCAGAACCATCTAAAACTCAATAACATCTATGAAACATTCCAGTCCGGTTTCTGCCCCACCCACAGCACAGAGACTGCTGTTGTAAAAGTCACAAATGACCTCCTGATGTCATCAGACTCCGGCTACCCCTCCCTCCTGGACCTATCTGATGCATTTGACACTGTCGACCATGCCATCTTATTAAACCGGCTCCACGCCACCACTGAACTCACTGACACTGCCCTCAGCTGGTTCCATTCATATCTCACAAACGGGACAGAATACATCTCCATGGGCAACTCCACTTCAAAGCCCCACACAGTCACCTGCGGTGTTCCCCAGGGGTCAGTTCGTGGTCCCATCCTCTTCATCCTCTACCTCAATCCCCTTGGTCAGGTCATCAGCCATCATTTCACTGCTACGCCGACGACACACAGCTCTATGTCAATGCCACTGTTGCAGCCCTACCCTCATCATCGCCATCCTCCCTGTCTCAACTCACCATCTGTTTGGAGGAAATAAAGGCATGGATGGGGTACAACTTCCTCCAACTAAACAGCTCTAAAACCGAAGCCATCCTGGTTGGCACTCCTCACCAAACCAAATCATCACCAATAACCAGCATCACCTTTTCTGGCTCTAATATCCCTCTATCATCATCAGTTACAAATCTTGGCATAAAAATGTACCCCCAACTCACCTTTAATTCCCATATCAACCATCTCTGCAAGACATCCTTTTATCACCTCCGAAACATCTCCAAACTCCATCCCATTCTCTCCCTCTCAGATGCTGAAAAGCTCGTCCATGCCTTTATCTCCTCCAGACTGGACTATTGTAATGCACTTCTCATCGGGATCCCTAGTAAGAGCCTTCAGAGGCTCCAACACGTCCAAAACTCTGCAGCTAGGATCCTGATGAAATATGAGCACCTCACCCCATCCTCCACTTACTCCACTGGCTTCCTGTCTCCACCAGGATTGAGTACAAAGTTTCCCTCCTCACACACCAGTGCCTCTATGGACATGCCCCCCCTATCTCAAATAACTCCTCCATCTACAAAAAACAACCCGTTTCTCTCGCTCGACTCTCTTAAATTTCCTCCACCCACCCAGAACCAAGCTCAGGACCATGGGAGATAGAGCTTTCTGTGCTGCTGCTGCTTTCTTTTTAGCAAAACATAGGGTCTCCCCTCTTAGATGTCTGCCAAATTATTTCTACTTTTATACAGAACTGCTTACTTGTTTTTATTTTCTTTTTTAAACTGTAGCCCTTTGAGATTGTGCGATGTAAAGGGCACTACAAATAAAATGTATTATTATATTATTATTATTAATCAGAGTTCAAGAGCAGCTTCCACTAAATTCGGTGAAATCATTAGTAATGTACCCTTTTGCGAGACAGACGACGGAGGAAAAACTTCTCGTTAAGAATCTGGGACAAGCCTGAAATCAAAGCTAAGAAATCAAAACTAAGACCAAACTTACGCCCTTGGCTAAATTGGTCAGTGTTGTATCTAATCTTTTTGCTGTGATCTGATTATTTGTTTATGATGTTTACATAAAAAAACAGAATATGAATGGATTAAAATCAATTATAGAATAGTTATGACAAAAGATTCTATAGCATCAAGACATATAAAGTAACCAATGTATAGGTAATTTCTACCACTGAGAAGGAAAAGGATCATTAGAATTGGTAAATTACGCAAGAACACGTAGATAGGACATCCTCTGCCAAGACTAATGCACTTTCAGAAAAGTTTACCAAATTGTAAGCCAAAACTGAATGGGTTCTTCCTTTGCTTAACGATAGACTCTCCTTCAAGCCAGTGAAGGTATATTGTTCCGCTGGGAGCTCTGCAGTCCATATAAACCCTGTTTGGTCAGACTACACTCATCAACAGCAGATACTGCTTTTTCTTCCCGTGCTCCCCTTCCACCTTTAAAACAAACAGAAAAGGTTTGCTTAGAAGCGCTTTCAAAGATTTATGCCTGCATCCTTCCTTGAAGGCTGCATATAGCCTAAAAACTTTCATTATTGAAAATGAACTACTTTTGTTCAGTCTGACAGACAAAATCCATGGCAAAAATACATCAAAACCCTATCCGCTGCCGTTAATGTGGTGTTGAATTAAGTGAATGGTAATTGAGTTTTTGCTTAGTCGTATTTCAACTTTGGTACCATGAAGAGGAACAAAGAAAAACATGTCCTTGACAGCTGATAAAAACAACTAATAACTTACAAATGTGCCCAAATTCAAAGGTGCCACTAAAAGTTATCATCTAATAAGAATGTAAATTCTTAAATAAGTATTAATTCCATTGGATTAATATTATTACGGTTACTAATATTGTTATTATCATATTATACATATCATAAGTTTTAAATGTAACACTACACTCTTCTTGTTGTATTTAACAAGCACTGTGTTACGGATTGTGCCATCAGACTACTTTTTTAGAACTGCAAACATGAGAAGATAAACTAGCACAGCTTTTCCAATGTAAACAATAACAAGATGTTAACATCAACCACAGTTCAGGTTGGCACGGAGTCAAAACA
This sequence comes from Leuresthes tenuis, assembly GCF_036924035.1. Lineage (NCBI taxonomy): Eukaryota > Metazoa > Chordata > Actinopteri > Atheriniformes > Atherinopsidae > Leuresthes > Leuresthes tenuis. The sequence goes on from NW_027325364.1 coordinate 31,051,644, forward strand.
ATGGATTTTCTAACTGTATCTGAAAGTTAAATAAACTCTTGTCTCCCTATAACCAGGGTGTTAATTTAGTGTCAATAAAGCTATTCTGACAGAGTAGTATCATAATTTTAACAATAAACAAATATATGAATACAATGAATAGATTACATACAGAGGGATTGAGACTGGAAGTCAAAATTATACACAGTTCAATAGAAAAAGGAGAATATCCTTATCTAAGGACAGCTCAACACTCGCTTTTACTCATGCAAAAGTGATAGAATATTCTGGAACAGTTAGCAACATTTATTCACACAAGACTAATATGAGATGGAAAGTGACACGCACTGATAAGCACAGTGTTTGCATCTTTGTTGAAGGTATCTGCTGCTGAGACTTCTGGTTCCTCTCAACATAATAGGAGTGAATTCAGAAAGACATTGTTAAACAATTACATATTATGTATTTGACTCGCTGGTTTTCTAACCTTTAAATACAGTTCCTAATGCTGACTTTTGACAGGTTATGGACACATTGAACAATAGTCAGAGCAAGTGCACATAATTTAAACTGAAAATCGTTTCATAAATGTACGTGACCTGGATGTGAATTACCAACTCTATCGACCCTGTAAAAAAGCTCATTAAGTGTGCTGTGGTTTCATTTTTATACTTCATATTCTGTAGGGCTACAAAAAAAAAAAATGAATAACCGACAAACTACAAAACTAAATTCAAATTAAAATGGGATTTAATACATCACTTCCGACACAATTATACTGTCATACTGCAATTAAAACTCACTCAAACTTTAGTAAATGATAAGAGATGTGGAGGCATGTTCACCTCATGTCATCTCCATGGATATGTTTTCTAACTACTTTTTTCCTCTTAAATTAAATTGTTTTTGATGATACAGAATGATACATGAAAGAAGAAACACATCCCCACTTTTGTGCCAAAAGGAAGAAAGAAAAAAAACTAGTAACAGAAACACTGTCAAATCAGTATCATGTAATGAACAACAAAAAAGACTGGACAGGAGGGGTGAATACTCAATAATTAGCATTCATATCATTAAACCTTTCTCTGAATATATGTTGAATTAAAGCTTAACATCATCTTATATTATAAGCTTATATGCTTAAAAGCCGCACACTGCAACTGTGGCATCTATTACAGACACCCTTGTGGTCAAACCCCACACTCGTAGTTGAGTTTGTCAGAGCTCTCTAAGGCGCATTTGATTATTAGGATATTATTTGGGTTGGGTTGTGTGAAGTATCTTTGAGAAGCCAGTGGACTTGGAACAGATGACAGGCAGAGCACTGTCACTTTGGGGAACCGGGGAGGAATTCTGATGAGCCAAGACAAATCTACTCGGAAGTGTGCTGTGAGAAGTACACATTTTTTCAAGGGGTCACTTTGCAGACACAGAAAATCTCTTGTGACAAACACATATTCAATTAAAGTAAATTAATATGAATATTTGATTTCAACACACAGAAATACATATATATGGGTCAAGCTATTCACATAATTAAAATTCAGATGACCAAGCATCCTCTCAGAAGCTTACAGAAGAAATTATTAGCCCTTTACCTAAAGGCACATGGGTACTGCATTGTTAAAGGTCCTGAAAGTAACATTTAGGAAGATCATACTAGATGTGTGAATGTGAAATATGAAACTATTACTTATGTTTTCATTAATGTAAAATCACTTGATAACAAAAACAACTAGAAAAAAGCTGTTCCTGCAAAACAGCAGTGAGAATGCTGATGAAGTTGAATGGGGACAGCTGACCATGCTAAAAAAGCTGAAAATAGTATTTTTGAAATGACCTGGAACTGGATGAATGCCCAAAAAACGACAGAAAAGAGAAGAAACTGCAAAACAAAAAGTGAAAATTTCAGAAAAAAAGAGAAACAATGCAGAAGAATTTGAAAATTTAGTAGTAACTAATTTTCTGAAGTTTCAAAAGGCCTGAAATGTACTTTTGAAAGGAGCTGGATGAAGTCAGAAATGTACAGAAAAGATAAGAAAAATGCTAAACAAAAAGTGAATAAATTCAGAAAGAAGAAAAGAGAAGAAACATGTAAAAAGGACTGGAAGTTAGAAGGTACTGCTGTGATTCAGAGGCTTCTAATTAAAAAAGTAAAGTCCTGAAAGCTATGAAAGTCACATTGGCTGAAAGAGGACAGAATGACCTATGTTTTAAAGATTTTGGAAACAGTGACAGGTTAAAAACTTTCTGTATTCTTCCACTCTGCCAGTTGGAGCCTCCACTCAACACATGAACATTCAGAGTCATTGGAATGCATTGTAAATTCAGAAATGATCAATGATTTTACTCACTTTTTAAACTGTGATAGTTCAGAATTAGCTGAATATTTTAAAAAGCTGCATCATTCAGTAATAGTTTAATGTCTTGTGAACATTTTAAAGTTTGAATGGTGTCTCTAGCTGAAAGTATGTAGCAGTAGTTAAGTTGAAAAAAGGAGAAATATTTGAAATTTTCCTAAAATTTGAATAAAATGTTAAATGTTTCAAAAGCATAAAAGTTAGAAACACCAAAGTCAATGCTGGAATCACCCTCAAAGAGTTTAACATTTTGGGGTGGTCGGTGGCTTGAGTTGAGCAGACGTCCCATATACAGAGACTAGTCCTCAATGCAGTTGGCCCCTGTTCGTGTCCTGAACTGGATGGCTGGATGTCATTCCCCTTCTCTCTCTGCCCTGTTTCCTATCTCTCTCCACTGTCCTATCAATAAAGGCATTGAAAAGCCCAAAAAATACTTAAAAAAAGAGTTCAACATTTTGAGACTAAAATAGTTGAAATCGGTGTAAGTATGCAGAAGTGGTGAGGTTGAAAAGAGAAGGAAGTTTTTTAAGAGTTGAAAGCACTTTCCTTTAATTTGAATGAGGAAAGAAGTTGAATCAAAGTTGAATAGTTTAAAAAGTATAAAAGTTATAAACAACAAAAGTCAGCAATCCTCAAAGAGCTGAACGTTTTGATACCCAAATTGTAGAAATCGGTGAAAGATTTCAGGAGTAGTTAAGCGCCAAAAAACGGTGGAATAATAATAATTAAGGGAAATAGAAAAACAATAGTGAGAATGCTGGAGAGCACAATAATTTCCAGTGCAAAACATTGCAAACAGGCGACAGGTTGGTGTCCAATACTATCCTACATACTGAGGATACTTTTCACTTAGCAGTTTTTCTTCAGAAAAGTCAACATGTCTGCTTTCTGCACGTATTAAGTTGCAGTAACATTGAGATTACTGCCGGATTTCGCCGAACGTTAATTTACCTGTTAAAATGCGCCGTCTTTGGTACTCTTAGATGAATCCGAGACCAATGGTAGAGATTTTGAATTATGCCGCTCGGACTCTGTAGCGTCCACAGGCTGACTCGAATGCTGAAAGGAGGATGGTTGCGGTCCGCCCTTCTTGCAGTCAAACATGGATAAACTTTCTGCTCTTAAATTGATTTTGTGCACGGTCAAATAATTAATTAAATTAGTCGTGTTGCTGGCCTTAGCAGCAATGACTTTTTGGCATATATTGCATTGCGCACTATTGGCATCAATCTTGGTGAAATGGAGCCATGCTTTTGACCTCGGTGGCATTAACCAGTTCGACGACACACCCAAAACTATAGTTCCGAACGCAGATACACGTGAACCCCGTCTGTGGGCGTCACCACATTTTCCTACATGCGACAAAGTATAACATTAATACAGCCAATCGAGGGTAGCATGATCAGTTCTTGATCACGTGATTACCAAAACTTGGCACCGAAAGACAAGGCATGTTCCGATACTCTGTACTACCAAAGCATTTTGGTCAGTGCCTTAAAAGAACTGGAGTTCGGTACCCAGCACTACTTAAAGCATTCTCACAATTTTGCTTTGTTCACCTTCAGCAGTTTACAGTTAACAGTTAACTGAGAGCATACGTCTCTTTCTCGCTCTGCGCTGCCAAGCTATTACTCGTTCAATACTGCCTGCAAAAAAAGGTCTTTCCCATTTTTACCCTTTTGCAGAGACTTTTGCAGAGACTCACCTCACAAGAGGGTGAGGTGAGTGGTAAAAAGTTGGTTACAATCTGTGACTTGGCAGCTTGCAAGATTTGTTTAATTTTCACACACTGCAAATGCAAAACAAAAGACTCTTTGGGACCGTTTGTCTTTGATGAAGTAATAGATGTGAGATAAAAGCATGGAAGCAAAAACATTTTTCAAAAAAAAAGAGGAGGGAGAAAAAAAACACAGATAGTTGATACCTGCACGTAACAACACAGTACCGAACAAGCCTCTTGCAGACCTACTCCTGAAGCAAGTCTTTCCTTTTCACCCGGCTGGCAGTGAGCGACCTAATGACACTGCAGATTTTCTCTTCTTCCTCCCATAACAAGAACAGCTTGTTCTGCTCTTGTCTAGACAGTAGCAGAGGGAGGAGGGGCAGGAACAGAGATCCGATTCTAAGAACAGATCAGCATGACCGTTCTTTGGAAAGAACCCTCTCCCCTTCTTTGGAGTGGCAATTAGTGAGGCCTCTGTGACTTACTCAGCCTCTCCTCTCCACACTCCATCTTTAATTTTGTCTGAGCTATTACTCTGATCATCTGTCTAACCTCCTTTTCAGTCTCATCTCTTCTTCTGCCAGTCATCAGCTCTACTACTCTCCTATATAGTCATTTTCCATCTCGTCTTCCGATCCTTCGTCCATCCTCTCGCTATGTGCCATTGCATTTAATTTCCCATTTTCTGGCTATCCCTGTCTCCTATGCTGCTCATCTTTCTCTTCCTCTGAAGCAGTATTCCTGTTCAGCTGTCAAATTAATTTGACACAGATTAGTCACAGATTTCTGGAAAATGTGATGCAATAGTTTATCCCCTCCAAGCACAGACAGACAGACAGAGTTAATTAGTGTACTACGAAACTGCGAGACACAAAGTTTAAAGTTCTACAAAGGTCTGTACAGCACATGCTTTGTCACGAAGGATGGAAAAATGAGCAGGAGGCAAACAAAAAGCACTCATCATTTCATAAGAGGAGGTCTACTGTACATGGCAGGTCAAATGCAAGGTCACAGTAGAGATATACTATAGCCAGAAATATCTTTCTCTGTTAGAGAATGCATCTCTATAGCTTACTATGCTATTTCTTCTTGAAAATATAAAACCTTGGCAGATTAAACTTCACAGCCAGTACTGAGGTTATCTTTTGAAATGTGTCTTTTCTGTTTCTCTTTCACTCATAATATCCAATAGCCACAATGAACTCTTGCATCTGCAGAACCTCTTAAAAAGAATTGATGCAGATCAAATGACTGTACAAAATATAAACTAAAAGTATTTTAAAAGGGCTTTTTTCTGGATTTGAAAAATAACTATGTTAAGCTAAATGTTAAAGGAATTATATGAGAGATTATATGTGAATGTTGTTATGTTGTAGAGGGGCGGGGCATCATTCAGACGCACTCTGCACAGCTCACGAGCAACAGAGCACCTCACCTGGCATGTTAATTGGAAGATGACGTTATGAAGCTGCTTCATAAGGCTACAAAGATTTGGATGAGACTCATCGCTGGAAGTGTCCTGTCTTACTCCCCTTAATGCGGCTAATGAGGTATGCAGAGTGATGTTTACATTATGTTCACACGTGTTTAAGATGCTACACGTGATGGTTTGATATTACCTGTTTCAGTTAATGTAAACAAGGCATATAGCAAGCAATTCGAGTGCATTATGTAAGCTATTTGTGCTTGAGATATTTCTATAATGTTTATTCAATTTGGAAAGGCTTTGTATAATATGAAATTCAATTTATGATTTGTTCGTTTTAATTTTGTTTGTTTTAATTTGCACATCACTGGCCATAGCGATGTGCAGATAAATGCCCGAGCATAAAAGAAACTACTTGTGTTCCTGATTTCAACAGAAGAGAGTAACATACTCCTTTGCCTCCTTTAGCGATAATGGTAGATGTAACAAATGTAGTTTTTTTTTTTTTTTTAACTTGCAGCTCTATAGTCAGAAACGTAGCATTAGAGACACCAGTGACCACAGTCAAACATATTCCAGGGGCCAGAGCAGGCGACATAGAATGCTATTTAAAACTGCTGGCTATGGATAAACGTTAATACCGTAAAATAGTTATTCATGTAGGCTGTAACGACACCCGGTTACGCCAATCGGAGGTCACTAAAATTAATGTTGCATCGCACCCGCATTTTGCTAAACAATTTTGCTAAACAATGTCGGACTCCGTAGTTTTCTCTGGATTCCCTGCCTAATCTTACCAGTGATGACATGTTTGGCCGCATGTCACCCTTCAACCGCTGGTTGTATAGATGGCGGCCAGAAAACAACATGGGCTACATAGATAATTGGCAATCTTTCCGGAGAAAACCTGGTCTAATTAGAAGAGACGGCATCCATCCCAGTTCGGGAGGAGCGGCTCTCATTTCAAGAAATATGGATACATTTATTAGTCATCCAAAAATATGATAACCCGGGGTCGAGACCAGGATGCAGAGTAGTAGTCTTACAAATTAAATAAATCAATGAAGACAAGATGCGCAAATCCAGAAAACCAAAAAATAAAAATAAATAAATAAAACCAAAAATTTAACTGAACAAAAATATAAAATCATTAAATGTGGTTTGTTAAATAATAGATCTCTCCTTTCCAAGTCTCTGTTAGTGGATGACTTGATTTGTGATAATCATATTAATATATTTTGTCTTACAAAATCCTGGCTGCAGCAGGAGGATCATGTCAGCATTAATGAATCAACTCCTTCTGACTATTTAAATGTTCACATTCCTCGAACCACAGGCAGAGGAGAAAGAGTGGCAGCTATCTTCAGATCAGGGTTAGTCAGTCCAAGATCCAGTTGTAGTTTTAGGACTTTTGAATCTCTGATTGTCAGTTTTTCCCACCCAAAGTGGAACTCACAAAAACCTCTTCTATTTGTTGTTGTGTATCGTCCACCTGGCCCTTATTCTGAGTATCTGTCCGAGTTTTTATTCCAGTACTGATAAAGTCATTGAAGTGGGTGACTATTCATGTAGATGTTGAAAACAACAGCCTAAATATTAACTTTAATTCTATATTAGATTCTATTGGATTTTCTCAAATTGTTCACAGACCTACTCACTGCCTTAAGCATACCCTTGATCTTGTGCTGACTTATGGAATTGAAATTAACAGTATTCCCTCATAAACCTGTCTTATCTGACCTTTTTTTTTTTTATAACTTTCTAGTTTACATTACTTGACTATACAGCTTCTGAGAAGAAATTTACATATGGCAGGTGTCTATCAGAGAATGACGTTACCTGATTTAAAAAGTTAATTCCATCATCCTTTTCGTCACTGCCAATATGCAAATATGACAGGACGGCTAAATTTTACCCTAACCAAGCTTGACTCTCTTGTTGACAGCACTACACTTTCAATGCGTACAACACTGGACAATGTTGCCCCTCTGAAAAGGAAGGTAATCAGTCAGAAGAGGTTGCCTCTCCTTGGTATAATTCACAGCTGTGTGCTTCAAAGCAGACTGCAAAGAAGCTGGAGAGACAATGGTGCCAAGAGGAGTGGTACATTGCTTTAGATCTAATTTTCTCCTCATGTAAACAATATTAAATATCTTGTTACACTCTGTTACTGTCCTCTAGTTTAACCAAATATAAACCACATATGCAGAAAGCGGATTGTCACGATTTAGGGTTTCTTCATGTCTTGTCTCGTCATTTCCCGTTTTATTTTGAAAAGTACTAACTTTCCCCTCTCGTTTCAGGTATCTTGCCCTTCCTCCCGTGTCAAGCGTCTGATTGTCTTCCCTGATTCCCAAAGTGTTTCCACCCGTTCCCTTTGGTTCCTCATGTGCTCAAATAGTCTGCATCTCCCTTGTCTTGTACCAGTATGTTGTCTCTGTTCATGAGCTTCATTACCAGCCCTTCCTTGAACCACAGCCATAGAATCCTCGAGCCTGCAGTGAGCGATTTTCCTGCAGAGCCATTTCTTTGTAATTTATTCCTGGCCATAGTTTAGTTAATAACAGTAAGTTTTTCATAGCCTCTTTCGTTCCTCCATTTTTGGGAGTGATCTTTTGTTGTAATGGTTTGTAGTCACCTCCGTTAGCGGAGCTTTTGTGCGCGTTTAATTGTTAAAGATTCATAGCCCTCCGCTAGTGGAATGAGTTTGTGTTTTGTTTTAGATCTGTCACGCCTCTGTTAAAGGAGCGCTTTAAGTTTATAGTTGATGTTTCATACTGCCTCGGCTTTTAAGAGAGCGTCCTTTGTTTAAATCCGCCTCATTAGGAGAGCGTGAGTTTGTTTTGTTATCTTTCATAGTTTTTCTGTTTTCCTCCCGTTTGGAGAGAGTTATTTTGATCATTTTTCATAGCAGCAATCTCCCCAGCCATAGTTACTGAGGAGAGCGTTTTAGGATTTTCACAGCCTTTTCCTTTGCTCTGTTGGGAGATCCTCAACCTGCCTTATTGTTTATAATTAATAAACATTCTTGAACTGACCCTACATCCTATTTAACCCTAGACCATATCTAGTATCAATAAAGTCGACAAAAGAGCTTTATACACCCTTGAGATAGTTCAAATTAATGGTTGGCCAGCATGACACAGATACTCAACTGGAAACATCTCCTTTTTGACTGTCTCCAATAAAGTCACATAACTGGAGATAACTAAAGAAATCTTTATTTGTCAAACTGTATTTTTCTTTAAACTGTTCAAGAAACATAAAAACTCCATCTTTATAGCAGTGTTCTAGGTGGCAAATACCCTTGTCCTGCCAAGATCTAACGTTGCCACTCTGAAGGATCATCGGTAGCAATCTATTTCCCCAACAGTTTCAGGAGAAAGGAATTCTTCTATCTTTGTGGAGTTTACACCAAACTTGGATTGAATGGATGATTAAAGGATTATCAGTTGCAGTTTTGATTGTTTTTTTTTATCCCTTTTATACAATAAGTTTGTTGGTGTCTCCTCGTTCATCTCTATCCTTTCAATATTGAGCCATAAAGGAGAAAGGCCCATGTCAAACATCTGTGCCAGGAATCTGGATTGAGCAGCATAATAATACAACTGAAAATTGGGATAATATAATAATTAATATAATTATAATAATTCAGGAACAATTTATCGATGCCCAGTCTTGGAGTCTTACCTGGCCAAATAAATTGTCTGATCTATTTTAAGGGAGAAAAAGAATGCTTTTGGGACGTAAATTGGAAGTGATTGAAACATATACAGGTATCTAGGCAGGATATTCATCTTTGTAACATGGAGTCAAGTAATGTAAGAGGCAAATCCATCCATTTTTTTCAAATCTCCTCCCACCTTCTGAAGTAAACTAAATTGAGCTTGTCAAGATTTTTAAGGTTACTGTCAACAAACACACCCAAATATTTAAAATCCATAGGAGACCATTTAAAAGAAAATTTATACTTAGCTCTATTGAAATCAAATGCAGACAATTGCAAAATTTCACTTTTGTTAAGATCAACCTTGTACCCAGAAAATTAACTGTATGTACCCAGTAGTTCCTGGAGGTGAGAAAGAAGAGTGTTCAGGGTTGGTCAAAAATAAAATGATGTCATCAGCAAAGAGGGAAATCTTGTGTGTGTCAATACCGATCTCAAAGCCACATATATTAGGATTGCTTCTAATGGCCTCCGCCAGGGGCCCAATAGCAAGTGCAAAGAGGACAGGGCTAGCTAGATCTCCCTGTCTGTTGCCTCTATTGAGCCGGAATGGGCCAGACGTGATCCCATTTGAAATAACCCTAGCTTGGGGGGACCTGTAAAGAGATTTTATCAAATCAATAAACCCAGCACCGAAATCAAATTTCTTCAAAACACAAAATAGATATGACCATTCAACCATATGAAAAGTCTTTTCAGCATCTAGCGAGATGGCGATACGTTTTTATGCAGCAGAATTGTTGTTCCTCTCGACTTTGAACCAAATGATGAAAAGAAGACTTGACCTACCCAATCTCTTTTGAGCTTTTTATTCTCACTGTCCGGTAGGTGTTTCTTGTAGGTAAACAATGTCAGGTTTTAATTTTTTGTGGTAAGTATAGACTCTTTTTCTTTTGATCGGGGTATTCAATCCGTTGACATTAAATGTTACAAATTTCAATGGGCTTAACATAAATTTAAGTTGTAATGAATAGTAGCCTAACTTTTCTCCCTTTTATCTAAGTAATCTAGGAATGCTTCTATGGAGAAAGAATGTTCTAAGTATAGGTCTCGCTGACAAGTAAAACATGAAGATACATTTGACAAAACAAAAGAACAACATATAACATCTCATCATATAATCTCTGATGGTCTGACCTTTAAAAACCCTGATAATTTACAACACATATATGTTAGATGGTCTGCATTTACACCCCTCATCCACAAGATTAGAACCAACTACTTGATATTGAGCAGGTCCTCCTCATTCAAGAACTCTGACTACTCAGGGCATTCTGGAGTGTCTGGTACAGAGACGTTGATAATAGATCTTTTGAGTCCTGTGGACTGTGGGGTTGGGTCTTAGTAGATTCAGCTTGCTTCCTACAGACACTATTAAATCCTATAAGATCAATATTAGGGGAATTTGGAAGCCAGATGACCACCTCAGACTCTTTGTTAGCCATTCAGTTTTTGCAAGGAACACTGCTGTCCTAATGGAAGGTTGTACGTGGCAAGTCCCAAAGTAACTGTTATGACCTTGGATGGTTGTAACAGTAGCGTTCATGTGAATGGATGTTTTCCTAGTAGGACACTTCACTGTAACAAGATGAGCAGGGTTACATACTTGTCAGTGATAATGTTTTGGTAAGTTGGTGCACATAGCAACGTTTAACCTTGCAAATGTTCATAAGGTGCTTCACAATTAATTTCTCACACACACACATAGTTGTCATGCAAGCTAATGACTCAAAAACTTCTGCAAGTAATGGGGAACAAGTGCGTTACCCCATTAATGGCCACCCATAGCACCCATATATTAATTTTATCGATCACCATTTTAAAAAATTGCTAAGATGTTTAAGTCATTGCTTTAAAATGGCAGATACACCAGTGGCGACATAATACATCAATACACTATTTAGAAATTATGGGAAAAGTACTCTGCTTGTTCAATAAATTTGTTTCAAAATCAGATTTTAAGCTTTTGGAAAATACAAAAACGAAAATAATCAGGAAACACAAATGCTTTTCAATACTCTTTTTTCATACTTTTACAGACTTGGATTACAATGAAAAACATACTTTTTTCATACTTTTCTATCACTGCCTCTGTACGGAAAAGAGAAATATCGGTTGTAATTATCCATCCATTTTCTATACCGTCAATCGGGTAGCGGGTGGGCTGGAGCCTATCCCAGCAGTCATCGGGCGAAAGGCGGGGTACACCCTGGACAGGTCGCCAGTCCATCACAGACAAACATAGAGACAAACGAGACAAACAACCATGCACGCTCACACTCACTCCTACGGACAATTTGGAGTCACCAATTAACCTGACATGCATGTTTTTGGATGGTGGGAGGAAGCTGGAGTACCCAGAGAGAACCCACGCATACACGGGGAGAACATGCAAACTCCACACAGAAAGGCCCCAGGCAGGGATCGAACCTGGAACCCTCTTGCTGTGAGGTGACGGTGCTGGTCATCCGGGGCAGCTATGTCTTGTTGTGGATGGCTCGCCACAGTCTCCGTAACCTGGTTACTTGTGTGTAATGTGTGAATGACCTCTCATCTGGCATTAATTTACGGCCCATTGTTTAGCCAATAATAATTCCCTGATGTTTTTGATTGTTGCTACTAGTGCTGAGCTATAAATAATTCCATGGTGTTTTTCACTGTTGCTATAGTTTTGTAATGTCAGTTGGAGGACCAATTTTGTTTTTAGGCTGGGCCAGGTTGCAGTTTATTCACTCACTATACCTGTTCTTTGTTATTCTACACAAGTTTTGAGGTGCTACTCTTTGCTGTGTTTTGATTTTAGCTAGCGAGAGCAGACAGCAAGGTTTTGTTTCTGTTGCTTTAGATCTTATTGTGAGAGTTAGTATTATATAAAAAAATAAATGAAAAAAACTTTGGATTAAAGCCCCTTCATGTTTTGATTCTATATTTGATTTGAGCAGTACCACTCATCAATTGCTCCTCCATTTGTGTTTTAATTTGTATTTGTGCCCTGGACACTGCCAACAATAAACCTGTCAACTCCTTCTAATATCTTGTTATTTCCTTTTATGTTACCTCCCTCATTCCCCAGCTGAGCTGGTTCATAACAATAATGAAAAGGTACTGTATTTCATATTGTACAAAAATATTTTGAAAGATGAACCTTCTGCTAAAAGAGTGAGTAGAACCCACTAGCCAAAGTACAAACGTGCTTTTTGTAAAATATGTTTTGAACAGCTTTAAATTGCAAACTGACAGTAGAGCTTACTGTAAGTGTCATCGTATTCTCATTGCAGTATTGTTATCTTTTCCTTCGTACTTGCTTTTATTTTCGCAAATCTTTATTTGATGTCATGATGTTTTCTGACAAGGTCAAGGAAAGGAGCATAAGAAAAGAGTAAAAGAGGGAATTATTTTTTATTTTGACCGTTCTGGAGAGGAACCTGAGAATGACAGGAGTTATAACACAGTTTTTGAGATAGCAGGCCACAACAGGGCTGCAGTTAAGTATGAGAAGATGAATGTATTTCCATCCATCCATCCATCCATCATCTGCCGCTTATCCGGGGGTTGGGTCGCGGGGGCAGCAGCTTGAGCAGAGAAACCCAGACGTCCCTGTCCCCGGCCACTTCCTCCAGCTCTTCCGGGGGGACCCCGAGGCGTTCCCAGGCCAGCCGAGAGACATAGTATCTCCAACGTGTCCTGGGTCTCCCCCAGGGTCTCCTCCCAGTGGGACGTGCCCGGAACACCTCCCCAGGGAGGCGTCCAGGGGGCATCCTAACCAGATGCCCGAGCCACCTCATCTGACTCCTCTCAATGCGGAGGAGCAGCGGTTCTACTCCGAGCCCCTCCCGGATGACTGAGCTTCTCACCCTATCTCTAAGGGAGAGCCCAGACACCCTGCGGAGGAAACCCATTTCGGCCGCTTGTATTCGCGATCTTGTTCTTTCGGTCACTACCGACAACTCGTGACCATAGGTGAGGATGGGAACGTAGATTGACCAGTAAATAGAGAGCTTCGCCTTCTGGCTCAGCTCCTTCTTCACAACAACGGGTCGGTGCAGAGCCCGCAACACTGCAGACGCTGCACCGATCCGCCCGTCAATCTCACGCTCCATTCGTCCCTCACTCGTGAACAAGACCCCGAGATACTTGAAATCCTCCACTTGGGGAAGGATCTCATTCCCGACCCGGAGAGAGCATTCCACCCTTTTCCGGCTGAGAACCATAGTCATGAATGTATTTATTGAATGTTAATGTTCCACGCTATATTTTATCTTATACCTAAATACAGTATCAAACAACTAGTTGCTATGTGAAGGTATAGCATTGTACCGAAGTTCTCATTCGGGTTTGCAGCCTCTCTCCCTCCTGTGATGCACAAACACAGACTCATGCACACACCCAAATGCACTCGTTGTTGGTGCAAATTATTTTTTCTTCAAGACAGAGGATTTTGTGAGCAGTTTGACAGGCTGCACCTTAGATTTCACGTCCTGATATTCTGGTGGCAGAGAAGGATCTACTGATTGAAAGGAGTGTTTGGTGCGGAAGAAATGTGTAGTGGGGGAGGGTGGGAGTGAGTGAGGGGGTCTATGTGTGTGTGACTTAGCGGTTAGACAGGAGGTGGCTCCATGTTGGGAGCAAGGAAGAGGAGGAAGAGAGGCAGAAGAATGAAAACAAGTTGAATAAGGGAAATATAGTTGCAAAGAGGGAGAACATAAAGAGGAAATGATGAGGAAGGTGGTTTAAGGAGTGTGAGAGGGAAAGGTACGAAGAGATTGGTTTTTAGGTATCACAGTGCCTGAGAAAGAAGGAAAGGTCTATAAACAGTTTTGGCCTCTTTATTATGGCACCAGATGATAGACCATGTGATATAGACTTCCATCTGGCTAAGTCTCAGCAGAACGTAATGTGTCCCATTAAAGGTCTCAAAGGGGAATCTTTTTGTTTGAAAAAATTATTGCTCAGAGATGCACAGAGGGTTGCTTCTGTTCTACTGTCATTTCCTTTTACTTTAAGCTCTTGCACTTTTCTCCAACAAGGAGAAATCAAATCTCACAGTGGGGAAGAAAGCTGCTCATGCAGACTCAGACTGAAAATGTGTGCTGGGAATTACACTTTGGCGAGTTTGTGTGTGGTTGTGCCAGACATGTAACAAAGTGTTGTCATTGTCGCCTGCCAATGACAGACTGGGGGCTGGGTATTCGTTTTTTGAGTGTAAGTGTTTCAAAAGCATGAGAGTAATCTAGGGTCTTTGGGCTGCTGCTGCTAAAGTCACAGCCCTAAGACCAGCAAAATTTTCAAAAGTTCAATGTTAATACAGTGAAGACTGTATAAAGGCAGAAACCATTAAAGGAATAAGGGCTATTCTATGTCCTATAGTCCTAATGCGCAAGTATTTCCCTCCCATTATCTATACATTGAACAAATGTTCAATAGATTGATGCAAAAGTAGGTATGGATATTGATGATTTCCTAAAGTGATATTCTAATGATGCTGTTAGTCCCCCTGACTTATCAGACTAATTAATATATAGTAGATATATTCATTTATATAAAATTATTAACTGTACTGGCTATCTGAATGTTCTGGAAATGTTCAGAATGACCAATGGTCATCCTGCCTGGCCCCACAATTCATCACTTTCCCTGACAATACAGATAAGAGTGTGATGCTGACAGTTGTGAAACAGAGGGCACAGTCGTAATTATTTATTAAGTAATCTTAAACAAATACACTAAACAAATATTAAAACAAAATGGGAAAAGAGATAGGGGGCTGGGAAAAAGTGAATGTTAAAACACACACTCATTGCCAGTGGATTATTTAAAATATAAAAAGTTAACTGAATTGTTTAATTACTGTGGCATGGTGGTAACGTTAAAGACTAAAGATAGTTCTTCATATGGTCTCTGGTAGTGCCTTATGGCTAAGCACAGGACACTGTAAGAATTTAATAAAATGCTATTTAGTCTACATTGACTAGGGCTTTACAGTTTGTATGCATGCATATTTGTATTCAAGCAGCCTCTGTAATACATTAATTAATAATAATCAATAATACAATAACTTATGTTCTATTTGGATAAATATGAAGTTTGTTTTCAAGTTTGAGTATTCAACATAATCGGTGGTTCTACAGCCTTTGTCTGTTTCATTTTTACTTTTACTGAATTTTGTGTCTGCGAAGGTTTCGGTGGTCTGCCCTACAGACCGCAAGACCCCTGCACTGTCCATCTTCTGTTAGATGTGCTTAGATGTTGTCATTCTGTCACTCACTGCAAAGCAATGCCAAATGTGAGTGCATGAGTAAATATAGCTGTCTTCAGCCTGGTCAAGAAACTTTAAAAATTATAAAGTATAAAAGCTTACAAGAAGAAATGCCGTCGTTATCAGCAGTTCTGTGATCTTACTTGCAAAAGCGAATATTGTATCAGGTACAAGAGTGTGAGATTGTATCATAACAGCCAGGCCCTTAACAACTGTTCAACTGCCTGGCTGAGTATGTATTATGTTGCTGTTATTTTGGTCTTGCCCTCTTTAGTCTGCCCTAAAAGTGACTAAAAACATCTCTTATATATCTGCATTAAAAATGGAGGGAGGGATATGGCCAAACATACGAATCAATTCCACTTTTGCGCAGTCTGTCCCAGTCTGTGCCCCGGTAACTGATGTTGCGATCCACATATTCTAAATCAAACATCACTTTCACATTAAATTTTAAAGTTTGTTATTACTATGAGAATAAAGCACAGACAGAGCATCCAAATGGGTGATTCTCACGAAACTGTCCTAACCTTTGCAAAAACAAATTTAGGTCAATTTTGCTATTTTTTTCTCTTATTAGTATTAAGCAGGGTCTCAATTAACTGGCTCAATTAAAATTAGTGATCAATACACGTAATTTAATAAATTTTCGGAATGTTTTATTGAGTCGTTGACCAAATAAATTAATTACCGTAACACATTTTCAATTGATGATAACTGAATATGTATGAAAGGTAGACCTTTTATTTTTTTCATGCATGTTCTATTAATAGTTCAGAATAGTCACATAGTGTAAACATTCAGAAATGTTTTTATTGATACAGTAATTTTAGTTATTATGTTCATTACCGTAACAAAATTTTACACAAATCTGTCCTGTAGTGTAAATTTCACATATAATTAAAAAATGTCAATTCAGTAATCTGAAAAGACTTGAAAAATAGTTCCTGTACAAAAATAAAATTTGAAGGTATCACTCATTCCCATCCAAATATTCACATATACAGCAAGTGTTACAGTAATGAAAAGCTGTTACGGTAATGAAAAGTTTTGTTACGGTAATGACCTCAAATGGCATTCATACATAGAAGCCATGTTTTTAGTATTCACAAAGTAGGCTATATGGTCCAATCTTTTTCACTGTTTGTCATGCAAGGCTACATTAGAATTACTGAATGATTAGGTTGTCTTAGGTAATGAGAAATTAAGCTCGACTTTACAATAAAACAATGAATCAAGAGCAATTCATAAGGTTTAGTGTAACCACAATCAATACGAGTAAGACGAATAAAAATACAATAATTAAATACAATAATCAAACAATCAATAACTTTTCAACCCTCCTTTATACATGTTTTGCCCAAATCTCTAACCCTAACCCTTATACAACATTATAGAATACCGCTGGTCTTGACACAAGTAGATTTCTAATATGGTAACACTTTACCGGGGGCTCACACCAAAAGCGTCGTGAGTGGCTGTGGTCACTCACAACCTGCCGCTTCTGCTTCTTCTCCTGCCGGAAGCGGTCAGAGAAGCCGCAAGAGGCCAAAGGGACGGGGCTTATATGTATAGCAACTAGCAGATAATAAGCCATCCATACATTGGTTCCCTCTTTCACCATGGATCGTACTCTGGGCAGCCTTCTTAGTGTTTCTTTGTGTTTGCGCTCTGCCGTTTTCCGCTTTTTTTTCCACCTTCGGAATCCAGATCGGTCCCAATTGGTTGTCATCGCGTCGCGTCACTGCTCATTTGCATAAAGTTGAGCCTTTCTCAACTTTTGAAGCTCACGAAGCTCACAACGCGCCGCTCACAACGTCGGGCGCTCATCGACGCCAGCTTACATTGAAAATGAATGGCAGCTGGCCGCTCACGCCGCTTTTGGTGTGAGCCTCCAGTTACAATAAGAGTCCCTTGTGTTTCTTAAGTAATACACAATAATTGCTAATATTTAGTATTAGTAATTGCTAATAGGAGTTCGCCCAACCGGTCTACATGTGTTTTGTGGACTTGGAGAAAGCATTCGACCATGTCCCTCAGGGAGTCCTGTGGGGGGTGCTCCGGGAATATGGAGTGCTGGACCCCTTGATAGGGGCCGTTCGGTCTCTGCATGACCGGTGTCAGAGTTTGGTCCGCATTGCTGGCAGTAAGTCGGACACGTTTCTGGTGAGGGTTGGACTCCGTCAGGGCTGCCCTTTGTCACCGATTCTGTTCCTAACTTTTATGGACAGAATTTCTAGGCGCAGCCAGGGCGTTGAGGGGGTCTGATTTGGCGACCTCAGAATCGGGTCTCTGCTTTTTGCGGATGATGTGGTTCTGTTAGCGTCGTCGGGCCATGACCTTCAGCTCTCACTGGAGTGATTCGCAGCCGAGTGTGAAGCAGCTGGGATGAGAATCAGCACCTCCAAATCTGAGACTGTGGTTCTCAACCGGAAAAGGGTGGAATGCTCTCTCCAGGTCGGGAATGAGATCCTTCCCCAAGTGGAGGAGTTTAAGTATCTCGGGGTCTTGTTCAGGAGTGAGGGACGAATGGAGCGTGACATTGATGGGCAGATCGGTGCGGCGTCTGCAGTGTTGCGGGCTCTGCGCCGACCCGTCGTTGTAAAAAAGGAGCTGAGCCAGAAGGCGAAGCTCTCTATTTACTGGTCAATCTACGTTCCCATCCTCACCTATGATCACGAGCTGTGGGTCGTGACCGAAAGAACGAGATCGCGAATACAAGCGGCCGAAATGGGTTTCCTCCGCAGGGTGTCTAGGCTCTCCCTTAGAGATAGGGTGAGAAGCTCAGTCATCCGGGAGGGGCTCAGAGTAGAACCGCTGCTCCTCCGCATTGAGAGGAGCCAGATGAGGTGGCATCTGGTTAGGATGCCTCCTGGACGCCTCCCTGGGGAGGTGTTCCGGGCACGTCCCACTTGGAGGAGACCGCGAGGAAGACCCAGGACACGTTGAAGAGACTATGTCTCTCGGCTGGCCTGGGAACGCCTCGGGGTCCCCCCGGAAGAGCTGGAGGAAGTTGCCAGGGACAGAGACAATCTGGGTTTTTCTGTTAAAGCTGCTGCCCCGGCGACCCGACCCTCGGATAAGCGGTAGATGATGGATGGATGGATGTAATTGCTAATATATCTGTAAACAGTTAACTAATGTTAATTAAGGGACCCTGTAATATTTTATGAATTTTTACAGGAAAAAAAAAATTAGCTAAAATGGCTACAGCTAGCTAGGTAGTTAGTAGATATGAGAAGGAATGCTGCTACAGTAGAGTATAACCCCTTGATAACGAACCACAAAATTTGTAGCCCTGATTATACATACATAATTCATTACCGTAACACTTCATTTCATTACCGTAACAGCCTTGCATATGTTACGGTAATGAATGCAGAGTGTTACGGTAATGAATGGCAGTTCCATGTAGATAGCATTAATTAGCATAGCTGATTATGACTGGGCAGAAATATTTTCACTAACAGTTTGGCTCTATATAAGTTACTTTTCCACAGAATATAAAATAATTATCTACAAAACTATTTTAAATATACCCTGTTACGGTAATGAACAGTAGTAGTGTGCCAAAGGGTGTATATAATTACAATTTTTAAAATATCTACTGGAAGAACTTGAAAGATGATCTTACCTAGTAGCCATTTTGAAACTTCTCTTCCACACAAGGCATCATGGGATAAAAAAAAAACTATTTATTGGAACACAGGGATTTTAATGGAGCCAAATATCATTGTTACGGAAATTAATTGTTCATGCTCCGGACACATGTATTTTGCCCAGAAAATAATTATTCACAAATACTTGGCCCAAAATGATAACACTGCTGGTTAAAGGGTATAACCCCAACCATTTTTTCTATTTATATGTATATTACATTATGGGGATGTATTGTGATAATTTTGGGTTGAAGATAAAAAATAAAAGCCCGGACACGTTACGGTAATGAACTTTAAGTTTGAAATGTTGTCATAAAATATAGAGTAATCCATCAAATGCAATGACAACGGTAGTTCTACAATTAGTACATACCATAGTTTTATATATAATACAAAAGTTTGATTGTTTTAGTAGTTTAGTCTATCAAATCCTTACAGACACGTCAAAATGCAATTTCATGAGAATCACCCAAATACTAATGCATAAAGCAGATAAATCAAGTACTGGTCTCTGTATTCTCCATGGTAACTGTCTGTGCACGACTGTTTAACGTCCCTTCAGTCTGTATTACTTTGTATTTCACTCATTTTTATCCTGCTCTCTGCCCCGCTGCCTGCATCCTGGCTATGAGGGCAGTAAGGTAATAAATGCATCTGTAAACCATGAAGGATTGGGGCATTGTTCCAACCTGCCTTTGTCCTCTTTTTCTTTTATGCCCTCTCCTCCCTCCCTGTCAATCATTTTGTCCCCCTTTATCCGGAAGGAACATTGAGTCGGAAAGAACCTTGTGTGTCTGCCAGTGTAAGTTTTTCTAAGCTTCTTTGCCAACATCAATATCTGCTGTTGAGAAAGTGATCAAAACCCATCCGTGGGTGAAACCTGTTACCGAGAAGCCTCGGTTGGGCCATCGCAAAGCAATCAGAGTAACCAGGGGCTGTGAACGGGCGGTCACTCCCCTCTCTGAAGCGTCAGCGTCAGCCATTCTCATGTGAAGACATTCTTGGGTAAAGACTAGCGTGTCTACCTGTGCGTGTCCACCAAGCAAGGACACTGAACAAGGCAAACCTGTCCTACTGGCCTCATCCATGTCACTCTGGCCTCACCACCTGCTTTAAAATGTGCCTCAATCCCATTCCTGTTGTCTCCAGCTCGCATAGAAGGTTTCACACAACGGTAAACAAAGCAGATTTCATTATGGCTTATGCCGACCACCTGTCTCTTGACATCCTGGCTCTCACTGAGACCTGGATTAAGCCTGAAAACAAAGCTACCCTGGCTGCACTTTCAACCAACCACTCATTCTCCCACACCTCTCGTACATCTGGGAGAGGTGGTGGAACGGGCATGCTCATTTCCAACAAATGGAAATACAACCAACTGCTACCTAATGCTAAATATAATACCTTTGAATACCATGCCATCTTGATAACTGCAACGGTCAAAATCTATTTGGTTGTCGTATATCACCCACCAGGACAACTCTGTGACTGTATGTAACTGCAGCAGTCACGCATGTGATTAATGCTTCACTGACAGTGGGCACATTTCCTACCACATTCAAGCAAGCTCAAGTTACACCGCTGCTCAAGAAACCTTCCCTCCCTCCAATTCATGTGGAGAACTATCGGCCGGTCTCTCTCCTCCCGTTTCTGTCTAAAACCATTGAAAGGGCGGTCTTTAAGCAGGTCACTGATTATCTCTCACATAACAACTTCCTTGATCCAAACCAATCTGGATTTAAAAATTGGACGCTCCAGCGAAACGGCTCTGTTGACATGGTCATCTCCTGCCTTGACTACTGCAATGCTCTCCTTACTGGTCTCCCAGCCTGTGCTGTGAAACCACTGCAGATGGTTCAGAACGCAGTGGCACGTTTGCTCTTCAATCAGCCTAACAGAGCACACGTCACCCCTCTGTTCATTGAACTCCACTGGCTACTCTTAGCCGCCCGCATCAAATTCAAGTAACTGATGTTAGCCTACAAAGTGCTGAATGGAACAGCTCCAATCTATTTGAATGCTCTTGCAAAGGCTTATGTCACAACTCGGTCCCTCCGTTCGTCGCAGGATTGTTGTCTAGCAGTGCCTACACCACGTTTAAGACAATCCAAACTCTTTTAGTGTGTCGTTCCACGATAGTATGTAGTTTGTTGTTAGCTTTTTTTATATAGCTTGTATATCTTCATTTGTAAGTCGCTTTGGGGAAAAGCATCTGCTAAATGCATAAACATAAACATCCCAAGTATGCCCTGTTCTTGACTCTTTGTCTCTCTCTCCTCTCTTGTCACATCCTCTCTTTGCTTTCATATCCATCAATAATTCCTCTATCCCTGTCTCACTCCTCACCTCCCCTCGCCTCTCCTCTTTCTGGCCCAACCAGGATAATTAAGCACGTCAGAGATGTGCTGACTCAGCACAACTGAGAGCTGTAGTGAAGGGGAGAAAGAGAGAGAGAGAGAGAGAGAGAGAGAGAGAGAGAGAGAGAGAGAGAGAGAGAGAGAGAGAGAGAGAGAGAGAGAGAGAGTATAACACTCACTGAAAGAGGAAGAGATGTGTAGAAAGACCTTTGGGCTGTGTCTCCTCTCTGCAGTCCAGACTGTGCATCACTACTGTTCAGCTCTGTGTGTGTGTGTGTTCTGGATAGAAAGGGAATGTACTTGTGTATGCCTCATGGATAGCCAGCAAAGTATGACAGTATGACAGACATATGACAGCAAAGTCACTATGTTTTAATTATTTCTATCTACTATTTTGCGACAGGGTTTCCTGCTAGCCCAGCTCAACTAATGTACTTCATTTGAATTTCCAATCATGAGAGGAAATTGCTTAGAGGAGAAGGGGAACATCTTGTCACTCTTTTTTTTATCACTTCTCCATTTAGTTTTATAGAAAATACCTAAAATAAAAAAAAAAACTTTGCATAGGTGGACAATTTGATCTATGCCACAGCCAACTACTTTATGAAGTAGTCATGAAGTGCCTGGAGTGATCAGTCTCCCAGCACGTCAGAGACTGTCTCCCTCCCTCTCTCGACCCCGACCAGTTTGCGTACAGGGCGAAGCGGTCTACGGAGGAAGCCATCGCCCTCACACTCCATACAGTTCTGAGCCACCTGGAGAACAAGAAGAGCTACATGAGAACGCTGTTCGTGGACTACAGCTCAGCGTTTTAATACAATCTTACCGGACATTCTTTTCAATAAACTACTGGAATTACAGATCCTCCTCCCCACCTGCAACTGGATTAAAAGCTTTCCGACGAACCACCCACAGACTGTGAGACTCAGCCCCCACCACTCCTCCACAATCACACTCAGCACTGGTTCCCCTCAAGGCTGTGTTTTCAGCCCCCTGCTGTACGCCCTATACAGACGACTGCTCTCCAGTCCACCCATATTTTATAATGCGGTTGGCATTATAAAATATGCGAACGACACAACAGTGGTTGGGCTCATCTGCAACGGTGACGAGACAGTGTACAGGGCTGAGGTGAAGAAACTGTCATCCTGGTGCTCAGATATAACAACCTGAGCCTGAATATCCATAAAACGAAATAACTCATCATCGATTTCAGGAAGATCAGACAAGACCACAACCCCCTCCTTATAAACGGAGAACAGGTGGAGACTGTCAACACCTTCAGGTTTCTGGGCACCCACCTCTGCGCAGACCACTCCTGGACTCACAACATCAGGGTCCTGGTAAAGAAGGCTCAGCAGCGGCTATACTTCCTGCGTGTCCTCAGGAAGAAAAATCTGGACACGAAGCTGCAGCTGGCCTCCTATCATTTCTCGGTGGAGAGCCTACTGACGTACTGTCTGGGTGTTTGGTACACAGGCTCCACAGCTAAGGACAGGAAGGCAGTGCAGAGGGTCATAAACACTGCCCAAAAGATCATCGGCTGCCCTCTGCCCAGCCTGGAAAACATCTCCACATCCTGCTGTCTCAGGAAAACCAGGGCCATCACAGGAGATCCCTCACACCCTGCCTACCCCCTGTTTGATCTGTTGCCCTCTGGAAGACGCTACAGGTCTACAAAGTCCCACACCAGCAGACTGACCAAGAGCGTCTTCCCCTGGGCCATACAAACACCCACAGTTTTAAATAAGGTATTATCTGTCTTTATTTCACCAATACTTTAAGACGAATGGACTCCAAACTGAGACATCGCTAAGGAACCTAACCAAAAGGATAGAGATAGAGAAGACAAAGAAGAGGACCTACACAATTGTGAGTGAGGTTAGAGTTCTGGTCAGCTAGATTTACTTGCACTCTGATTTGATGAAATTAACAAAACAAGGTAAAGAAAATAACTTTGAAAAACTTTTAAGATACACTATATTGTCAAACGTTTTCGC
Source organism: Leuresthes tenuis (assembly GCF_036924035.1). Lineage (NCBI taxonomy): Eukaryota > Metazoa > Chordata > Actinopteri > Atheriniformes > Atherinopsidae > Leuresthes > Leuresthes tenuis. The sequence goes on from NW_027325364.1 coordinate 31,075,131, forward strand.
TCATCTGCCTTTACACACATATGTACTTAAGTGACAGCCCATTCTTAATCCATAGGGTTTAATAAGACGTTGGCCCACACTTTGCAGCTATAACAGTTTAAACTCCTCTGGGCAAGCTTTCCACAAGGTTTTTATGGGAATTTTTGATCATTTCTCCAGAAGCGCATTTGTGAGGTCAGACACTGATGTTGGACGACAAGGCATGGCTCACAGTCTCCGCTCTAATTCATCCCAAAGGTGTTCTACCAGGTTGAGGTCAGGACTTTGTGCAGGCCAGTCAAGTTCTTCCACACCAAACCCGCTCATCCATGTCTTTATGGACCTTGCTTTGTGCACTGGTGCACAGTCATGTTGGAAAGAGGAAGGGGCCATCCCCAAACTGTTTCCACAAAGTTGGGAGCGTGAAATTTGTCCAAAATCTCTTGGTATGCTGAAACATTCAGAGTTCCTTTCACTGGAACTAAGGGGACAAGCCCAGCTCCTGAAAACCAACACTTATACCATAACCCCCCCTCCACCAAACTACACTTGGCAAAATGCAGTCAGACAAGTACCGTTCTCCTAGCAACCACCAAATGCAGACGAGTCCATCAGATTGCCAGATGGAGAAGTGTGATTTGTCACTCCAGAGAATGCATCTCCACTGCTTTAGAGTCCAGCATGCTTTACAACACTGCATCCAACGTTTTGCATTGTACTTGGTGATATATGGCTTGGATGCAGCTGCTCGGCCATGGAAACCCATTCCATGAAGCTCTCTACACACTGTTCTTGAGCTAATCTGAAGGCCACATGAAGTTTGAAGGTCTATAGCAATTGACTCTGCAGAAAGTTAGCGACCTCTGCATCTCAGCATCTGCTGACCCCACTCTGTCATTTTATGTGGCCTACCACTTCGTGACTGAGTCATTCCCAATCACTTCCACTTTGTTATAGTATCACTGACATTTGACTGTGGAATATTTAGTAGCGAGGAAATTTCATGATTGGACTTGTTGCACAGGTGGCATCCTATCACGGTACCACACTTGAATTCATTGAGCTCCTATGAGCGACCCATTGTTTCACAAATGTTTGTAGAAGCAGTCTGCATGCCTTGGTGCTTGAATTTATACACCTGTGGCCATGGAAGTGATTGTAGTGCACATTCAATTCAATTCAGTTTTATTCATATAGCGCCAAATTAGAACAATTGTCATCTCAAGGCACCTTTTTGTGCATGGGGGGGGGGTGTACATGTTGGAAAGGATACCTGTTGGAACAGGGAAACTGTCAGAAAAGTTTGCTTATTATCATTAAATAAAAGTCACAGCCAAAGAGGCCATTTCATATCAAAACTTCACAAGGAGAAGTTGGGAGACAAAGAGAACTGTGTTCGAAGAAGGAATGTTGTCTCCCCACTGATCGTTATCTTTATGGCTCCCCAAATAAGGAGATGCCTCCAAACTCAGGAGATATACCAGACCTGGGCATATAGAGGATTGTATGTATGTGTATGTGTGTCACCTAATAAAAGAGCAAGGGAGGCAACCACTCGTTGGAGAACTCTTGTGAATCTGCAGAGAGAAGGTTTGTGTGTTGTTCTCCCCTTGCAAGTAAAATTCTGAGGCCTCTGAGGGATTTCTTGGTTTCATACCGTTGTCTGTTAGTTAATTTTTCTAACATTTTGGTCCTTCGAGCCGGATCCAACATTTTGTACGAGGGTTTCTACCGGGAGGGCCGAAACTCTGTAGACACAGCCCGACTAGGTCGGAGGAAAGACGCACGGGGCTAAAATTCTCCGTTCGCAAGAGAAGGTCCGGGAAAAACTCCTCACAAATGACGGCATCCAAGCGCAGTTTTACAACGGACAGTGGATGAGACCAAGAAAAAGAAAAAACAGCTGAATCGTGAGTAACATTTTTTTTTTTTAATATAAGAGAGGTTTGAGTCCTCGCCTAAGAACATAAAAAAAAGACAAAAAATAAAATAAGTGTTTAGGGGGGGTTAAAGTCCCCGCCTAAAAGAAAGGGTGTTTTTTTTTTTTCTATTTTTTTTTTTTTTTAGAGAAAAAAAAAAAAAAGGGGGGTTCGAGTCCCTACCTTATGGGAAAAGGAGGGTTAAAGTCCCTTCCTAAGGAAAAGGGGGGTTAAAGTCCCTACCTAATGGGTACCCGGTGTTTGTAAGTCTATAGTATTTGTTTTTGAATGTGTTTTGTGTGTTTAAGTGTGTTAGTATTTGTATTGTGCAATTGCGCTGTTTTGAGTGTGCACATGAAAGGGTGAGAGGCGCTAGTTTGAGTGTGCGCGGGAGAGGGTGCAACTCGCTGTTTTGAGTGTGTGTGTGTGTAGGAGCCGGTTTTGAGCGTGTGTATGAGAGAAAGGAACGAGTGATTGGAACGGAGTTTTGTTGAAGCAGCAGAGTAACTGGGAACCTAACGGTGTCAACCAAGGTTACTGACTGTTGAAGTAGACAAACTCGGACGTTCATTAAGGACAAAGATATTAATAAAATGGGGAATGTGAATGGTACGATAGACGGGGAGGAGGATCGTAAATTTATGGAACAGCAACGCCCCGGTTCATGTCAATACCTAAATCACTGGAAAAGAAAATATGTTTTTTTGGGAAAATTGTCAGTCCCTCAGTGCCAAGTGCTGGTGAACAAATTAAAAGATAAAGATAAAAATAAAGGTCGAAAACAGGACGGACCCAAAACCACTACTGCAAAAGTGTGGTTGGCTGAAGCTCATAAGAGGAAATTAGGGGAAGAGAAAGGGAGAAAGGAAAAAGGCACAATATGTGCTGTTGTCCATCCTGATATTAATAAAACAACCCCCCTCCATCTCTGGTGCTTTTGCCCTGCCATACTCTCTGTGGAGGGAGCAGGGGGAGGGGAGTCACTGACTCCTGTGACACCTCCCCACATCCACTCTTCCTCAATTTATGGACCAGGTCATACATGCAGAGAAAGTGACACAGAAAAAAAGAAGAATAGAGAAAAGAAAGCTGATGTGTTTGTGGCAGACAGCTGTGTTTGGGAGGAGATGCAGATGTGTTTTATATGGAAGGTCCAAGCTGGCACAACAGAGGAAGAGGTAGAGGTTTCTCCAGAGGGAGAGGTAGAGGCTTTCCCAGAGGAAGAGTAAAACTTTCAGATATAGAATGTTGGTCATGTGGCAGGCCAGGACATTTTAGCAGAAACTGTCCTGAAAAAAAAGAAACAACAATGATTAGACAGAGAGCAGCCGAGTGCAGAAAATGGAGAGGAAAAGCCAAAAGTGGTGGATGAGATGTTGGATTTAGTGGATATCTGCACAATGGCTGATAGCATGCCCCAAATTACTTTACTTGTACAAGGGAAATCATATGTGTTTTTATGTGATTCAGGAGCGTGCCGCACTGTGATGAGAGATGATTGCCACAAGTTCCCCACATCTAAAGATAGCATTTTTGTAAGATCAGCAGGTGGAGAGGTGCAAAAGAAACCTATGTCCACCAAAATAAAGTTAGAATTTCCAGAAAAAGGTGGAAGTTCCTGGGGACAAGTGGTGCTTTCCCCAGCTTGCCCCTTTAATCTACTAGGACGAGACTTTATGGAAAAAATCAAAGTTGCCATGTATCCAGCAGAGAATGGGGGCATGTTGGCATGTCAATATGCAGGGACCCTTGTTATACAAAGTTCTGGGGAACCATACTATCACTGGTCCTTGGACTTACCAACTGTCAATATAGCAGGCACTGCAAATCAGCTGGCTGATCTGACAGCTGAAGTCATTCGTCACCCAAAGAGCACCTCTCCTCCAGGGGGTTATCATGTCACAGTGAGGTTTAAGAAACCACTGGTCCAGACTATGCATTTGACAAGGCTTTTTTGTCGATTAGGCCCACAAAGAGTTGTTCTTACTGCATGTTATTGGAGAGAGGACAACTGTTTTTGTTTATGTATTCTTACCCCGGAAATGAATAGATTGGTGCAATATGGGAAGACACCACATGTGTCCATGGCCATAAATGGCTGGACAGACAGGAAACAATTGAACCAATCAGCATTATATGTCAAAGACGTCACTGACTGGAGATCTGATGAGCAGAAAGGCTGGCAGTTCAGCCGTTCAACACAACCAGTTGTGACCAGAGTCAACTCATTTCTCTGTGATAGAGTTGAGAAATGCTTTCTTTTCTATCCCAATTCATCCAGACTCTCAGTATTGGCTTGCATTTACTTTTGAAGGGACAATATACACTTTTACAAGGCTGCCCCAGGGGTATGCAGAAAGTCCAACTATCTTTGCAGAGGCTATAGCAAATTGTTAAGCCGAATTTGTTCCTCTCCAAGGTAGCTAGATACTGGCGTATGTGGATGACAACCTAGTGGCAGGAAAGTCACAACAGAAATGAAAACAAGATTACATTATGTAGCAGACACAGGAAATAAAGTGAGCAAAAGTAAGCCGATAGCTTATTTCTCTAAAAGACTGGATCCGGTGGCCACACCCCACTGCGTACAAGCAGAAGCAGAGGCTACCAAAGTTCCACTGGAAAGCCAGTAACTCATAAAGAACTGCTGCGAGATTTGCTGGACGCAATATTACTACCAAAAGCTATTGTGGTTTGCAAATGTGCAGCACATGCAAAAGGAACAGACTTTATAAGCAAAGGAAATTATTTTGTTGATAAAGCTGCAAAAGAAGCTGCAATGTCACACGTTTTAACTATGACTATGGAAAATTATATTTTAAAAGACATGCAACAACAAGCACCAGACAGCAAAAGAACTCTGTGGTGCAATAAAGGAGCAATTTTGAAAGATGACATCTACACTTGACCACTGGGAAAACCAATTCTGCCAAGAGCCATGTATAAATGGGCAGCAATTGTGGCACATGGGCCTTGCCATGTGTCAACAGGAGGGATGAACAGTATAATAGAACAATATTATACTCATAATGGTTTTATTACTTATTCAAAAAAAAGCGTTGAGGGTGTCCGATTTGGCGACCTCAGAATCGGGTCTCTGCTTTTTGCAGATGATGTGGTTCTGTTAGCGTCGCCAGGCCGTGACCTTCAGCTCTCACTGGAGCGATTCGCAGCCGAGTGTGAAGCGGCTGGGATGAGAATCAGCACCTCCAAATCCGAGACTATGGTTCTCAGCTGGAAAAGGGTGGAATGCTCTCTCCGGGTCGGGAATGAGATCCTTCCCCAAGTGGAGGAGTTCAAGTATCTCGGGGTCTTGTTCACGAGTGAGGGACAAATGGAGCGGGAGATTGACGGGCGGATCGGTGCGGCGTCCGCAGTGTTGCGGGCTCTGCACCGACCCGTCGTTGTGAAGAGGGAGCTGAGCCAGAAGGCGAAGCTCTCTACTTACTGGTCAATCTACGTTCCCATCCTCACCTATGGTCACGAGTTGTGGGTAGTGACCGAAAGAACAACATCGCGAATACAAGCGGCCGAAATGGGTTTCCTCCGCAGGGTGTCTGGGCTCTCCCTTAGAGATAGGGTGAGAAGCTCAGTCATCCGGGAGGGGCTCGGAGTAGAACTGCTGCTCCTCCGCATTGAGAGGAGTCAGATGAGGTGGCTCGGGCATCTGGTTAGGATGCCCCCTGGGCGCCTCCCTGGGGAGGTGTTCCGGGCACGTCCCACTGGGAGGAGACCCCGGGGAAGACCCAGGACACGCTGGAGAGACTAAGAGGTCGATTCCCTAAACCAGAGTATCCTTTCCAAGAAATACACATGGATTTTATGGAACTAAACAAATGTAACAACCAGAAGTACTGCTTGGTAATAATTTTCGAAATGGGTAGAGATATTTCCATGTTATTCAGCAGATGTCCTGACAGTAGCAAAAGACTTATGCAAAAGAACAATACCTACTTTTGGGATTCCACAGATTATCAGGAGTGATAATAGAAGTAATTTTGAAGTGATCAATGAAGTGATCCAAAAGATAGGAGACCACTTCTGCATAAACTTGAAAAAACATTGTGGTTATCATTCCCAGAGTGCAGGGCTAGTGGAAAGAACTAATGGAACAATTAAGCTGAAACTGAGGAAAGCAATGGAAGAAACAGGGAGAAACTGGACTGATTGCATAGACTTAGTTCAGCTAAGCATGCGGATAACTCCCACACAAGGTCAATCTTTAACTCGAAATAATGTATGGAAGACCATATTATATCCCAGACCTAGCTAAATTGCATGCCACCAGTAGGAGGATGACGACACTGCAATGGAAAATTAGTTCTTATATGCATTGTATTGAGTGTTACTGTGCATGAACTGCAAATGACCGAGTTGCAAGGTACCACCCTGTCCTGTTTTTCTTAAATTCCTCTTTACAATGGTGGGCTTGTTATCATGACATAGCTGCACTTTAGGGGGGACAGGGTTAGGCTGGTATTTACGACTGTGTCTGGGTAACCTCAACTGATGGTTGGGGAGGGAAGATAGAAGAACAATCAACTATACCCAAAGAGAGACGACGTGATAAGAGGGCAATATAACTGTGTTTTTGCCTTTTGCAATCAGAGCAACTCTGTATTTTGTACTGTGTTGTTCTCTTTTGCAAGATATTATTATAAAAGCCTCTCATCTCCTCAGAAGAGAATAACTGACTCTGTGCATTACTAAATTTCCCCAACAACACTCTAGCAAGTTATCTGAAAAGGATGTTCGAAACGGAAGATATAAGTCAATATAATAATGTTCCGAATGAGACTTTGCCATTACAGGTTGGAGCAGAGCTTAATATCGGAGACTGGGTCTTCACGAAGGTGATAAAGAGGAAGGTGTGGAACAAACCGAGCTAGGAAGGCCCGTTCCAGATCCAAACACCTCAACCGCTGTCAAGGTCGAGAGACGTGATACTTGGATACACAAGAGGTACTCTTTGCCTTCCCCTGACTGCTAGAGAGGGAAGTCCAGCTACAAAGTGGACCAGGTGTATAGATCCTGGTAAACTCAACGCTGGTGAAGCAGGGACATCTCTCTAGCACTTAGCAGGGCAAGAGGCAGAGAGCACCAGAGAAGAGAGGAAAAGAAGAAAAAAAGAAAGGTTCAAAGTGATTGTTGGTAACAGGACTGGTCATAAGTCTCTTTGTGGTTCTGCCTATTTTAGGTTGGGAGACTTATGGGAAATGGGAAAAAATCATCAGGGTCCTGTTAAGCAGCAAAGGAAGTTGTGAAGCAGGGAAGGTGTAAACCTTCGGAACTAAATGGAATGTTTGTCACCAGGAGAATCATCAGGAGAATCTATAACTTTTCCACTGTCTGTGTCCTTCTTTCCTGGCTGAATAAGGAGGAGCGTCTGATACCTAAGAACACAGCACCAGACGGATCTTTAACGAAAGCGTCCTGTCTGAAGAATTGAAGGAGCATTCAGGAGTTGACACTTCTATATGGTCTAACATGATGAACATGTTTGGAAGATATTGTGCCATGATTCTATACTGCAGCAGTATTTACTGCAATATTGGTAGTGTGCAGGTGTTGTTGTGGGCCTTGTCTCCGTTTTCTATGTACCAGGTTGGTGGTCCACACCATAGAGGGATACCCTTCTGAGTTCAGAGCATTGCTTCTCCAGGAGGACGAAGAAGATGAAGAATATCATCCGGACCTATATCCAATGTCGCACATTGTCCAAGAAGCTGACAATAATTGTGTTTAGATGAAATAAAATGAAGAACCTTTTGAGTGTAAATTGATAAGGTTGTAATACAAATGAAGTTCTTACAGAAAGCTAAAAGGACTTGTAAGATACTGATGTGAAGGTTGACATTTATCAATGATAAACAAGAGGGAAATGTCAGAAAAGTTTGCTTATTATCATTAAATAAAAGTCACAGCCAAAGAGGCCATTTCATATCAAAACTTCACAAGGAGAAGTTGGGAGACAAAGAGAACTGTGTTCGAAGAAGGAATGTTGTCTCCCCACTGATCGTTATCTTTATGGCTCCCCAAATAAGGAGATGCCTCCAAACTCAGGAGATATACCAGACCTGGGCATATAGAGGATTGTATGTATGTGTATGTGTGTCACCTAATAAAAGAGCAAGGGAGGCAACCACTCGTTGGAGAACTCTTGTGAATCTGCAGAGAGAAGGTTTGTGTGTTGTTCTCCCCTTGCAAGTAAAATTCTGAGGCCTCTGAGGGATTTCTTGGTTTCATACCGTTGTCTGTTAGTTAATTTTTCTAACAGAAACACAAGTTAATAACCACAATAATGTCACATGTACATAATATCCATCCATCCATCATCTGCCGCTTATCCGAGGGTTGGGTCGCAGGGGCAGCAGATTTAACAGAGAAACCCAGACGTCCCTGTCCCCGGCCACTTCCTCCAGCTCTTCCGGGGGGACCCCAACGCATTCCCAGACCAGCTGAGAGACATAGTCTCTCCAACGTGTCCTGGGTCTTCCCCAGGCTCTCCTCCCAGTGGGACGTGCCCGGAACACCTCACCAGGGAGGCGTCCAGGGTGCCCTAGCCACCGCATCTGACTCCTCTCAATGCGTAGAAGCAGCGGTTCTACTCCGAGCCCCTCCCAGGTGACTGAGCTTCTCAACCTATCTCTAAGGGAGAGCTCAGACACCCTGCAGAGGAAACCCATTTCGGCCGCTTGTATTCGCGATCTCGTTCTTTCGGTCACTACCCACAACTCGTGACCATAGGTGAGGATGGTCATACCTAATATATATATACATAATATCATTTGAGAAATTAAACAGCAAAAAAAGAGAGCAAAGTGAGGAAAGGTGTGACAGATGAGGTCCCCCAGCAGTCTAAGCCTATAGCCGCTTAACTATGGGATGTTTCAGGATCACCTGAGCCATCCCTAACTATAAGCTTTATCAAAAAGGAAAGTTTTAAGCCTAATCTTAAAAGTGGAAAGGGTGTCTGCTTCCCGGACAAGAGAGGGGCCTGATAACTGAAGGCTCTACCTCCCATTCTACTTTAAGAAACTCTGGGAACAACAAGTAAACCTGCAGTTTGGGAGCGAAGTGCTCTGTTAGGAAAATATCTTACAATGAGATCTTTAAGATATGATGGAGCGCGGTCATTAAGAGCTTTATATGTGAGAAGAAGAATCTTAAATTCTATTCTGAATTTAACAGGGAGCCAATGAAGAGAAGCTAAAACTGGAGAAACATGATCTCTCCTGTTACTTCTCATCAGAATTCTGGCTGCAGCATTTTGGATCAGCTGTAGGCTTTTCAGAGAATATGTGGGAAAGCCCAATAATAAAGAATTACAGTAGTCCAATCTTGAAGTAACAAATGCATGAACTAGTTCCTCTTTATCACCCTGAGACAGGATGTTCCTGATTTTGGCAATATTACGAAGGTGAAAGAAGGCAGTCCTAGAAACCTGTTATAAATGTGCGTCAAACTATATAACCAGACAATTTCTCCCTGAAGCGCTCAGGTCCAAAGAGAACAACTTCAGTTTTGTCTGAATTTAAAAGCAGACAGTTCTGAGTCATCCAGGTCTTTATGTCTTTAAGAGAGGCTTGTAGTCTGACCAACCTATTGGTTTCATCTGGTTTCATAGATAAGTACAGCTGAGTATCATCAGCATAACAATGGAAATTTATGCCATGCTGTCTGATAATGTTACCTAATTGGAAGCATGTATAACGTAAAAAGAATCGGTCCAAGCACAGAACCCTGAGGAACTCCATGACTTACTCCGATGTGTGAGGAAGATTCTTCATTTACAAGAACAAACTGGGATCTATCAGGTAAATGTGACTTAAACCAGCCTAATGTAGTTCCTTTAATCCCAATAACATGTTCAAGTCTCTGCAACAGAATGTTGTGATCGATCGTATCAAATGCAGCACTGAGATCCAACAGGACAAGCACAGAAACAAGTCCGCTATCAGAGGCTAATAGGAGATCATTGGTAACTTTCTCCAGTGCTGTTTCTGTGCTATGATGCATTCTGAATCCTGACTGAAACTCTTCAAACTGATCATTTCTATTTAATGATTGCAAAGTTGAGCTGCAACTATTTTTTCAAGAATTTTAGACAAAAAAGGGAGATGGACATAGATCGATAACTAGCCAACACTTCTGAATCAAGAGTAGGTTTTTTTTAAGTAAAGGTTTAATTACAGCACCCTTAAAAGTCTGAGGTATTTATCCTGTCAACAAAGACAGATTGATCAAATCCAATATGGAAGTGTCAATTAAGGGGAAAACCTTCTTGGACAGTCTGGTTGGGATTGGGTCTAAAATACAAGTTGATGGTTTAGAAGAGACTATTGCTGTTGTTAGCTCAGAGAGATCCACTGGGCAGAAGCCGTCTAAATACAAATCAGGTTCTAAAGATACTTAAAAAACTGCTGCACAGGATACATCAGTGATAATAGTGGGAAGGATTCCATCAATCTGCTCTCTGATAGAAACAATTTTATTGACAAAGAATCTCATGAAATCACTGCTGAGAGTTAAAGGAATACATGGCTCAACAGAGCTCGGACTCTTTGTCAGCCTGGCAACAGTGCTGAAAAGAAACCTGGGATTATTCTTATTCTCTTCTATCAATTATGAATAATAAGAAGTTCTTGCTTTACGAAGGGCTTTCTTATACGTTATTAAACTATCTTTCCAGACTAATTGAGACTCTTCTAAGTTAGAGGAACGCCACTGTCTCGTCAGCTTTCTTGCAGTCTGCTTTAAAGCATGCAGCTGTGAATTATACCAAGGAGCCAACCTCTTCTGACCTTCCTTTTCATTGGGGCAACATTGTCCAGTGTTGTACACATTGAAACTATAGTGCTGTCAACAAGAGAGTCAAGTTCTACTGGAGTAAAATTTAGGTAGCCGTCCTCTGTCATATTTGCACATGGCAGTGAAAAAAAGGATGATGAAATCAACTTTTTAAAACTGGTTACAGCATTCTCTGATGGACAGCTTCTATATGTAAAATTCTTCTCAGAAGCCGTATAGTCAAGTAATGTAAATTCAAAAGTTATCAAAAAATGGTCAGACAAGACAGGATTTTGAGGGAACACTTTTGACTGTTCACTCTCAATGCCAAAAGTCAGAACAAGATCAAGGGTATGATTAAGGCAGTGAGTAGGTCTGTAAACACTCCAAGAAAAAAAATCCAATAGAGTCTAATATAGAATTAAAGTTAATATTTAGGCTGTCATTTTCAACATTTACATGAATATTAAAGTCACCCACTTCAATGACTTTAATTGTACTCAGCACTAACTGGGATAAAAACTCTGAGAATTCAGACAGATACTCAGAATAAGGGTCAGGTGGACGATACACAACAACAAAAACAATGTTTTGGTTTTTGTGATTTCCACTTAGGGTGGGAAAAACGGAGAATCAAAGATTCAAAAGAGCTAAAACTAATCTTGGGTCTCGGACTGATTAGTAACCCTCATCTGAAGATAGCGGCCACTCCTCCTCCTCTGGCTGTGGTTCGAGGAACGTGAACATTGAAATAGTCAGAAGCAGTTTATTCATTAATGCTAACATGATCCTCCTGCTGCAGTCAGGTTTCTGTAAGATATAATATGTCAATATGATGATCACGAATCAAATAATTCACTAACAGAGACTTTGAAAGGAGAGATCTAATATTCAGCAAACCACATTTAATAGTTTGATGTTTTTGTTCAGTTAAAGTTTTTGTTTTAAATTTCTTTTTTAACAAGAGGATTTGCTCCTTTTGTGTTTTTTGATTGGAGGGGTAGCATCAGGTGGGAAGCCGCAGAGAAGTGTGTAAGACTACAAGTCTGCATCCTGGTCTCAACCCTGGGTTGTCATGTTTTTGGATGACTAATAAATTTGTCCATATTTCTAGAAATGAGAGTTGCTCCTTTCAAAGTGGGATGGATGCCGTCTCTCCTCATCAGACCAGGTTTTCTCCAGAAAGAGTGCCAATTATCTATGTATCCCACGTCATTTGCTGATTCGAATGATCAGCTCTTCATCAAGCTCTGTAGTGGCATGATAAGGAGCCATTCATTTGAATCAGTTGTGGTGGAGGAGGAAAACTTCGAAAACATGCAGGGCAGTGGGTCATGAGGACTGGAATTGAGAAACACTGTGCTAGGGGACAACTGATAGAGCTAGCTAGGCTAGTTGGCTCTATACTGGCTAAAGGCGCCTGGCTCGCTATCGTGTGGTTTTCAACAGTGCGGAGCCAAGCTTCCAATTCAGATGACCTCACCTCCAAAACTACAAAAAGACTACATTTGTTACATGTACCATTATCACTAAAGGAGGCAGAGGAGTAACTAAACATCTGACACACGGAGCAGGTGAAAGCAGGAGATGGAGGAAGAGAACTGGTAGCCATGCTAAGCTAGAGAACCTGACACACCGCTAAAAAGTGAAAAATAAAGACTAAAGATCTGTAAGAGTGAGCGTTAGAATATAACAAGTATGTGATAGAGTTAACTATGCCAGATGTGTAAATTCTGGGGAGAAATAAGGTGATTATTAGTAGTTCAAGAGGAGCAAGAAATGTCACAGTACACACACAAGGCAACAGGAAGTGATGCAATACGTCTTACCGTAGAGCAAAGTCGCACCTGCAACACATCACACCACGCTGTATACTCAGACATTACTGTAACCTTGTGAGGAATGCTGTCCTATTCACACCTTTTAGGAGCATTGTTGCCTGGTACATTAAATTTGTTTGGCTAAAAACGGTCAAATCTAGTAGAGAACAGTAGATCTGGAGAATGGAAAAAGGGGAAAGAAAATGGGCCTTTCCAGGAGAAGTTGGATCGCACTGGTGAATGAAGGATCTACTAATTGACGGGCCTGTACAGCGCTATCTGATCCATCGCACAATCTGACCTCCATTTTTTTTTTTGCCAATTCATTAAAGTAAACATACTGTAATATCTTTAAATTATTTCAGCGGTTAATTCATTTTATGGAGTCATGTATAGTGTATTTTATGAGTCAAAATATTGATAATATAGATGTTTTTACATTGCCACTCTTGAAATAATGATTTTTTTTTGCAGAGGACAGATGTTTTACATTTGGTTATAAGGATTAAAATGAACTAAGATATAATTTCAAAGAATGATGCTACAGTTCGAATGTTGAAAAATCCTGAAGTTACAATATATCTGTGCATGAAAAAGACAACCTCAGAGCAAGTGAGAATACAATATGGCGTCCAAACAAACCAACTGCATTCTCCATACTGAGTTACAAATGTCAACTGGAACACTGAATGAGGAAATTGAAATGCTGAAAACAGAACCAGAAAAGAAACTATGTTGGAATTACAAACACAAAGCCTGTGAGACGATCTCGTCATAATAGGAATACCCGAAACTAAAACATTACAAAGAAAAAAGTTCAAAGGAATCAAATTTGGACTCAATGATCAGTATCCAAAAGAAATAAACCAACTTAAACATATACACAATCTTGAGGGACATTAAGAGTAACAATAAATGGGCCTGTCTGGTAATGGATAAACTTTATATCGTAGGTAGGGGTGGTTAATCTGTCCAATTTCCCGATCTGATTACGATTATTGAGGTCCCGATTCGATTACCAGCCGATTTTCAGCTATAATGACAATTCACGATTAGCGATTATTGATTTTCCATTTGACAACAGTAACCGAAAATACACCACAAACTTATTGCAGCATTTTAAAAAAACAGTCAGCTGCTGAATTACTTAACTCTTTTATTGAGTAACTCAAAGCACTTCCTGTGTAGTGCAGTTGTAACTTCAGAATTATTTGTTTTAACTTGGCAAAACTAATTGTAGCTTTACTAGCTTACATACTGTAGAACACAAAAATTAACACAACCCATTGTGTTGTGACTGATCAAGTTGTACTAAACAACAACAAATAAATGGACTTATTTCCTTTAGAGGTAGAACCAACTTACTCTAGCTTTAGGCTATATACTCTAGAACACAGTGACAGAATGCAACACACTAACTTGTGAGTAATCAAGTTCTACTAAACATTCACTGCTCTGGAATGACCAAATTCTTATGGAGGAAGACCAGCTGTTCCACATGTTGTGGAGTGAGTGTGCTCCGTTCTGCTGACACAATGTCCCCAGCAGTGGAGAACACTCTCTCTGCAACAATGCTCGTACCTGGAATACATAAATTTCGTTTGGCCAGCTTGGCTAGGAGAGGATACACATGATCGTTGGTGCTCCAGCACTCAAGGGGGTCATCGGTGAGAGGAAGTGAAGGGGCCTCCAGATACATACAAAACCTCTTCCTCAGCCCTGGTTTATGCTGACTTGAGCTCCACTGTGGTGACAACGTTAAATGTTTGGCCCAGCAGTGCAGTCAGAGAAGGTAGTCTTGAGGTGGTAGGGCCATCCTCAACCAGCTTCAGGGCTTCGTCACGAATCTTCTCAACTGCATCATCCTCCTCACTGTCATCATGCCCCTCAGCCATGTCATCACCTTCCTCCTCAGGGACTTCAGCCTCCTGCCTCACCACCTAATACAGGGAAGCAGTAAAATAAGACAAGTTAAAGCATTCGCATTTCAAAACTATTAAACAAATACAAAAGCATCATTGTAATGCAATGGCCTGCATTTCAATTTTACATTCCAACTCTGCATTTTACACAAAGCTTTCCCAATGAAAATAAACTTAATTAATCGTTCTCTAGTAGTAGAAGACTACCTCGAGGGATGATGCAGCCTCTGTAGTCACTCTGCTGTATGTCTCCACCTTGTCATCCTCTGAAAGGAATGGAAGAGCTTTAAATCTCGCGAGGATCCAGGCAAGATGCTGTATGGAGTGTGTGCCTCTCTTTTGTAGACGTGTATCTCTTCCTCAAATCTTCCCGGATGGCATGCTTGATTTCACGAGTCATCGGGTCATCCTCTGGTGCAGGGGTGAAGTCGGTAAGGAGCTGTGCATGTCGAGGGGCGATGATGGAGAGAGTAGGCATGCTTTCCTCAGACATTGTGGTGGTCGCAAATTTCATAGGCTTGAGGGCCTTCACTAGGTGTTCAGCACCGGACACATCTGCCTCACTCAGTGTGCACCTATGTGCACCTTTCCTCGCCCTTAAGGATGATGGGAATTGAGAACAGGAATCAAAATTAAGATAAAGGAATCAACATTGTATGCTTTAAGGTTTATCCAGTCACACAAACACGACTCAGTCATTTAGACTCTAAGACTCAATAAACACATGCATCAGTGCCTCCTCAGACTTGTTGTGTGTCAAATTGATAAACAAAGCTAAAAACATTTTAGTTGGTTTTGTGTGTACACAATATCATAATATATTTATAATATTTTTATTCTAAAGTCTAGTTTTTATTTTTATTTCAATTAACTAAAATATTTTTCACACCTTGGCTTGCTACGAGGTCTTAAATCCCATACTAACTTGAGGAGAGAGGAGCGCAGCGCAGATGGCGGGCTGCTGTTCAAGGAACCGATCAACCATGTCAAAGCCACTATTCCACCTTGTTAGAGCATTGGTCTTCAGTTTGTGTTTAGGCAGTTCTGGTAAAATGAGGATAAAGAAAAGAAAAGCTAATTAGTAGTCTATATAAGGAATTATATATTTAAATTGCATACTGGTAAATTAAAAACTAATAAAAACCTTGCTTTGTATGCAACAGTTAAAATAGATTCACTTCTATTACAAAGGCAAATATTTTATTTTGCAATTAATTTTAAGCCTTTTGCTTACCGAGTAGGGTCTGTTTTTGTTCCAGCACATGACTGGCGGTGGTGCTGCGGTGAAAGAAGGTGATCCGTCTGACTCGATCCAATAGTCGGGCTACAGCGGGTAACTTCAGCGCTCGTTGGCAGGCGAGGTTTAGGGTGTGAGCGTAACACCAGGCATATAGAAAGTTGCCAAGCTCTGCAGCCAGGCTCATATTTGAAGCATTGTCGGCGACGAGAACCAGGTCGTGTGTCTCTATCCCCCACAGCTTTGAGAAACTCTCACATATTTGCGCCTGTGTGGCTGTCATCCATAGCTCTCGTCTGAAGCACGTATGACGTTAGCTTCCACTCACTGTTGACATGATGAGCTGCAACGGTTCCATATGAGACGGTGGCTCTGGATGTCCAGGCATCACAAGTTATTGCTACCCTGAGAGCAGACTTGAGGGACCCTTGCACTGTGTCTCCTTGTAAAGACTTGGAATCGACTTGGAAGCTCCGGGATGGTATCACATACCTTGGCTCCATATTGTGGACCATGTAGCGGAAGCCTTGGTTTTCCACCACACTGTATGGCCTCATATCTTTGGCAATAAAATAAGATATTGACGTTGTGATTTTCTAAGCTCGCTCTGAGCCCGGGGCTAATTTTGTCAGAGTACACTGATTTGGTGGAATAACGGGCTTCAGGCGGTCGTCTTTAACCCACCCTGCCTCCTCCGGATGAAAGTGGGACATGTGAGCCCTCAAGTTGCTCGTATTTGGCGCAGTACCTCAGTTTAGTGTGGCAATGTCAAAAGACGGCGTGTGTTCTATCAACATGTTTGGAGCTCCTGCCATGAACACCAAAATGAATCCACACGCTTGCTTTGAGCCCAGATGGAGCTGGGTGGATTGGTTGGTTGCTGGTTGTTCCTTCTGTTTATTTCACACACCTTCTCTCACTCACTCTGTCTGTTACACTAGAACTGGGTGCGCTCGCGTGACGTTCAACTTCCGTTGACCGCAGGACAACATTCTTACAAAATAAAATCATGCAAAAAAATAACCGATTTTTGATAATACAATAATCGATTCATACTCATCCATAACATACTTGTGATTTATTAATAATCGATTTTTTTCACCACCCCTAATCATAGGGCAACTCTTCCAAGGTTACTCTACAAACTGAAAAAACAACGATAATGATGGAAATCAAATAAGTAAATACAATTTTAAGTGTTTTATTACATGTCACCAAACTGGACTACTTTTTTGTAGATTTTATACATACATCCAATTGTAAAAGGCGATTATGCACCTGTATCATTAACTTCAAACATAATAACTCCTATATCTAATCATTGAATCTATAAATATGTCATCACTGAAAGACATACAATTCACTTTCAAACCGAGAGAGTGGGTATCCTTCATGGAAATGGACCCCCAATAAACATCTGCAACAACGTAACATGTTAGCAGTTCTGAGAGGGAAAGTTATGTCATGTTCATCAGAAAAAAAAAAGAACTAGAAAATCAGTTGGAAGAGAGGAATAAAGAATGTCAGACATATACTCCAAGAGCTGTAACAATTAAACACTGTCAGAACATACCAAGCAGCAATTGGAACAAGTTACTGTTCAAAATGGGCAATTTATCATAAAGCAACTGAAAAATCTAAACTTTGAACACAAAAATAAATCAGGAAAATATTTGGCACATTTTTAATAGCTTAAAAAAGACAGAAAAAAACTAATTGTAGTGCTTTTTTGTCTCTCAAAGACAAAAAAGGCTGCAACGGATAAAAAAAACTCACGGTTCGGATCGTTTCACGGATCAGAGTCACGGATCGGATCATTTTTCGGATCAGAAAAAAAAAGACAAGACAAGACAAATAAACATAAGTTTGGAAGTTTGGTCTTTTTGTTTATTAAAATTAAAATATATAAAATCATCTTAATGTGCACAAGGCATTATATCTTCTTTTTAACATAATTAATGAAAAACAACTTAAAATGCAACATAAAAAGGTATATTTCCTTCCTTTATTTGACCTGAATTTGACCTCATGACTGCACCGGGCTTTAGCCCGGTCGAATTGTGCAACAAGGGGCTGCATAATTGCCGCGGTGATATGCGGTTGTTGAGCAGCCTTCCTTTTTCATTCCTGTCAGTGAAACACCGGGGTGATATTGCTTCAAATACGTGGCCATGCTTGATGTGCTTCCACTGTCATTTGACTTTCTTGTGCGACAGTGCCTACATACCATCACGGTTTTATCCACTAACCTCTTTTCCCCATACAGGGGACTTAAATGACGCGGGGCGTTCAAGCTCTTCCGTTCCTCCGCTCGCCATGACCACGCTGTGAGTGGACAACTTTTTTTTTTTTTTCCATAAATCAATCCGCGGATCACGTGCGTGCCGAACCAAAGATATTGATCCGAACGGATCACGGGTCAATGATGATCCGTTGCACCACTAATTGTAACTATACAAAGTTAACCGGATGAACTCAATAAAGACCTTCTGTGTGTTCTATAAAAACGTATATTTGTCATATTTGACCCAGATCCGGATGAAATATTGTCATTTTTAAACAATTTTAATTTACCGCAACTAGACAAAGAGACAACCAACTATCGTGAAATAACTAAAACATTAGAAGAATTCCACAAGGCCCTTCATTAGATGCCACATAATATATAATCTGGTCCTAATAGGTTCCCCATTGAATTGATAAACATCCAAAATCCCACAACATTCAAACATAAGATAAACAGCTCTTAGAGTATAACTCAAACCTGATAAAGATCCAACACAACCTACCAACTACAGATCTCTGTCACGAAAGAATACAGACAACAAAATAATCACAACAGCATTTATATCCAGATCACAGACAATGACCACATTTTAACACTGACAAACAGGCTTCATTAAAAAATCTAATTTTTTAAAAAGAAATTCCACAAATAACATCCACAGACTATTCAATCTGATTAATATATCCCAACAGTCTCAATCATTGCATCAATTCATGCTGCAAATGAATTTGATTTAATCAACTTGACATTTCTGTTCCATACTCCACATGAAATCAATTTTGGAGAGTGATCCATTCATTGCATGAAGATACAGTACAATTCACCTAAAGCCATAGTCACCACAAGTACAATCACTTCACCCAAATTCATTTAAGTAGTTCCATCAGACTTTCAGAGTTGGTCTCTCTTAACTACACTCCACTTCTTTGAGGGAAACCTTAAATGTTGACTGAATTTCTCACCCTGACTTATTGTACAAATATCAACAATTAAAATTAAAATCCTCCCCCAGCTATTTTTCCTTTTGGAAAAACATTTTTCTGAAAGCAATTGATATTGTGTACCCATAATATAGAATTTCAAAGGTAAGAAAATGTGTCAACTCCTGGTATCCTCAATGTAAGGACATCCTTTAAGTAATGCCAGAAGAAACTTTACCAAGTAATAGAAACTTTGCCATACCAGCTTTCTTTAGAAGGTCTGAAATGCAAAAATTGATGAATATTAATGAAAAAAGTCAAAGTTAATGTACAACAACACTCTACCATTGCCCAGACAAAGCTTAAGGTAATGTAGTTTTTATGTGTAAAAATGTTTGTGTGTACATCTGTTACCTGTTGCTGCAATCTGTGTTGTACAGGATGAAATGTCTCTAAAATAATATTGCTATTAAAAAAAAAATTGATTTATTCTCAATGGAGCACTTCAAAATACCCCCCCCCCCTTTTTTTTTTTCATAGCAACAGTGGAGTGTGGACAGAAAAGTGGAGAAAGACATGCAACGATTGGGTTAGTGTCCTCAATGCAGCTGGGCACATGGATAGACTTATAAATAAAAGACTGATGAAGTCACTGTGATTGGTTTAAGAAATGCTGTTTTGAAGCCACAAATTCAACATTTAGCTGTTAACATATTGTTCTTTTTGGAGCTTGTAGTAACCACATTTGAACAAGAGGCTGAAGATGGACAGTTATACTTGAAAGCTAATTTGACCAAATTTTGTATGTTTTAAGAATACTATTGTATTATTTTCAATAGGATGTTCCTCAAAGCAACATTTTCAAATAAGCACTAAAAAAGGTTTTGTCAAACCAAAAATGCTACCTTTCATTTTTAAGATATTACACTAAAGAACCAGTTATCACCTTTAATCATAGATCGCAAGGAAGAAAAAAAATATATTTGGATAGATACGGTAGTTCTGATACAGTGTAAGTATAAGACTTGAGTAAATACATGTCGGTATGTTCCTGCAGAGGATCAATGGAGCCACATTGCCCCCTAGTGGTTCCGTAGTATTGGATAGTTTAACCCAAAACGAAGCCAACAACGTTTATATGACATTTATATGACAGCCTTCCAAATCTCTTCCAAACATTGTGAAGTTCTGCACAAGCCTGCTAATGAGGCATTGATCTGAATCAGGTGTGCTGAAGCAGGGAAATCTCTAAAACCTGCTGGACAGCGGCCCTCGAGGACCGGATGTGGACATCCCTGAAGTAATGCAACTGTTAACCAATGGTTCCTGTTGTTTGTCCTTGTATTCCATGTTTAACACAGGAAGATAAGATTGTTTGGTTCGTTATTCATACGTCATAACTTCATAGATATCCATCGAAATTTTGAGACTCATAATCATCATAATTCAGTCCACCATAAAATGCCTCACACGGAAAATACAAAAAATATATGTAGTGGCACACGCCGCGTGATGTAATAAGACATAAGGATTTATCCAAAAGTTCTCACGGTCTGAATAAGACTTATTTAACCTTGTTTTGGGAACCACCTTCAATTGAAGGAAAAAGACAGAATCTTATGATTCTGGTATGTTAAATTAATAATCAATTATTAATTTATAATGAATACATTCCAGTCTCATATTATTTGCTACTCGTGAATTCTCGTTTGGCTGGACTCACAAATACGTAAAGAAAACATACAACACAACCGGTTAATTATCGATTGATATATGAACCATTTATTAAAATGATATGACCAAAGACATGAACCTTAAGACAACATTAGATGTCTGTGTAGTTACAAACTGAAGAGCAGTTAAAAAGGGATGGAAAATTAAGTCTTAAGTATTATATTTCTTCCCACTCCATTTTCGAACAATGTGTGGTGTTTTGTTATGTCTTAGCTCTTTATGTTATTTTATTAATTTTTTAAATCCCCCCTTTCTTTTTTATATACAAATAGTTACATACATTTTTGTTTTGTTTTATACATGTTCAAAAATAAAATTCATTAATTCATTCATTTATTCATTCATTCACATAGACAGTTAAAACTTTGAAATGTTTTTAGACCCAAAAGTGTTTAAAATATTCCCCTAAAATGCCATGATGAGCGCACGTTCAGCACGGACATCAAAATGGCTGGGCTGAACATGCGCTCTCTTAAAAAAATCTTTTATCATAAATTATTTAATTTTAGATGAAAACTGAGACAGTATTCTTCTTACAGAGACATGGCTTGGCACCAATGCACCTGTTGTTCTCACTGAGGCTTCCCCACCAAATTTTAACTTTCTATTTTCTACTAGGAGGGGCAAAAACGGAGGAGGAACTGCATCATTAACACAAACCAAAATGTCCTCAAACAAAGTTCCTTTTAACAGCTACTCATGCCTTTGTTTTTAGCAGTCCTCCTATTCTTTGCATAACGGTCTACAGACCACCCCAGTATTCCACTTCTTTTATCAGTGAATTCTCTGAATTCCAATCAATCATTCACAACACCTACAACATGATTATAATTACTGGTAATTTTAATCTGCACGTTGACAACACCTCGGACCCAGTATCCAGAGAATCTTTAAACCTCTTAAACTGCTTGGATTTTAAACAGCAAGTCATGCAGCCGACCCACAGCAGAGGGCACACCCTGGACCTGGTCATAACCTTTGGCCTGGCTGTGGGAGTGTTCTCTGTTGTAGACCTGGCTGTGTCTGACCACTACTGTGTGTTTTTTTTAACATCACCAGTTTTAATCAGTGGGTGGCCCCGTGAGAACGGTGAGGAAACGCTACCCAACTTCTGAAGTGGCTGCAAATATTATCCAGATTTTACAGAGCACTCCTGCAGATATTTTACCAGCAACTTGGGATTTTATCGTTGACAATTTTAACAGCAATCTTAAGTCAGCGCTGGACTCAATGGCTCCTCTTTTAACCAAAACAATCAAGACAAAACCTACACCCCCATGGAGACACGAGGAAACTAAGAAACTACAGGAGGGCTGAAAGGAGATGGTGAAAATCAAAAATCAAAACTAACAGTTCACTATCAGATGTTACTCAAAACCAAACAGGCAATAATTTCCCATTTCAAAAAACTAATCTGTCCATATAAACAATACCAAATTCCTGTGCAGTGTGGTGTTCCCACTTAGTCCCACTTAGTATATATTGTGTGTGCAGATTACACTCACTCATTTCAACAAGCAAAGCTCTTCTCACCGTCCAGCAAGAAGGGTCGTCTGGCGAGACACCTCGCTCATATTACTCTAAGAACTGAGGTCATGTTAGACAACCAAACATTCTTCTTCATAATATTCACTCGTGTCTTGCTATGGGATATGGTAGCTCCCGTATTGCCAGACAGCTTATCGAACGAGTACCGGCCAGTGGGGAGGGTCCATGGGTTCCAGTTATGACTCCAGGACCACGGAAGCCACGCACGGCCCTGACACATCAAGCATGTAGAATCGAACAAAAGTCAGAGGCAAGGACCAACTCGCTGCTGAACAAATGTCCTGAACAGCCATTACCCAAAATAAAGCCTATACCGGCTATCCCGTGGGTAGAGTACACACGCAAACCCACCGGCGGTTGCAGACCCCTCTTGCGGTAGAGTGGTGAAATAACCCCTGGGCACCGCTGCAGGAATAGTGGGACCTGTCGCTGCTGAGGGCTTGGTGGCCACACTGCTCATAGACAGGGGATTTTTGTTCGTTTTGGCTTTTTTTTGCTATCTGCACCCTCGGCTCGAGGCCTGGCTGTGACAGATTTATTTCTATTTTCACATGTTTTGTGTGCTTGTGGACATTTTGCTCTGAGGCAATGTCTCCCCTCCCGCGGACCAGCTCTGGAATTCGCAGCGGCAGCGTGGGGCACACACGAACCAGCCAAAACGGTGGGCCCGCATAACGGGGGACGGCAGGATGCTCCACCCAGAGAGAGGAAGGCTGTAAGGCCGCTCTCTTTTTCTTCCTCGTCTGGGGGACTGTGGCCGCAGATGAACACCTTCACTGGCCAAACAAGATTGGCGGGTTGAGATAAATGCTTCTATCAAGGCTGCAGGAGGCTGCATCCCATAGCGAGACATGGAGTGAATATTATGAAGAAGAACTGTTCTTCAGGAACCCATAAGATCAAGTGTGGGATTCCCCAGGGGTCAATTTTAGGTCCACTTCTTTTAATCTTTACATGCTTCTCCTCTGGGATGTCATCAGGAGGCATGGCATCAGTTTTCATAATTATGCTGACGATACACTACTGTACATTGCCGTGTGTCCTGATGACAGGGCCACTTGATGCCCTTTTTAACTACATTTTAGATATCAAGTCATGGAGCTGTAGGAAGTTCGCTGAGGTTTTAGTCATTGGTCCTGAAGGTCAGAGAGAGAAACATTTAACAAATTTATAAGATCTTAAACAATCAAAAACTGTAAAAAAATCTGGATGTGATTTTTGACTCTGAGCTTAGTTTTATTCCACATATCAATAACAAACATGCTTTTATATCTTGTCGTTTAGATTACTGTAATGCCCTGCTCTCTGGTCTTCCAAAAAAAGAGTATTTCTAATCTTCAGCTACTGCAGAATTCTGCCGCATGAGTGCTGACGAGGACCGGAGGGCGAGAGCACATTACACCAGTTTTAAAATCACTCCATTGGCTCCCCGTATGCTTCAGGATCAATTTTAAGGTTCTTTTAATCATTTTATATGTCTTAACATTCTTGGGCCTTCTTATTTATCGGACTTACTTTTACCATATCAACCCTCACGGACCCTGAGGTCTTCCGGCACTGGCCTTTCAACCACGTGTTTGATTGAAAACACACAGAGAGGCGGCTTTTAGTTTTTATGGCCCCCGATTGTGGAACAGCCTGCCGGAGAACCTCAGGGCCGCAGAGACTGTTGATGTTTTTATAAAGAGGCTCAAGACTCACCTTTCTAAAATCAGGCTTTTATTTGATTTTACTTCTGTGAGGCACTTTGTGTTGCTTTTCTAAGTATGAAAGGTGCCATATAAATAAAATCTGTTACCATTGAGTTCAGTGAACCCAATTGATTTGAGCCTGTCCCTTTAAAAACAAAACATGTTTCCAGTGTGTTTGATCCTCTGTTGTTAAAAATCAATCTTAGAGTGACCATGTTTAACACAAGACCAAACATTGCATTAAATGTACATTTTAAATGTTTACGGATACGTTTCCGCTGAGAGTTGGACTCCGTCAGGACTGCCCTTTGTCACCAAATTTGTTCATAACTTTTATGGACAGAATTTCTAGGCGGAGCCAGGGCGTTGAGGGTGTCCGATTTGGCGACCTCAGAATCGGGTCTCTGCTTTTTGCGGATGATGTAGCGTCGTCAGGCCGTGACCTTCAGCTCTCACTGGAGCAATTCGCAGTCGAGTGTGAAGCGGCTGGGATGAGAATCAGCACCTCCAAATCCGAGACTATGGTTCTCAGCCGGAAAAGGGTGGAATGCTCTCTCCGGGTCGGGAATGAGATCCTTCCCCAAGTGGAGGAGTTCAAGTATCTCGGGGTCTTGTTCACGAGTGAGGGACGAATGGATCGGGAGATTGACGGGTGGATCGGTGCGGCGTCTGCAGTGTCGCGGGCTCTGCACCGACCCGTCATTGTGAAGAAGGAGCTGAGCCAGAAGGCGAAGCTCTCTATTTACTGGTCAATCTACGTTCCCATCCTCACCTATGGTCACGAGTTGTGGGTAGTGACCGAAAGAACAAGATCGCGAATACAAGCGGCCGAAATGGGTTTCCTCCGCAGGGTGTCTGGGCTCTCCCTTAGAGATAGGGTGAGAAGCTCAGTCATCCGGGAGGGGCTCGGAGTAGAACCGCTGCTCCTCCGCATTGAGAGGAGTCAGATGAGGTGGCTCGGGCATCTGGTTAGGATGCCCCCTGGACGCCTCCCTGGGGAGGTGTTCCGGGCACGTCCCACTGGGAGGAGACCCCGGGGAAGACCCAGGACACGTTGGAGAGACTATGTCTCTCGGCTGGCCTGGGAACGCCTCGGGGTCCCCCCGGAAGAGCTGGAGGAAGTGGCTGGGGACAGGGACGTCTGGGTTTCTCTGCTCAAGCTGCTGCCCCCGCGACCCGACCCCCGGATAAGCGGCAGATGATGGATGGATGGATGGATTTAAATGTTTACCTACCTCTTAATTCTGAATGAGTCCAAACTTTTGACTTTTTAGAAACGAATAGTAGTAGAGCTAGTCTTTAGTCCAATCACAAGCAGACAGTGCAACTGATGTCAACTCCAGCCACTGATAGCTGTGCTCAGGCTCAGTTTCCCATTCCTGTACGCTCCCTGAGCTGAGCAAATGTTTAATTTCTTCTTTTAGTTTCACAAATTACTGACTTTCATCAGTCAATTTTAGGAAATATGAATTTTCAGCAGTTGATATGATGATATAACTTTCCTGACTTTGATGCCTCCAGCAGCTTTTTATAACGGCTCATTTACAATGATGCTTACAT
The DNA here is from genome assembly GCF_036924035.1 of Leuresthes tenuis. Taxonomy (NCBI): domain Eukaryota; kingdom Metazoa; phylum Chordata; class Actinopteri; order Atheriniformes; family Atherinopsidae; genus Leuresthes; species Leuresthes tenuis. The sequence continues at coordinate 31,100,538 of NW_027325364.1, forward strand.
GGATATACATCCATTTGTAGATAAAATGTACATGTCTATTGGGATGAAATCACCTGACACCAATGTTGGTGCATTGCAAACTAGTTCTCCCTCCATTTTCTGTGGGCACTTCTCTTCCTTACCAGACTTATTACTGATTTACTAAGATGAGAACGAAAATTTTAAAATGTGAGCTCTGTGTGTTTTGCAGCTTAAGGTGCAGAGAGCACAATGTTAATATTCACTGGTTAGTGTTGACAGAGAGAAGCCTCATAAATATGTCCTCAGGTTGCCTGCTCACTGTCAGCTTTCACGCTCTGCCCACGCAGACGCCCACATACATGAATAAGATACAGGCGCACATGCACATGTAGGCAACACAGACAAATGCACATGACATACACACAATGTCACATACAAAGACACACCCATGCACACACATGCTTGTACACATGCCAAGGCGCTACCTAGCCAGGACTTTAGCAGACAGGAGGTGCCGACAGGCTGAACCGAACATGATGATATGATATGATGACTGAGGTTACACTCAGTAACCTCAGTCATCATATCAACAACTGAATCAGAGCAGATAGTCAGCCTGCCTGACTGGCTGGCTTCTTGGTTACACAAATCACGAATGGTTAAATGAATACACAACAAAAAAACATTTGTCCTTGTTCTACGGGGGAGTCAGCAGTTCATTTTCGAAATGTTTTTTCATCAATACATAGTTAATTCAATCACTAAAGCACGCTATTTAGGATGGAGATAGATGCACTACAAGTGCAAAACAGTACTGTAATACTCTACATGCTTAATGCTCTAAATTAGTGGTTCCCAACCCCCGGTTTTGTGTTGGGGTCTGTACTGATGGGGCTGCCGCGATGATGGGCCGGTTGTCGGGGTTTACCGCCAAACTGAAACTTCTACATACAGAAGTTAGGTGGCTGTCAAAAGGAAAAGCGTTAACCAGGGTGTTCCAGTTAAGGCAGCAAAAACTCTCAAAACTTGCATATCTGAGCGACATGTTCCATCTTCGTCTTTGAATTGATTAAATCTGACGATGCAGGGGAGGATGGCTGATACATTCAGGCTGGCAGACAAAACTGTATTCGCTGTATTCAAATCTAAACTGGCCACCTGGGCACGGCATGTCAACCGTGGGGGGTTTTGACATGTTGAGCAACTTGTCCAGCTTTTCGAAAGAGCCGGCGGAACTGGGCGAGTTGATACACAGCCACCTGACATCACTGTCTGATGCATTTGAGCGCTATTTCTCACCTTCAAAGGACCCGCGGAATGGTAAAGGATGGATGCGCGATCCATTTCAAAATGACGATGGTCAAGACCGGCTCCCATCAAAACAAGACGACCAGCTTATTGAGCTCAGAAATGACGGAGGACTGAAAACACTCTACGATTCAAAACCACTGATCAAAGCATCAGGAGAATACAACGAGATCAGAACGCTCGCTCTGAAGACGCTGCTCCCGCTCCCAACGTCATATCTGTGCGAGGCCGGTTTTTCTGCCATGACCACCACTAAGACCAGACTTAGAAGCAGACTGAACGTGAATAATATCCTGCGTGTCTCACTGTCTCTTATCACGCCCCGGGATGATGTTCTTGTGGCCGGCAACCAGGTCCAAGGGTCTCACTGATACCGATTTCAGTAAGTTGATGACATTATTTGTAAAGTGGTCCTATTTTTTGTTTAGTTTTATGGTATCCTGGTTTTGAACTGTATGTTTTGGATGCATATTGTTAATGGAACCACAGGAAGTACAGCTGGCAAGTCTTCTGTACTGCAAAAGAGGAATATACATGTTATGATCTCTTACAAACTGTTCTGTTCTTGTTGGTCTGGTCAGATATTTTCTTGTGTGGTTTGGTCTAAGATTTGACTAAATTTGTAAAGCCTGTACATTTAGCAACTTTTCTAAATGATAAGCTGAAATAACTGTGTGAGTTGCCTATTGCCTATATGTTCATGCTGGTGGAAATTTAGTAACGCACAGAGTCAGTTATTTTCTTCTAAGGAGATGAGAGGCTTTAATAATAATATCTTGCAAGAGAGAACAACACAGTACAGAATACAGAGTTGCTCTGACCACTGAGGCATAAACACAGTCATATTGCCCGCTTATCATGTCACCTGTCTTTGAGTATAGTTGATTGTTCTTCTATCTTTCCTCCCCAACCATCAGTTGAGGTTACCCAGACACAGTCGTAAATACCAGCCTCAGCCCTGTCCCCCTTAAAGTGCAGCTATCTCATTATAACAAGCCCACCATTGTAAAGAGGAATTTAAGAAAAACAGGGCAGGGTCGTACCTTGCAGCTTGATCATTTACAGGTCATACACAGTAACACTCAATACAGTGCATATCAGAATTAATTTTCCATTACAATGTCTTTCGCAGTGTCTATTAAAGTTGACAAATTGCCAATCGGTCCATGAATTTTTTTTATGCTTCTGCCGGTCCTTGGCACAAAAAAGGTTGGGAACCCCAGCTCTAAATACTATAAGTTTGTGTAAGCTGTATAGGAGCATTAGATGATTTTTCATGTTAGTTTAATACATATTCTGACATTTTTGCCTTTCTTTAATTTTCTTGTAAAGCACTTAAAAGTTGCAGTCGTTTTCATGAAAATTCCATACAATTCATAGCAGTGTATTATTTAATATGATTTATAACTCTGCTACACTTGCAAACGCAAAAGAAAAAGAAAAAAGCAATCATGTGTACAATGCCAGCTCTTCAGCTAATATCAAACATTTTGTTTCATCATTCTCAGGGCTTTATTTAGGTATTTTGAGAACATTAATCTTGAAAATGAAAAATAAACATTTCCAAGCCCCTTGCCTAACCTTAATCAAGTGAATGCCTAAACCTAACCATAACCTCAGTCTAACCCTGGCCCTAAAATGAAATCTTAAGATAAGTAAGTATTATCCAGGTGCTACTAATCAAATACATTTATTATGAAGTTTATAAAAGAGGATTTTTGGCTTTTTTACTGGTCTGGAGCATTCAGATGTGTGTTGACACATTGCCAACGTCTCAGACAGACATCAGCAATGATCTTAGAGAAGCAGATGTTTTTGCCCATTACACTGGGAAGGGTGACAAAGCCTCTGAATCTAACAAATCAAAGCTTAAGACAGTAGAATCAGAAAAACAACTAAACACATAGGTTGTTGGGAAGGGTTGCCAGGACAAAATGTCTTCTCTCTAAAAGCAAGATGGCAGCACAGCTTATGTTGCAAAACACTTGTGGAACAATGTCCTTTGAAGAGACGGGACCAGAGATGTTTGGCTATAAAGTACAGTACCATTTATTGTGAACACCAAAACCGTCAAACATGATGATGAAGCGAACTTAAGCATCCTTAGGTTGAACACAAACTCCTCTGCATATGTAGTGGCCTACAGACAGCTGTGCATAAATAAATAAACAAAAACTGTCCAATATAAGTGACTAATAATGTCATATGGAAAACAATAACTTCAAGTTATTGCTTCTATAGTGGTTCAACAAGCAGTTGAATCATTGCATACTTTTAGTTCTTCACACAGCTCTTCTGCATTTTGGCTTAGTTTTTGTTGAATAAATAACGACAGATTTCAACATGTCATGTTATTCAGCTGAGGTTACCTTGTCCCAATTTTAGGACCTATTGAGGAGCAAATTATGTTTCATCATCTCCTGATTTGAAAAACCTTAGAACTGTTTTTCCACAACTACAGCTAGTGACGGCAATGAGCTTCACCACACGTGCACACATGTTTATAATTTATTCACTATTGGCATAAGGCATTGGACCATAGGAATATAAAGTGTACATATGAACACACACATAGGCCAACAGTCAAAACAAGAAATTAAAATATGCATACTCTATGCACAAATGTTTGATCAACAACCATTCACATTTGTACCTGTGTCATAATCACAGGTTATGTACCCATTTAGATCAGTGTAAACATGGGCAGGATGGGTGTCTGACTAACTGGGGAATGAATGAGCCGGATCAGAGGTAAATGGAGTGGACAATATCTGACAATCGTAAAGCCTTGCAGACAAAAGTGCAGAACATGCATACAACTTTGCTTTGTTAACCTAAATTTACACAGTTAAGATAAATATTTGCAACCTATACCCAGAAAGAGAAACACAGCAAAGAAGAAATTAGGTAAATGTCACAAGTGTGATCCACTACTTGTTATGTTTTGGTTCTGTTATGCATTGTGTATTTGGTTTAAGTTGCATGTTTATTTATATTTTGTTTTTGTTACAATTGTGTTTACTATGATTTGAGTTCTTGCATGTATTGTCTTTTTCTGTTAACAAGTAAGTGGATCCACCTGTTGGCTGACTGCGGCGCTAGCCAATCAGGTGCTGGGACTGGCGCCTAGATTGTTTTTAAGGAGGCCAGGTAGCCAGAACAACAGGAGGGAAAAAGATATGCGAGCAGGAGCGTTTGGTCGGCGCGGACGTGGACAAGCGAGAGGCGGCAGCGGTGGCAGGAGGGACTCGTGGGCTGGCCAGAGACGCCGGAGCAGTGCATTGGTAGCTGTTGGGATGCAGTGGCAGAAGCAGGAGCTTCTGCCCGAAAGCTGTGAGTCCCTGATGTACAATGCACTGTTAGCTGTAGGGTCAGGCCCACTCTGGAGGAGAGCGAGTGACCCTCCTGTCCGCATAGTTGTCTGCCGCCCATGTTCTTTGTTTTCTAGGTCCACGTCCGTTGCTGGGACCACTGGGGAGCACCGGGGACCAGCTGAGCTGACTAGCCAGGAGACGGGATTGGCTGGCGTGGTGGAGTGGCAAGGATAATGGTCATGGCGCACGGACTGCAATTTTTAGTAAAGTTTTTAATTGTGTTTTTACTTTTTAAAAAGAGGGATCCCAGCTCTTTATAAGGACATTGGTTCTTTTAATAAATGTTGTTTTTAATTGTGCATCTAAGCTGTGGCTCGTCAGTACCGCTCACACTTGTAGTTATAAGGAAAGCACTACAATCGGTGGAGAGGGGTGGCTAGTAGTTCGTCGTGGATAATTGCAAGGGAACGCCCACCCCCCTCCTTCACCCCGTTACATAAAGGTTGATGGCTTGAGTGTCTGTCTGATTTAGTACATTTCTATCATGCAACTAACACACAGATACATTTGTGTCTACCCAGTAATTATTATATAATATGATTTATATGAATGTGGATAGATGCATAATATTTATGTGCATGCAATCATGTTACAAATCTTATTAATTGTGAGAGATACACATATACACATGCAGGGACAAACACAGATTCCCACATTCACTAACATCCACACACACAACATTCACGCTATTATCTTATTGTGCATCTGATAATCACATGAAATTAATTTAGACACACAAACTACCCACAATTTACACACACCAAGCACACACAAAGACACACACATGCGCACACACACGCACGCGCACACACACACGGCTTCCTGAATGTCAGATGTCACACTAAAGTCTTTTGTGATTTTTTTTTTTTTTTCTGACACTCTGGGTCTTTTCATGATCAGTGAAACATGGCTGTCTGCAGGGGACACTGTTGCACTTACTGAAACTAGTAATCCTGAGTTACCATATTTTCATTTTCCCAGGGTGGTCTAGATGTGTCTCATAGGCTTGGTCTTAAATTCCATCCTATTACTTTTGACAATTCTATTTTATTTGAAGCTCAAAGTTTCTTATTATGGGCCCATCCAACTTACTAGCCATTTTAATCTATGGGTGCCCTAAATATTCCTCTGCTTATCAAAGGACTGGTCACGAAGGCAAAAAGTTCAGGAGAGACACTCGGACATCCCTGTCCCCAGTGACACTCTCCAGCTCCTCCTTGGGGATCCCAAGATGTGCCCAGGCTAGAAGGGATATATAATCCCTCAGCAAGTTCTGGGTCTGCCCCAAGGGCCTCCTCCCAGTTGGACATGCCTGGAAAACCTTTAAAGGCAGGTGATCGGGATGCATCCTCACCAGATGGCCAAAACACATACGGAGGAGCAGCAGCTTTACTTCCCTCCGGGTGGCCGAGCTCCTCACCCTATCTCTAAGGCTAAGCCCAGCCACCCTCTGTAGGAAACCCATTTCAGCTGCTTGTATCCATGACCTCATTCTTTTGTTCACTACCTAGATCTCACATGCAAAGGGTAGGAACAACGATGGACCAGTAAATTGAGGGCTTTGTCTTCCAGCTCACCTCCCTCTTTATGACAATGGACTGGACTAGCGCCCTCATTACAGCTGACAAAGCCCTAATCCGTCAGTCCATCTCTCGCTCCAACCTGCCATCAATCGTGAACAAGATCCTAAGATATTGACAGTAAGTACTCCTTTGCCTGAGGCAGGGACTCATCCCCCACTGGGTGAGAGCATTCCACCTTTTTCCGGTTGAGAACCATGGCCTTGGATTTGGAAGAGCTGACTTTCATCCAGACTGCTTCACACTCCGCTGTGAACCACTCCAAGTGCAACAGCCAAGCCAAAAAGCAGAGACGTGACCCTGATGTTCCCAAACCAGATGCTCTCCCCTCCATGACTACGCCTCGAGATCACAAACATAAATCACAAACAGTATTCACAAATGCTTTCTCACCCAGGAAGTACTCTTATACACATTTAAGTGCTGACTTGTTTTTTAAACACTTGTGCAATTCAATAATAAAATTACTAATATCAGATATTTTAAAATAACGTTTGGTCATTTACAAAGTAATAATAAGCTATCTGGAAAATGCGCCATCAATTAGTGGTTCCATCCTTTTTATATGCCAAATGTGGCCTGTCTTCATCAATTGCAGGCATGCTCACAAAAAGGCATATTTACTGTTGATGCAAGATATTGCAGATCGTGCCCTATAAAGGGAATGAATTTTTCATGACCATGCAGATTTATTTGACAAATACCTATTTAGAAGCTTTATGCAAAAAAGAGCTGTTCTCATGGACCTTTGCAATAGTTTGGACCCAGCACTGCAGAGTCATACACAATGGTTCAACCCTGTTCCACCATATTTGTAGGTTCACTCAACCTTGGGCTTTAGCATCTGGAACATTTCAGCAGGACTTCGAGGGCATATCACAGCTGCACACCAGCAGCTCCACTCCTGCGGATCAACTGGCCACAAACATACATAAAGTTTCCATATACAGCTAAAGGACCAGTTGCAGTCAAGAGGGGATTTAATTCTATTGCAGATTTTCGTAACGCCATCAGTGCAATGGACTGCGTACGTGTGCATTAAAGCACTCTCATCAGATCCATTCACATATCTCGACCACAAGCAGTATCACTCCATAAATGTCCAACTCTTTTGCAACTCCCAGTGCAATCTAATGGATGTTGTATTGTGCTTCCCAGGAGGACCACACGACTCCTTCATCTCACAGGACAGCTCCCTGGGCGTACGCCTCAGACAAGCAGCCTCAAGCCTCAAGACATGACGCATGGCTCATTGGTACATATCTTTTAATAATTCTACAACAGTGGCTTTTCAGTATGATTTGTTTTAATGGAAGATTGATGATATGCCCTTGCCCCCTGGTTAATAACACCACTGACAAGACCTCAGACTCACCAGGAGGTTTCATTTAATCAGATGCACGCACTTGCTCCACAATCGAGCGCACTACAGGTCTCTTAAAAGGATGCCGGATGGGTTTTTGAGTTTTTCCCACCCAAAGTGGAAATCACAAAAACCTCTTGTGTTTGTTGTTGTGTATCGTCCACCTGGCCCTTATTCTGAGTTTCTGTCTGAATTCTCAGAGTTTTTATCCCAGTTAGTGCTGAGTACAGATAAAGTCATTGTAGTGGGTGACTTTAATATTCATGTAGATGTTGAAAATGACAGCCTAAATATTAACTTTAATTCTATATTAGACTCGGATTTTCTCAAAGTGTTCACAGACCTACTCATTGCCTTAATCGTACCCTTGACCTTGTGCTGACTTATGGCATTGAGAGTGAACAGTTAACAGTGTTCCCGCATAACCCTGTCTTGTCTGACCATTTTTTAATAACTTTTGAATTTACATTACTTGACTACACGGTTTCTGAGAAGAATTCTACATATAGAAGGTGTCTATCAGAGAATGCTGTAACCAGATTTAAAGAGTTGATTTCATCATCCTTTTCTTCACTGCCATGTGCTGATATGACAGAGAACAGCTACCTAAATTTTACTCCAGTAGAACTTGACTCTCTTGTTGACAGCACTATAGCTTCAATGCGTACAACACTGGACAATGTTGCCCCTCTGAAAAGGAAGGCAATCAGTCAGAAGAGATTGGCTCCTTGGTATAATTCACAGCTGCGTGCGTTAAAGCAGACTGCAAGAAAGCTGGAGAGACAGTGGCGTTCCTCTAATTTAGAAGAGTCTCAATTAGTCTGGAAAGATAGTTTAATAACGTATAAGAAAGCACTTCGTAAAGCTAGAACTGCTTGTTATTGATTATTGATAGAAGAGAATAAGAATAATCCCAGGTTTCTTTTCAGCACTGTTGCCAGGCTGACAAAGAGTCCGAGCTCTGTTGAGCCATGTATTCCTTTAACTCTCAGCAGTGATGATTTCATGAGATTCTTTGTCAATAAAATTGTTTCTATCAGACAGAAGATTGATGGAATCCTTCCCACTATTATCACTGATGTATCCTGTGCAGCAGCTTTAGAAGTATCTTTCGAACCTGATTTGTATTCAGACAGCTTCTGCCCAGTTGATCTTTCTGAGCTAACAACAGCAATAGTCTCTTCTAAACCATCAACTTGTATGTTAGACCCAATCCCAACCAGACTGTTCAAGGAGGTTTTCCCCTTAATTGACACTTACATATTGGATTTGATCAATCGGTCTTTGTTGACAGGATATGTACCTCAGACTTTTAAGGTTTCTGTAATTAAACCTTTACTTAAAAAACCTACTCTTGATTCAGAAGTGTTGGCTAATTATCGACCTATATCCAATCTCCCTTTTTTGTCTAAAGTTCTTGAAAAAATAGTTGCAGTTCAACTTTGTGATCATTTACATAGAAATAATCTGTTTGAAGAGTTTCAGTCAGGATTCAGAATGCATCATAGCACAGAAACAGCACTGGTGAAAGTTACCAATGATCTCCTCTTAGCCTCTGATAGCGGACTTGTTTCTGTGCTTGTCCTGTTGGATCTCAGTGCTGCATTTGATACGATCGATCACAGCATTCTGTTACAGAGACTTGAACATGTTATTGGGATTAAAGGAACTGCATTAGGCTGGTTTAAGTCATATTTATCTGATAGATTCCAGTTTGTTCTTGTAAATGAAGAATCTTCCTCACACGTTGGAGTAAGTCATGGACTTCCTCAGGGTTCTGTGCTTGGACCGATTCTTTTTACTTTATACATGCTTCCATTAGGTAACATTATCAGACAGCATGGCATAAATTTCCATTGTTATGCTGATGATACTGTACTTATCTATGAAACCAGATGAAACCAATAGGTTGGTCAGACTACAAGCCTGTCTTAAAGACATAAAGACCTGGATGACTCAGAACTGTCTGCTTTTAAATTCAGACAAAACTGAAGTTGTTCTCTTTGGACCTGAGCGCTTCAGGGAGAAATTGTCTGGTTATATAGTTACTCTAGATGGTATTTCCTTGGCTTCTAGTTCTACAGTGAGGAACCTTGGAGTTATTTTTGACCAGAATTTATCATTTGATGCACATATAAAACTGGTTTCTAGGACTGCCTTCTTTCACCTTCGTAATATTGCCAAAATCAGGAACATCCTGTCTCAGGGTGATGCAGAGAAACTAGTTCATGCATTTGTTACTTCAAGATTGGACTACTGTAATTCTTTATTATTGGGCTGTCCCACATATTCTCTGAAAAGCCTCCAACTGATCCAAAATGCTGAAGCCAGAGTTCTGATGAGAACTAACAGGAGAGATCATGTTTCTCCAGTTTTAGCTTCTCTTCATTGGCTCCCTGTTAAATTCAGAATAGAATTTAAGATTCTTCTCCTCACATATAAAGCTCTTAATGACCACGCTCCATCATATCTTAAAGATCTCATTGTAAGATATTTTCCTAACAGAGCACTTCGCTCCCAAACTGCAGGTTTACTTGTTGTTCCCAGAGTTTCTAAAAGTAGAATGGGAGGTAGAGCCTTCAGTTATCAGGCCCCTCTCTTGTGGAATAAGCTGCCAGTAAATGTCCGGGAAGCAGACACCCTTTCCACTTTTAAGATTAGGTTTAAAACTTTCCTTTTTGATAAAGCTTATAGTTAGGGATGGCTTAGGTAATCCTGAATAATCCCATAGTTAAGCTGCTATAGGCTTAGACTGCTGGGGGACCTCATCTGTCACACCTTTCCTCACTTTGCTCTCTTTTTCCCCCTGTTTAATTTCTCAATTGATTTTATGTACATGTGACATTATTGTGGTTATTAACTTGTGTTCCCCTGTTCCAACAGATATCCTTTGAATGGCATTATGGTGTTTTTCCCCCCTCTTTTCCCTCTTTTCTGTCTTCTCAAACCCCAGCTGGTCGAGGCGGATGGCCACCCTTCCTGAGTCTGGTTCTGCCAGAGGTTTCTTCCTGTTAAAAGGGAGTCGTTCCTTTCCACAGTCGCCACAGGCACGCTCAGGATGGGAGATTGGACTGAAGACAATTTTCAGTGCAATCTGTTGGTTTCCTTAGCTAGGTTATTAATTTTTGAATTGGCTCTATATGAATTAATTGGATTATGATTACAATGAATTGAATTCCAATTGGCTTGAATTGGACTATATTACTTAAGTGCCTTGAGATGACAATTGTTGTAATCTGGCGCTATATAAATAAAATTGAATTGAATTGAATTGAATGTGTTTGCACACCGCCCTTCAGTCTCATGCCCTTTTATGGCCATTTTCCGGTGTTTACCTATGCAGATTAGAACACCTGGCATGTCCATTCAATTTACATGGAGATTGGCATTCATCTATCTAAGAGGGTGGGGGTTAAGATGCAAACATTTTTTCCAGTCTCAGAACACATAGAATTTAAGAAAATTCATAAGAATATATTGGTGTATGAGGCCCAATGATGATTAGTGAAAGATTATTCTGTTTGTACCCCAAATCAAGGCAGTCTATCAAATAACATCACACAGGTTGTTAAGAATCTAGGAGTAACATTTCCTTCTAACCTTACAATTAATGCTCAAACCTGTTGTTTGCTGCAGCTTCACTCATAACTACGACAAAGGGAGCTTTGGTGCTAACATCCCTGGACTTTCTCCCTGTCAAGTCTTTAAAGGGGAACTCCGGTATTTTTAAACCTAGACCTTATTTATGAAATACGTTTATCTACTCACCGAGAACAGTTGGCGAAAGTCGGCGTCCTTCAGAAGATATTTAGATCCGTGTATATTCATATAACGGGAGAGAGCAGGGCATAGACAATACAGCCTCTAAATAAGTCGTCCCAGTAGAGGTGTGTGTAGAATTCCCTCCGTTAGCTCTCCTATAGCTGCAAGTAGCCACATAACAATAGTTATGTGCTAACAGAGCATCAGTACATGTTCGTTCATTCATTCGGCTTAAAGCATTGGTGAAATAAAGACACAATGCCTTATTTAGAGGCTTTATTGCCTATGCCCTGCTCGGATCAAGTGATCTAAATATCTTCCGAAGGACGCTGACTTTCGCCAAACTGTTCTCGGTGAATAGATAAACGTATTTCATGCCAGAAATAAGGTCAAGGTTTTAAGATAACGGAGTTCCCCTTTAAATTGTCTTTCCCCAAAATACAAGTCAGACCTGGCCATCAAGATCCACAATGCTCCTCTAACTACTCCTAGATTTGTGACAAGGGGAAGTGGGGCCCTTTTCAATAGGTCCCCCATCTTATGGAACACTTTTCCCAATGAAATCAGGCACACCAAGTCTAAGCTACCTTCAAATCCCTCCTTAAAACTTTCTTCTTTGAGAAAGCCATTGGCAATGTCTGATATAGTTATCATACATTTTATTATTGTTTTTTGTGAAAATCCAGTCAAATCCTTCATGTAAAAAAGATTGTGACATTGTTTATTATGATATTGCTTTTATAAAAATGTAATACTGAATTTAACAATTCACTACAGGCAAGCATCTGTATCAAATTTAAATGTTTGACTTCTATAACAGAGAGCACTGCTAAGGTTAAGAGATTTATGATTGGCAAGACTGGTAAATGTGGTATTTATAATCATTCAGCAAGAAAGAGAATAACCAGAAGAAGCTTGATAATTATCTATATATAGATTAAGTATATACTGTCTGAGCCTGTGTCCAATAATCATGTATTCATCAGGAACATTAGTTCATATTCTGAGTGTCAATATCGCAGGATAAAGACACCCCATTCACACCCTAAATTCACCTCAATAAGACTGGTGCCAACGCAGAAGGCTCCAAAATCAAAATGTGCTATCTGATAATGTTTCTGGCAATAGACTGCATACGAGAGAGCACAAACCCTGAAATACAGTTTTCTAAAGTTTGAAGAAAAGTTTCTTTTCAAGAAAAATGTGAATAAAATAATAATGCTTATTATGCCTAACTATTTAAAAAAAAAAAATTTTTTTTTAAATTTTTCTCCGAATTAAAATAGTACAAAGTTACGAACAGTTAAAGCTGAGAAATATTGTTGTTTTTGGAAGTATATATGTTCTTCTTCAATTGATGGCAATGACATATTTTCAAAAGGTTGTGGGATGGTAAAAAGAAATGTGGTAAAATCTCACAATTAGTATCTTGTTTGGGAATAAAAGGAACACCCTTGAAAATCTGACTGTCAAATCAAAAGACTTTTGATTCCAGTTCAGATCAAAAGTTAATTTTCAAGCAAAGGTGTCGTTCCTTCAGTCCTTCTCTAAAAACAGACCAATTCAACCACATAACCTCAGTGACCAGGGACACAAGTGTGTTAGGTGTGATGCAAAAAAAACCTAGAAAAAGCAAGCATTTTAAATGTAAAGTGATCTTTATAATGCATATTTTTGTGGATTATATAAGATATTACTATATCACAACACAACAAAGGGAGGAAGGAGTTTTGGAGTGTAGGTCCTATTTGCTTTAATTAGCAAGAGGATATTGTTTCTTAACAGAAACTCATCTGTGATGTCAGAAAACTTAACACTGTTACTATGGACTCATTTCTCAGTAGTTTTTATTACTAACTGTGTTCCAAATGTGGTTGTCAGCTTGTTCAATAGATAGTGTTCCAATTACAGATATCTTTTAGACTGACTATACCATTGTTGCTATCATATTCAGCGTCCTAACAATTGGTATGCCCCATAATATTCTCCCTTGCTGAAGTTTAGAGGATAAACAATCTGCATCCTTGTTCTCTTGTTCAGTTCAGTTGTTCTCCCGTTTACCTTCTCTTGCTCTGTAGCAAGCCCTCTTTGCAGAGATTAAATTACACAAAAAATCTAGCATGTTGAAATGTAAGAGGTTTTAAACAAATTTCCTTAGGGAAATTTGCTATTCAAACAAATGTGACAAAAAACATTGTGTAGAAATGTAACTTTTATCTGAATTTTAGAAACTTCTACCAAAATACATGACTAATATTTCTGTATCATTATCTTATACTGTATTTGGTTTTACAACACTTTTGTGCTAAGACTGCTTTTTTTTTGGGGATGTAATCATGAATTTAGCCCATATTTTGTCTATGAAGTTGATGTTGATTACAACCTGTCTGATTATCTGGCTGCAAAAAATTGGACTTTCAGAATTGAAGTCACGCTTTCATTGAACTTTGATCACATCTTAGTCCATTGTACACTTCAACATGGCAATCATTAATATTTAGAAACATCTGGTTTAGTAAAAAAAATGTATAAAATTGAAGTGCTATGCAGAGTAATAAAAAGGCAGATAGTTGATCATCCACCTTTGTGTCCTCGGCCTCAGGCCCCATCTGCAGGCAGGCAAAAGGGGCAATAGGTCTACCTGTAATAACCATAAGCTGTCAGTAATTTTATAGATGGGCAAGTGCTCAACATTAGTTTAACTCAATACAGAATTGACTGCGGTGGGAGACCACAATGTGAGAGATGGAGCAGAGGAGGGAAGAGGGGAGGGAGGAAGAAGACGACAGTCCAAGTGAGATAAATGGAGATAGATAGAAGGAGGTGACCACAGAGGGAGCGAAAATGTATGACTATGTCAGAAACAGAAAAGAAGAGGACAATGAGAAAGAAATAGAGGAAGGCAGGCTGGGATTGAGAGCGACTTGTCAGTATTGGCTATCTGCACAATATATTGCCTGCTGCAGGTGTTGCAGATGTTCGATAATGTAGTTTAAGGAATACATTATTTTTACAATATGACCGTCACTCTCATAAATGCCATGGAGTCCATGAGGTCTAGATTGGAATAAGAACAGTCTCCTGCTAAACATTGTTTGGAAGTATTTTTTTTTCCACCATAGAAGGTAAAGTAACTAACAAAGATAAGGGCGTTTATCACTTTTGCACAGATTAGCTATTTTTCTCTGGAAAAATAAAGTACTAGCTTTATCCACCTGCGAGTATGCCACCCAAATGAGCCAAGGAGAAATCACAAAAAAATATTGTGTGTCCAACATCATCTGAATTCCTTTCTTTTTTGACACAGTCAGCTTCAGGAGGCAGTTTGTCTAAGGTTTTTAAATTGTCATCACAGAGGCTGCAAGACCATCCGTGTTGCTTTGGGAGAGGGGCTCCAGGAGCACACAATGGAAGTAACTCATATCATAACAATGTACAAATTAATTTATTCAAGGGAAAACAGACAATACTAAAGGTTAAGATTTTCTGAACAAAATATATGCTAAAAAGCATTGTTCATTTTATTATTACACCTGTCATTACTACAGTATACCTTTGTAATCAAAAGTTAATAATATAAAGAAAACAAAAGGTTGGCATCAATAGTGGTTAGTGGTGAAGCTGAAAATACTGTAACTAATTAACTAAGAAACAGTATTTTCTAAGAATTGTGTCATTTCAACTTTATTTTTGAGGGGGGAAAAACTGTAACACTGTAAACTAACTGAGAAGGAGGAAGGTATTCATAAGACATAGACAGAAGATTAATGCAAGTAAACTGTCAAAGCCAAATGGTTTGTATATTATTGGGTGAAGGAAGACAAAAAAGAAAAAAGGTAAGAAAGAATAAAGCTGACCACTTCACGCGCTTCACCCCACTCACACACATTCATACAGCACGTCTTAAGATTCATAACTACGTGCTTTTCTAATTATTCATACACACATTCATACCCCCAATGATACACTGGGGGGGCAACATGGGGTTCAGTGTCTTGCCCAAGGACGCTTCGACATGTAGCCCGGGGAAGCCAGAGTCGAACCACCGACCTTCCGATTGGTGGGTGACTGCTCTTCCTCCTGAGCTACAGCCGCCCTGTTTAGAAGTAGGCTTTGAAGAAAGAAGCTGCCAAATGTGCCAAGGTGGAGTCAAGTAAAAAGTTACTACCAGCATTGGCAACATGGCCTTTATCTGCAGCTGCAGACACACAGGCCAGGCAAGGCCGAGTGGAAGGCCAGGCCGGGTGTGTGAAAGCGTGTGAGAAAGAGAGAGAGAGAGAGGAAGGAAGTTTCACCTGATCTGAACCCTGCATTAGCCTCACAGCTATCAACCACTGGTGTCTGCCGACATCTGAATGCTGCCGCGTTTGTTTACTATCGCTCGATGACTTCATTCCCTTCTTCGCCCCCTCAGGGCCTCAGTGGAGACTGACCAGAGCTAACCCAGACACGCACACTTACACACACAGCTGATAAATTATGTAATACAAGCACTTTGAGAGTAGAGAGATAGCTCAGCTCTGGAGTGATTTTTTTCACTGATGCAGGAGCTGAACATACTAATGATAACAGCAGCAAACATACACATATACAAACTGTAGTGTGTGTGTGTGAATGTATAAAAGTGGCATATTAATCAAACTCATAACCACACTGCGCGCACATTGCATGCTAGCCCGCTTGGCTCTATGTTTAGTTTAATTAACTAATAGGGGTCACCAGAGAGCAGCCTGCTGGGTTATGAGTAAACGTGGCTGAGTCAGTCCATCAGGGCAGTTTTGCAAAAGCTTGCAGATGTCTGTCCCAGCGATCCCTTCATGCTGAAAGTAAAACTTATGTTTCTGTTAACCACCCCAGCCTCTTAGTCAAAGTCAAAGCAAATTTTATTGTCAATCAAGTGTTACAACATTACATTGCAAGCAGACCGAAATTGCGTTTATCTAACTCCGAGGTGCATGAGAAACAGACGTTCGCTGCCATCTTAGAGCCATCTCTAAGCTATCAACCCAGCTTGAGCTGCAAGTTAAGGCTTTGACAAATCGGGGAGGAGGCCCAGTCCTATGTGTGCTCTGTCTAACATTGCCAGAGGAAATGTCAAATGGGGACTAAGCACATCTGAGAGAAAATGGAAGAATGAGAAATTTGCTGCAACAGTCTAAAAATCAATCTATCAATTTTAATTAACCCGATAATTGCGCTTAATAAAACATTTTAAAAATAAAAAAAAACGTGTCTCAAAGCTTTGGAGAATTCATCCAGAGGGCATAATAAATGAGAAAAAGGTTCTTGTGTGCAACACTGAGGGCCATCTATTAACAGAAATGCATTACTATATTCATAATTGATTCCATAAGTGTAGAATCAGAGCAGTAAAGAATTATTATGTTTTTTCATGACCTTAGAACAAGCAGTTTACATCCCCAGTGAGATGACCTATTTGCCCTTCTGCAATTATGCACTGCTAAATTATTATAGAAGCGCAGAAGGAACAAACCAAACAATGGCTATAGAATGAGCTTCTTATTTTTCATGGCCCCTAGTTTGGGGGTATTGAGTTGGCACTTTTGGCTGGTAAGCATCACTACATGCTAAAAACTGAAGATTAAAGTGCCCTATTAAAAACTAAATGAACAAAAGTCATTGCTAATTTGGACATATAAAATACAAAAATATCATTATTTATTTAGATATTTAGCACTCCCATAAGTAGAAATCATAAGGGGGTGGAGTGATATGTGCCCACTGCCATCCTGGAAAACACAGTGAATTGTACCCCTCTCAATATATCGATGTTATTCAACTTAATCTACATGAATGCATTTGAAGTACTGCCTCTGATTTGCTCCATAATGAAAATCTAACCCAATTCATTGGCTTTAGCTCAGTTAAGAAGTGTTGCTTTTCCCATCCCTGTATATAATGTGTGTTCAGTGTGTATCTATTTCGTAAGCAGTCAGGTTAGGTGACATATCAGAGAAACTTTTCAGAGCACCAAAATCTCCAAGTAAGTGAATCGTCCCAAGTAATATAAAAGGCAGTTCAATAAGGTTTTCCTGGGGAAGGAGAAAAGTCAAAATTAAACTGTTTCATAATGATGTCATCAGGAGAAAGCAACAAAGAGAACATCTGGGGGCTGGGACAGATAGGGACATCCGGCTCAGTATTACAATATATGAACCCCTTCAATTTAAATAATGTCATTGCACCACTGTCCTCTGCACTGAACATGGCATATGTGCCACGTGCAATATTTTTTTAGAAAACCTAAAAGGCAGACAGACATATTTTTAAAATGCATGTATATTCATGTATTTCCTTCCAATAAATAGTTGTTGTTCTTTTGTACGAGTTAAGTAAAGAATACAGTTATTGGTCAGAGTAAATATAATAGTGGCATAACCACAAAGAGGGTAAGAAATATTTTGCTGGCAGCAATTATTAGTATGACAAATAATTGTTTCCTAAAATATCATAGTCATGACATCCCTATTGTGTACACAAAAAAGTCCTGTTAACAAGAGAGTCTCCTGTTGCCATATTAAGAAAGGGGAGTCTGATCAAACCAAGAAGATAGCAGAGTATAATCTGACATGATAAGCCCAAAAAACTCTGGCTGCCTCGTCCAAATAACAACACTGTGAACTAAGTTTTTAAATAATTTCAACACTGGCTGTAGTTTGTAAAAAAATTAAAATTGCAGAGGTCAAAAACCATATGAATTTGCCAATCTATGCATCCACTCATGATCGTTTAGCTGATCTTCAGGACTGTGTAGGAGTGACACCACACAATACACCCATCACTCCTCCCATCCTTAGCCTTATGTCACTTTCATTACATATTGAATTTACAGTAATTTCCTATTTTACACTTGTAATTAGCATTCATGTTGACATTTAATTTGATTTTATCTTGGAACTGAACGGAGTGAAACTTGGTTTAGTGACTTTGCACACTTATAGACAACAACAATCAGACAGTTCCACTTCTCCTGTTACCTTGGGGGAGGAACTGCACCTAGGTGTTTCTGAACACAAGGTTGTTTCTGTGGAGTTGCTGTCCTCACTCAACCTCCAAAGATGGTTACCAATGATCTCCTCTTAGCCTCTGATAGCGGACTTGTTTCTGTGCTTGTCCTGTTGGATCTCAGTGCTGCATTTGATACGATCGATCACAGCATTCTGTTACAGAGACTTGAACATGTTGAACAGGAGAGATCATGTTTCTCCAGTTTTAGCTTCTCTTCATTGGCTTCCTGTTAAATTCAGAATAGAATTTAAGATTCTTCTCCTCACATATAAAGCTCTTAATGACCGCGCTCCATCATATCTTAAAGATCTCATTGTAAGATATTTTCCTAACAGAGCACTTCGAGTTTCTAAAAGTAGAATGGGAGGCAGAGTTTTTCAGTTTTTCAGGCCCCTCTCTTATGGAATAAGCTGCCAGTAAATGTCCGGGAAGCAGACACCCTTTCCACTTTTAAGATTAGGCTTAAAACTTTCCTTTTTGATAAAGCTTATAGTTAGGGATGGCTCAGGTGATCCTGAAACATCCCATAGTGAAGCTGCTATAGGTTTAGACTGCTGGGGGACCTCATCTGTCATACCTTTCCTCACTTCTCTCTCTTTTTCCCCTGTTTAATTTCTCAAATGATATTATGTTCATCTGACATTATTGTGGTTATTAACTTGTGTTTCCCTGTTCCAACAGGTATCCTTTGAATGGTGTTTTTTCCCCCCTCTTTTCTGTATTCTCAAACCCCAGCTGGTCGAGGCGGATGTCCACCCTTCCTGAGTCTGGTTCTGCCAGAGGTTTCTTCCTGTTAAAAGGGAGTCGTTCCTTTCCACAGTCGCCACAGGCATGCTCAGGACGGGAGATTGGACTGAAGACAAGTTTCGGTGCAATATGTTGGTTTCCTTACCTAGGATATTGTTTTTTGAATTGGCTCTATGTGAATGAATTGGATTATTTTGAAATTAATTAATTGGATTTCATTGGATTATGATTACAATGAATTGAACTCCAATTAGCTTGAATTGGACTATATTATTTAAGTGCCTTGAGATGATAATTGCTGTAATTTGGCGCTATATAAATAAAACTAAATTGAATTTAATTGAATTCATCACCAATAACCAGCATCACCTTTTCTTGCTCCAATATCCCTTTCTCATCATCATCAGTCACAAATCTTAGTGGAAAAATGGACCCCCAACTCACCTTTAAATCCCATATCAACCATCTCTGCAAGACCTCCTTTTATCACCTCCGAAACATCTCACAACTCCGTCCCATTCTCTCCCTCTCAGATGCTGAAAAGCTCGTCCATGCCTTTATCTCCTCCAGACTGGACTATCATAATGCACTTCTCATTGGGATCCCTAGCAAGCAAACATGAGCACATCACCCCCCATTCTCCACTTACTGCACTGGCTTCCTGTCTCCACCAGAATTGAGTACAAGGTTTCCCTCCTCACACACCAATGCTTCTATGGACATCAGGACCATGGGAGATAGGGCATTCTGTGCTGTTGCCCCACGCATGTGGAATGCCCTCCCTGACACCCTGAAGGCACCACAGCCCATTGACTCTTTTAAAAGGGGCCTTAAGACATTTCTTTTTAGCAAAACACATGGTCTCCACTCTTAGATGTCTGCCAAATTCTTTATACTTTTATACTGAACTGCTTACTTGTTTTTATTTCTTCTTTTTAAACTGGAGCCCTTTGAGGTCTTGCAATGTACAGGGCACTACAAATGTATTATTATTATTACTGTATTATCTTAGTTTAAATCATGCCATCAGGTTGAATTGAGTTTGATGGAAGCAGCACGGTCCACTCTGCCGCTTGAATATTATTGAAACTATTGTCATGTTTTGCATTTTTTGTCATGTTTTATGTTTGAAATTTATGTCTAGTCTTTAGTTTTGCCATGTCTTCACCTTTTTCCTCAGGTTCCTCTGGTCTGGTCACCAGCTCCACTCCCTTCACCTGTGTTTCATTATCATCAGCCGCACTCACTCACCTATCACCTTTCATAGTATTTACTTTCCCAGTTCATGTTCATTGTCAGATCCTCAACGTCATTCATGTTTGAATAAGGTTTGTACTTGTTACTGTCAATGTACATGTCAGGTTATTTTTGGTTAATGTTCAAGTCAAGTAGTTCATCATAGTCAGGTTTCTGTTTGTTCCTAAAGTTTTGTATTGTTAGCTTAGGTTTTTGTATTCCAGCTTTGCCACATTTTTTTGTTACAGATCTTTGGAATAAATCAAGTTTTTAAAATTTTTTTATTTGTTTATTTTTACTATAAATCTGCATTTGGGTCCCTCTTTCCTCACCTCCACACCACAACTGACATGGTATGACAACTATAGAATCATGTGTTTTTCTTCAGTGACAAAGCAGGCATGTTCATGCAGTGAATTTATTTATTTATTTTCAAAATCGGACAAAGTTAGTTATAGTTTCAGAACTTGATCCTTATCATACAGACTTTACAATATCAAATCACTCTTGTTAAAAATGGGTAAAAAGTGGGTCTTAAGATTATAAAATGCTTATGTAAAATGGTAAATATCACATAAATAATTAATCCTTCAATTGCAACACCTACCAGCTGATGAGGCCTTGCTACCAAAATACTACAAGCTTTTCAAAAACATTAACTGAAGCAAGTATCTGGTAAATGTGTACTAAGCAAGAAAATATGATAAATCATTGTGCTCACCAAGTAAAACCTGAAACCATAAATGATTAAAAAAAAGCTTTGTGGTTTATGGTGCACAAGTTATAAATAGTTAAAAAACACAATGCAATTAATTATAAATGCAAACTTACGCAATCTATGCAAACTTCTGATCAGATACTGATCACAGTGTCAGCTTATTTTATGACAAAGGTTTATAGTTTGATTCACATTCACATAAACAGACAGACACACATACAGCAGCGTCTATTATCAGCATTTACCTTTGAAGGCGTTCGTGACTGGTAAATCAGTCTCCTGCATGCTGCTCCTTCCCACGCTCCGCCAGGTGTTGCAGATGCTGTTATGGATGCCGATAGACCAACCTTAACTGGTCCTAGCCGTGGCGGCTGGGGGGAGGGAGGGTGGCCGAGAGGAAGGGGAGACACCTGCCAGTCTCACTGCCATCTTTCTTCATCAACGGCCCATGTAATGGAATTAAAGGCTGCTGTCTGTCAAACCCTGCAGTGGGTGAGTGTCCCTCCTCAGCTTTTTTCTTATCACCCCTGTCGTAATACTGCCCTGATAACCACCCTGTATCAGGAGTTTAGGTGCCTTCTGAAAGTGAAATACTACTGAGATGGATAAGAGGAAGAGGAGCCCAAATAACACAGATGATTTGTTTAGGATGTGGGAGAGAAGGATAGAGTATGCACTGTAGGTGTAACTGATCTGAACTCTCTTCAGGCTTGTCTTTTATACTTTGCCCGAACCAATATGTTGTCTTCAATTCTTCTTACTTCTTTGCTCGCATATTAACTCTTTATTTAATTTTCTTCTACTGTATTTGGTGCTGTTGTTGAAGTCCAAAGTTCAGCACAAGCTATGCTGGCTCTGCAGCTAGAGAAAAGAGAGAAATACACAGACAGAGGGAGCAGCTCAGTGAATAAAATCATGAGATACTGAAAACAAGAATAGCAGATACAATCAGGCAAAACATGAGTAAGGCAAATTACTGGCCTGCAATGACCAGCTGAGAAAAGTCCATAAATAAAAAGCAAGTCCACATACACCCACAATCCCCATTTACTCACACACACACACACTGCAGTGCGTGTCTGAGTTTGGATAGCCGGTGGGTGGTTGGCTGGCATGGCCTCCTTTAGTTCCTCTTACCCACTAGGTTCTTACATGAAAGGGAAAAGTTTTCTGAGAGCCTGTGACCCTGTTTCACAGAGCAGGGGAAATATAGCGCATCATGTCAGTGTGCCACTTTGAAGTCTGTCTGATAAACGGGGCTGGAGGAGGCTACAGCTCAGGCAACAACAAAACTTTATTTACATTTCAAAAGTGCAAAGTACTGTTTTTTGTGTCTGGGAAAGGAATAAAATTCAAAAAAAGAATTGTGAGAAAAAGGAGGGGGTGGGTAGCATTGGAGGAAGAGCAATTGTGGAAAAAAAGTCAAATAAAACTACTTTATCTTGATATTGCAACATTGAAAAGAGGAATAGAGTGTGACATGAAAAGAAAGGAAATCACAGAGGAGGAAAATTTGTGTTAAAGCATAAAGAAGGGAGACAACCCACATGAAGGGGAGCAACAAGCAAGTGCAACAAAAACTGAGAAGGAATAAAATGGAAAATACCAAAGAGACAAACATAAAATAACCCAAAATTAAACATAAGTTAAAGAAACATAGGCTCAAAAAAGTTGAAGAGATGAAATGATAGAGAAATCGTGAAGGACAGAAGGAATTCGTTGGTCAAAATTCTTTCTGAAAAGCCAAGAGATAATTTTGAATGTCATAAAATGGAGGCAAAGAGGCTTTAAGAGATGGTGTTGTAATTTTGGTTGTAGGCTAAAAGAGTTGCAGCCTTAACTGAGTCTGTTTAACAAGAGGTTTCATTTGTAGAACTTGGGTTAGATAACTGGTGTTTGTTTTCTTGCCAAGTCAGTTTTTTGTTGTTGTTTTTTAAGTACAACAAAATAACACAATTTTATAGTTAAATAAAAGATGTAAACAAAGGAAAGTGGTTTTAATATGTATGTCACGAGTGTGATCCACTACTTGTTACATTTTGGTTCTGTTATGCATTGTGTATTTGGTTTAAGTCGCATGTTTATTTATATTTTGTTTTTGTTACAGTTGCGTTTAATATGATTTCAGTTCTTGCAGGTATTGTCTTTTTCTGTTAACAAGTAAGTGGATCCACCTGTTGGCTGACTGCCGCGCCAGCCAATCAGGTGCTGGGACTGTCGCCTAGATTGTTTTTAAGGAGGCCAGGTAGCCAGAATAACAGAGAGGGAAAAAGATACGCAGCAGGAGCGTTTGGTCGGCGCGGACAATAGTGTTGGGAACTTCGACTCTTTTGGCTGAATCGGATCATTTACTCTCGACAGTAAATTGAACGAATGTTTGAACAAATCATTTCGTTCATTTTTCCAGCAGGTGGCGCTGTAGCCCTACTGTGGGCGTTGCACAAAATGACCACCGTTCTAAACACTTAACACTGAAGGAAACATTGTTTGCTTAAGCTGAGCTGACAAAGTACAAAACACAAAATGCCACAAACAAATCAAACAATGTGAAAACCTGGGAAAGCAAATACACAATAAGGTGACTTGTGTCTGTATCCTCCCTGCCATAGTTGTTTAAAGCCCAACACTGACTCAGTAGCTGTCACGTGACAAATTAACGAACGAGAACTATCGTTCAGCCCTGTGACGTGACAGCTGGTAGAGACCAAGTGAATGTAAAACTCACATTGATTTTGACAATTAGTAACACAATTAAGTGAGAAAAAAACGTAACAATAAGTTCCCTAAACTGTTACATAGTGCATTTATTGTGTCTTATTATTATTATTATTTTATGGTAGAGTATAACACAAAATCAATATGTTGATATAATTTTCAAAAGTATCTATTCACATTATTAAATTATCATTTATCTATTTACACACAACACTATACATATTTACAAGAACCGAAGACCATTTCATGACAAATGAATGAACATCACAAATCAGACATTCATTTCCTCCTTCGTTTTTCAGTCCACAGTAGAGCCCTGCGCGGGACTGTTTTCTTCACCCCGCTCCCGCTGAATTTCTGACGATTACCACCCGCAACATGTGTGTTACACTCCCGCCCGCAGCCGCAAAACTTTGAGAATTTATGCCCGCACAATAAAAGAAATGCATTGATTTTGTGTCTTCTCCCGTCCCGCAGGAGAAAACACGTAATTTTATAGGCTATTAATAAAGAGATTCACGGACAATTGAGAAACTTCTCCAAATATCACACTTGCCTTGCTTTGTCTTTGTGCTGTAAAGACCTTCCTTGAGCTTCCTTTCCACATCATTTATTGACATCCTGTCGCTAGGCTACATCCCGATCTCAGTGTTTTTAGCCGCCAGCAGTTGACTCGTGAACGAATCAAAACTGTTTCCTGTGCGAGGAGCCGTAACCCGAGGAGTTGACTCGTGAACGAATCAAAACTGTTTCCTGTCCTGCTGACTGAGCTTATGCAGCTGCCGCCTGCCATGTGGCGAGAGAAGGTACTGCATGGAAATTAATTAATCATTTCTGTTTCCTGTCGTGCTGACTGAGTTTATGCAGCAGCCGCCTGTCATATGGGGAGGAAGGGTACTGCGTGAAAACGAACGAATCACTCTCTGAGACTACTCGTTACTCCCGAGTCATATAAAAGATTAGTTAATATCGAACGAATCGTTCGCGAACGACACATCACTAGTGGACAAGCGAGAGGCGGCAGCAGGAGGGACTCGTGGGCTGGCCAGAGATGCCGGAGCAGTGCATTGGTAGGTGTTGGGATGCAGGAGCTTCTGCCCGAAAGCTGTGAGTCCCTGATGTACAATGCACTGTTAGATGTAGGGTCAGGCCCACTCTGGAGGAGACCGAGTGACCCTCCTGTCCGCATAGTTGTCTGCCGCCCATGTTGGGTTTTTTTTGTTTTTTTAGGACCATGTCCGTAGCTGGGACCACTGGGGAGCACCGGGGAGCAGCTGAGCCGACTAATCAGGAGACGGGATTGGCTGGCGTGGTGGAGTGGCAAGGACAGTGGTCGTGGTGCACGGACTGCAATTTTTAGTAAAGTTTTTTTAACTGCTTTTTATTTTAACAGAGGGATCCCAGCTGTTTTTAAGGACAATTTTTTTTTTTTTTAATAAATGTAGTTTTTAAATTGTGCATCTAAGTCTGTGGCTCGTCAGTACCGCTCACATGTAGTTAGAAAGAACTACAATTGGTGGAGAGGGGTGGTTAGTAGTTCAGCGTGGATAACTGCAAGGAAACGACCACCCCCCTCCTTCACCCCATGACATGTACACCGTATGGTATCTTAAAAGAGAACAATTATACCCCTTTTCCACCAGTTCACACAGGTCACAGGCACCTTAATGACATGTCTGTGAAATCATTTGGTCATCAGTTGGAAATCACAGCAGCCCTCTCCATATCTCTGTACACTCTCTGTTGTACTCGCGCGCTGAGGCGGTCGGATTTTCATGCCGCTGAAGCGGCTGCTGTAGCTGTTCACTCCGCCCCCCTGTTGACAACAGTTGAGCACGAGTACTGGTCATGGCTGCCCACACACGGTAGCAACCATATGTTTGAGCCAGAGTCAGACCCTTAGACTGTAATATAACACCAGCTGCCGCATAAATAATTTAAGCATGTTTGTACCCGTATGAACTTGCGGTTTGCATTAGCTCGTGGTAATCGGACAAAAGAAATTCAAAGCACACTTAAATCGCCTGTCCTTTCCCCACGGCTGGTCCCTCTTTTAGGAAAACTTATACTGCCAGTTCTGCATTGTACTGACCCCAATTGTGGAAGCAGTCCATGTCAAAATGTTTGTCACACACCGTGGCCGGAACTTCGCCGTCAAAAATAAACTTTATCCACTCCCGTCATACGTCCTCTGAGACTCGGGTCTTGTGCTGGTCACTGCATCCAACAACAGAGCAACTTACATGCTTCGCTCTCAAATTCGCCATATTGCCAAACGTTTTTCTTCGCTGCGATGAGTGAAATATGGGCGCCTCACCTGAGCTTTGCTATTTTATAAATTGTAGGGCGTGGTGGGTGGACTGGGTGTTGGCCACTAATCAAATGCAAATTTAAACCAACTTAATACCCGCTAACTCAGCACTTCTGGGCTGAATATATATTTATGGTGGTGAAGCAGGACAAAGGGTGTATTTGTATATTATTGTATACTAAGGTACTTATATATTATGTTAGCTTGATTCTATCTTAATGAAAACATTCAAAAATGTCCAGTGTTCTCCTCAAGCAATATATAATAAATATATTGTAATGACTTGCGGGGAACTTCACAGACAAGACGTTGTCGAACTGCTCTTTTATTTTACAGAACTCAATCCCGTTTACAACTCAGTACTGTTGGACCATAACCCACGTGCGATCATCAGCACTGCTTCTCAACCAAACTCAGGAGAGCGCCCAAACCTGCACCCAGACTGGCTCACGCCCACTCTGTCCCACCAACCACCAGCCCACACCTGAGTGACATGGCCTGTGGTCTAGTGATTGGCAGGAAGAGGGGGAAACAGCCAACTGTGTGCTCTTAACCTTATTCTGGGTCGTTACAATATGTTTAATGCACAGTACATTTGGGAGCAGACTGTTGCAATGCAAACTTGTTGACTAATGACTGAAGAATAACTGGCCAAAGAAGAAAATTTCTGAAATTTACCAGTAAAAAGACTCACATTACAAAAGTGTTTTCCTATCATATTCTCATGCTAAATCAAGTAAAGGGCAGTGAGAGATAGAGAAATTAAAATAGCTTTTTTCCCCTCAATGTGCACATCTTCTATGTGCATACATATAAAATGAGAAAAGATGGACCCTCGCAGAGGAATTGAAACGGCATGTGGTCTATTCTGGAGTCCAGGGGCATGCTTTATAATATAACAGAATAGCATATAGAGCTAATTCATTGTACAACCATCAATGGCTTAACAGGTGGATAGCAGCAAGTTTCCTTTTTAAAAGTTTTTTTTTAAAAGGAGAGGAAATACTATAAACTCAACTATTGGATGTCTGCGTGTCTGTTGGCTGAGGACAGCTTCTTGTTATGGCAAGTTGTAAAAAACAGGGCTTTAGGCTGATATTAGTTCTCTGGTCATTTAAGGACAACTCCTGATATCCTGCTTCCATCCTTGGGTCTCTTCAGCTGAACATTTGGAATGAAAATGGGGGAAAAAAAAAAGAGAGAAGAAAAAGACTATTGTTCTCTCAGAGTTTGTGCAGACAGAGCAAGAGAAATAAAGATTGTCAACACAATATATATTTGTATGTATCTGTAATATCAATGAGCAAGTTGAAAGATTTATACAGGCTGGCAAAAAGTATGAAGCACTGGCGGTTGTCGGTTCATACTTGCTTTCTCTTAATTCTCTGGTGGATTACCCGTTTTAATCACTCTTACGTAGAAGCTAAGTAAACTTACAAATTATTTGTTTAGAAAAATTAAATATTACACATTTAACAACAGTATTGTTCCTCTATAATTGCACAGGTGTAGTGGGTCAACGGACCTATGACAGTCATGTTAGTTCTCTTTTGTCTTTCTGCATGACAAAGCAAGCAAGAGTGTAAATGAGGACAATTATAAAAGCAAGTCATATAGAAACACATGTATAGGCTGCATAGTCACACTTCTCAGGTGACAGTGGCGATGATGCAAGACTGCAAGGATGATCGCAAATAGAGCAAAAGCCCCTCAATGCCTCTTCCGGGGGCACCGTCATAATTGTTCCCCTGAGTCAAGTTCACAGTAAAAGACCTTAAAATCAAATTTGGTGGCCAATGTGGGAACACTTCAAAAATGTGATTTAAAAAGGTTTGCAAACTCATCCTGGTCTCCAACTGAGTATGCCACATGTTTGTTATTCTAGAACAGTTGGTGGAAGACGATTTGGTGAGTGAGGAGCAACAGCCAATGGAAGTACAAGCAACAAGGTCAGGGTACACAACAGGGTTAAAGCAGTAAAAGGAAAATAACAAACAAACATGCACGATGGATTTCACCAAGCGTGAAGAAACTAGGGTCTGCTAAGGAAACTGAGCAGAATTTGGTAAAATGTTGGCAAGACCACCCGTGGCTCATTGATGGTTCCAGGATGCAGTATCATGCCAGACTCTCTCAAGAGAAGCCTCTGAAAAACTGCCAGTTCTCTTGTACACAAAGTGAATAAAAAGACTCATGTAGCACATGTGTTAGAAATATACTTTATGCTACTAAGACCTAGGTTCTGAGGAGTAATAAAAAGAATGATTAGGAGTGAACCACTGACAGATTTATTGCAGCACACACACAAAAATATTCTATATAGAATATCTGAAATATCTGTCAGATATTTCAAGTCGGGACCAGGTCAGGCACTTTCAGCTGTTGTTCTTCAGATGTTCTGTCTGACGGATTTGCTTTGCGGTAAGACGTATTGCATCACTTCCTGTTGCTTTGTGTGTGCACTGACATTTCTCGCTCCTCTTGAACTACAAATAATCACCTTATTTCTCCCTATAATTTACACATCTGGCATAGTTAACTCTATCACATACTTGTTATTTTCTAACGCTCACTCTTACAGATCTTTAGTCTTTATTTTTCACTTTTTAGTGGTGTGTCTTGTTCTCTAGTTTAGCATGGCTACCAGTTCTCTTCCTCCATCTCCTGCTTTCACCTGCTCCGTGTGTCAGATGTTTAGTTACTCCTCTGTCTCCTTTAGTGGTAATGGTACATGTAACAAATGTAGTCTTTTTGTAGTTTTGGAGGCAAGGTTATCTGAATTGGAAGCTCGGCTCTGCACTGTTGAAAACCACCCGATAGCGAGCCAGGCCCCTTTAGCCAGTGCGGAGCGACCTAGCCTCGTTAGCTCTGTTAGTCGTCCCCTAGCAGATCCCGAGCAGCCGGGACCTCAGACTGGCTGAGTGACTGTCAGGAAGAGGAGTCATAGTCCTAAAGTCAAGCCCGTGGTTCACCATCAACCTGTCCACGTTTCAAATAGATTTTCCCCACTCAGCGACACACCCGCTCAGGACAAAACCCTGGTAATTGGCAGCTCTATAGTCAGAAACGTGGCATTAGCGACACCAGCGACCATAGTCAAATGTATTCCAGGGGCCAGAGCGGGCGACATAGAATCCTATTTAAAACTGCTGGCTAAGGATAAACATAAATACGGTAAAATAGTTATTCACGGTGGCGGTAATGACTCCTGGTTACGCCAATCGGAGGTCACTAAAATTAATGTTGCATCGATGTGTAATTTATCCAAAACAATGTCGGACACCGTAGTTTTCTCTGGACCCCTGCCAAATCTGACCAGTGATGACATGTTTAGCCGTATGTCCTCATTCAATCGCTGGTTGTCCAGATGGTGTCCAGCAAACAACGTGGGCTACATAGATAATTGACAATCTTTCTGGAGAAAACCTGGTCTGATGATGAGAGATGGCATTCATCCCACTTTGGAAGGAGCAGCTCTCATTTCTAGAAATGTGGACGAATTTATTTGTCATCCAAAAATATGACAACCCAGGGTTGAGACCAGGATGCAGAGTTTTGTATTGATCTTACACACTTCTCTGCGGCTTCCCACCTGATGCTTTACTCCAGTAGAACTTGACTCTCTTGTTGACAGCACTATAACTTACTGAAATGAGGAGGCTTACAGAAAAACAGTAGTTCCCTCTAAGTGCCCTGTGTAACTAAGGAGTGGAAAGGCTGCAGAAGCAGCCACTGTGGATACCAATGCATTGGGCCTAAGGCTTGGTTAAAGATTGATAACCACTGTGCAGCCTCACTAAAACCACCAAATAGAATTTTTTCCCCACCAACAGCAGGAGCGCGTTAAGCGTCACTGTCAGGGATCGTTAGTGAGGTAGGCCCCAGATGCAGTTCTTTGAATTAAAAAAAGGTTTATTCCAAAAAACAGGGAGCAAAAGGCAAGAACATATAATCTGTGCCAGATTATCAAAAACACTAAGCTGTGAGAAAAAACTAAACAAGACTATGAATAACAAGACCGTGAGAAACAAAGCAAGACAAAAACAAGACTATGAAAGCGAGACAAGACTATGAATAAATAACTATGAACAGGACTATGACTATGGCTATGGCAAGACTATGAGGCAGGAAACCATACTTAGCTTTCATGGACAAGACATGAAGGGTTGGTGGGGATTCTGCAATGAATGAAAGGAAATCAGGAGACTAAATGCTGTGCAGGGAGTGATTAGTGAATGACGTGCAGCTGATGACAATGAAACAGGAGACGTGAGTGAAGCTGATGGCAGGGGAGAAACATGACAAGAACCGAATCTAAAAACATGACAAAAACCTGAAAACATAAAGCTCATGTTAACAAAACATGAGCTGTGACAGTCACAGCTCTGAGGGATCAGAGCCTCCATGAAGGAGGGACCACTACCTCCAGGAAACAAATATAATAACATGAAAGGATGGCATCACACAGTCTTCTGATTGCTCTGCTGGGGCGGTTTCTGATAATCACGACTTTATAAGATAATTACTCGAGTGATTTATTTTTGATTGGACCGCAGCTGTATTGAGAAGGAGTTCTCAGCAGTGTTTTGGTCAACAGTTAGAAGTGATTAATATTGTCACTCATTGTCTGTGAGAAGTTGCTGTCAGCTTCAAAACCACTGTGCAACATGTTAAAGTTGGTATACGTGTGTTTTTGTTGACAAAAAGTAAGCTTTAGCCTTGAATGCAGTATGCTCAGTAAAAGTGATCACATCTACTTCTGTGTTGTGTTCCTATAAGTATCAAATGCAGCTGGAGGTGTTGAATACCCTTTATGACCACAGACTTATTTGATGTGGGATTTAATGCAGATTAAACCCTTTTCCATTACACTTAAATGCTAGCGTTTGTTTGTGTTTTTTTACTAGTGTAAAATGGCTAATAAAAGTTTGTTGTTTTTCTAAATGGACATTGATCTACATGCATCTGTCGTCTGTGCAATTACAAACATTTGGGCTTCATTTGGTCGGTCTGAAAAGGATCTGGAGGACCCTTATGAACTGGTGAGGATGATGGCATTTACATCATACAGGCCACAGAGAGAAGCAGGGGAGGTGTAGCTTCCAGCTAGAGGCTCCCGTGGACTGTGGTCTGTGTATTCATGATGGACAAAGTCATCATTAATCCAGGATGCTGGCTCAGATTCCATCAAGTTCCTAATAAAAAAAATGGCAACTTCTTTCATCAATGCTGTTTGTAAATTTTTCCCAAAAGTCCTTATGCTATCAGATAATATCTCATTAGCTAGATTCTGATGAGTGTGTTAGATGTTCCTCTGAAAATAATTTTCTTCTTATTCAAACTAAATTGACTCAGTATTATATATATAATTTATCCTATGTTGATTGCTATCATATTTACATACTTCAAAGTCTGTTTTGTAAATTAGAATCTACAAAACGTCTGTAAGATGGACTGTCAGAGTCTCACCTGAAAACACTAGTAATATTTACACAAAGGTGAACATGAGGTCACCAGGGACTGAAACAAATAAACAAGTAAAAACTCATAATGGCTTCAAATGGTTCACAAATCTGTCGATTCTTTATTACTGTCTAAATGTGTGTTATGACTTATATGAGAAACACTCGACATGGATTATACCTTAAAACAATTGACTGAAGATCCGCTACGAACGACAGGCGCCGTAAGATCTCATCACTGCAGAACACATCACTACATTTGTGTTGTTGTCTGTCTGCAATAAAATCAACTCCAAAAATACAAATAAGAAAGCAAGTGTGACCTTCAGAGATTGCACTGAAAGACCAAAACCAACACCAGAATAAAAAAAGTGTACAATCTATCCAAGTGTCCTTATACTGGACATTGAAGCTTTACCAGCTCTAGCCCTGTTGTTACATGTTACCTTCAACATCCCTGAGGTGGCTAAGGTGATGAGAGTTTCCAGCAGAACATTATTTGTTCTGAAGCATCTTTCTGTGGCTCTGCAACAGATGGCAATGACTAACAGTGCTAACAGCCAGCTCTGAGTCCTCCTCTGGGTCACACAGGGACACATGCTTACTTATACTTATACTGGGGAATAAGCTATTTAACCTAGGGCTGCTTGCATCTGTTACACTGAAAATTCCAGAATGCTAAGAATGTGATTGCATAACAAAGAAAGATCTGAGGGTACTGAGGTGATTCAGAGTTGTGTCTTACGCCAGCAAGAGGGAGGACTAACTTTAATCCTTTAATGTTCTGCTCTAAAGAGCACATTTTTTCACCTCAGACTTTATATCTTATCAAAAATGTGTGGTAGTAAACCAACCTAAACCATCTCTACCATACAGGTAAAGTATGTGATACTAAAAATAATATATATGTCATGTCCATTACTCTTTTAAATTTTACTTCAACCATAAAGTGTCTGCCAACCATGAGCGATACAAAAAAAACATTGATTCTGATCACTAATGCCTCAAGGCAATAAAAAAATATGAATAACCATTTTTACTTTGCTAGGATGCTGAAATACAACATGCAGCATTTCATACTCTACTAAGAATTAAAACACAAACAAAAAAAAAACAAAAAACACAACATCTCAAAGAAACAATGTCATAACTATGGATGCACAGGTATATTAGTCTAACATCAGTATGGGCTGATATTCAGTTTGTTGACAGCCTATCGGTAAAAACGATAACATAAGCAGTTGCCGGTGCTTATATGATGTAGTGTTGACTTTGCCCTGATACTAACAGGATTAGCCTGCAGCAGGTTCAGCAAATATCCAATAGGTGGCAGCTGAATTATAGCCTCTATAGTAAGAAATTTATTTTTCAGAAGAACGTTTAGCCAATTTGATTAGCCAATCAAGTACTAAAAAGTCATTGAGCAGCATGTAGTTTAAGGGAGCTTTTGAAAGTGTTCATTTTCAGACAAAGGATATTTCACATGTGAAAGGTTATAATAAAGGATGGTTAAAACATTGAAATGCAAGAAGTTGTGCTCATTCAAAGATAGCGTGATGAAGGGCTTTTACTGTCGGTGCATCCTGAGACATAACAACTGTTTGACCAACAAAGTGCTCTCCCTCTGTGCTGCATTTCATTGTCAAACAGTGCTAAAATGAAGCAGAGAGGAGTAAGAGTCTAAATTCAATGTTGCCTTTAATGTTGCATAATGTTAAAAAACGAGATGCCATTTAGTAAATTCAAGTCACAAATCATCCTCTTGGGGGAGAAAAACAAAACTCTCAACACACATTCTTGAAATTGAAGGTTTATCAACCACTAAAACACTAGCACTTTTTTTTAAATAATAAAGTTTATGTAAATTTAAATGCACATTTATTATTGTTTGCATTAATTTACATAATTACCAACAAGTTTGGGAAAAGAAAAAAATGGTAGCCAGAGAGATTTTTGTGGCACAAAAGGCATGGTGAGGTCGGGGTGCACCAAAAAGAAAAAAGATAGGTGCACCAATACTAAAAGTTAGCCTGAAACTCTAATAAACTGCATATCCTTTGACAAGATGCGGAATTTACGGAATAGTTTCCATCCATCCATTCTTCGTTGCTTTAAGGCGCAGGCTAATTAAGCATGCGAGCACTCTCCACCATACATTGACATGAGCACTACATCCAAAAGTACAAAAGTGTTTTAGTCTTTTAATGATCAAATCATTCTTTATATTCAAGAACATTATGAATCTATTTAGTACGCCTTTGTGTGCATAGCTACAAATTTAAGACAAAAAACATTTATTACTATCCATCCATTTTCTATACCCACTTAATCCGTCGGTTGGGTCACAGGGGGGCTGGAGCCTATCCCAGCGGTCATCGGGCGAGAGCCGGGGTACACCCTGGATAGGCTGCCAGTCCATCACAGGGCGAATTTCTAGTTTCTATAAGTAATATTTGTTAACTAGAACCTTCTGATAATGTACAATACAAGTGACTGGTTGTTTAAAGACAAAGATTATGTAAGACCTGAAATGATAAATGAACAATACACTTTAATCTGACTCATTGTTCCCTTCTATACTTTACTCCAGTTTGACGAGTTTTGCTGCTGTACTGACCTTTTAACCTCCTGGGGGGCGGGAGGGGAACATCCAGTTTGATCCGTCTCTGATGAAGTCGCAAGTGTTCGCTTTATTTTGATATCGAGATGGTTTATGCAGAGTTTGTAATTGCAGAAAAATACTAAACTCACTTTGGGCATGTCATTTTCGAGCAGGAACCCCAGAAAGAATCCTGATGCTGAACAGGTTAAGCCATATGATTTTGAGTGTTGGTTGCCCTGGAAACTTTACATAGTGACCCCAGCAAAGAACAACGTAATGTCTCTTCTAATGCTAATAAATTTTCCTAAACTTTCAGAATAACTCTATATAGAGACGATATGAAATATAAAGAGTGAAAATACTGATCAGTGGGTTACCAAGGGATCTTTTAGGTACATTTTTTGTACCATTTCTGCTTTCCAGTGGCATTTTGCACATTCTACCTTTATCCTACCTTTACACAGGACAGCACTTGTATGAAGCAGCATGTGGAGCAGGCTGATGGCAGTTATTATTCTTAAATATTTACTGTGTTGCCACAAACTTATGACATCACTGATGTATCATATTCCATCATTCTCACACCCACCCAGGGGAGTTATCTTATGTACTGTTCACCACACCAAATAAAAAGAAAACATCCAAAGGTGTGAAATCGTGTACAGCGTGACTGAAAAGCAAAAGACAACAAAGGCCCACTGAAGACATCATTCATCACATTCTTGTGGGATCCAGCTCTGTCACGCTGACTGCCAGTTGAATGTGACAAATCTGATTAACTTAATCTGGCCAGGCATAAACTTTATGGTCAAGATGTTGGACACACAAACACATAAACCACAGAGAATGCGGCAAAGGACAGGAAGTTGATGTCAGTAACAGGGTTGCTCAACTGCAACAGGGGCTGCCACTAATGGACATGCGCTATTCTTCATTTTTGGATGTGCGTTTTGTTTTGCGGTATAGGTGAATACAGACATGTTAAGAAACTTTTGGCCTAATCTGACAATCCTTACTTGCAGAATACTATGAGGAGATGAAAGTGTACTGCATGACAACTGTGCTAAACAACTGATGTAAAATAGAAGGAAGACTCAGTGCTGTTGTACGATAGGCTTTATTTCAGCCAAAGCGGGGAATGAGGGACATGATTTCCCTTAAATGTTAGGGAAATACAAAAAAATAGGTCAAAAATATGTCAGGTCAAATGCATAATGTTTACATATCATTAAAAAAATCCTTATGATCCTTAATGGAAAAATTTATTCGGACTTAAAGATTTTTTGCTAATTCTCAACAACACCATGTTGATGAAACCAAATATCAGTCACCCCTTTTAAATTTTGGAATAATTAAGTCAGTTACAAAATTTGTTAAACAAACTTGTAAGTCGTTTAAGAATGCACTGAGACACTAAATGCATTTTTTTTTTTTATCTTTAAATAAACACTGAAGATTTTCAGGTTGACAATCTGGTCAGGACTTTTTCCACAGTTTCTGTTCACACATGCTTCCCAAAAAGAAGGTTTCTGATCAATATGTACTGTTCAGTGAGCAGAAAGAAACACACATGTTAAGTCAGCACCTTACTAGCACAAACATGCATTCACTTGCTAATTTGCAATAAATGCTCTGCGAAGATTTGCTGATAATTTTGCACATTATCTGACCTGCTGATGTTCCAGAAATTTTACCAGTGGATTGGTTTATATAGTTTAGAATGAATGCTGTGGAATTTTGCCTTTGCAACATTTTATGACTACAGAGAACACAGGTACACCAAGTCATGTATACCATGTGTACCAAGGCATCAATAAATACAATAATTTTAAGTTAGTTTTTAATGGAAAAATAATGTGTCTTTTTTTATGTTTTAATTTCAATGCTGTTGCATGTGTCTTGGTTTGTCAGCGCAACACTCAGACGTTACTAGGGCTGAACAGATTTAGGATATACACTAAGGGAAGGTTGCTTTTACTAAGCGTGCTGCCTCTTTCATTTCGTTGATATGAAATGACACAAGGCAACATACATTTTTCTACACAGCATGTTCAGCCAAGAGAGGAAAAGATTTTTCCACTTTTTTCATCTTTTACATCCGTTTAAAGTTTTTTAAGTTTATTCAGGCAGCTTTTAGACACATTATTTCCTCAGATCTGTTCTGCAAGTGTCTCCCATGGTTAGGGCTGGGTACCGAACTTTGGTTCTTTTAAGGCACCGACCAAAATAATTTGGTAGTACCGAGTATCAAAACATGCCTCGTCTTTCTGTGCTAAGTTTCGGTACCCAGAGATTAATCACGTGATCAAGAACTGGTCATGCTACCCTCGATTGGCTGTATTAACGTTACACTTGGCCGCATGCAGGAAAATGTGGATACGCCCACAGATGCGGTTCACGTGTATCGGCGTTGGGAACTGTAGTTGTGTATATGTGTCGTCAAACCAGTTATACATTGCCACCGAGGTCAAAGGCGTGGCTCCATTTCACCAAGATTAATGCCAATAGTGCGCAATGCAATATATGCCAAAAAGTCATCGCTGCTAAGGCCAGCAACACGACTAATTGAGTGAATTATTTGATTGTGCACAAAATAAATTTAAGAGCAGAAAGTTGCTCCGTGTTTGACTGCAAGAAGGGCAGACCGCAACCATCCTCCTCTCAGCATTCAAGTGAGCCTGTGGACGTCACAGAGTCCGAGCGGCATAATTCAAAATCTCCACCACTGGACTCGGCTTCATCTAAGAGTAGCGTGGACGGTGTAGTGTGTGGCATTTTAACAGGTAAATTAACGTTCAGCAAAATCCGGCAGTAATCTCAATGTTACTGCAACTTAATACGTGCAGAAAGCAGACACGTTGACTTTTCTCAAGAAGAATTGTGAAGTGAAAAGTATCCTCAGTATGTAGGATAGTATTAGACACCAACCTGTCACCTCTTTGCAACTGTTTTGCACTGGAAATTATTGTGAGAATGCTGGAAATTCTCACTTGTTTTGTTTCTCTTTATTATGGGTGCCCCATGCCATAGGCAGGGCACACATATTACTATTGCTCATACTTATTATTTTTCCGCTTCCGTCACGTTTTTCGGCGCGCTACTCGTCCCACAGCGAAGGTCCGACTAAAATAAAAAATACATGGCTGCGCCGATGGGGAGAGGTGTGCTTGTATTTTTCTCTCTCATTACTCGACCGGAATAGCGGATAAATGGGAAAAAGCGGGCAAATTGTCAATGGGAAAATGAATGGAGAAGGCCAAAAAGAGGCAGTTTGGGGCTCGAAGAGGCCTCTGAACTCAGCCATACAAGGTCACACACACATCATTCAAAGTTTGTGTGTGACAGGAAAGACTCAGCTTTAACTGTGGTAAAGGGCTTGTTAATAGCTTATACGGCTTTGACACAACGGCAGTTTACGTTTTAGGTGTCCAGAGGAGGTCGTCTCATGTCAGTTACACTGTAACTGTCACTCTAAAAATCTTTAAAAGAACATTTCTCGAACAAATGCCTCTCACGTCCAAAATATCTGCCTGATCTGGATAAATTATACATCAAAACGTAGGTATTTTAGTTGTCTTTCACCCAATGTGACTGTCATTGAGCTTGGCCTCACAGGTTTCTCACAAATCACCTGTGAGCGCAAAGAGGGAACATTCCATCCCATTATAAAACGGCCGAGCCCTGAAATCAGTCGGAAAAATCATTTTAAAACTGCCATAATAAAGGAGCCACGGGGGTTAGAAGAATAAAAATGACACCGCTGGCTTCCCCCGTCCCTTCTGGCGCTCACGGTGAAAGAATTATTCGGATCCGACTTCTACTTTTCGAACAGCGAGCGTTTGTATCCAGATTTCTGCCTCAATATGAAAACCCCATGATTTTAAGGGGACAAAGTGAGGTGCAGATTTGGCAGTTGGCAGTTGGCAGGCACAGCTGTTGCCCATAGCAACTAATGCTGACCACACCCAAGAAGGCTGCCCTGTTCTATCACAGCTGATGAGGGCAGAGCCAAGATGGCTGATGAGGGCAGAGTAAACATAGCAGCAGGAGGGCAATAGAGGGCAGGAGGGCAATAGAGGGCAAGAGCAGAGCAGGAGGAGGGCAATAGAGGGCAAGAGGGCAATAGAGGGCAAGAGCAGGGCAGGAGGAGGGCAATAGAGGGCAAGAGCAGGGCAGGAGGAGGGCAAGAGCAGGGCAGGAGGAGGGCAATAGAGGGCAAGAGCAGGGCAGGAAGAGGGCAATATAGGGCAAGAGCAGGGCAGGAGGAGGGCAAGAGGGCAATAGAGGGCAACATTAGGGCAGCAGGGCAAGAGGGCAAGAGCAGGGCAGGAGGAGGGCAATAGAGGGCAAGAGCAGGGCAGGAGGAGGGCAACATTAGGGCAGCAGGGCAAGAGGGCAAGAGCAGGGCAGGAGGAGGGCAATAGAGGGCAATAGAGGGCAAGAGCAGGGCAGGAGGAGGGCAACATTAGGGCAGCAGGGCAAGAGCAGGGCAGGAGGAGGGCAATAGAGGGCAATAGAGGGCAAGAGGGCAATAGAGGGCAAGAGCAGGGCAGGAGGAGGGCAACATTAGGGCAGCAGGGCAAGAGCAGGGCAGGAGGAGGGCAATAGAGGGCAAGAGCAGGGCAGGAGGAGGGCAACATTAGGGCAGCAGGGCAAGAGGGCAAGAGCAGGGCAGGAGGAGGGCAATAGAGGGCAAGAGCAGGGCAGGAGGAGGGCAACATTAGGGCAGCAGGGCAAGAGGGCAAGAGCAGGGCAGGAGGAGGGCAATAGAGGACAATAGAGGGCAAGAGCAGGGCAGGAGGAGGGCAGGAGCAGGGCAGCAGGGCAAGAGGGCAAGAGCAGGGCAGGAGGAGGGCAATAGAGGGCAAGAGCAGGGCAGGAGGAGGGCAACATTAGGGCAGCAGGGCAAGAGCAGGGCAGGAGGAGGGCAATAGAGGGCAAGAGCAGGGCAGGAGGAGGGCAACATTAGGGCAGCAGGGCAAGAGCAGGGCAGGAGGAGGGCAATAGAGGGCAATAGAGGGCAAGAGCAGGGCAAGAGCAGGGCAGGAGGAGGGCAGGAGCAGGGCAAGAGGGCAAGAGCAAGGCAGGAGGGCAGCATTAGGGCAGGGGCAGGGCAGCCAACATGGTCAAACAGCTTCATGCCAGCTGCTCATGAGACAAATGCGCGCGATAGCGCGCACTCACTCATAAATTTCCATTTTTCTGAACAGATTAATAGGTTCATGCCAGCCACTGACGAGACAAATGCGCGCGATAGCGCGCATTAACTCATGTTTTCCATTAATCTGAACAGATTAATAGGTTCAGGCCAGACCCTGATGAGACAAATGCGCGCGATAGCGCGCACTAACTCATGTTTTTCAATAATCTGAACAGATTAGCAGCTTCATGGCATCCCGACGACACAAATGCGCGCGATAGCGCGCATTCACTGATATGTTCTCCATTATTCTGAACAGATCAACCGGGCCTTATGTGTCTAAAGCAGGCAGATTTCACCAGAACAAGCCTGAATCTCATATTTAAGACTGGATTATGATCATATAATGCTTGACTGGCAACTACCAGCTTCTCTGTGTGTGTGTGTGGACGGGCAGAAGACGGGCAGCAGCTGGGCACCCATCAAAATTTCTTCAGAAATTTTCTAGTTATTATTATTCCGTATGTTTTTTGTCTGCTAACTACTTCTGCAATCTTTTACCGATTTCTCCAGTTTTGGTATCAAAATGTTCAGCTCGTTCAGGAGATGCTATATCTTTTGGCATTTATATATTTTACACTTTTTAAACTATTCAACTTTGATTAAACTTTTTTCATCTTTCAAATGAATGGAAAGTACTTTCAACTCTCCAAAAACTCCCTACTCTTTCCAACCTAACTTCTTCAACATACTTTCAGCTAGAGACACCATTCAAACTTTAAACAAGTCATAAGACATTCAGCTATTACCAAATGGTCCAGCTTTTTCAAATATTAAGCCAGTTTTGAAATATGACAATTTCAAAAACATGAACATTTTTGCTCCTTATGAATGAGCAGCCAGCAGAGGGGCACACTGATCATTTCAGCTTGTTCTGACATTCAAACAAATTCCTCTAACTTTCATACAATTTAACTCAGAGAGTTAAATCATACCTTAAAATGTAGGAAAAGTTGTCCTCTTCAGCTCATGTAACTACTAAAGAGCTCACATTTACAGAATTTCAGCTATGAGCCTTGAAGCAAGTGAAACCTTTCAAATTCTCTCATTAACTCCAATGGAATAAAAACTACATTGCCACATTCCTATCACTGTGATGACATCACTCTTCCAGTCCCCTGCTACATATTACACTGCAGCCATTTTAACTATTACTCACTTGATTTCTGTTCAATTTTCTCTAGTTTCAGCTTTTTGAGCATGGGCAACTAATCACATTCAGCTCGCGAGCATTCTCACTGCTGTTTCGCAGGAACAGCTTTTTCCAGTTTGTTATTAATTTTTTCTGTAAGAAAACTGCTTGGATTGGAAAAATAGATAAACAACTTTATCTATCCCTTTGGGAGGTTCCCTCTGGAAAATTGAAATACTGAGCTGAAATATGAAACTGATTTGTACTATTATGTGTAATGTAATTTCCTTTTTTGTTAGAATTTATATAAAATTGGTATAAAAAAAAAGTATCATTCAGGAACCAGTATCGAAGTGAAGGTATCGGTATTGGTATGGAAAAATTTGATTGATACCCAGCCCTACCCATGGTTACTCACCAAAAGCTTCCAAAGGTAACTGAAGCAACTTCAGTCTCTGACTTCTAACTTAACAGCTACATGCTACACGACTCTGTGAAGAAAGAATTGCTGGACAGCTTCTGTTTAAGTTCTTCAAGATGACATCTGGTAGCAACTTTTGATCTAGTAAAAACAAGCATTTTTTCCTTTTGACGCATGCAAGTTTACTTACTTGACTTAGCCTGCAAACCATTAAATTCCATACAATTAAAGGGCAAGTAAGGGGTGTAATGACAAAATGAAAGCTTAAAAGCATCACAGAGTGCATTTTCAGTAAAAAAAAAAAGAGCAAAGTATTTAAAAAATGAAGAAAGACAAAGCTTTGAAGAAGCTCTGCGCAACATAAAAAAAGGCCATTTGTTTTGTTAGATAAAACAATTTACATCAGGTAAAACACCAGTGCTTTTAACGCCTCTTTGAAGGGATCTCATACAGATCTTATACAATGGAGACAATTACGCACAATAATATAAACCATTTAAAGTTGTGCATCAACATGAAAATATAGACACATTAAAAAAAGGGAGGTGGGGCTTGGGGGGGGGTAACAAATAAGCACACTATGTGCAAACATACCAGCTTGAGGCAGCAGACATATTAAGGCCACAACAAAAATCCATCTTATTCCTTCTGTCCGTGGAAGAGTAAAAACAGGCAAATAAAATGACTCATCTCTCCATGAGAAAACACTGAAAGAGGAGAAACTTAGATAATAAATACCTCAGATAAACACAGAAAAGAACATTCAAGACATGCATTGAAGTTCTACTAAACTCACACGGAAAATATGAATGGAATGGAATTGTCTGTGGATGTTTAAGTCATGTGCTTCATGTACAGTATACAATTACTTCACGATCCTGGGGGTCTGAGTGGTTCCTCATTCTGGAAGTACTTCACAGTACAAAATGCACAGGTCCACAGTGGCATTTTAAAAAAAAGAGTCTCGACAGAAAGCGAGGTAGATAGGTCAGGCCAAATGGCTCATTTCCTTGTGCTGTAAGCAGACATTAGAAGTGACACTCCACATGAAACGACCTGTTATGACTCCTTAATCTCTCAGTTCAGTCTCTCGGCAGCCGTAAAACTGCAGTGAGACCAGAAGCTGACTAAGGAAAATGAGCGCGATAATAATGCAGTTAAAGGGATACACTTCAGAGTCCTTTTAGAGTTTTGGAGTCACTGCAAGCTGATGTTGCTCTGAATTAATCAACCAAAGGCCACTGTTACTGTACAGTGGAATATCTCTTCTCATTGGCTTTTCTAAGCAGGGATGTTCTTCGCTGATTTAAGGCACAGGCTGATTAAGCATGCGAGCACTCTCCACCATACATTGACATGAGCACTACATACAAAAGGACAAAAGTGTTTTAGTCTTTTAATGATCGAATCATTCTTTATATTTAAGCACATTATGAATCTCTTTAATATGTATGCCTTTGTGTGCATAGCTACAAATTTAAGAATATGTATTACTATTCATCCATCCATTTTCTTTCCCGCTTAATCTGTCGGCCAGGTCGTCGAAGGGCTAGAGCCTATCCCAGCGGTCATCAGGCAAGAGGCAGGGTACACCCTGGACAGGTCACCAGTCCATCCCAGGGCCACACAGAGACAAACAACCATCAGTGCTCACACTCACTCCTAAGGACAATTTGAGAGTCACTAATGAACTTAACATGCATGTTTTTGGATGGTGGGAAGAGTACGTGGAGAGAACCCATGGGAGAACATGCAAACTCCACACAGAAAGGCCCCAGGTGAGGATTGAACCTGGTACCCTCTTGCTGTGAGGTGATGGTGCTAACCACCACACCGTGCAGCCCATATTTATCACTATTACTACTTGTATATATGTATATTTAAACATCTACTTAAACAACGTTTCATTGTTATTGATGAAGGTGACTGCTGAGCAATAGTGTCATCATCCAAGTTTACTGCTGTTATCCTGAAACACAATTACACGTGTCTGTCTCTATGATGACAGCCCACAATTATATAACTCCAGATTACTTGTCATGCCTTACAGCTGTGATAGCACTCTAATGCATGTGTGCGTGTGTGTGTGTGTGTGTGTGTGTGTGTGTGTGGTTGCAGTCTAATCTAACCATCCAGCCTAATTTGCCACCTGTCTTTCATTCACTCTGCTGCTTTTTTCAGTCTGTTTACAGGATACTTTTATTCTTATCACCTACTTTGTTGAATTGAAAAACAGTTAACTTGAGAGTAAAAATTACCCCATCACATTTTGGTATACATGGATACAGCAAAATAATACTGCAGCTAAAGTATGCACCAATGTATCTTAGTATGATCTAAAGTTTGATTTTAAAGAAGAGAAGTAAATAATGAACTAAATGATAAAGTATTTTTGTGATTGAAAGACACAAAGACTGAAAGAGATTTAAAGAAACATTCAAAGAAACAGCACAAATAAGACATCTGTAGCAGATCAGTCTGAGGTAATCTGAACAATTAGGCTGCAGGATTGATGCCTTAGTGCGTCAGGCTCATGGAAGTCTCTTTGTTCCGAGACATCTTGCGGAGACACAGGAATGGCTGATATAGCTATTTAGATTATCAAAGACTGTGCTGCTGCAAATATGCAGCTTGCTAAAGCCACAACTCCAGAGAGAAACACACCGATTAAAACCAGTTCCACCACATGTCCAGGTCCTCATCACCCTTGGACTTTTGGCCACGGGAACCTTTCAGAGAGAGAGAGGTTGGAGACAGATTGGGTGTGTCCCAAACTTCTGTGAGGCGTGCGCTCCCCTTGGTCATCAAAATTCTCATCAGTTAATCACCTATGGTACATCAAATTCCCATACACCGCTGTCGAACAAGCACAAACTAAGAGGAACTTTCATGCCATAGCTGGACTACCAAACATAATCGGAGCAATAGACTGTACATATATACGCATCAAAGCACCCGTGCTGTTGTGGAGCACATTATTGGTCTGCTGAAGGTCAGGTGGATGTGTCTCGATACAGTAGGGGGCAAACTGATCTATAGCCCAGAGAAGCCATGAACAAGGACCCGAACCAGCCCAGGCACACAACATGAAGACCCCCTCATGGACCGCCTCATCAAAGTGCCATCATGATGAGGCAACAACTGATAGCACGGCTTTAGTTGTACTCATCGAGCGCCTGGCCATAGCGAGACGTTTTTTTTTAAGCCATTTTCATTATAAACCATTTCCTCTTTATTTTGGTGACACAACGAAACACAGGTGACACGGAATTAACAGCACTTGTAATTTCTTCCCATTTTTCGCTTTACCAGGTCCTGTAATTCCACTGGTGACACTGCTAAAAATGACAGATTTTCCTTTTTGGATCACTGAAAGCAGAATTTCAATCTCAGCGTCCGTAAAGTTGTTCTTTTTTTATATATATATATATATATATATATATATATATATATGTGTATATTATGGCATGCGGTTCAGGAAATTAATCTTTGAATATATGGAATGAAACTTTGAATATATTGAATGAACCTTGAATATATGGAATGAAACTGAATATATTGAATGAACCTTGAATATATTGAATGAAACTCTGAATATATTGAATGAACCTTGAATATATGGAATGAAACTCTGAATATATTGAATGAACCTTGAATATATTGAATGAAACTCCCGATAACCCTGCCCGTTCTTCTAACGTAGA
Source organism: Leuresthes tenuis (assembly GCF_036924035.1). Classification (NCBI taxonomy): domain Eukaryota; kingdom Metazoa; phylum Chordata; class Actinopteri; order Atheriniformes; family Atherinopsidae; genus Leuresthes; species Leuresthes tenuis. Next base: position 31,145,163 of record NW_027325364.1, read on the forward strand.
AGTCGTGGCAGACTTACGACAACAGGCCAGGCAGCTGTTTATCAGACCAACCTCAGCATGCCTTCAACCTCTCAGGAGTGCCCCAAAACGGCAATGCAGGCTGAATATTTAGTTAAGTAATGAACGTATATGATGATCCGTGACACAATGTCCACTTTGGGCACGATGCATTTGTCTGTCCGCAATCTGCTGTGAGTAACGTCAACAAAGCTGTGTCGCGGATCATCAAATACGTTCAATACTAAACTAAATATTCAGCCTACATTGGTCTATGAATGTGGGTGATTCTTATTGTATCTAAACAATATATTAAGAGCTTCTCTTTCAGTTCACGAAATCCCTGTAGCCGCAGCAGCTTCTCCAGTGCCGGAGAAGTGCCGCGTCAGAGCGCAGTGTCATTACGCACGGCCAAACACTGTGTTTCACCTTTATTAAATCAACTGAAAACTTTATCAAGCTAACTATACAGACCTACATACAGACATATACACACAACAGACTGTTCTGTTAGTAGTTCTGCTTTTGTTTTTTTAAGGAGAAGCCGTGTTACCAGGGCTCATCATGGCTGCAGTGAGGTATTGTCTATATTACATCAGGGTCCTCATGTTGTTTTAAATAAAGCCTATCTATTCCAACATCTTGTGTGTTGGGTCCTTTCTTGTTTACGGGTGGAGATTGCACACAGGGACTGTTTTGGGGCACTCCTGAGAGGTTGAAGGCATTCTGAGGTTGGCCTGATAAACAGCTGCCTGGCCTGTTGTCGTAAGTCTGCCACGACTTCCTCGTTAGAAGAACGGACGGGGTTATCGGGAGGATTTTGGCCCGTACATGCATTCGCCAGTGTGTTAATGATGTCCTCATACTTTAATATTCCTCCTACAAAATTCCGAGCGGACTGACTCATTGTCATTCGCTTTTCGCCACAGTATCCACACCTTAGACAAAATGGCCGCAGGCACTTCCGTGAAGTCTGACGTCAGTCAAGTTTCATTCAATATATTCAGAGTTTCATTCAATATATTCAAAGGTTCATTCAATATATTCAGAGTTTCATTCAATATATTCAGAGTTGCATTCAATATATTCAAGGTTCATTCAATATATTCAGAGTTGCATTCAATATATTCAAGGTTCATTCAATATATTGAGAGTTTCATTCAATATATTCAAGGTTCATTCAATATATTCAGAGTTGCATTCAATATATTCAAGGTTCATTCAATATATTCAGAGTTTCATTCCATATATTCAAAGATTAATTTCCTGAACAGCATGCCATAGTATATATATATATATATATATATATATACTCCACGCCCAATATATATATATATATATTGGGCGTGGAGTATGCAAATTTACCATCCTCACGCAAATCAACCATTTCTATCAGTGGACCATTATTTCAGTGAGCCAGTAGGGTGAGAAGGCCTGTTATCAGACATGTGCTTTTTTTTGTTTGTTTTTCAACTTCATTGACCAAAAGTGTATCTCTCATAATATCCATCCATCCATCCATCATCTACCGCTTATCTGGGGTTCGGGTCGTGGTGGCAGCAGCTTTAACAGAGAAACCCAGACGTCCGTGTCCCCGGCCACTTCCTCCAACTCTTCCGGGTGGACCTTGAGGCGTTCCCAGGCCAGCCGAGAGACTTAGTCTCTCCTACGTGTCCTGGGTCTTCCCCAGGGTCTCCTCCCAGTGTGACGTGCCCGGAACACCTCACCAGGGAGGCGTCCAGGGGGCATCCTAACCAGGACTCCTCATCTGACTCCTCTCAATGCGGAGGAGCAGCAGTTCTACTCCGAGCCCCTCCCCGATGACTGAGCTTCTCACCCTATCTCTAAGGGAGAGCCCAGACACCCTGGGGAGGAAACTGATTTCGGCCGCTTGTATTCACAATCTCGTTCTTTCGGTCACTACCCACAACTCGTGACCATAGGTGAGGGTGGGAACGTAGATTGACCAGTAAATAGAGAGCTTCGCCTTCTGGCTCAGTTCCTTCTTCACAACGACGGGTCGGCACAGAGCCCGCAACACTGCAGACGCTGCACCGATCCGCCCGTCAATCTCACACTCCATTCGTCCCTCACTCGTGAACAAGACCCCAAGATACTTGAACTCCTCCACTTGGGGAAGGATCTCATTCCCGACCCGGAGAGAGCATTCCACCCTTTTTCCGATTGAGGACCATAGTCTCGGATTTGGAGGTGCTGATTCTCATCCCAGCCGCTTCACACTCGGCTGCGAATCGCTCCAGTAAGAGCTGAAGGTCACGACCCGCCGACGCCAACAGAACCACATCATCAAAAAGCAGAGACCCGATTCTGAGGTTGCCAAATCGGACACCCTCAACGCCCTGGCTGCGCCTAGAAATTCTGTCCATAAAAGTTATGAACAAATTTGGTGACAAAGGGCAGTCCAACCCTCACCGGAAACATATCCGGTGAGGGTTGATGTATCATATGATCATCCATCCATCCATTTCCTATAACGTCAATCCATCAGTCGGGTAGCGGGTGGGCTGGAGCCTATCCCAGCAGTCATTGGGCGAAAGGCGGGGTACACCCTGGACAGGTCACCAGTCCATCACAGGGCCACATAGAGACAAACAAGACAAACAACAATGCACGCTCACACTCACTCCTACGGACAATTTAGAGTCACCAATTAACCTGACATGCATGTTTTTGGACAGTGGGAGGAAGCCGGAGTACCCGGAGAGAACCCACGCATACACGGGGAGAACATGCAAACTCCACACAGAAAGGCCCCAGGCAGGGAAGGAACCTGGAACCCTCTTGCTGTGAGGTGACGGTGCTAACCACCACACCACCGTGCAGCCCACACCACCGTGCATATGATGTATAATATATACATCATAAATATATTATTTGATCATGTAGTAGGTTCTGAATCGTACTGCCATTCTGCTCTCACCCACAGACGTACGAAAACGTGCGAAAAGTTATGCACAAATATTCGTGCATAATCCTACGAATATCCATCAACATGAGCGACCAGTATGCCTGTGCAAAGCCTGAAGTCAGGGCTGACGTGCCTTTTACTCACAGAGGAATTTTAAAATAGTTTCGACATTATAATACATTATTGAAAGCGAAAATTGTACTTTTTATTTTTACAATCTTCCTTCAGGGACTGTATACAAGTTTTAGTTTGTTAGTTATTAACCTGTAAAATGTATTTTTGTTTCCAATGTTGCTATGGTGGTTACTAAGGACGCTGCTACCGCTGTTGCTTCCGCAAACGTTACATTATTACCATAGGCTACTGTTTTGTTTGTTTGTTTGTTTTAATTTGCTTTTGTTCCGGCTTCGCTGCTGAAACAAGCTATAAAGGAAATATGGGCCGGCAATGGAGAAATACGTTTGTTTTGGATGAACAACAGCACACCCTGAAAGATCACTGCCCATTGACATCTTCTGCATCAAATCAGAGCGCCGAGGCGAATGGAGAGAGCTGGAATAATTATATTTACCGGAGGGTGTATTCATGGACAGCTAATATATAAATAAATAAAATAAAGTTAGGTTTTGTTTGTCATTCTTATGCGTCACATAAAAAGGAAATTGTGTTTCACACATCCACCGTTTCCAGATCAGTGCAATTAATTTCAACAATAAATAAGTAAACAATCATCAATAAATAAATAAATAAATAAATCAAAACGGATAAAAATGGTCATGGCCCATGTCTGGGCGGCTGGGGCCTGGCGGGGTCGGTGGGCTGTTGCCCCTGGTTCCCGGGGGGGCCTCTGCCCTGTGCTTATGGGTGCTCTTTCCGGGGGCTTCCTCTGCAGTCTTCTGGGTGGATGCGTGGTTGTCCCTGCGGTGGGCTTCCCGGGTTCTGTGCTCCGTTGGGGCTGCTGGTGGGCCTCGGTCTTCTGGCCCTCTCTGTCTACTTCTGATTGCTGGGGGCGGCTGTGGATTGTGGCTCTGTACACTTATACACTCATTACTAAGCACGGTTATCATGTAGGTCCTGTGCCATGTGTATTGGATGTTCACGCACACATGCATGCATTCATTAGCCCAGTAGCATGCTCGCTAAGCAGTTGATGTATTATCCTGTGGTTTCAGGTAATTTATGTCCACAGTTGTGTTGTATGTGATTGCCACTACTTGTGCTTGTTTTTGTTTGTTTTGTTTTTTTCTCTGCTTGTCTGATTTCAGGTGCTCCTGGTGGCGCTAACCGGGGGCTCACACCAAAAGCACAACTTCTACTTCTTCTGCCGCCGGAAGCGGCCAGAGAAGCCGGAAGCGGCCAAAGGGGCGGGGCTTATATGTATAGCAGATATATATAATAATCCATCCATTCATTGGTTCCCTCTTTCACCATGGATCGTACTCTGGGCAGCCTTCTTTGTGTTTCTTTTTTGTTTGCACTCTGCCGTTTTCCGCTTTTTTCCGCCTTCTTTTCCACCTTCGGAATCCAGATCGGCCCTTATTTGCTCATTTGCATAAACTTGAGCCTTTCTCAACTCTTGAAGCTCACGAAGCTCACGACGCCAGTCGCTCATCGACGCTAGCTTACATTGGAAATGAATGGCAGCTGGCCGCTCACGACGCTTTTGGTGTGAGCACCCAGTGAGGCTTGATTCTCCACAGAGGCCATGGATTGTCGTCTGTTTTGTTTTTACAAGTGTAGCAGCTGGTTGTCTGGCTTTTCTTTCTAATTTTGTCTCCCGGTCCAGTTCCGCACTATTACATGTGAAATATTGTAACAATATTTCACAATATTCAATATTTTGAACACATGTGGCCACTAACTAACCCTTATGTTTGAATTATTTAATCCAGCTTGGTCTTAATAAGGGTCTGAGAAAGTAGACCTCCAAGGGCCTTGCCTTGGAGCAAAATGAAAATTAAACTTTGGTGTAGGACAAAAGTGAAGATATCATTGGAAAGGTCTTGACCGAGAGGTGACCTTTGAACCTTGAATCTTAGACACTTTCGAAGGCTTACAGAACAGCAACAAAATGGGCTACAGACCAGTTGTAAACAGTTTTGGAAAGCTCTTGACCTATACTACCATCACCTGTGGGACACCTGTAGGGGGTGCCACTATGCAGGGTCAAAACCCCGAAAAAACATGATTTCACCCCTTTAACTATAAGCAAGATCAAATCTGACCAAACAGATATGCTTCCCCACCCCAATACCTATAACAAGTCTGAAAATTTCCTGACCACAATTTCACATATTAGAGGAAACACATTCAAACTACAAAACATATGGCGCTGCCCACCACTGTGTACAGCAATTTAGTACAAATTGTAGTTTTTGTATTGTGCTTCCGGGTTAGGGTCACGGTTAGGGTTGTGAAATTAGAGTTTAAAAAACATATATCTGCGCATTCTTCAACTGAAAAAGTATAACCCTAACATGTACGTTTATGTCGTGAGAAAAGCTATGTTATGAAAACATAAAAATATGCTAATTTAGACATGATTCTTGCCACTTTGTTTCGCCAACGCAAAGTGGCGTGTTGAATAGCTGAAACGAATGGAAGCCATTTTTCACAGCAGGAAATTGCGCATGTGCACTGGTTGCTCGTGTCATTGGATATTCGTAGGATAATGCATGAAAATCTGTACATAACTTTTCGTATGTTTCCATACGAACACTTTCATGAGAATACGTTGGTATTGGATTAAAAATTAGTTTACAGATGTATTTCGTATGTATTTCGTGCGTAGCTATATATAGTGTATATAGTATATAGCTATATATAGTGTAATTATTATGTATAGTGTAATTATTAGTTTGGCTGTTCTACATATTTGATATATTTATGAGAAATGTCTTTTTGCTATAAACCCTTCTTTGCAAACCGGAAGTACTACGAGTACAGTGTTGATTTTGTATGATGTTACATGGTTGTTACTCCGGCTAACAGGAGATTATGGTGTCTGTGTCACAGTGTGCCCTATCAGTTTATGTTATGTCAGTTTGTTTAATCATGTTATGTTCTAGCCATGTTTTTCCCCTGTCACGTTTGGTTCACCCACGTCACCTGTCTCATTGTTCACAGCTGCACCTCATTCACTGATCACTCCCTTCACAGTATTTAGCTTCCTGGTTTACTTTCAGTCACTGCAGAATTCTCACTATCCCTCCATGCTTCGCCAGAGAAAGATAAGTTTGGTTATGCCTCATAGTCCTGTTTCTTTGTTATTCATAGTCATAGTCTTGTTTTGTATTTCACAGTCTTGGTTTTTTGTCATAGTCCTTTTTCCACGTTGATTATTTTTGATCCGGCCCTGCCGCGCCTTTTGTTCCTGCTTTTTGCTCCCTGTTTTGTGGAATAAACCTCGTTTTTGAACCAAGAGAGCTGCATCTGGGTCCTACCTCTCCACAGTTCCTGACAGTCTGCGTGCAGGAGAAAGGACCACTCAGGAGAGGAATATCTCACTTTGACTCACTTTACTGGAGGACGGCGGCAACAGGTGAGTTACATTTACAGCCGAATGCTCTCGCTCCAGCGCAGACAGACTTCAGTCTACACCAGAGCAGGCGAGCGATCAAAAATAAAGCGCTGAACTAAAACCGGAACTCTCTGACTACAACACAGGAAGTCTGTCACTAACCCACAGTTCCAGCAGAGGTCAAATGTGCTAACTTCATCACAAATCTGTTCAATAGGATAATAATGATAACATTAATAACATTAACAGCACTACAATATATTTAATAGATGTAGGTTTTTACAACCCTACTTTGCATAACGGAAGAAGCTGCTAACCCAAAACCACATTTCTACGCTTACAGTTAGAATATCTAACATAAACCAGTATCTTTACATTTTTTTTTTTAAACATCAATCATATAGTTGTAGTGTAATTACTAATTCGGGTGCACTACATATTTGATGTATTCAGCTATATATTCAGTAGATACATTTTTAAAACCCTACTCAAAACCCAACTTTGCAAACTACTACAATACTACTACAAATATGGCACTAATTTGTATCAGATACAATACACGGCACAAGGGAATTGTAGTTTATTTTTTAAAATATAATATATATAATAATATTTAAAATATTTCTTAGAAATTGGAGTGGTAAATATTAAATTGAGAATACAAGGAGATATTTAAAGGGGTGGAGAACACATTAATGAGATCAGATTTTAAATATGCAATTGTGAAATTGGTGAAAATTTATTTTTTTACCATATTTGATAGCGCTCCTACTTGGTGGCTATACCCATATGGGTAGTCACATAGCACAAGAGCTCTATATAACAGTTGGTACCATATCTGTAGCCTCTTCTGTTAATGATTAACAAACCTTCCAAATTTCACTGAGATCAAGTTTCAGAGGTCAATATTTCAAGGCAGGACTAATTTACAATCTTCACACTGACATATGTTACTCACCAGGTCAAGGTATTTCCAAAAATGTCTTTCATTTTGTCGTACAACAAAGTTTAATTTTCACCTGTTTGGTGTCAGCCTCTTTCAGGTGTAGTTTCTAAGACCATTCGATTGTCCAGCCTGGATGAAATCAAGTCTTTGGATTTTTTTTCGTTTTTGGTCAGAAAGAACCTTCAAGGCATTGATGATTTCCCCAATTATGTTCATAATTTTGGATTTGGGCTACTGTTTTGCTTTATTTTACCCGTAGGTGGGTGACAATGGGTCCCTGGGCATGGGCATGTCAACATCCCATACACCCACAGCAGGGCACTTACTTGCCCTATTTTGCCTAACACATATGCAGCACACATTCAAGTCATGCACCACAAAAATAATAACAATAAAGATCATTCTTCAACAGGTAGCACTCTCACCACCTAAAATATCTTGCTCTGCCCCTGCAATACATCTTCTGTAAAGACAGACATATGTATGTGTATATTATTTGTCTACAATATTCACCAGTATAGCAATATTCACTCTGTTTACAATTTACATTCCGGACTATAGAGTGCACCTGAATATAAGCCACACCCTCTAATTTTAAAAAGAAAATCCATTTTGTACTTTTATAGCCCGCACTGGATTATTAGTCGCAGGTGTCCACATTGTAATATGAGATATTTACACAGAAAGATGTTACAAGTGCGAATTTTTAATTAATGGTAACATAAACAAATACTTACTGCAAATGCTTTTTTCCCCGAACAGTGCCTGTAACACCGATGCTTTTAACTTAAATACCTATCGCTAACGCACAAATGTGGCGTAAATCCTTTATTTTTTTCGAACAGTGCCTTTAACATGGCTGGTTAAAAAAAAAAGACAGTAGCCTATAAGGAAGTCATTGATCGCCTTCATCTTCCTCCTGCACACTAAAACCATCAAGTAGCTCTTTAACTAATTGGGAGTGGTTTCCAGGTTAGCTAGTACCCACGTTTTTTACGTATTAGTGACCAGTCCACCTCTGTTAGGTCAACAACCACACTGCAACAATATGCTACTAGGCAAGCTAAACGTGAAAGACGGGAGCGAGATCTAGCAACCTGATAAAAGTGATTTGATACCTTGAATGGTGCTATAAAATGCAAGCTATTATTATTGTAGTGGCAATCACTTTAATGGGACTTAGTAATGACAACGGATGTTCATTTCATAAAGATTATAGACTGAACATGCTGACTGAACACTTTTTCCTTTTTTAAATTGATGTTTACTCTTCTGTACTTATTCTGTTTTTTGGTGCACCCTTGCCATGAAGGGGCTCCGCTAGTGCTCCCCCTACTGGCTCACTGAAATAACGTTCCACTTATAGAAATGGTTGATAACAGCCTCTTGAACCTACCAGTAGGTTTAGTAGGCCCCTACTAGCCCATATAAATGTGACTGATGTGTGCTGATCACGTCCATTGAATAGACATTGATAACAGTCAAATCGGGTGGACACGGCGTGTTCGTACAAGACCTTCATGTGAAAAAAGTGAGAGAAATTTAGAATAAGGATATGAAAATGTTCTTGCATGAGGCACAATGTCTGTGAGTTTCCTTTCAGTGGAGAAGTGAAGGGAAGCAATAGGAAAGAGAGGGAAGATGGGGTATAAAACTATCACCTGGGCTGGTCTGGTCACTCTAGTATCACCTCCTGTATGATGACTTATTCTGCTTCACATTATCTTCTCAGGACCAAGTATGAAGTCTTATAACAAATACCTTACTGGGACTTCAGCGGTGTGTGAAAATTCATATGCGTGCACACACACAAACACACATCTACAGAGAGATCCACACATGAGCATACAGTTGTTCACAGCAGTATACGATATACGTCTCATATCACAAACAGGAATATATAACATACAATAAAGTGTGAGTGTCAGGGAACAATGGTCCTCATGCAAAAACATTTTCATATTCTAAATTTCGCTCACTTTTTTCACATGAAGGTCTTGTACGAACAGTCATTCGTCTGTCTCCGCAAGGATATCTACACAGTCTCAGAATACAAGCTCTCTGGCAAGAGCCTGATGTGCTAAGGCAACCAAAAGTAGCAAGTCAGTCGCTGGTTACATTTTCCATTGACCTTATAATACACAGTCAAATTAACCTGCAATTAGTGCATAATTTAAGTCAAACAGAATAACATCAGCATAATTATGGGTATAATGTATATATTTATTTATGATATCTTCAAAGTAATTAAATATACAATCCATTGGTCAAGCAAACTTGATTCGAATAACAGTGGACTATTTTACATGACTCCTACGAGGTGTGGATCACACGTAAATTCTATTCATACCTGAAAGAAAATTCAAAATACGAAAAAAATTGGTGAATTCTCTTAAATCACTCATACACACGATTTAAGAACAAATCTGTTCGTATGAGTGGTTCTTGCACGAGGCCCAATGTGAGAATGAAACTCAAGTGTGTGAAATCAAGCACCTGGGTTAACTAATTGCCATGTTCAACACATATTCACGTTTTGGTTGGAATTTTTTTTTTCTTCATCAATTTTAATTGCAGTCATTTTTTTCATCTTGTAGGTTCAGCTGGAGGTCTTGGATATAATTGTTTCTAATGCTTGCTTTACTTGATATGACTTGCCACATGCAGCCACCAAAGCACTACCTTTGTCTTTCCGCTTCCCTGATAGCTGAAGTTATGAGTAAGACAAATCACAAGACAGGGGTTGAATGAATAATAAAAAAAAAATCATCCTTAAACTGAGCTACAGGGAGGTTGCTGCTTTACATGAGTCTGCTTGATTGATAAATGAAAACAAATTACTTCTGGTAGAGGAGAACAGAAAAAGGATACATGAAAATGTCTCAGTGGATGCGGGTACAAGTCACAAACATGTACACACACATATACTCTAATAAGGGACTGCCACTCCTCTGGTATATATAATGTTTATAGATTTACCCACATGTACATATATATAGCTACATCGCATTAACAATGAAACAATGTGGCAGTAGGCTATTTATACAAACAAGCTCAGACGAGATGAACCGTAGTGGTATAAAAGATTGGACTGTGAAGACAGGATGGGATAAACACGAACAACAGAATAGAGAGCGGCTGCTAAAAATCTCATTCACTCTAAATTGAAAAACAGACTAAAAATGTCTTCTCGAGGGGTGGCAACACCCATTCCGAAATCCCGCCATTCCGACATCCCGCTATTCCGACATCCCACCATTTCGACAAGGCTTTCCATATAAGGAAATGTGCGTTTCTCAACACGTGAGTCCCTTCTTTCTGTTTATGCAATTTATATGTTTAACACATGTTTACAGATAAGCGTTATTAAAAACAAAAAGTCTCGGCAACTGGAGGAGGAGAAGCAGACCGTGGTGGTTTTCAATCACACACTCCAATGCCACTTGTTTCAACTTCCGAAAATTTAATCCAGGAAAAAAGGGCTTACAAACATGGACCGAAACGGCTCCATAACATGCACAAGAATCCAAAAGAAACGAAAGATAACTAAAAGAAAGCAAATAAACAGCATGAAGTGGTCAAAATTGGTTTTACGCATGCCTATGTGCGTCTGGCACATGCGTCTTCGGGCTCTCCCACGTTGGTTTGTGGATGAAAGCTATATGTTCAGTTGTAATGTCATGTAAAAACAATCTCTACATGACATCTACTCCCAGGTGTGACCAGTTAGGTCCTTAAGATATTAACAGGCTGTATAAACGTCTGTGTGTTTGTGCCAAATGCGCAAAGCCCATCCGCGCTTCCCATAATTGGAGCGAGTACTCATAAATCACGTGAATAACATGAATAAACGTTTTTACTGCATTTTGTTGTGTTTTATACGTTCTATGCTGTCATTTCTCTCCTCTCCTATTGGCAAGGCAAGGCAGAGTGCTCGCAACTGTGTCCTGTGCAGTAGCCGTGATATCTGTAATTGCAATTATTACTTTTGCATACGATGACAGCGTGCAAAAGACGCATGGGCTCTGTGGAGAGCTCCGCTCCAGCTGGCTGCTGTGACAGCTCACTGACACTGTATTTCTGCTTAATCAGTTTCAATCTCGCCAGAGTTACATTAATATCTGTATTTTTATATTTGAAATTCAGGGGATTTTGATAATAGATTATTAAAGTTTGTTTGCGAGGCTGTGGCCTCTGTATGTGCAGAGTTTGTGCGACAAACTTTAGGGCGTATTTGCGCCGGCATATCACTAGTGCAAAATATAGGCTATTAAAAGGAACTGTCGTAATGGCGGTATGTTACGCCATTCCGACCGTAGGTGGAAAAAAGTGTCGGAATGACTGGACGTTTGATGAACAATTAAGTGTCGCCATTCTGACAATTGGAGGCCAATGTCGGAATGGCGAGATGTCGGAATGGCAGCATATAACCCTTCTCGAGTGATAGTCGCGGCGCTGCTATATCTCCCCCACAACTTTCATGAGTTACGCCCCTACTTTTCCTCTCGCCCATCCACCTTCCCCCACTTCTTTGTCTCTCTTGCACACAAACAGATATATTCTTTGAATGCACTGTGTTATAGTTTTATATTTCTGGAGTGGAAGACATTTATTACATAGGAAGGAAATTTCCATAGGAGTGTCGCGCATTCAACACTGCACACATGGAGCAGCATGATACAACAATGTCAAGAATGACTTTGAACCGTGTGTATTTAACATTGTTAACAGTTACAGTGTCTCTAAAAAGAAACACACTTGAAGAATAAAAATCCCCAAAGAGCAAATCATCCTCTATAGCTGTTTAGATTTTATCACAAAGGAGAGAGATTACTGTTTTATAGCATTGCAAACTATACATGGAACTATACATTTTTATGTATCAACTCATTTCCTTTATTTCAGAACAACAGTGACAAGAAATCCCTTTTAGGTGTTTTATTATGACATAAATCCTATTCATTTGTGAGGGATGTAATAGAGGGACAGTTGCTGACTTGTTCCACTGGACATAAGCATCCTGTAACCTACAAATGATATTGAATAATTGCAAATCATTTGGGGATTTCAATATATCTATTTAAAAAAAAATCTCTCAACACAAGTAGTGTTGTTTTTGACGGCCTGTTTTAATTTTAGTCTAGTCTTTGTGTCAAGCTGTCATTTAATTTTTATTAGTTTTAGTCACGTTCATACTCATTTTAATCTAGTCAAGTTTCAGTTGACTAAAAGTCTGAGCATTTTAGTCTTATTTTAGTCAGACTAAATTATCTGTGACTATTTTTGTCTAGTTTTAGTAGAAGAAAACTGATGACATTTTAGTCTAATTTTAGACAATGAAAATTGTATTTTAGTCTCTTTTTAGTAATGTAATTCTATTTATCCCAGTCAATATAGTATAACTACCTAGTTGTATAGATGAAACCAAAATTTATTTTAGCCAAACCCATTTCACAGTTCAAACAAGATTGTCTTATTATTATGGCCGGGACTATTTAAAAAAAAAAAAAAAAAAAAAAAAAAAAGGCTTTGTAATTATTTAACCAATTGACATTTATCGCATATACATTTGACCTGAAAACAGTAAGAAGCAATCTTTTTCACATGTATTTTAGTATACCATTGAATAATGACTGAATACATAAGCTTAAGCAACAAAACATTGTTTTTTTTCAAGGTGGTACTTGACCAACCGTGCTTCGACGCTTCCATCCATCATTCCATTTTTTTTTTAAAGTTATTTTTTTATGCTTTTTAATGAACGGGACAGAGAAAAAGAGACAGAAAGCAGGGAGAGGTGGAATGACACGCAGTAAAAGGCTGTCCGATGCGGGATTTGAACCGGGACCGACTGTAGCCTCTATACATTGGGGTGCTTGCAAAACTCACTACTAGCTACCGACCATCCCATCCGTCTGTTTTTTAAAAACAAAATTTCCCATCCACGGGACCAACCAAAGTGGTCTCATGTTCATGTTTGACTATTGTTCACTGTGATTTGTTGTTGTCTGAAGTCAGTTGCGGCGCTAGAGTATTTTTTCTGGTTCAATTAAGGTGGGGCTAACTCATACAGCGGTGGGGCTCAAATCAATGCCATAATTTCAATGTAAATATATATTCAATAAAACAACACCCTCCCACAGCTAGAAACACACACACACACACACACACATAGACACAGACAGATATAGAGAGACACTATAGTTAATAGTTAAGTTGTCCTAAAGCCATATATAGTCTACCACACAACAGCCAAGAGTCAAAACACAGCCCCAAGCAATTAAGTATGCTAATTAGGCAACAAGACTGCAGCAAGGAAAACCATAAAGCAGGCAACATGCAAAACGCAATAACAAAGTCAACAAAGTTTCCAAAAACAATATTAAAACTCACCAGGATGAGATTTTCAAATTTGTACAATCCTCCAGTTTTTGTGATGAGCATGCACTCAAAGCGCACTCACATGAGTGAGTACGTCTATAGCCCAACCAAGCCCTACCCAGGCGCCGCCTATGTCTGAAGTCACGAACGTTAGTTGGTGCTCCAGTATAATCGGTATGCCTGAAACTCATCCAGTGAGAAATGTTCAGCGGTTCAAAAATAAGTGCGATTAAAATGCGTTAATTTTAATGCATCAGTTTTCATGTAATTAATTAATCGTAATTAACGCGTTAAAGTCCCGGCCCTACTTATTATTACATTATTGTTACCTTATAGACTCAAGAATACATTCATTCCAGACAAGGAGGACGCTCTGATTTGAATTTACAACATATTTATTTTACCAACCAAACATGTTAGAAGTAATGACGAACCCCGGCTGGCCAGCCATCGCTCCCTTTCTCTATGTCAGTTGGTCTGTCAACCCAACGCAGCGGCATCTTCTAAATAATGCCACAAGCTAGTTGAGAAAGTGACGTCGTCTGCAACTGCGCAGTGAGACACAGGAAACAGAAATACTGTAAAATAATAATGAAAACACGACTAAATGAGACAAAATAAGGTTCTTATATTTTGTCTCGTCTCGGTTTAGTGAACGAAAATGAAGAGACATTTTAGCAGATTTTTTTATTTTGTAAACCACATTTAGTCTTGTTTAATTTAATTATAGTTATCATCACATGACCAACATTTATGTTGCATCTCGTCTCGTTTTCGTCACGTAATAATGGTTCATTGACGATGATATTAAGTCATAATTTTTGTTCACGAAAGCAATAGTAAACACAAGGGACAATGCAGGCAAAAAAAGCACATATCTGTGATTAGGTTAGAACACTTTGAACCAAATAAATGTGTTCAATTTGAATGTATCAAATTTATAATAAAAAGGTGGTGATCCAAGGCTTTAAACTTCTTGATTTAACTGGGTTCAAATACTGAAGCCATGCACTGATCGGATATATGACCTATGTCCATGATGATTTATGATGACTATCCATATCCTGATGCATATAAGGATCCTGAGGCCTACACCCATAATGTCATTGCATAATTAACTGATCAAATTCATTAGAGCTTGCACAGGACATGCTGATAACAACATGATTGTGAGTGTAAAGAGGATTCTATCACTTCTAATCACATTTTGTGTGAATAAATAAAAATATAAAGAATAGAAGCGGTAAGGTAGACCGTTAATCAATCAATGATTGAACCAATTACAGCATACAGTGGAACCATCCATCTTGTTGGTAGTTCACAGTTTAAAAGCCAGCATCAGCATGGGCGTGCATTAGCTCATATTGCATGGGTAACTTACACATCTGTGAGGGCAAATGATGGACATTAAACAACAGTTACAACTGCTGGAGGAAAGCTTTGTGTCACAGTTTAGTTTTTTTCTGTCACAGTTTGGTTTCAGATCACAGTTTGTTTTAATAGTCTTGTGTTTTCAGGTTATGTTCTTGTCATGTTTCTCCCCTGTCACGTTAGGTTCACTCATGTCACCTGTTTCATTGTAATCAGCTGCACGTCATCACTAATCACTTCCTCCACAGCATTTAGTCTCCTGGTTTCCTTTCATTCATTGCAGAATCCTCACTAACCCTTCATGCCACCATCACTGAAAGATAAGTCTGGTTTCCTGCCTCATAGTCACAGTATTTATTCATAGTCATAGTCTGGTTCCTTTTTTGTTCAGTTAATCATAGTCTTGTTTTGTTTTTCATAGTCTTGGTTTTTGTTAACGTTTGGTATTTTGGATATCTGGCCCTGCCACGCTTTGTTTTGCCTTGCTCCCTGTTTTTGTGTTTTTGAAATAAACCTTTTTTCGAACTTAAAGAACTGCATCTGAGTCCTACCTCTCCACCGTTCGTGACACTTTGCTGCTATGCAGGTTAAGGTTTTTTTTTCTAGTGAAAGTCTTGCTTAATTTAGCAAGACAGAATACTTTTTCTACAACAGCATGGGACTGTACTAATACTAGCTATATAGGAGTTCAAATGCTAAAGTTTTTTTATTTTTATTATTTCAACTTAAAATTTACATTTCGTTACATGTACATGTACGTTTGTTAATTTATTCATTTGAACATTTTCTCCAGAAATATCTATTTCATAGCATGTAGACACCCACTCATGGTGGAGGCTTTATGTATTTAACACGAAAAGAACCCAGAAAAAATCCAGGTGTATTCAGGTCTTTATTTAAAGAACCTGTATAAAATATTCAAATGAGTATTTCTATTTTACCCAAGTAGCATTCTAGCCTGTCTTTCAGCTCTTCATTCATGAGGTTTTTCTCCCTCAGATTCTCGAGAAGAGCATGCACATGTTTCTTCGCCCTTCGCTCCTGGAGCATGCTATTCCACTTCTCGCACTCCAGACTCTCCACTCCAGCCAGAGCTTCACAAAGTCTGGCCACGCCTGACAACCTCCTCAACCTCTTTCCATCTAGGTGATCTAACATCCATCTTATGAGCTAGCTCTACTATTGGTGGTGTATCAGGTGGAAGGCCTACAGCTAGATTTATAGTCTTCCAGAATGTTGACGACGTCGACGTGGCGTCTTCATTGAGCATTCGAAGTTCTGCGTCGAGGGAACATGTTGCTCTGCAATTTACCATGCCAGTAGGGAGGTGTGGCTGTATGTTTTTGTGGTTTCAGGGGTTGTGGCCGAATCCTCGCTTTTTCTTCCGGTCAGCGTTAACAACAGTAAACAATGGCAACCACGGTGGAGCAGCTGTATTTACGGTTGGAACTCATCATTATTGAAGAACAAATGCTTAAATTGCAATTGTTGAAGTGCAGGCGTCAGAGAAGACGTTCGCGTGGGTGGTCTGTACAACCGGCCGAGGCTGGGAACGAGGCTGGTGTGAATTTACTACCTGAATGAACAAATGCACTCTAGATAATTTCGAATGTCAACAAGCTTCTTCACCGTATACAGCCGTTAAGACTGGAAAAGACAACTGCCGGAAATTACGTTCTGAGCGGACCAATCACAGCCCTTATGGACCGCGTCTATGCGACGTGTAGTTAGAATTTTTGGAGGTGCACGCCAGGCTACAACGGAGGGGTCAACGTCGACGTCGTAGCTGCTTAGTAGCAACGTCGAAATGACGTTGAAGCATAAACTACGACTACTACTTTACACTGCTCAAGATCTGAATATGTATTTCTTTGATACTCTTCCACCTCTGACTTTTTTGCCTTAAGCTGCCCACCCTTTTCCTGGTTAAACAACCCTTTAACAATCTTAAACCGGTCCCTGTAAAAGGCAGTCCTTACATATTCATTCTTCTTCCTCTTTTTCTTAAGATATTCAGCCCTTCTGAGTATTGCTAGCCCGCTTATCAATTCTTCCTGCAAAACATTAATTCTCTCCCTCTCTTCCTCTGTAGCTCTTTTCCACTGCTTTCTTAAAGTTCTTCTTTCCTTAACCAATTTCTCCATGCTCCAAGCCCATGGCAACACCTTTGGGGTCTTTGCCTCCTGTCAGCTGTCTTTCCAATCTCACACACGTCTTTCCCTTGTTGTCAGCTGCCCTATTCACAGCAGTCACTAGGCTAAATTTGGAGTCAAGGTAAACATAAGAAACTTGTGCTTAAGAAAAAATGGACCAGACTCAGTGAATAATTCCCTATAATCACTACAGACCAGTGAGCAGTGCTGACCTACATGTCATTGGAGTCATCAGGTGGGAACCTCCTTTCATCGGTCTAGTTGGGCCCATGACACCTCCAGGAGGCTAGACAGTAATCACACTGGGACACATATACACACACACTATCATCTCAGTGGACATTTCAGTTTCTCCATCTGGCGTAAATCTTTTGATTTGTTCTTGTCTGTCAAAAATCACTGCAACTTTGCTTTCTTTTCTCTCCTTCTTTCTTCTTTCTGTCTCTCGTCTCTTCCTGTCTCACATTGGCTCTCTTTAGTATTCAAAACCATTTCTACTCACTTAATGATTTCACTCACCTTATTCATTTCTTTTTGAGCACCTCTCTCTCTCACCTTGCTGAGGTGGTCCATGGTAGGTGAGTCACTGCAGTTTTCCCCCTCTGCAGATAATCTATCTGCCCAGTAGCAGGGAGAAACAGGAATGACAGAGGTCTGTGTTTGTAGGCCCAAGGCAGGGTGGGAGGAAGTAAAGAAAAAGAAGAGAAAGATGAAGGAAGAGGAGGTAGTACAGAGTTGAGAGGAGCCCAGAGGAGAGGCAGCCAACCTGCTGGCATCATATTTTTTTAAAAATATAGTTTGTTGACTGGAGAAAAAAAAATCATTGTGTCAAATTCATTTAAAAAAATGTGTTTTGATGAATTGATTATTTAAAAAAAAAACAAAAAAAAAAACTTCCAAACACATTATTTCCACAATTGTTTTTTTCTCCATCCAGCACTTTGTTTTTTCTCTACTTTTCAAAGGAAACATGAGCTATTAAAGCATCTTACATTGAACATTTGACATACCTAACAAAGAGAAGGACAGAGCTGACTTGAGCCTCAACAAAGGCATGGAAGTCCTTCCTTGAAATTGTAGTGTGGAAAGGATATAGAAAGAAAATAGGAGAAGTAGATAAAAATGGAAAGGAGGTAGCAAAAAAAAGAAGAGATGATAGAACTGAAAAGAAAAGCCAAGGAAAGGATATAAGAGTAAAGGAAAAGATAAAGAATGAATGGATGGGAGGAAAAAAGGCTAGAGATGTAAAAGAGCTAGAGTAAAATATTGGAGAGGAAAGGGATGAGAAAGAAGAAAGGTGAAAAAAGATAAACAGAATAAAGGAAACAGAAGACCAAATGACAGAAATATATGGCACAGTAAAGGAAAAGACAGATGAGGAGAGTCAAAAAGAATAAAGAGAAAAAAAACAGAAGACTAAGTAAATATTGGGGGAGGAAACGAAAATGAGACAGAGACCAGCCCACCCAGTCTGACACAGCAGACATCACGCACATACCCTGAGCAAATACACAGGAAAAGGAGGGAGGAAAAGAGGGCTTGATGAATGGAGGCAGGATGGGTGGCGTGTGTTTGATATAGGGAAGAAGGATGAGTGTGATGAAGGGATGCAGGGTAGGAGAGGATGCTGAGAGAAGCAGCCAGGAGGGAATTTATTGCAATCATTCCACTTGATGGACTCACTGAAGCTGCACTTCATACACACTGTCTGGCTCCTGTTTGCGTGTGTGTGTTAATATGAAGCCTCCAACCATGCATATATACATAGACATGCAGAAACACACACACTCACACGTGAATCCACACTGTCTGAGCGTTTGTCTGTTTTTTTCAGTGAGTTAACATTTATGAGGGAGGGAGGAGACGGTGAGTTAGACGATGAGGAAGGAGGGGTGAGGGGAAACGGGGAAGGTTGTTTGAGTTTCTCTGTCATTTTCTGTCTGGCTGACTTCAACAGTGGGTAAATTTTTACATGGTCAAAGTCAACTGTATGTGACCTTTTTACTTTATTTTATTCTCTCCTAGCCTAGAAGTTTCTTCTGGCAAAAAAGACATAAACAAGTGATCAAAGTTGATGGACACTGTGTAAGAATCTTAATTATGTCTGTATGTGTTAACATTTTTGTACCATTTTAAATTTTCTTTGCAAATTCAATTGTTTTCAAAAGTTCCGGCCTGTTACTTCAGATTTATGCAACTATAATCCAAGGATACATGAATACAGATACATCAGATACATACATTTTTGCAGTTTCTTTCAAACGGCAGCAGGTTACAGGGCTTCTCTCTGTCAGTAGACAGAGAGGGAGAAGCACCCCTACCCTCTTTTGTCACTTATATTCTGAAAATGTTTTTCTTCTTCGTCTTTACACGTCTCAGAATATAAAATCGCAGCTATTAAGAGCAATATTGTTTTGTTTTCACATACCTTCAAAAAAAAAGTTTATACCCCACAAGAGTATTTATTAAAAGTACAAATAAGAAACAAAATTCCCATATCAAGGTGAAATCTTGACGTGTTTTATTCTTTTTTTTTTTTTTTAAATCTATTCAATTGTTTTGTTTAAATTTGTGTTTTAAGTGCGCACATCATAAATACATGTGACCCTGTCTTTGAGGTCCTTTTTTTTCAGCATTTCCAATGTCATTTGAATAATAACTGATGCAAACTCAAAATTCTTGGGTAGTACGAATGATGAATTTTAAGCAGAATCTGTAATTCTTGTTGACCTTACACTCTTGCAGTAGTAAATCTGAAGTGATTTTGTTGCTATCTAGCCTCAGCTTTACTGTCCTAATTCTCTCCCACCACTCTGTTTTTGACAGCAACTGTACTCTGTGCAACCTGGTCACAAATTATGCATCATAGCAACACACGAACAGAGGTTAGCTGGAATACAGGGAGGAGCATTTCACAGCCTGAGCCAGATGTTTTTCTTGGGAGCTAATGGAGATCACAAACAAATGAGAAGAGAGTGAATTCTTTAATTGGTGGTGGAATATGTCATGTTGTTGAAATTGTGTGTATATATTAGGGGTGCGAAGATACAGGTAACCCACGGTACGACCCGTACCTCAGTTTTTGGCCCATGGTTTCGGTTCAGTTTCGGTACGTGTTTTGTGCGTAAAAAGAAAAAATTTTCTCCCAGAATTCTCTTTATTTTGCTGGTCAGCAAAAACTGTAAACATACCAGTATCACTGGTGTACTGAATAATATAACACTTTTCTTTCAAGTTAACAGTTACTAAACCTGTTAACTTGGACCAGTTCTGCAGCCAGGCCACTGGGAAATGTCCTGGTGCTCCCGGTGGCTAGTCCACCACTGCTCTCAACTCTTCAGCTAGTGCTGGCACTGCCTCTTTGTTTTCTTTTTTCCGCTTCCATGTGCGAGCTGCACTTTGAACCCGCCTCCTGTTACAACAGTGTGACTGAGCGTGTACACATACACATACTCGATTCTGATTGGCTGGAGGATGTAGGTTAAAAAGCGATAATGGACACCTAGGAAAGACATTCCGCTAAAATTGCCTGATGACAGTTCTAAATTATTGCCCTGGCTCAAACGCTAGTTGGTAACCATGGCAACGGAGACTCGACGTTTATTTCTCACAACGGCAAGACAGACAAAACATGACTGACTTTATAATTTCTTTTAACTTATTTGGTGAATATGATAACTTTGAAAACTGGGATGCAGCAGAAGAAGAAGAGAGAAGAGAATATGAAAAGAAAAAGGAGAAGTGACACAAGGATGTGACACCGGATGAATTGAACAAATAAGAGGATGACAAAGACGAGATAAACACAAAGAAAACCATGACATGGGCAGTTAAAACATTAAGAGACTTCCTGGCTGACAAAGACATGGACATCAACTTTGAAAGCTACACTGCCCCTGCTCTCAATATCTACGAGAGGGGTTACATTCTCCTGCCAAAAAGCGACTGCACCCTGTAAGTCTTTATTGCAAGGAGGGATGTTGACCAAATTCACTGTACATGCACCTGGTTTCCTCTACTATTAATGCTGAAAAGACAGAGAATGTAACCCCTCTCAATCCAGACTTACAGGGTGCAGTCGCTTTTCGGCAGGGCCTCTCCTGCCAAAAAGCGCCTGCACCCTGTAAGTCTTTATTGCAAGGAGTGATTTTGACCAAATTTAACAAATTTAAATGCACCTGGCAAACATAGAGAATGTTATGCAGAATGTAAAGGCAATCCGTTACAGTTAGTCTACAGTTCTATGTGTACTGCATTATTGTATTCATAATTGTACTCTTAAAAGTACAAGTTATCCTAAAAGTTACTTACGTAAATGTATTTCAATACCTCAGTTTCAATGATTTTCGGAAGATTATGAGATAAATGCAGAAAAGAATGTAGAAAGTTTTAACGTTATATTTGACAGCAATCATATCACACATACTGAGATATCAGAGGTGGGTACTAACGATTTACATCTACTTCATTATAACTATTTAAAAAAACATTTCTCTCTGTGCTGCATCTGCCAGCTGACCGTATATTATATCTACGAGTAAACCTACGCCCACTTCCTCTGAACTGATGCGCACTCCCGTGGGGGGGCAGTCGTTTTTCGGCAAGCAGTCTCTTTTCGGCACAACAACGGTACAGGGCTCACCTGTACGAGACTCCTGTGGCTCCGCACTCTGTGGCTGGACAGCCTGCTCTGGTGTGCCCCACACAGCCCACCCGTTTGGACCGGTCCCGTCACCCTGACAGCTCTCCTGCACGCTCATCTGCGCCCGCGGACTGCTGCCAACGCGGAGGACGCCGCCTCTCTGCTATACCCATACCCACCAGTGTCCAACTGCCCGCCGGCTAGCCTGCTGCTGATCTCCGACGCGGTCCAACTGGTTCCCCTGTCTCCAGCGAAGCTACAACCAGTACACTCCACTCTTCTGCTCCAGCTGCGCTGGCTCTGTGGCTTCACCATTATCACCTGGACCATCTACCTTTGGATTACGTTGCTCCCGATCTCACATCATGTGGAGTTTTAATCTGCTGTTTTGGATTGCGCTATGTTTGACTCTCACGCGCGCTTCTCTGTTGCTCTGTTTCTCGGCATTGCCTTGCCTCACTGAGACTTGGCAACAACCAAATGACTTCTCCTAGTTTAATGAGGCTGTCCTATCCGGTTTTTCTTTCATTAGTAAATCCCGTGCTGCTGGCGGGGTGGGAGGGTAGTCTTGCTTTCCTTCACCGTGATAACATCAAAGTCACTGCTGTCACAGTCCATCACTCCTCTTTAGCTGTAAAACTCACAGGCTCCAAACCCGTTATCATTGTGACCATCTACACACCACCAAAACCCTCTGCTGTTGTCCTCAATGAATTTTCATCACTACTGACATCTTTGTATGTGTAATGTCCCCCACTGTTATCATCCTCGGCGATTTCAACATCCACATTGACAACCCATCCAGTATCTTTGCGAAAGAGTTCTGGACTGTCTTGGTATCATACAACATGTAAAACTCCCAACCCATAACAAAGGTCACATATTTGACTTAATCTGTTGTACTGATATCACTCCCACTACTATTGATGTCACTGATTTCCCCATATCCGACCACAAAGCTGTACTTTTTGACATTCACACCCAACTACACAAACCCAAAGAACAACGGACCATCTCCTTCAGAAACATCAAACATATCGACACCACAGATCTCTCCACCCTTATCAGCTCCTACCCCAGCCCTCCCCCAGTATCCTCCCCAGCTGACCTGGTGACTCACTACAATAACTGCCTCTCCTCTTCCCTCACCACCCTGGCCCCCCTGAAAAGTCGCTCAGTCTCCTTTACTCACACTGCTCCCTGGTTCACCCCGGAGCTCCGCCAGCTCAAAGCCACTAGCCGTCTACTGGCGTGACTCTACAAAAAGACTGGACTCACTGTACACAGCCAAATGTACTTGGACCACCTTCATCACTACAAGGGAGCCCTCACCACTGCCAAATCTTCATACTACTCCAACCTAATCAACACTCTTCTCAACGTCCTCTTCTCAACAATCAGCCACTTACATCAGCCTCCTAAAACCTTCCTTCCAGACATCTCCTCTGATCAGTGAACTGCCTTCTTGGACTTCTTCAGCTCTAAAATCAACACCATTCACCAACAACTGGCCTCATCTTGCACCTCCTCAAACGATCCACCCTGGATGATCACCACTGGCCAACCTCTCATCAGCTCCCTCTCCGACTTCACCCCAGTATCAGAACACACCATCTCGGAACTCATCCATAAAGCCAAAACCACCACCTGTCAGCTCGAACCTCTTCCCACCTCCCTTGTCAAAGCCTGTCTGCCATCCATTTCCCCCATAATCACCAACATAATTAACTCCTCCCTCACCACTGGTACTGTACCCCCCCCACTCTCAAACTGGCTGCCATCACACCAATCCTGAAAAACCTGGTGGTGACCCAGCTCTCCTTAACAATTACCGGCCCATCTCCAACCTCCCCTTCATCTCGAAAACACTTGAAAGGGTGGTTGCCGTAAAATTAGAGTCCCACCTTGACACAAACAACCTCCATGAACTCTTCCAATCCGGCTTCCGTCCAAAACAGCCCTGGTCAAAATCACCGACGACCTCTTTCATGCAGCTGACTCCGGACTACTTACCCTTCTCATCCTCCTCGACCTCAGCGCAGCATTTGATACCACCTCGCTCCCTCTGCTTCTGGACCGCCTGGCTGGCATTGGAATCACAGATGCTGCACTCTCCTGGTTCACATCATACCTCACTGACCGCCAACAATTCGTGCAACTAAGGAACAACAAGTCTGGGTGTTCGGGTGTTTCACTGGGTGTGCCCATGGGGTCAGTCTTGGGTCCCATTGTCATTGCTACGCCGACGACACACAGGTCTACATCTCCTCTAAACTGACCGCTGCCATCCCTCCTACCTCCCTCATCACCTGCCTTGATGACATCCGGAGCTGGATGAGCAGGAACTTCCTAAAGCTAAATGGTAATAAAACCGAGGCCCTGCTCATCGGCTCCAAATCCATCATAACCAAATCCCAACACATCTCAACTCCACCCATCATCGTTGACGGATTCCCTGTACCCTTCTCCCCCCAAGTCAAGAGCCTCTGCGTCATTCTGGACAGCACCCTTTCATTTGCTCCCCATATTCAAAACATCACCCGGAGTGCATTCTTCCACCTCCACAACATCTCCAGACTTTGCCCCTCACTGACCCAGTCCAGCACAGCACTGAAATCCTTGTTCACTCATTTGTCACATCCCACATCGACTACTGCAATGCCCTCCTTACCGGACTCCCCACCAAACTCATCAACTCCCTGTACAATACCACATCGACTACAAAAACCTTCTTCTCACCTATAAAGCTCTTCACAATCTAGCTCCCACTTACCTCTGTGACCTCCTTCACGAACACACTCCCTCCTGCACCCTCTGCTCATCCTCTTCTGGACTGCTAACCATCCCCATGTCACACCTCAGTACCATGGGAGCCCGAGCCTTCAGCTGCTCAGCACTCAGCCCACACTGAGTGTGTGTGAGTGGGGTGAATGCGGCATGTAGTGAAGCGCTTTGAGTGGTCAGTTAGACTAGAAAAGCGCTATACAAGTACAAGTCCATTTACCATTTACACACACACATAAGACAATCAAACTCCATCACATCATTCAAGTCTCAACTCAAAACTGACCTGTTCAAACTTCACTTATTTCAATGTTGATGTTCTGTTTTAATGTTGTTTCTATCTTTAATGCTTGTATCCTGTATTTATTTATTGTAAGGTGACCGTGGGTGACTTGAAAGGCGCCTCCAAATAAAATGTATTATTATTATTATTATAATAAAAGAAATGGATTATAATTTGACTAAACTCGTCACTGACTATAAATGCTTTACAGCTGTTTGAAAGCACAAGCATTGCTAACAAATTGAGTCATTTTCTGAATAACACAACTGTACGCTGTATGTATTAACTGCAGTGCTAAAAATGTTAACTTCAATAAACTTTTTTGGGAACTTCAGTTCAAAACAAACACAAAAAAAGTTGGAATATTAGTATAACACTGGTCCTAAATGTTTGGTACTGCACAAAATGTATCTGCCGCAACTTTCACATGTTTTTCCAAAGCTATGTTATTCCCACAAGTGACAGAGATCCGTCAGGATGTCTCAGGTTAGCTGTTCAGCTAGCCAACCATTCCATTCAGCATTACATCCACTTGCTAATTCCCAGAGCAGCACTCGCCTGGCAGTGCTCCATTGACAGCGCTCCGATTTAAAATCCAGCAGCAGTGTTTTGTTTCTGCCCCACTGACTCTTCCTATAACCTAACCAGGCTTTATCAAACCCATACAGGCTGCTGCATGCTGAATACAGAAGCTGGGTGTGTGTGGGTGGGTGCGTGTGTGGGTGTGTGGGTGGGTGCGTTGGCTAACGAAAAAAAACAAATAAAAAATGTGAGTGGAGAAGAGGAAATGAGCAGAAGGTGGTGCAGGAAGGGTGTACTGGAGTAAGTGGGGAGCTCTTTCACTTTCCACTGTGGTCATGCCCCGCCAATGACCCTGTCATCATAATGTCTATATGCTAATGTGTTTGAGTGTGTCACTGCCTCTGACAGGTGTCTGAATCTGCTACCTTACAAACTGCTGTCTGCCCTCCCCAACACTGATTCAAATTACACACACACACAGGCAACACAAAAGGAGGAAGAACGCAGGAAGGCAAGGCAAAAACCTTCCGTGCAAAAATGAGACAAGAACTCCTGTCGGTGACTCTCTCATAAACAAATGTAAGGAATCCTTAAAAATTCAAACTCGGTTGTCATATTTAATATTAGCACTTTTTGTCCTTTCTGTTCGAGTTCCTGAAATATACTGTTTCTCGTAATTTTTGTTGCTCTTCTTTTAAAACCTATGTATCTCCATCCTTCCATCACGCATAAATGACAGAACAGGTTCAGGACAGGTGATGGTTCATATCCATAGTCATCAACGCACCCATCTTTTCTGCTGCAGTAAAGACCAGTGCAGCTCCGGCACATTTTGCAGAGGTGCCTGCCGCATACTGAATGCCTGGATAAATCACCTTTTTTAAAAAATGATAATGATGCAGAGAGGGCAACGCAACAGAGCTGGCACCCATCTTCACAGAGGAGTTAATCTGTTCCTTTCTGAGAGAACATGCATCAAATGTATGATAGATAGCTATACATCACAAGAGAAGAGGTTCACTATCACACATTTGTATTTTCTTTTTGAAGTCAAGCGCTTCATCAACAGGCTAGTTCAAGAGTAGATCTGATAGGCCAAGACAGAAAGCTGGAGCAAAGAGTGCTTCTGCCAATCAATGTAATCATGAACCACGCACACACCTGCACACATTCAGACAGAAGCATGCACAGACAGGCCGACATACAGTAATCCTGTGCGTGTAAGACTAGTGAAATCATTTTTGCTGCTCTAGCTTTTGCAGCTTGGTGTTATCAGAGTTGTCAGGCGGGCAGATCTGCAGTACAGGAGAACGTGGCTTGGGTAGAAAACAGACACACTGTCAGGATGAGTGTGTGTATGACTTCATGTGAATAGGGTTTGTGTGTACTGCTAAGATACAATGAAGAACTCTGCCTAACTATTTTTAAACTCGTCACTGATTCCATTTAAAAAACGGATATGTTTTGCGTTCCCTCTAATTTAACTTTAAAAGAGCCAAGTGAGCACAATCTTAGAAATATAATCAACATCTAAACTGTTAGTGGCATTATGATAACACACAGTGACCAACATTTGAATGAAAACTCAAAACGAAATATGTAATAATAACAACTTTGACTAAATGAGTAGGATGTTAGTGTTTTACTAGGGTGACCCCCTGTGGCAGTACCAATTATGAGTTGCAAAACAACAATGTACTGACAGCATTGCTTCTGACTCCTTTAAAGCACAAGCATTGTGATAAATAGTAATGCATGGTTAAGTATTATGATAGAATACTGAAGGTCACAATCTTCAACAAGCAAATGTCTTCAGATCAGCAGAAGGAGCTGATGGTTATTTTAAGTACAATTGAAGCTATTAGTATTTAAAGTACTTTTGTCAAGAACCAAAACACTGGGAAAGATTATTGAGAATGACATCCTGAGGGAAGCTTGAATGTCTGAAGCCCACGGCAACAGTAAAGGCAAATACTTTTTGGCACCAACAAGGCCCATATGTCACAGCAGTCAGATTTAAAAGTTTGAAGTGATTATTCAATTATGTTTTTCTACAAGCCGTGAAGGCATTGTGGCCCGACATACCAAACACACCTGGGAGAAACACCCAAAACCACTTAAGATTGCTTATGAATAGTAAAACTTGGTGCAGAAAGTCCTAGTCCTCCCTAAAGGCTGTCAAATTTAGTAAATGTACAACCGCAGATTTAAAGGCTTAAGACATACTGTAACAAAATTAAGGATTACATCTTTAGTGGCTAAGAGGAACTAAGCAGCCAGCTAATTCATTTAAAATGTGTGACATGAGCTGGTGCCAGCTGCTGAGGTAAATCCTGCTGTGGTATACTGTTTGTTGTCATTTGCATCGAGGGGTTTACATGCAGATCACGTGAAGGGTTATATCTGAACCCATAGACACTGAGCCACCTGAAAGATCAGAAACAGGAAATGCTGAACGATGCACATCCCGGCTGCCCAACTGGACTCTGCACTCTCTTTAAAACTGCTGAAGAGCACACAACCACCTTTTTCCTTTCTTTTTTGACAAAAAGCTCAAGTTTGTGTCTGAATTTTAAAAGTTCACTGCATTAACTGTAAACAACTAAATGGAAAATCCTTCATCTTTGTTTCCCCTTAATGACATGAATTACCCAAGGATTTCCGCAAGTGGCCACCTGCTTCCACTTGGTCTTTGATCATCACACCTAGAAAGCTTGTTAATGCCTTCGAAATAGGCATAATTTTAAATGCTTGACTTTTGCATGAGGCAGACAAAGATGGTAGGTATGTAGAACTGCCACACATCACAATTACTTTTACTACGGATATATTGTTTCCTAAACTCAAAACCAATTGCAGTGGTGGATTAATATATCCTTATTATTCTTTGGTGACTTATATTAATCTTAGAGGAGCTAAATCACATGAAACAGTAGATAGGTGAAGAGCATAAAAAAAGATATCTGAGTACTACCTTAAAAAACAGATCTCTGGAACATTTTGGTCTTCCAAGGTAAAAACAATCTGTAACGTTTTGATGGTAAAAGATCCCTGTCTTTACTGAAAAATACAATCACAGGAAAGTGCACAGAATCTCAAATGTTGGTAGAGCTCTTTAGTTTATTTTTACATTAATAACAATTTACAGAATTGAAAGGTTCCTCTCTACCCAAAACCAGCATACTCCAGTACTGCAAACCACATGTATGGCCCTATAATTTCCGCGATCACAGACTCGTGGACGAAATCGCAGAATTGACCGATTAAAACTAAATCTATTTTTAAGGCAGAATATCGCGGAATTTGACTGAAATGCTGTGTGGAAGAGGAACGTATGTCTGGAGAAAAGTGCACGGAGGAAAGCAAATCTGGGTGGAACAACAAGCCCCCTACACAGGCTTTAAAATACTTCATGAAATGAAGGAGTTTGTGCCTTATTTAGAGACTACATTGGCCTTACCCCGTTATAATAGCGGCTCTCTACATAGCGTCCAAACGACTCCGAGTGACACCAAAATGTTAACAATGACTAAATGAATGTATATAC
Source organism: Leuresthes tenuis (assembly GCF_036924035.1). Lineage (NCBI taxonomy): Eukaryota > Metazoa > Chordata > Actinopteri > Atheriniformes > Atherinopsidae > Leuresthes > Leuresthes tenuis. The sequence goes on from NW_027325364.1 coordinate 31,174,238, forward strand.
AGCTAGAAATAAGGTCCAGGTTTTAAGTTTAAAAGTTTAAAATGTTTGGTTGTTGTTTTATGACAAGTCAACTAAAGTTTCATTACTTGTTGCTTGTTTTTGATGCAGTTTTGATGTATTGAGGACATTTTTTTTTCACTTTTAAATCTAGGTTAATTTCTATTTAATTTGTGTACATTTTAGTCATTTACATTAAAAATGCACTGTTTTTGGCAGTAAAATATGAGTAAAAGGTAAAAAAAAAAAAACAGGATTCCCAAAAACTAAAACGGAATTTGGGAAAAAATAAAACAATTTTATAGGGCCCTACACGTGAAAACAGTTTCAGTTAGGAAATTTTGAAAAACATCTAACCCTTAAAACGGCACAACAGTGCACAATAGCCGCACACATGACAAACTATGGAAAACACTGAACAAATTTAGCCTTAAATCATGGATGGAAATTAAAATGACATTAAAAAGAAACTGAAGTAGTTGATAATCATAATTCTGGACCAATTTTAGAAACTGATAGCTAATTAATAACTCCTTTTAATCTCGCTCTTCTTCTGTCTTTGTCTATACGTAGTCAGTTGATTCCAGGTTATGTTTCAGCTACACTGCATTTTCCCAGTAAATGTAAATGTATTCCATCTCTCATCCATATGCAACAGTATGTATCTCTAGAGTACTCTTATGCCTCTAAACCTCTGTCTACCAATGTGTTTGCACCTGGCTCTCTACTATTCATTGATGAAAATAAGCCTTGCTGAAAGAGGGAATACATACTTTGAAGTCTTACTGTGTTATTGTCATTGATAGGATCCTAGACAATTTAAGACTGATGAGCATCATAAACATTGACTTTCCCCCTGAAGAGTTCCTGTTGTCTGGTAAACAGAACGCAAAGGTTTTCCACATGCATATAATTCCAAGTAAACTCATACAATAAGGTTAATTGGTGCTACAAGAAGATATGGGACGCAGGCTAATGCAGAGATCTTGCAAAAAGGAATTAAACTGATTGAGTATGTTGGGTGAGAGAATGCCAGTCCATTCAATCTGAGTGAATGGGAGTGATTAGTCCCAGATTAAAGGAGAGATAACACTGGAACAAAATGTTTAATTTGTCGTGATCAGGTGCATCAAAAACAGAAATAAAATAATCATGGGCAGAGTAAACGCACAAAGGACACTGAAAGTTAGTGAAAAGTGGCAGCCACAGGAAGAAGAAACCTTGACACTTGATGAACACTGAGGATATCCAGGATTATAGACAATACAGCATTTTAAATTTTATCACTGCTGTAAACACTACTGTGTCAAACATACTTATCGCGGTGGTGGTCCTGAACAGAACTCCACTTTACAGCAGTAACGAGTGACATCCTAACAGAAAAAGAAATCCATGGTGGAAGCTGTTGTCAGTCTTTCACCACTAATTTGCTTTTAATTCCGAAGTAGATCAGTTTCCCCCATTTGTAGTTGTCACATGGGTGAAATAAGGTAAGTCTGAGTGTGATACCAGATGATGACAGACTGAATTACAATTTTGAACACTGAGGTGTCCTTGATCCAATCGTGAGGCATCATGATACTACGGAGTAGTTTTATCAAGATTGTGTCAGTTATACTTTGAGTGTAAGCTTCTTTGCTTCCTTTAAGAAGATAGCTATGGCTAAAGGTTTGTTGCTTGGTGTTACTAGACTGTTGGTTGGAGTGCATGGTCCTACCTCCAGGAACAGGCTAGCATTTCTAAGTCTCTGTTAGCATGGTTGGCCATTGCAGGGTTCTCAAGTTTTGTTCTTTTCTTCCATTTTAACAGAAGACTTTTCAGGGTATCGCTATCATCTTGACTGAGGGCACTTATTTCACTCGACCATGGCTGAGATTTTGTGTGGTCCTCGTCAGTGAGCCTGTTAATCTCAGTTGCCTTCTAATCTGGTGATTGTTGTGACCACACAGTACGTGATGGTTTATAGCGAGACCGATGTCTATAATAGCAGTTGCGGTTTTGAGCAGACTGCTGGCCATGTCGGTTTTGAAAAGACATGCCTCTCTGGGAGTTTGACTGAACACTGTGGTATTCAGTATGGCAGTGAGTCGGTTCATGTTGGGGCCATGAGGGTTTGGAGTAGTTAGGTTTGAAGTCTTTCTTAGACTGCTGTGATCGTGACCAGTGAGGGACCTCTTCTGGAGGTCTGCCACTTTGTCGGTCCTCGATCTCCAAGAACCAAGAACCTGTGTTCTGGGTCAGTGCGGTGATGTGTTCTGGCTGTTTGGCCTGTCTATGTTTCTGGAAACCTAGAGTGGAACCATTCACGTAGCTGCTGAGTTGTAGCAGTGTGAGGGTTAGCTATAACGCCTAAGTGATAGCTGGTAGCCGGGTGGAGGTTTTGAATGAAAAGAGTTTTAAAACTCATGTCTTCCTCCATTCCTACCCCATTGCGGAAATCAAAATAGGCCTTAAGGAGGCGGTAATAATACTGCTGAGGCAGCTCATTCCATCCCTGTTTAACCATCATAGCAGCGCTTAAGCCAGACTGGGTCAACTCACCTGAAAACTCTCGTTCAAGAGTTTGGCAGAGAAGTTGATAGTCATTCCGTATGTAATCAGGTTGACGTTCAATGAATCTACTGACCTCGCGGCTGGATGTAACCTTAATCAAGTAGAATTTGTCATGAACGGAAGAATTCGGGAACCTTCGCTGATAGAAATCAATGTCGTTCAAATATGCTTGGGTGTCGTGTGTTTATGTTTATGTATTTAGCAGACGCTTTTATCCAAAGCGACTTACAAATGAAGATTTAACAAGCTATATAAAGCTAACAATAAACTACATAGAAGGAACCCACTAGTCTGACTATGTCAGAGGTGACAGAGTAGAGATAGGGTGTAGGCATAGAAAGAAGTGCAGAAAGATAAAGTGCAGAGATAGAGGGGGTAGAGAAGTACAAGGTAAGTGCCAGGATAGGAGATGCTCTCTGAAGAGCTGGGTTTTCAAGAGCTTCTTGAAGATAGACAGGGACCTGTTCTGGTAGCGCTCGGTAGGTCATTCCACCATCGTGGGACGACACATGAAAAGAGTTTGGATTGTCTTAGGCGTGGTGTAGGCACTGCTAGACGACAATCCTGGGACGAACGGAGGGACCGAGTTGTGACATAAGCCTTTGCAAGAGCATTCAAGTAGATGGGAGCCGTTCCATTAAGCACTTTGTAGGCTAACATCAGTGACTTGAATTTGATGCGGGCGGCGCCAGTGGAGTTCAATGAACAGAGGGGTGACGTGTGCTCCTTTAAGGCTGATTGAAGACCAGACGCGCCGCCGCGTTCTGGATCATCTGCAGAGGTTTCACAGCACAGGCTGGGAGACCAGTTAGGAGAGCGTTGCAGTGGTCAAGGCGGGAGATGACCATGGCCTGCACCAGGAGCTGGGTGGCATGTTGGGTCAGGTATGGTCTGATCTTTCTGTTTAGAAATGCAAAGCGGCATGAACGAGCAACCGAGGTAACGTGATCTTTGAAGGTTAGTTGGTCATCAATCATGACACCCAAGTTTCTAGCAACCTTTGATGGAGCAAGAGATAGGGATTCGGTTTGGATGCAGATGCTGTGTTGTATGGTTGGTTTGGCTGGAAAGACAAGCAGTTCAGTTTTTGGGAGGTTAAGTTGGAGATGATGGGCTTTCATCCATGCTGATATGTCAGAGAGACAGTCTGAGATTCGTGCTGAGACCGTGTGGTCATCAGGTGGGAATGACAGATAGAGCTGCGTATCATCAGCATAACATTGGTATGTGTGTGGTATCCCAGGAGTGGGTTCAAACCTGGGCACATTACGAGCAATCTTGTCAAGCTCTTCGTCAGAAGGAGCTTGTGGAATGTGGGGTCCTAAGGTAGGAAATGACTGATCTGGTTTACCTGGATCAAAAGTGATCTTTTCAGATCTGAAAGAATTTGTTGTCGTTGAAGCCGGGGGTAAAACAGTTGGGCTCTTGTAGGCCCCTTTCTTGTTGGGGAAAGGGTTCCTTCTGTCTCCCCGGGGGAAACCATGTGTTTCATGCTCACGTCCAGTGTCAAAGGACTGAAATAGGCCTCTCTTAACACCTTCTGATTTATCTGATAGGTGTTCCAGCTGTTGATGAACTGTGTTTTGTTCATCTTTAGCTTTGCCTACCTGTTCTTTCAATGGCTGCCTTTGTTCCTGCTTAACAATGAGATGCTCATTGTAAGCTGGAACTTTGACTGTTAAATCCTGCACTCTTTGCAGGACCAACTGGAGGGATTGCTGGGACTCTTTCTGTACTCGGTCCACCTTTTCCAGCTAGCTTTGGGTTGAAAACAACTGCTGTTGGCAGCTCTGAAGTGCCTGTTCAAGCCTTTTGTTGTTTTCATTCAGTTGAATGATTTCTTGGTTTGAGTTCTCAACCTGGGTTGTTAACTCTGTTACCTGGGCAGTAGCTTGGCGAGATGCCCTTCAAGTCGGTGTTGGAGGAATTTGGTTTCCTCCTGTAACTGTGACATTTCCTGTGACCGGACTTTAAGTTTGCCAGTGGCTTGTTCCATCACTTGGTGTGCGTGTTTAAAGAACACCACGGCTAAGCTACTTAATCTCTTGGTCAGAGATTCTTCTCTGCCCATGTTAGCTTTTGTTTCAGCTAATGGCTTTAAACTGATTGGTTCAGTTTCAGGGGTTTTGAAGCCTCTTGTCTTCGCGGCATAACTCAGGATCATCTTTTCTGCTAAGTCCAACATCCTTTTTCCACTCGACTCACAAAGTGGTCTTTCTGAGTTCAAGTTTGAGCTTGGAACAGGGGAAATGGTTGTGAAGGTGGTTTAGTTAATCAGTTCGGGAACAAAATTGTTCACCTTCAATTCAGTTTTCCTTTTGTATTTGTTTACTGTGGAAACAATTAAGGAAAGAATGTTAAAATAAACACGACTGTGTTATTCTACTCAAAATAGAAGGGTGCATTTGATGTAGAAGCTTATCTTTACCAGTTATGGTAAAGAGAGGGGAAACATTAATACTAACACAAAAGGGAACATACAAGCTCTTGGGTTGTTGTTTCTTTAAGCCTTAGTGTCTTATAATCAGTTCCTGTTAAGGTCATCTGATTTTGGTAAAATAAACACATTTTGGATAAATTGTTTCAAGTAATGTTTCCCAAATAGCAAAGGTGATCTTGTTTTATTCCAAACAATTAATTCAAGTGCAATAAAGAATATAAAAAAATAGCTAGTATTCATCAATACCAAGCCAAATTCCTGGATTTTCTTCTTATTCTCAATGTGATTAGTCAGAGCGGCTAATAGATGCCCACAGACTTGGGATGCCAAGTAGGGAGGGGCTGAGCGAAGGGGGTAAGGAGTTGACGTCAGTGGTGATGAGTTTTAGCACCGCCTACCAATAGTCTTCCACGCTTTCAGTATTTCTGTCCCACTTCCCTGGGGGAATGGGGGGATCAACTTCCGTTTTGCACAATGCTCAGTGGAAGTAACGCAAGAGAAGGCGAAGGCCTCTGCTCACAGACTTAAACACTCAGCTTTGCAATACTCACAATGCTCAGACGTGGCTGTCTAAGTTCCGAGTTCCTTCAAAGATCATCACCTTAATTTCAACAATAACAACTACTAGAATCACCAACTAAATTTTCTGCAGTAAAATTGGTTCGTCCACCAGTGCCGTTTATTATTTTAATCAGGGCTTGCAAGTCCTTTAAGGCAACACTCCCACAGTTTCTTTCAACTGGGTTTAACTGTACTTTCAATCACTGTTCACTGCTTTCACAATTAAACACGAACACGGCGCTTCGGACGTTTATTCATACAACAAATGACTCTGCTTTAGTCATCTATGCGATCACGTTTTGTGACCATGTGTATTTAATCTCGCATCAGGAGCTACAGCTCTGATTCAATCAGTTAAGCTCAGCGGTCTTAACTTCCAGTAAGTAATCTGTTTTACTTTACTTTAAGCGTCACAGCGCTCGTTTAAACGTCAGCTACGTTTAAACGTCAGCTACGTTTAAACGTCAGCTACGTTTAAACGTCAGCTACGTTTAAACGTCAGCTACGTTTAAACGTCAGCTACGTTTAAACACTTTCTTCCTCTAAACTCTCGTGTTTGAGGGTATTCTAAGCCGAATAAATTCCCCGGAACTCGCGGGTGAATTTATGTGATACTCAGGATAAAAATCAACCGTGTTGGAAACTCGCAACTATGGTCTACCAAGGCCTTTAAATTCAGCGTTCTTACGCTGTGCATGCAATAAAAACTGAGAAGAAGCGTCAGCTGAGAGCTGAGGTCTTTCTTCTTCTATGGCGTGCGATGGTTTAAGATCGCGCCCAGACAGGTTCGGAGGAGTAACATGCGTCCATGATTACTCCTAAAGTGCTTTAGATCATTTTAACACAGACAGACACTATAGACATTTCTATAGACGGACATAGCCACTGCTTGCAATGCTCACACAGATAATAAACCAGCCAAAGTGATAATTCTTTACGTAAGTCAGTCCACCGTAACGCCTCGCACGGAAGGTACCAAAAATATATGTAGCCAAATTATATATCGCCGGCACACAAGGCACCAACAACATATAGCGGACACACGTAGCGTGATGTGATAAGATATAAGGATTTATCCGAAAGTTCTCACTATCTGAATAAGCCTTATATAACCTCGTTTTAGGGCACCACCTTCAATCGGAAAAAGGAAAAAGACAGAATCTTACGATTCTGGTATGTTAAATTAATAATCAATGATTAATTAATAACTAATAAATTCCAGTCTCACATAGTCGCTACTCGTGAATTCTCGTTGTGTTGGACTCACACTTACATAAAGAACACATACACAAAAGCCGGTTGATTTTATATATATATATATGAACTATTTATTAAAATGACATGACCAAAGATATGAACCTTAAGACAACAGGAGAAATGCTTTGAATATGGATGACACTTAGTGAATTGAAAATAACTAAGAGGAGGGGATGGATGGATAATTTATTATTTTAACAGCGAATTCTCTCGACACCCACCGCATACCGTCTGAAATGTAAGAACACGGCAGATCTTACGGTTAGGTCAGCTCCGAACCACAGGTGATCGCCAGCTGGTCCCACTGGGCCTCTCTCGGTTCCGCGTCTCGCGGCCTTCGTTGTGGTTGACTTTCAGGGACTGGACCGGTCGCTTTCCTGCGCTGGAGAAGAAGCCTTCCTTCTGATAGCTTGAAGACGAGCGAGGTAGTGTGTCTGAATTCACCACAAATAATGATAAAATTGTCCAAGGGTGGAGTTGGTTTTGGTTGCTGACCAACTCTGATGAGGTGAACTTAAATTCACCACAGATTGACAAAAAGGTTGACAAGCTGAACGCTGGCTCCTTTTGGTGATAGAAAAAATAGGAGAGGATGCTGCAGCAGCAGAGTTTAAAACGTGCTATAGAGAGGAGACAGGATGACGGACGAACAAAAACGCAAAATGTATCTTTCTACTACATTCTTCTCTTTCTGTCTTTGTTTGGACCTTCTTCTTCCATCTCATCTTCCTCTCCTGCCATTTTCAAAGACTCTCCGCCAGACTCTCATTCCATCAGTTAGAGCTCTCTGCTCTTCCTCTTCTCTACTGATCTGGACCTTCAATATTCTCTTTCAAATATTCCGTCCATGTTCTATTCAAGAACTTATGCGATAACCGGGCAATAACTGACTTTTCCTCGCGGTTTCCGGAGTTTGATTCGCGGAGGCGGGGCATGACGTAGGCCTACGCTACACTTTCAGCCAATGGTATGCCTGAAACTGTTGTGATGTCTGCCTGGGCGTATTTTGTAAGGAGACCTGCAAGGAGGTTTGCCTCAAAGCAATTAGACTCCTGCATTCCTCCGTCTCATAAACATTTGTTCAGAGGATTCTAAAACACCATAACTTGTTAAGATATAAAGGGTAAAAGATATAGCATAAACTTAGGATATAAAGACATCAAAAACAACATAACATAACATAACATAACATGATGGTTACGAGTCTCAAAATTCAGATGGATATCTGTAAAATTATGACGTATGAATAACGAACCAACCAATGTTATTTTCCTGTGTTAAACACAGAATACAATAAGAAACAGCTGATTATTGGTTAATAGTTGCATTATTTCATATAAATGTCACACGTCATATGCAAGTTGTTGAATTAGTTTTGGGTTGAACTATTCAGTTCTACGGACCACTCGGGGGCAATGTGGCTCCATAAGCTGATTAGTAATTTTCCCAAAATAATAATATCTTCCGTATTGTTCCACGTACGATCATGAAAAAGGTACTAAAATGCAGCTTGTGATATCACTGAGAACATGAAAGAACTTGTACAAAGATACAAAGCACATTTAATACAGTTTCAAGATTCAGCTAAAAAGTGATTCAGGGTGAGATCCTTTTGAGAGGTCCATGCAGCGGCTGTCTCTGGCTTGAATCAGAGTCATGGCAAACTGTCACCATTGTTTACTTTGAACCATATATGGTGGGAGGGGTCCTGTTCTGGTTTTCCCCAATACTCTCCTGAAAGGGTCCGTTGTTTGTTCAGCTTAGTTGTCACTAAGCTATTAATGCATTTATCTAAATTTATGGCACAGGTCTGTGGAAAGAGGGTATGAGAAAACTCACCCAAAATGCTTTTTTAGGCAAAGGTTGTTGTAAATTCCTCTTCTTTGATGTAGAAATCCCCCATCTGGTATTTCCACACTGACCATCCCCACAAAAGAATGTTGCAGTCATTTAAAATCTTAAGTTTGTATTAAATTCCACACTTGAGTTCGCTACATAGCATTAGTGGAGCATAAGTGGTATGATATTTTATGTAGCTTGATAGCAAAACTGAACAAAGTATACGAAACAAGACGTTAACGCTGTCTTCTAAAACACCCAAAGGAAACACAAAAAATAAAAAAGAATTCTCAAACAAAATGCTGCCTCACCATCATAATAGAGAACTGGGGTCCATTTCACAAAGCAGGTTCAATAAACTCTGAGTCTAATCCTAAACTCTGAGTTGATCTACTCTGAGATAGAAAACTCTCATGCCACAAAAGAACCTTTTAACTGTAAGTAGGTAGTACTCCAAAGATTTTACCAAATGGTAGTTTAAGTATACTGAAACATTCCACTCATCTGAGGTGAACAGGATGAGGAAACTATGTCTGCTGCCTTTACAGAGGGGGATCCAGAAAGGCCTATAGAGGTAACATCTTCATATGCTACTGATAGTTTTCTTCCCATTCACATTTATTCCACATTCTGGTGGAATATAGTGACATTTAGCCTACACTGAAGTATTAACACATCTCATCTTTTTTAAGAGCATGGCTGGGCAGCAGCAGGAGGATCCCTCAACTTCCACTGGACAGATTGACACAGTGAGATGGATGTTCAGTAAACACTAGAGGTTCATTCTGCGAAATTCATGTGCAACTTTTCATGTCCTCCTATGTATTCCCAGTTGATAGTGAAAGAGGTTTATAAGATTCACCTGCTGAAAATAATTTTAAAAAAGCGACAAAGAAATGCTATACTTGGACCACCAGATTAGGAAGACAGATATGGAAATTTAAATACTGGAACACAGGTTAGAGGTGAGTGCATGGTCACAGGTGAATTATGTTAACTATTGGAACAATAACTGAACTAGCTCTTGTATTTGTAGGAAATAAAGTAGACCAAATTAAATTTGTATTATGTTTTTATTTGACTGCTGTAAAGTGATTGTTGCAAATGGTGTCTCTGACGGCTCTGCAGTCCCGGATAGCTGGCATGTGGATGGGGTCATCATCAGCTTCAATTTGTAGGGCAGGGTGTTGCTCTCCTCCAATAGTGGCAATATTATGAAGAACAACACATGCCACAATTATATCACAGGCCCTCTCAGGGGTCACCCTGACGTGACGTAGGCACTGTAAACAGGCTTTCAACAGGCCTATGGTCATCTCCACCCAGGCTCTTGTCCTGCAGTGAGCCAGGTTCAAGTTCTGTTGGGGGCTTGGTTCAGGGTCAGGGTAAGGGGTCAACAGCCTATGTTGGCATTGGTAACCCCTGTCACCCAGCAGAAGGCCATCAGACTCTCCTGTAATGTATAGTTGATACATTAGAGTGTGTTAAAGAAGGAAGAAAAGTTAATTATATTGTGCAAATCTTTAGGCTGCTAACCACGTTGCATTCTGTTGCTCAGGTTAGACTCTCGATATATCCTTGAGTCATAATCAGACCCAGGCCACTTGGCCTCCACATTTGAAATTATGTATGCAGCATCACATATGATCTTGACAGGACAGAGAACCACAGATGTTGGAACTATGATGCAGTCTGTAACATTTTGAAACAGTAGTCAATTTACATGTACCTGCACATTTATGCTGTGAATGAGCTTCCTATGCACATAATCGGCTTCATTATGTGAGTTTGCATGTTCTCCCTGTGTATGCGTGGGTTCTCTCCGGGTACTCCGGCTTCCTCCCACCGTCCAAAAACATGCATGTTAGGTTAATTGGTGACTCTAAAATTGTCCTTCGGAGTGAGTATGAGCGTGCATGGCTGTTTGTCTCATTTGTCTCTGTGTGGCCCTGTGATGGACTGGCGACGTGTCCAGGGTGTACCCCGCCTCTTGCCCGATGACCGCTGGGATAGGCTCCAGCTCCCCCGCGACCCAACCAACAGATCATGCAGGTATAGAAAATGGATGGATGGATGGCTTCATTATGTGAAGGAGCCGTGATGGGGATGTGTGTGCCTTCTATGCAGCCGATCACACTGGGAAATCCTAAAAGAAATTAAAATTACTAATCCCAGTCTGAGGTTGCAGCACAATGCCATTAGCAGAATGTAATTTCAAATTAATTTAACAGATCTCTTCATCATTCACCTGCAATTCTGTGGAACTCCTCCTTGATGGCTCTGACATGTTTATGTTCAGGGAAAACAACAAATATGGGCAAAAGCCGTTTCAGGGCGAGGCACACTTTTCTGACCGCCCTGCACACAGTTGCCTTGCTCAAGTGCTCTGCATCTCCAATATTGTATAAAAAACTTCCATTTGCAAAAAAACACAGTGCAACACATATCTGTTGGGATGTGAGAGCATGATTACGATTGGTAATGTTGCAAATGTAAGGACGGATTAGGTTATGGATGTAAATGATGGACTGTGATGTGAAACGATACCGCTCAAAAAGAAAATGGTCTAGAAATGCTAAAATATCTATGCGTGGTCTGATAACCATCTCCTGACGAATATTGAATTCTCTGCGCAGTAATGCTGCACCTTCATCCCCAGGATCCACTGGTCCAGACTAGGTTAGGTTCATAGAGTCTGTTACTGCGGTAACTGACCGAGAGTTTCAGTTACCTCTTTTTGAAACAGGCTAGAGTTACCCCTCTTTCTCTGGTTTGAGTTACCTCCTTTCAGGATTAATCAACTCAGAGTTTTCACTAAACCTGCATTGTGAAACGGGCCTCTGGACAGCAACCAGTTTATGTGTGAAATTTGACGGATCTCAGTTGCTAGTGTGTCCTGTCCTGCCTCCACCTTTGGCACCATTACCCCCTACCCGAACCAGGGTTTGTATCCCATTCCTACTTATCTTTGCCTCTTCTATTTCTACCCCCTACCTGAACCAGGGTTTTTATCCCCACCCTGCTATGACTGGTGTGCAGTTGGTGAGAAGTAGTTTGTGGTTGGGAAAAAAAATAAAAAGATGGTTGTTGTGGTTTAAGGAGCCGCTTTGGCTGGCATTAGGAGAGTGGGACGCCAGTGATCACCGTCTAGCCTCCTGGAGGTGCCGTGGGCCCAACTAGACGAAACACCGATGAAACACCTGATGACCCCAATGACATGTTGGCCAGCACTGTTCACTGGTCTACATAGGGAGTACAGGGAATTATTTAATGAGTCTGGTCCATTTTTTTTAGCACACATTTCTTGATTTTACCTTAAATTAAATTCTTTTTCAAAATCAGCATTTTGAATTCACTGATTAAAGCAATAATTCTTATTCCTAATTGACTGTTGAATCACATTCTGATTATTTACTGATTTATTTGAAACTTTTTAAATGGAAACCCAGCAACACAGTGCATTGTGAGGCCATGAAGTGTTTCCTCAGTGCAGTCTGTGCAAGAGGACACAAGTAAGAAAAGAGCTTCCTGCACCAATAACACAAACCATCTGCTAGATCTAAAAGAGGACTGTCTCACCACCTACCTGTGTATTTCTCTAACTGATATCATTTGCTTTTTCATCTCCTTCATGTCACATAACTAACTCTAACCTGCACTCACTGTCTCATTCTGAGGCCAGCCAGAGAGCAGGGCTTGGCTGTATTTCGGAGGATTAAGCTTTTCTGTGGAATGTTTGCCATTTCAGTAAAAGAAAGAAGAATTGAGCCGGCCATCAGCTCTGCAGAAATCTATAAAACTAAATTTCAGTGTGTTTGAGTGTTTGTCAGGCTTTATTTACAGAGCATACAATCCAAGCACACCCACTGCCACTGTGCCATTTATCACATTTTGTCTGTAGTAATGTTTGAGTATGTGCATAAGAGGTATGATCATGTGCATATGATCATACCTCTTAAGTAAGGGATTTGGTGTGTGTGTGTCTGTGCGAAGCATGTATTAAGCTTCTGAAGCAGGTTGACCACTTGAAGGAAATGGTTGCTAAAATGGCAGATGTGACATGTTCCATTTATGACTGTGATAGCATGAAATCAAATTCTGTAAGCCTTCACGTCTTGTCAAAAGATGTTAAACAACAGCAGAAGTGGATTAAATTTATTAAGGGATAGGACAGTGTCCTATCAAAAATACCAGAGAGGACATGGGTCTACAGTCTGCATTTTTCAGAAAGCTATTTCACAAACATGACCGATACATAGCTTAGTTTTGTAACTAAACTAATTAGAAAATGTGATACTGTTCCAACCTTTAAGTCAATTTATTTTCTTGTGTTTTCCTGCCGGGGCAGACAGCTATCCGCCGGCCAAGGTTCCCTGCTGTGGTGACCGGTTCTGGTTGACCAGGACAAAAAGAGGCAGACCAGTGTCTTCCCCTAACGGAGACAGCACTCAGGCAGTGACTCCTCTCTACCGTCTCTCGAATTCGACCCAAAAACAGCAGAGGTTGCCACTAAACATATTATTAAGACAGATGCTATTCCGTTATCTATCCATTATTTATCAGGGAGACAGCACAAGTGTGAGAGGGCATGTCAAAGACTTTTTTGTATAGAATATTTTTTCCCCCTCTGTCCAACTTTTGAGCAATAACCAACACCACCAGCAGCCTGGACATATTTTCAGGCTGTGTCCGTTGTTTGCTCAAGAAAATATCAGACAGTTCAAAATAACAGAAATAGCAAGGGAAGCAGGCTTTTTCCGGGGCAACCGCTGGACATCGTGTCAGACTTCACAGACAGCCACCTCTTTTTTGAGTGATGAGTCCCATACAGAGACACACATACACACGCAATTGTAAATAGATATACATACACGTATTTATATACATGTATGTACAACAATAAAATTTGATCAATTCACATTCTTCAACCCTTTTCAGAGACAGTGTGAATTAAACTATGCAGTCTCATAACTAGCAGCACGAGTGTAACTAGAGCAGAAAAAAAGTTAGTCTAGAGCCCTCTAAACATACGTGTTAGCTTTTTCATTGAGACCATGTTAGCATGTTGCTGTTTAAAGTTTAAAGCTCTGCAGTATCTGTGCACAACTTAACCGTGCTGTGCTCTGCAAAAACATGCTGGCTTGACCGTGGCATTGTTAATAATATTGTAATTGTCAGGTGTGGTGTGCGAAGGGAGGACCCAGATGCAGAACTTCAAAAAGACAAGGTTTATTCCAACAAACAAGGCAAGAACAGAAAACGCGGCTGAGCCAGATATAAAAAACTTAGAACTGTGGAAAAACAAAACAAGACTTTGGCTATGAAACAAAGACAAGACTATGAAAAAACCAAGAGGCAAAACCTGACCTGACAAACGTGGAAAAACAAGACTTGGACATGAAAGGTAAGGTGAGGATTCTGTCATGACATGAGGGAACCTGGAAACTAAGTACTGTGGGGAGGTGATTAGTGATGAGGTACCGCTGTGAAAGAAAACAGGTGATTTGAGTGAAACTAAACAGGACAGGGAAAAAACAAATAAACCAAGAAACCTAACAACAAGACAAAACATAACTCAAAACGTGACAGTAATAATATAGATGGAAAACTAACTCAAGCTTAAATAGAGAATAAAAACCAGAGTAGGTTTTTAGAATGTAATATTATAAATTCACAAAGTAAAAGGGATTATCTATTTAGTCTTACATTTTATGTTTATGCATTTAGCAGATGCTTTTATCCAAAGCGACTTACAAATAAAGATATACAAGCTATATAAAAAAAAGCTAACAATAAACTACATAGAAGGACCCCACTAGTCAGACTCTGTCAGAGGTGACAGAGCAGAGATAAAGTGCGGCAAAGAGGAAAGTACAGAAAGATAAAGTGCAGAGATAGAGGGGGTAGGGAAGTACAAAGTAAGTGTTAGGATAGGAGATGGTCTCTGAAGAACTGGGTTATCAAGAGTTTCTTAAAGATAGACAGGGACGCCCCTGTTCTGGTAGCGCTCGGTAGGTCATTCAACCATCGTGGAACGACACATGAAAAGAATTTGGATTGTCGACAATCCTGCGACGTACGGAGGGACCAAGTTGTGACATAAGCCTTTGCAAGAGCATTCAAATAGATGGGAGCTGTTCCATTAAGCACTTTGTAGGCTAACATCAGTGACTTGAATTTGAAGCGGGCGGCTAAGGGTAGCCATACATTTTATGTTTGTCTTATGTTTGTTGAAAAATACGTATCGATAAAGCCCTAAAAATATATATTTCTACTAATTGTCCTCCTCATACATTACTGGTAATACATCTGTCAAAACACATATAGTGTTAAATGTCACCACATTGAAATATGATGGCTTGTAATGGTCTAAAGAAATGCAATCACTGTACAAAGTTATTCAAGGAAGTAACATTTAAACATATACTGCAGAAATGTAGTGAAATGTAGTTCATGTCACGACTTATGCTTTGATTCACGTCTTGTCTTGTCATTTCTTGTTTTATTTAGAAATATTAACTTCCCTCTCGTTTCAGGTACCTTGGCCTTCCTCCTGTGTCAAGTGTCTGATTGTCTTCCCTGATTCCCAAAGTGTTTCCACCTGTTCCCCTTGGCTCCTCTTGTGCTCAAATAGTCTGCATCTCCCTTGTCTTGTGCCAGTGTGTTGTGAGCACTGTTATGAGCATCACTCGAGCTTCCTTGATCACAGAAAGCCACAGCCACAGAATCCTTGAGCCTGCAGTGCAGCGATCCTCCTGCAGGGTGTATCCTTTGTTTTAATAATCTATTCTTTACCTCTAGCTTAAAACCACGGTAAGTTTCATAGTCAGTTTTGTTCCACTGTTTTTGGAATGAGTTTTGATTTGTAATCTTTTCATAGTCCCCCCCATTAGAGGAGAGTTGTGTTGTTTAATGTTAATGTTTCATAGTTCCTCCTCTAGTGGAGCGATTTTTATGTTTTGTTCTTAGCACTTTTCTAGTCTAACTGACCACTCAAAGCGCTTCACTACGGGTCTGCCAGGGTTAGCCTCATAAAAGTCCTGGAGGAGCGTTGGGTCCAGGATAACACAGCGGGAGATCCAAGAGTGCTCCTCAGGGCCATATCCCTCCCAATCAACCAGGTACTGGAAACCCCGTACTCGGGGTCTGATGTCCAGTATCCTAGAAACCGTGAACCCGGGGTGGTCATCGATGAGCTGGGGGGGCGGAGGGCTGAGATCACTCGTGGAGACAGGCTTAAAGAGGGAAACATGGAATGTGGGATGTATCTTGATCCACTCCGGGAGGATTAGACAGACAGAGGAAGGGTTTATTATTCTGGAAATGGTGAAAGGTCCCAAATAACGGGGTGCCAGCTTACGTGACTTGGTTTGAAGTGGAAGGTCCTGGGAAGAGAGCCACACCATCTGCCCTACCTTATACACAGGAAGAGGAGAGAAATGCAATGCAAGTCCGCCAGTCGCTTGTTATTTTCGGAGCAAGTAAGTGCTGCCTTCACATTCCTCCAGACCTCCCGAATCCTACGGAGATGCTCCTCTACAGAAGGAACTGCCACCTCCTCCAGGAAAGAACTCCAGGACACCGGGTGATGAGCGGTCACACAGCATATTGCTGCTTCCAAATCCTGGTTGGCTTGCTCTGTCTGGCCGTTTGTCTGGTTGTGATAGCCAGAGGCGAGACCGACTGCTGTGCCCGCTGCCTTACTGAAGGCGGTCCATACACGGGAAACAAACTGCGGTCCGCGATCTGACACAATATCAATAGGATTGTGACAGTTTCTTTGCTAACTCGTCCATGTAAAAACGACACTAGTTCATACCTTGAGCTAGGTAACTGTTGTGCTTGAATAATTCATAATTCATAGTTTAGTGTTAAAGTGGCTTTTAACAAACAAAGAAAAACCCTTTCCTCTGAAACTGGTGATGTAGAAGGATAAGACTGAAAAGTAGAGGAAAAACATTGATTAAATGTTGATCAATTGATCAAGATAACTTTAAAAGAAAACAAAAATTCTGGCCTCGTGGAAGTAAAATATGAAGAAATGGGAGGTGGCTCAAGTATTTTGCAAAGTATTTTACAAAACAATGGAGATGTCAGAATTTACAAGGTGTAAATCCCATGACCCAACAATTGTACCACTCTGTATGGACTAAGCAGTGCTGTATGAGTGTGGGTGTGAATGTAGCTTGTAGTGCAGTCTGAGTGGTCAACAAGACTAAAAATGTGCGATATAAGTACAGTCCATTTACCTTTCACCATGAAGTCCCTTATTTTAACACGTTGAGAGTTTTGTATTCAGTTGGCACTTTTAAAGTAATGTAGATACAAAATCAGTCCATATTTTAATCTCCTGGCAGCTTAAATACGTCTTGTGATCATTTCGAATGATTCAGACATTTTAGCTTTCAGGCACTGTCACAGTGGTGGTCAGGCAAAATCTGCTCTGTACAGGTGAGGTAAAAGTCTGTCTTGCTCATCATCTCACCTGCACCTCCTTTCGTATCCATAACACAACCAAGCTACCACTCAACATTAACAATTATCAGTCTGTTGCTCTCTCTGAGTCTTGGTCACAAAACATGCAAATGCCAGGAATTAATCAAACCTGTAGGATACTGACTGTTACTGGGAGGCATTTACTTTGTATTGCTTTTTTAAAGAACGGCTCTATGACCGTTATTAAGAACTAATGAACCGTTACTTTTTTTGTTCCGCTGGAAAACTGGAAAATGTAGTTATCACAAGTTGATAAGACATTTTAACATGTCAAAACGCATATAATGACATATCAACAAACCATTTCTGAGATTTCATCTTTATTAGTACTGACTTAAGATATGTAGCACTGATGAGGAAAACATGGCATATCAGACACTGTCTGAATACTTGTCTGATTTACTTCAATGTGATTTACTAATCAACTTGGGCTGAATTTCTAATGATTGCTCTGACCTGTGAAAAATGTCAGAGAAAAACCCAAGGCAACACTCACAGTACACCATTTTCCCTGGTATCTCTGATAAACTGTGGCATAAGGTCTCTAAAACCCAAAACACCCCCTTACAACACCCACTGTGATCTGTGATCAGATTTTCATTCAAATCAATGAAGGATTCTTGCTGCAAGCCTGCAGCTCTCATGGAGTGAACTGAATGACATGCCAGAGCACAATGATTTCATGCCAGAGTATGTGTTGGATATGAAAAATAATTGAAAAACAGAGAAAGGAAAAAGGCTAATTATTCCTCCAAGCAAATAATGTCAGGTATTTATTTAAGCAAAATAATCATTCTTAAATCAAACCTCTGTCTGTAAATTTCACTCAAAGCATTCAATCTAAGAAATTCCTTAAACAGAACTGATAGAATGCCACAACTAGTTTTTGGAAAAACATGGTAAACTTGTAACTTTAAGGAATGTATTACAATAATAATGCATAATATAATAATAATAACAAAAATAATAGAACAATAACGGTCATTAAAAATTTACTAGGTTTGCTAAGATTAAATAATACAGATCAGAGCCCAATTTTATCATTACAGATGTAATGCAGACTTACGATGTAATGTATGCAGACTTCTGAATTGAACAAAATTAACCAATCATCAATGACATGTCAAACATGGTCAGCACCAATTCTACACCAGTGATGTACAGAGGAGTCATGTACATGGAGCCTTCACATTATTAAAAAAAAGTCAGACCACCTGCTGGATCCCTAACACGTTCTTGAGGGAAAAGCAGCATATACACCCTCAGTCATTCCTTGTAAGAATACAATTAAACTGAAAACCAATGCTGACACTATTCACATTGTACCATTTAATGTAATTTCTGGAAATTATTTGGATTTTATAACATTTTCCAATTTTTTAAAGAATACGAATTGGATGCCTCTGAGTGTATTACATTTCTTGGTGCTGACAGGTGCTGCCAATATGCACCGATTCCAAATCAATCATGAATACAGCTTGCTGCAAGAAAGAAGATAAAAGCACTAAATATCAACAAAAATATCAATTAAAGTGTGATAAGTTCCAGGAACACACTTCCACGCAACATCTTTCTATCTCTATATATAGACAGGACTCACTTCCAGGAGTGCCACATGACGCGCTACAAATTTGCAGTACAAGTCCTACTGCTACTGTTACCGAACAGATCTAAAACCAAAAATAAGTATTACCCATCACAATAGCATTGGAATCATACTTAGCACATTTTTTCTTGACTGAAAATGCCAAAATGAGAACAACAGTCTCTCATCTCCTTCACTTTAGCTGTTGGTCAAGCAACTGTTGCTACAGCTAACATTAGCTCTCATGTTAAGGACAGCTTAGCTAAACCCTGTAGCACTTTCTGCACAAGTAAGAAAAGTGACAATGGTGGAACAGATTAACCGTTTATCACACAATTTGTTATCAAAGGCTGGCAACATTTCTTAACAGGAGACGTTTTTACATTTCCTGTAAACTAGGTTAATTTTTTACTGAGTTGGGGAGCCTAAAGTGATTTTGAATTGTCAAATTATAGGATATGTTGATATTCGAATATCATCTGTTTAAAATTTTATTCATATCATCTGTAAGGAGTTGGCAAAAACACCCATCATCATATCCAGGGTGCGATTTGTGAAAAAACAAAGGAGGGATAATACTGTGGCCGACATGTGCAAACGCATTGCAAATGGCAAAACAAATCCAACAGTAAAACGCTGCAAGATAAAAATGCCGCAATCACAAAAACGACCAGAGCACACACGACGCAAACGGTAAAACGACTACAAGAGAGAAACACGCTGCAAACTTCAAAACACATGCAAGAGAGAAACATGCTGCAAACTTCAAAACACATGTAAGAGAGAAACGCGCTGCAAAATTAAAAAAACACATGCAAGAGAGAAACGCGCTGCAAACTTCAAAACACATGCAAGAGAGAAACGCGCTGCAAACTTCAAAACACATGTAAGAGAGAAACGCGCTGCAAAATTAAAAAAACACATGCAAGAGAGAAACGCGCTGCAAACTTCAAAACACATGCAAGAGAGAAACGCGCTGCAAAATTTAAAAAAAACACATGCAAGAGAGAAACGCGCTGCAAACTTCAAAACACAGAGAAAAATGCCGCAAACTTCAAAACACATGAAAGAGAAAAATGCTGCAAGAGAGAAATGCGCTACAAACTTCAAAACACATACAAGAGAAAAATGCTGCAAGAGAGAAATGCGCTACAAACTTCAAAACACATGCAAGAGAGAAATGCAATGCAAACTTCAAAACACATGCGAGAGAGAAACGCGCTGCAAACTTCAAAACACATGCAAGAGAGAAACGTGCTGCAAGTTCACTCAAAACTCAACGGAAGTTCGCCAGGCCACTAGGGGGTCTCGACCTGTGGGATAGGGGATGGTCTATGGGAAATCTGCCATAGTGACGAAGGAGAAGAAAGTTAAAAGGCAAGTTGTCCATTTTATTTTTTTTTTAAACACTTGGTCGTAACCTTTTACCATATTATAGAAGAGCAGCGGAATTATGTAGCTAATGTTAGCGTGCTTTAATTTGATTTATGGTCAATCTCCTAGGGATACCATAGGCCACCGTAGGGATATATTTTGAGAAACATTTTATTCAGAAAAATTACCACAACAGTGTGAAAACATGAAAATGGTTGATTCTTGTGTAGATATGTCTTACACTTAGGCTACATAACATAAGCAGTAGGCCTATTTTGAACGTGAACTCAATCACTGCATTTGCCGAAATAAATATTGTTTTTAAATTTGCCAAAAAAAAAGATTTTTAATTATTTCCCGATATCAATTCAATAGAAAACATGAAATACCACAAAACATGAAATACCACAATGTGCTGTTTTTTTTGTTTTTTTTTTAATGGTTAATCAGGTAGACTATACTATACACTTCAGGCTTTTTTTCTGCACCCTGATCATATCCATCAATAAAGTTAGGGTTAACAGTGCAAGACGTCACTGCCGAGTCACTTTTTTTTCAAAGCAACGTCTGACACCTAAATGAGTATTAGCAAAGTTAGTCCACAATGTAAAATTGAACTGAATCTATTCTAACTGAATTGCAAGATACTTTAGTAATCCACAAAAGGATATGATATTGTTGCAGTACTAGTTATTGAGGCAAAATAAACTAGATTCACAAAATGAATGCATTACCATGTTAGAATTTGATCACCTTTATTGTCAAGAGATGTGAATGTGGACAAACATACATATTGCTTGTTTTCCTGTGAGCACTAGCGTACCAGAGAACACAGAATCATCATGATCATCTCAAGCACTGAGCAGCATACAAGAAAAACATTCACTCTAAAAGAAGCCTGGTAGCATATCCTGAATGTCTTAGTTTCATTAGCTGAATTTAGTACATTTCTTGTAAATGATAAATGGTTATAGTGCTTTTCTAATATTGTTGACCTCCTGAAGAACTTACTCGTTTTGTCCATAACATTTTCTCAACACACACACACACTCACAAACTTGTGCAGATTGGTTTTAATGTTGAGCGCTATTTTGTTCAAGGACATTTTGATGTGTGAACCATTGATTGGACCAGTGTGGCTCCAGAACCATATTTCGCAGCAATGCTGATCAATATAATCAGTCCAGATTCTAGCTGAAATTATTCCCCAAATTGTTCCTTTGTCCCTGTTTACTTTCTCCATCACAGCATTGACATTGGAGTCTTTAATTCAATACCACAAATAGAACTTGTACCTTTACAGACATCTTTATTTGGCAGGCAGCAGTGTCAAACTGTCGGACACCAAAGAGAAAATCACCTTCTTTAATTAATCCTACAGTTAATGTAATATCAAGTTCTTCTCTGCTCTCTCACATAACAGTATGTTACTGCTTATGTATCTAGTTGTTAAAACTTTGTAATATCATATAGATTTACCTTTCCTTCTATAAAGAGACAAAACCAACATCACTTAGCTCCAACAACAGTAAATGAGACTTCTTCATTTGGTAAAAGTCTCTATATTTTCCAGCTCTGCATCACTGCTCCATACAGACGAAAAATAATTTTAAAATTCAAACCACAAAGACAATGAAAATCCCACCTTAAGTTCTTAACAAAGTGGGCATAGCTTTGTATCATATAGAAATATGATACAAAACTATGATACAAAGAAATATCATACAGCAGCGTGAGTCCTCTGTCTAGACATGTGGGCAGAATAATGACAGAGGAAGACAGAAGGGAAGTGACAGAGTGAGAAAAGGAGGGACAGGGACAGAGCGGGAGGTAATGAGGATAAAAAAAATGGAGTGCGACAGTGACAAAAAGAGAAGGAGGAGCGGTGAGCACAAGAGACTGAGACAGTGGAGTCTAAAGATGAACGGCACACAAGCAGATACTGTGAAAGTTAAAATAAAATGTATCTACACAGGACATATTCAGGTACAGCATCAACTGGCAGCTGTAGGTTTAAAATCTGAAATAGTTTTTAATCCATGTTTCTATTTTCACCAGCTTTTTAAAATTAAATTAAAGGTTTCAGTGGACAAAAAAAAGGTGAAATTTAAACCCTAACCCTGCTAGCAAAGTATTTGGTCATAATGTGTTACATACTACAACCACATTATTCCATCCCCTGTGCATGGGATAAATTATTTTTCTGGTAACTGTGAAACACATAAAGAAATGTATTTTTAATTTGTCCTCCTTTCTATACAGTGAGAATCTGTGACCTCTGTGCAGACACCATGAGCTGATGGTGGCGCTCACATTGACGGTACAAGCACCAAGACTTTGCTCACTTCACCTTTGTCAATGTGTTTCATCGGCTGAAACTGCACTTTTGGTTTAGTCATTTACTTTAGTGGTGACTATGATTATGGAAATATTATGTACTTGATGGTCATGAAGGCACAAGACAAGTTTTTATTTTTATTTTCTTTTTACTTTAAAGAAAACCTTGTCTGACATAACAGTTCTGTCACCAGCCTGGAGTCTCCCCCACCTTTTTTCGACCCTAAATCTCCTCTACAGTTAACAAACTAAAAAAAAAAAACAATAAAACTAACATACAATGATATTTTACATATAAGGGTTTGAAATCACTGCGTGACAAGATTGTTTAAAGCATTTGCGGTATAGCTTTAATGCCTAAAAAAAGATGGCATCTTACCGTAGCCCGAACAGTAGAGGAAAGTCACCGTTTGGTTTGCAGAAGCTAACTTGAAGCCTACAGAGTTGATGTTTCAGGTTGGAAGCACGATTTTCCAAATAGGCAAAGAGTTATTGAAAATAAAGATTTGATTATTGTTGATTTAATAAACAAGACAGTTTTTGTGAGATAAAAACTACTAACAAACAACAAAAGTGTCCCTAAACATATTTTCACCAGCAATTTCACCACCAAATAAAAAAAAATCCTAATGATGCGTTCTATCTCTTGAATCTTGAGTTCAGTGGTTAACGACCCTGCTAGAACATAAGCGAAATGGCTCATTTTGCCATTTTGCAAAAATCCTGTGTATTGTCTTTTTTGCCCCTTGAAGGTACAACAGAGATGTTGTTTTCAGCCCCTTGAAGGTATGTGTGGAAGGATTAATTTATAGGAATCAGAAAATCTTAATCTCCCCAATGGTTCCTTCACAAAAGAGGAGAAGTGGGCCAGTCAGGCTAATCAATTTGATTCTATGTGTTCAAAGTTCATCCAACCTTTTCCCACACTGGCAGAAAAAATGTGGTCCTTTGGATTCACCTAACTTTTATCAGAATGATCCAGATAGACAAAAGGGATAGACTATCAGAGAGAGAATTAACCATACCACGTTCCACTGTCCTGACATAGTCAGCTTTACTATGTGCACCGTTATCTTTAATCAAAGTTAAATGCAGCCGCTGTCTGTGAGTAGCTGCACTGTAGTTTATAAACTCCCACTTAGAGGGAAAGATGTGTAGGAGATGGTCCATTGATTTAACATGACAGACTAAAAAGATAATATGTAGAAAAAGAAAAAGGAGGAGAAAAGTGCATTTGCTCCGTGTGGTTAATGTTGGAGTCGCCTCTCTGACTTCCCTAAAGCAAGGAAAATTCAGCTGAAGTAGTGTGTTATGGGAGGTGAGATAAGGGTGAGAGACATGGTAAGGGCGGGAGAGACAACGAAAACAGCGAGAGAGGGAGCAGACAGGATGACACAGTGCTGCATTGCAGCAGCAGAGACAACAATGTTCAAACTTTGGGAAGCAGAGGCCCCGTTTTGTAGAGGCGATCCAATCTGAGCAATATCTAAAGGTTCCCTTTTTCTAAAGATAATCATGTATGACCCAGTGGAAGAAGGAGGGCACTTACATCGACACATTATGGCCCTTTATCACTCTTTAAGTCTGCTGCCGTATTTCAAGTTAATTTATCTTTCGCTTCACTCTGAAGGATAATCATGCTCAAGGCAGTAGGGGGACCAGGAGTTTACGTCCTTTATGGGCTATCTTTCGCTCAGAGCACACTGTTTGCTTTCAGTGGCAATGAAATGTGTTCAGAATGCTGAACAAGGAAGAGAAAAGGGGACCAAAAAAGGACAGAGGCTCAAGGTTACATGAACAAAGACGAAAACTGATGGATGAAACAAAGACAAGGATTTAATATTTGAATATCTCATTCTAAAGGAAACACGGTTTTTTTCATTTTCCAATTTTTCCAACCATTTATCCTCCATGGTAATGGCTGAGGATTTCAGCCGTGAAGTGTGGTATATTACCACATAGTGTGATATACCACAGTGTGTACAGCTATTTTCTAAAAATAAAATTGAAATCATAAGTGTTCTCACTCATCTAGAAAAAAACTTGGTGCTGCATTACTGAGAGACCCAGAGACAGACAGAGAGGGTGGGGAGAAGGGCATAGCTGTTAGGACACTGCTGCATCCAACCAGCCCGTCATTCAGTCAGGCAGCACAAACAGACAGTCAGTTGTCAGGCTACGGTTGTCAGTCAGTGCTGCTGCTGCTGCAGAGTGGCGCAGTGCCACACTATCTTTGCCTATCTCCGCTTTTCATTCAGTGCTTGCTCTCTCATTCTTCTCCTCAACATCCTACTTCTCCAGTAGTCTAACTTCTCATACCCTTATGCTGTCCTAAAACTCCCCATCACTTTTCTTTCATACATTCCCATCATTCACTTTTTTCCATATTCATATTCTCTTCTTGTCTCCCTAACATCCCCACATCTCCTTTTTTCTGTAGCTCCTTTTTCATCTTCTCCACCAAATGTTTTTGCTTCATTCTCTCATTGCTGTTCTTTACTTGTCAGCTTCCCAGTTCCAGTCAAAACCTCTCATCCCCTCCTGTCTCATCTGTAGTCGTCCAATTCTTTTTCTCCAGACAAAAATAATAATCTGAATGTCAAACTAATTTTCTGAGACACAATTTTCTGTCTGCACTGCCAGCTTTAACGTCCATTAATGTTGTGCAAACTTTTTTCCATTCTCATGGCAACTTCTGTTCTCCTTTTTCTGGTTTCAATTCATCCATATAAATCTTTAGGGTATATCCAACAAAAATTTTAATAGCACAAAAGATGAGTGTGAGAAAAAATCTGGTTCCTTGAGGCAGTAATTACTTTATATGCACCTGTTTATTTACAAGTGGAAAAGAAAAGAAAAAACTACAAAGAAAATGACTGCTCCAAACTTAAGATTATAAGTTTTCTTAATATAACTAGTTTCTATAAATGGCTTCACAATGTGTTTTTCATTCACATACACTTATCAGTTAAGGTATTGGTCTGCTGAGAAACGATATTTTGTTATATGGAACAAAAAAAGATGCCCCAAAAGCTTGCCGCATTATTTTTTCTCTTTTTCTGGTGAATTTGCAACATTTTTGCTTTATCTTGTGGTAACATTTACATGAGCTCACAATGGACTGAAGTGAAATCACATCATGCTTTATTTTCCTTCATACCCATGAGCACAGTTGGTGTGTCCGACCTGTGAAGTTAGCATATAGTGCACAAACAGTTAGGAAAGATAATGTGACACTTCATGTGATATATCTAGTGCTCATTACCCATTTGGATAGGCTGGTCTCAAATGGTATCCAGCTGCTGGTTTTGGGCACAGCTGAAGCTGCTCTGCCTGGCTGTGACTGATGGAGTGGCAGTTGAAGGGTTTTATTCAATCAGAGTAACTAAACAGCCATCAGAAATTTGCTTTAAAATACCTACCATAGTTTCTAAGCTCAATTGTATATAGTAAGATTACTTGTTTGCTGCCCTCTCCGGGGGAGCTTCTCTCTCCCGGTCTATATCCCATACCCCTCTCCCTTCTGGCTCCTGTACACAACACACACTCTGTGGATATACACAGCTGTGGATTGTGGCTCTGTACACTTATACACTCATAACTAAGTACGGTTATCATGTAGGACCTGTGTCATGTTGTATTGCATGCTCATGCACACACACACACACACACACACATATCCAGTAGCCCAGTAGCATGCTTGCTAAGCAGTTGATGTGTTATCCTGTGGTTTGAGGTCATCTATGTCCACAGTTGTGTTGTATGTAATTGCCGCTTCTTGTGCTTGTTTTTGTTTGTTTGTGTGTTTGTTTTTTCTCTGCTTGTCTGCTTTCAGGTGCTCCTGGTGGCGCTAAGGCTGGATTCCCCACAGAGTCTGTGAATTGTCGTCTGTTTTGTTTTTACAGGTGTAGCAGCTGGTTGTCTGGTTGTTCTTTCTATTTTTGTTCTGTTTCTTCTTCTTTGCTCTTCCTCTTTCCATGTGCAGTTCGGCACTATTACATGTTAAATATTGTAACAAAAATAAATAAATAAGCAGTTGATGGGGGTCTTCCCTCATCCTCATCCTCACCCTGCCAAGGGAAGCTTTATGAATGTAAAGCTTTCCTTGGCAGGGTGAGGATGCAAACCTGTTTGGCATAAAAGGTATTCAGATTACAATTCTGCTGCCATAATGCTGGACAGGACAAGGGAAAAAAAAAGATTACTTGTCTTTTCAATAGTCCAAAAACCAAATATATACAGGTTTGAATGTTTAAAATTAGACTCACATTGGAGAGACCAAGAGCCTGAGACCATTTGGAATTGTACATTCACAAGAACCTACAGAGTACATCAAAATTACTGAAAAATATTCCTTTGATAAGGATTTAAACTAATGATATGTTCAGTGATATGTCCTTCTTTCTTTGTCTCCTCATTGTTATTTTCTCTTCTATCAAGGCCAAAAACAATTCTTCTGCAACCTTTTCTTCCTCCTTTATCCTGTTGTCTTCCTTCTTTTTTTAGCTCCTCAAACTCACTCCTGTTTAGATGTTGTGCCGTCTTCCCTCCCTCTCCCATCTACTCCTCCCTCATTCCTCCTTGCATTTATAGTGCTGCAAAAACCTCTTACTTGCCAACTCGTGCATACCCTGTTATACGCTTGCCTTGCCTTTTTCCTCTTTCTCATCTCATGTCCCTTTTTCATAGCATTTTTCTAAATTTTATTTTCAATCCACTCTTCTTCAAAGATGGTGGTACAGAGGTGCTTTCATCTTGTTTGCTAAAACACTTTGGTTTCTCCTCACCCAGGGCAGGGATCAACTATAGCCCATTTCACACATGACAGTGTATTCTGTACGCCAGTGAGGTATGTATGTTGCTAGAGGTGGCACTACTGTTGGGTAGAAGTGGAGAGAGGGCAATGAGCATGGAGCACTGAATGTGTGTGTGTGTGTGTGTGTCTCCACGATTGAGGGCAAGAGGTGACGACAGAGGGAGAGACGGGTTACACCACTCAATCATATCTGAATCAAATGGATCAGCTCTACTACAGGGCGAAAAAAAACATCTTTATATGAGAGCAAGATCAGTAGAAAAAATATGAGCGTGACTGAGGGCGTGTGTGGGGCATCTGTAAGATGTGTGTCTGTTTACGAGTGTCAGTGTTCAACTTGAAGATCGATTTTGTTTCTCAGTCGAGTGCAAAGACAAACTCTTTGTGTTACAGCCTAACAACACAGCAAGAAGGCAAGCAGTGATTTGACAGTGCCAAGAATTCATTGAAGTGTTTTTATCGTGGAGGAGTCCTTGAACTTGAGCTCATCCGTACGCTGCATCACACAACCAAACTAGCTGAAAAGGACGGCTTTCTGCTGCTGTCATGAACAATATGTCTGATTGTGGATGTGGTCTCTGAGCATCTACACAAGACCTGAAAACATTTGCTTTTTACATTAATAAACAAGAACCTCAGACTTGTAAATTCTCAATAACACAACTACTTGTCTACGCATTCAGGGAGCTAAGCAACCACAACATTACATTTTTTTCTTAGGCAACAACAGGTTATTACAGCCTTCAAAGAATATTATTCTTCTGTGTTCCAACAGTCAGAGTTTAGTTTTGAGTTTATTGTCTGCTTCATTCAATGTATATTCAGACTGTGTCAGTGTGGTCTGGCTGCATATGATCATTCTTGATGAAGTGGGGATATACTCTGGCTTCTTTAGTCTTTGGCAGTACTAAGTTCAATATTAAATAACAGTGATTTGGGTTAGGTAGTTACATATATATATATATATATATATATATATGTATGTATTTTTTGTATAGATATATATTTTTTAAATGAGATATAAAATGAGATAATTTATTGTTTCTATAATTATAGTTTGATGCGTTAACCTGTTTCTTCAATAAAACCATGCCAGTGTGTCTCTTCTTACCCATCACACAGCCCCATCCCCACTCTCCCTTTGAAGCAAAACAAGGCAAGCTTACAGACATCCTCACAACTTCTCATTGGTGCCAACCTAGTAACTTTGTTTTCAAAGAGGAACCTGGCAGCAGTTCTACTGACTTCTGGACAAACAAGAGCAAACTTTCCCTTGAAGAGAAGTAACCAAAACAGCCAAGTGAACACATTCAGTGGCAGCAGCTCCTACAGATGACCGCACAGCAGTGAGCTGTACGTGTGCATTAACCTTCTGTCCGAGAAGCACAGCAATCATCTCTGGTGATTTTGTCAATCGGCGTCATACTTATAAAAACACTGACTGCTGCCTGACATATATTCTTAATAGGCTGCATTCAAGTCACCATTTCATGTTCAATCTGAGCATATGATAACACACAGAGAATGAAACTTTAAGGGATGGCAATGGCTAACGGTAAGCAGAATTGCATCTAAACCCTATAACACAATTCAATACATATCTTATTACATGGGTACTTTCTGTTTTCAGTAGTTCTGGTTCTGGTTGTAGCTTTGAAGTCATTGCAGACAGCATAAAGGTAAGAGAAAGTCACTAAACAGTCACTTGACAGACTTGCATCTATTCACTCGACCCAGGGTAGTCAGAGACTACAGCAAGTATCACCACAAGCACATTTTGACATGATGACAAACACATGCATGCATAGATTATAAACGAGTTGAAAACAAAATCAGATTTGCTATTGTGTTTTAGTATTCAGAATTAACTGTTAGAGCCAGCAGGGCAGTTTTTCTGTCAGCTACGAGAACAATTGCATTTTGTTTGATTATCACAGGACAAAAAAACGAGCAGGGGCTTGCGTTTTATGATCTGTCAGAACTGTACATGGTTCAAGGTGGATTCATTTGTACAAAGTCAGCAAAGAAGTCTCGGGTTCTGGCTGCAGTGAGGTTAATTCAAATAAGACTGATAGGAAGCACTCGCTGAACGTCCTTCTTTCCAGCTGGAATTAAAGTGTACAATTTTTGTTTTTTGCGTATGTAGACCTTACTACACTTCTGACAGTAAATGTTTAGATCACAGAGCAGAAATAATTCTTAGTACCGTAAATTCCAGATTATAAACCGCTACTTTTTTCATAGGCTTTGAGCACTGCAGCTTATAATACAGTGCAGCTAACATGTTTTTTTCTTTTTTTTTCATGCCGCTAAAAACATTTTGCCTCGTAACATTAAACCAATAAAATTTAACGAATAGTTCACAGTGGTCTAATGAAATTGTATGATAAATCAAACACACTTACACTGCTAAATTGTTGTAAATTGGTCATTTGTACTCACCCTCAACAATGGAAAACAAACAAAGAAATGCATATGATGCAGCTTTTAAATCAAAGGCGATCAATCTGAGATGAGATTGTGAGAGCAACAACGAAGAGACTGAAGTGAGTGACGAAGTTCTGAGGCTGTTCAATTCTTACACTGAAGAAAATGACTCTGATGGTTTTAGTGCCCAGGAGGAAGATGAAGAAGGCGATCAATGACTTTTCCTGGTAGGCTACTGTCTTTTTTTTTTAACCAGCAGTGTTACAGGCACTGTTCGAAAAAAAAGCATTTACACCACGGATTTGTGTGTTAATAGGCAATTAAATTAAAACCATTAAAACCATCCGTGTTACAGGCACTGTTTGGGGGGAAAAAAATAATTTGCAGTATGTATTTGTTTATGTTACCATCTGCATTTAATTAAAAGTTTAAAAATCCTTATGTGTAACATCTTTCTGTGTAAATATCTCATATTACAATGTGGACACCCCCGGCTTATAATCCAGTACGGCCTATACATGTACAAAATGGATTTTCTTTTTAAAATTAGGGGGTGCGGCTTATATTCAGGTGCGCTGTATAGTTTGGAATTTAAAATCCTAAATCTATCAGCAGAAAGGGACCTCCCAGTCCTTTTGAGGCAGCATTTAAGGTGCACCTGTTTTACATGCAGTGGAAGAATAAAACAAGCTGATATCACCCCTTCCCCTCCAATTTTCAAAATCATTTTACAATAATGTATGGGTTTGAAAGGATCAAAAGAATGAAACCAATTTTTAAGAAAAGAACATTGGCTGCTATCTCTACACTACCTGACATAAGTTGGCTAATTTAATAAAGATGTACAGTTCCAGCTTAAATGGAAAGCACTGTGGTGGCTGTAGCTCAGGAGGAAGAGAAAGGCAAGGCAAGTTTATTTGCAGAGCACAATTTGTACACAAGGTAATTCAAAGTGCTATACAGTTTACATTAATTAATTAAATAAAATGCGAAGTTGATAAAATACTTTCAGTTGTCATATGCATAGCCAAAAAGAACTGTTTTCAGCCTGTATTGAGACATTGTCAGAATTGAGGCCTGTCTCACATCTTCTGGAAGACCAGATTTTAGGAGCATAAAACTGAAATGCAGCCTCACCTTGTTTAGTCCTAACTGGGCACCAGCAGGAGACCCCTCCCTGTACTGCAGCTGTCTTACGGCCCATTTAGAGAGCCCAGTGAGCAGGCCTTTACAGTAGTCTAACCTGCTGGAGACAAACGCATGGCTTAGTCTTTCTGGTTTAGGCACTTTTCCTTTGATTCTGGCAATGTTTTTTAGATGGTAAAAAGCTGCTGATGTTATTGATTTAATATAGCTGTTAAAGTTCAGGTCTCAGTCCAATATTACCCCCAAGGTGGTGGTTCAACTCCCAGCTTCCCTGAGCCACAAGTCGAAGTGTCTTTGGGCAAGACACTGAAGTTCACATTGCCTACGATGTGTCCATCGATGTATGAATGTGTTTGATAGAGATAAAAGCACGAGAAAAAAAAACACTGTGTAGCCTGTAAAAAACGTGCTGTATGAGTGTGAGTCAATGGGTGAATGTGGTGTAAAAGTGTTAGTCAGCTAGACTAGAAAAGCACTATATAAGTACAATCCATTTACCACTGCCATGTGAATAGTTCAACCATAAAAAACAATGAAGTTGCATGGTGTTTCTCTGAGTCTTTATAGGTTAGCTACAATTAACAGTCAATTGAAAAGGCAGTTTAAAATATACAAGCAACACAGACAAGTCAGCCTATGCACTGATGATATGAGGAGGTGATTACAGAGGTAGGTTAAGGTTGGTACATTCCCAGCAAAACCAGGGTTTGTAAAAAAGAAAAGGCTCATGTTTAGTGTGCTTTTACATGATCACAATAAAAGTAAAAAGCTTTAGATCTCTCCAGTATATGTGCTACAAACTATAATTTTTTTTCTTTTCAACAGACCCCCAACAAATCTGAGTGAGTGATTAAACTCAAATAATGTGATTTTGAAATCCTATTCCAGAATTCTGCATTTCTCACTCAATCTGGTCCACCAGCATATAGAAGAGTTTTGGCATCCAAGGAGGTGTTATAGGAAAAGATGCCACCAGGCAGACAGGAAGAGCCAAGGTATGAGGACAGAGCAGGCAGGATGTCTTGGGCAGCACAGTTGCTCTTCGGGGCCCAGTGAGCAGCCATCTGTCCCGCGGCTGGGGAGGCCAAGCCAGGAGACAAGCTCCCCTGACAGCATGTTATCGCCATATGCTCCTGGAACATGTACACACATACTGGCATGCCTGCAAACGGCATGAGATGGTATGGTCTGGTCTGGGCTGCAAGCTCAAAAATGAGCTGACCATATCTGCTTGCTAGAAAACTAGAGATGAGCATTCAACAAAATCTATGTATCTGTGGCTTCAGAAAATACCATAAATTTTTGTGTCATTCACAAACAGTTTTAAATCTGCAAAACTGATGGTTGAAACACTCTAAAACATTGAGACATATCAGTAAATTAATATAAAAAAAAGTTATTCTTAAATCTATAAATAACTGCAAAATATCAAGAATGCAACATCTGAAAAGACTGCAAAATTGTTTCTTCTCATTTTGCTTAATCTGCCTTAAATAAGTACTCAGTTGCTGGTGTCTTGAGATATTCTCAGAAGATTAGCAATTTAACAGAGCAGAAACACCTCTTGAAAATGAAGATACTCACCAGCAATTTCTCAGTTAGCAATGAGAAAAGTCAATCAGCAGTTCATATGATAGACAATGCTAAATGCATTGGTCTCTTTGAGCCAAAGCCACACAAGCTTTAGTCAACTGCAGCCTATAAGTGTTTTTAAGTGTACATGTTGAAGTTGTACAACAAAGAAAGAGTATAAAAGAAACCACAACTACTTTCAGTTTAACTGACTGGGTTGTCGCTGCATTGCAACATGTTTGCAGCCCAAATGCAGCACTTTGGGATTGTTGATCCCAAAGAAAGACAGAACAATAACCTTTTCACAAAGCCTCACAACTTTTTTGAAACTGGTGTTGTGTAACATGAAAATAAACCTGATGTTTAAGATGAGCATATTGGCACTGAGAAACATAAAGGACAGTATGACATATGACCCGCGTCCTTATTAAAACAGGTACAGACGGGGTGGTTGGTGGCGTAGTGGGTTAAGCAGGCACCCCATATACAGAGGCTATAGTCCTCACTGCAGTCAGCCCCGGTTTGGATTCAAACTGGATGACCTCTACTGCATGTCATTCCCATTCTCTCTGCCCTGTTTCCTGTCTCTCTTCACTATCCTATCAATAAAGTCATTAAAAGCCCCCCCAAAAACAAAAACAGGTACAGGCAGCCAGGTAGGAAGGGGGGACAAGGTTGCTGACCAGAGGGCAAACAACAAACAGAGAGAGATGAGAGAGGCAGGATAAACAGATACTGAGGGATAGATGGACATGCAGACAGCTGGACTGGATGGAGAGTTTTGGATGTAGGTAGACAAACAAACAGATAAAGGGAGGTCAGTGCCAGGTAACCAGACTGTTAGGGCTTATGATCTGCATACGTCACACACAGTGTGAGACAGGAAGACCACTCTCCTGCTCTGCAGCACTGCCACTGCTGCAGAGCAGGAGAGTGGTCTTCCTGTCTCACACTGTAACACACACACACATACACCAAAAAACCCCCCAAAAAAACACTCCCTCTTGATTCTCCTTTCCATCTTTCTTGGTTTATGTGCCTGAAGTTAGAGTGATTTATTTTGTTTCATTCTACTATCTTTAAAGCAGGATTTGTCAATGTCCTCACCTCTACCATTTTTGTTTTCACTGGCCATCTTCATCTCTTTTTGCTCCCTATCTATTTGTATTTCTTGCTTGTTAGTGGAATGACTCGTAACAAAAATTCAAGATGTTGTGTCTATCAAAGCGCATGCATGATTCCACAATGAGAAAGCAGAGATAACAGAAAGCAAAACAAACATAATGCCTTTAACTTCAGGTCAGCTTTAGAAATCTTGGAAATCCTGTGGAGTTTTTTGACAATGAGTGTTGCTACGGACAAATGTTTTCACAAGTGGGTTACCATTTTGAATAAGACGCTGCATTTAATCGCGTATCAAACGTTTAAGGTGTTTAAGTTCTCACTATATTTAGTTTATGTTCAATATAGTTAGATATGGCCAAAATAAAAGCAGTACCAGACATGAGCAAAATACAATGCGACTTCATTCCATTGGAATCAAGATCCTCGGTGGTGTGTTAAATGTGATGAGCGACAGAAGGAGGTTCTAACAGATCCTAATCCAGACACAGTGGAGAGGTAATGCGAATTACCTTCAGTCTGCTGGAACAAAATAACTTTATATTCCAAAGAATGCGCTACACCTAACAGCCACCCCACCTCAGCAGGTCAACTGTGCATTGGCTGCCATCTCACATCCGATATTTCTTGAGTAATGGACAAACATATCAAATTTTATTGTGTTGAAACTGAGGCGAAATCATTAGTTACTCAACTCTTATGGCTTCAACTGTCATAAAGACTTGTGAGAAAATATGTAATTTCACATCAGGTTTTACAAATTCATACATCGTGGTTTACATAATAATGTTTTAATGGAAAAAATAGGCAGCAAAACAAAGAAGCAGAGAGAGATAAAGTCAGATGGAGTGTGCATGTGAGGGTATTTCCAGAACATGTTGTATGTGCTGACAGAGATGTATGCTCACAGTTCCACTTGACAGATCGGCTTTTATAGTCCAGGGGATTTTATCATGCACACGTCGTTGAAGAGCGCACAACCCCCTGTTGGCGCTAAGCTAATTTCAGCTTCACTGACGGATATACAGCAATTCCACGAGTGTGCATGTCTGTGTGGCGTTTGCGGTGCAAAATTGACTTGACGCCCCAGAGAGGACCGCCACAGTTGGCAAGACAAGACTACTGTGCTCTGCACAAACTAGTGGCACACGAACAATTCAGAGGCAATGTGCTTCTGGCTAAAGCATAGATGCTAACCTGGCACTGTAGTAAGTCTGTGCCATCATTTCCATGTCTGAGCTACTTTACAGTGAGTCACAGCTGGAGGCAGAGAGAGCTTTCCTGCAATCTACCACATAAGAAGAGGAATGAAGCAGAATACAGATCACATTCTTACAGTTGTCTGTCAGAATAATAGTTATGCATGCTGGAAAGTGTCCTTTCTGTTTGTTAGATGAGAGGGTAAATATCATTTACAAGTCTGTTAGAGAAGAAGCTGGTATCAGAACACATAAGACCAAGATTAACAAGATTAATCTTAAAGAATGAATGTGTGGCTGGCATAATCTTCACTGATCTAAAAGATTTCCACGAGTTTTTAGGCCAATCAGGTATTTGAAGGAGAGGTGAGAGGGTGCTTTTCATGAAGTAAGTAGGGCTAATATATTATCAAAAGGATATTGACACATCTAGCAATTATGGAGCAATATTACAGTAGTGTTTGCTTTCCCCTGCATAATCTAAGTCCAAAATGTACTCTCCTTCTGGCTCTGTTAGGATTCAGCCAATTCCTGAGAAGAATATGCGGCTCTGTAACAATTTTGTACATGAAAAGGCTGCACTGGATTATAAGCCACGGGTGTCCATATTGTAATATGAGATATTTACACAACAAGATGTTACACGTGAGGATTTTTAAACTTTTAATTAAATGTGTATGGTAACATAAACAAATACATACTGCAAATGCTTTTTTCCCGAACAGTGCCTGTGACTCCAATGGTTTTAACTTAGCTACCTACCAGTAACGCACAAATACGTAGCGTAAATTTTTATTTTTTTTCGAACAGTGCCTGTAAGACGGCTGGTAAAAAAAATAAAAAATAGACAGTAGCCTACCAGGAAAAGTAATTGATTCTTCATCTTCCTCCTGCTAAAACCATCAAAGTAATTTTCAGTGTCCGGTTATCTCAACAGCCTCAGAACTTCGTCACTCACTTCAATCTCTTCATTGTCGCTCTCACAATCTCATCTCAGATTGATCGTCTTTAATTTAAAAGCTGCATCATATGCATTTCTTCATTTGTTTTCCATGTTGAGGGTGAGTACAAACGATTTACAATCACTTAGTAGTGATTTATCGTACAATTTCATTGGACCACTGTGAACTATACATTCATTTTATTGGTCTAATGTTACGAGGCAAAATGTTTTTAGCGGCATGAAAAAAAACAGAGAAAAAAAACTTAGCCACACCGTATTATAAACCGCGCCGCTCAAAGCCTGGGAAAAAAGTCCCGGCTTATAGTCCGGAATTTGCGGTAATTGCTAAATTACCACTTCCACAACATGTGTCTAACTTTACAAGTCTTTTGGATTTTTTACCTTTTTTTTGTTACTGCTGACTATGATGAGAGCGGTGGGAATGGTTTGACAATCATGAGGTTAAAATATAGAATCAGTTGGGATTAGAATACTTTTAACTTTTCCTTTAAGTTGTTTATAATATTAGAATCATGGTCGGTCGTTATAATTTACATTAAATATGCAGGACAGATGTATTTTATTTCAGTGTGCAGAATCTAACCACCTTGCCTTTCCTCTACACACAGTATAGCACATATCAGCCTTAAATGAGAGGACTGCAAGCCAATGACGCAGAAGAACAATTCAGCCAACATCACAAAAGGCTTGGAAATGTGAATCTCTTCCAGTTCACTGTTGACTTCAGAGTGCTGCTAACCACACCACACACCTGAAATAAAGAATGTAAACACACCCAAACGCTTTCATAGGGCAAGAAAGGAAAAAGAGAGATGAAAAGAATGAGAAGAAAGGGAAATAGAGTGAGAGACTAGAAGAAAGGGAGAGAGTTAGTGCTGTCCCTTGGTGTTCATAAAGAGTATGAGCAATTAAAGCTGTGGATTCAGAGCTGCAGAAACTTCCTTGAAGGTCTTGGCATTGGCTCAAAGGATATTCCTCCTCCACAATCACACACATACACCGACCTGTAACCCAATCTAACCCTTCAGCAGCCTCCACCAGCCCACAGTAACCCACCCTAGCTCACATTCACATGCACAAAGCCATCCTACCCAAGCCTACACCTTAAACTTATACCAACCCACACTCACCGAGTCATTACACAATATTACCAGGCAGACAAACACACACGCACGCACACACACACACCTAATTTAGTGCAGCCGCTTAGTAACAGGTGGGATATTTCTATCTTTACAAAAGTCTTAAAAATATATATCTTTTTGTCATTTCACCGTAAAAGGTGTTGAGAAAATACTTCCAATTCACTGACTCAGCCTCCATCAAGAACCTAGAGGTATATGATTTGGGGTTGTCTGACCACAAGGTTATCTCAATTGTCTTGCCATTTCTACTGCCCCTTTCTGGACCTAAGCGACAGAAAGCTATTCCCTAAACAATGACACAACAGACTTTGCAACAAATCCTCTACATCCTATTTCAACTGGACATATTCTAACTTTCCATCCTTGCTGCTCTGCTTCTGCTCCCAACTCCACACACCTAGAAAAAATAGTAGCTAAACTTTGTGATCATTTACATAGAAATAATCTGTTTGAAGAGTTTCAGTCAGGATTCAGAGTGCATCATAGCACAGAAACAGCACTGGTGAAAGTTACCAATGATCTCCTCTTAGCCTCTGATAGCGGACTTGTTTCTGTTCTTGTCCTGTTGGATCTCAGTGCTGCATTTGATACGATCGATCACAGCATTCTGTTACAGAGACTTGAACATGTTATTGGGATTAAAGGAATTGCATTAGGCTGGTTTAAGTCATATTTGTCTTTACCCCTAAAGACAAACACCGCTCTGCTCCGTTTCGCATTACTGAATGCCCACTCCATTGCTAACAAAACTTTTATCCTAAATGATGTTTTTATTAGCGAGCATTTGGATTTTATGTGTTTGACTGAAACTTGGCGACGTGAGCTGGACCACACTGCTTTGAATGAATTATGCCCTCAAAACGTTTCCCGTTTCTCCTTTTATTATTGGTCATAATAAAACAAGCCGTTTCCCGATTTTGGTTTTTCAATATCAAAAGGAAAATCGGTTGGCCGTCATATACACGGACCAATCCATCCCTGGCCGAGGGGCTTGATGCCCGGTTCAACCCACCGCCTCGACCCACCTTAACGCCCTGCTTGAAGAGTAGGGAGAGCTGCTGGCAGCGACAGATGAGTACTCTAAATTAAATTAATCCAACCTATTGATTTAAATTGTCTTCGATTTCTGAATGCGCGGCCTTGGTAAACGTTGTTATTTTTTCATTGTAGGTGAGGAAGTGGATGAGAGGGTAAATATAATTTACAAGTCTGTTAGAGAAGAAGCTGGTATCCAGGGAGGGGGGAAAAAGCCAGACTCGAGCAGTATTTTCAACAACTTTTCGGCCTGCACTATCAAAGATCAGTGCACTGATTACTGACTTTCTTTCTTTATTTGCAAACACCGCAAATTCTCACCATGCAAAACCCAATGCAAATTGATCAAATTGGGCAAGCGTTTACTTGGCCTTCATCCTGCCCATGTCGATGCCCTATGTTTTTACACACAAACCAGGATCGAAGAACAGAAGCTGTGTCTGGACAAGACTTTGATGGTGGTGAATAGGTTTGCAGGTCCATGCCTGCGTTGTTTTCCTCCCTTGCAGTATTTTTTTTTGCACTGATGTGGGCGAAGTATACCATAAGGTGTAGGCCTATCATAAATGAATGTTAAAGCTGATTTACAGCTTTTTGTTGATATTCCTGATATTATGTGTGATTTCTGATTTCTATGCATGATGCTGTTGTCAATTATTATAGATTGTTGCAAAACATTCCCTCCTCCTGTGATTTTGTTGATGACGGAAAAAATATGAATGACGTCATCAGCGACTAATGACATCGACTCGACTCGACTTTCATCACATTAGAGTCGACTTTAAAAAATCTGAAGTCATGCAACCCTTACTGCTCACCCACAAATGCCTCAATGGACACGCACCTCATTACTTACAAGAACTCATCACTCCTCAATCCTCCACCCGCACTCTCAGATCTGCAGACAGCCTCCTCCTCCGAGCTCCCAGCACCAAGCTCTCCACCATAGGAGACCGAGCCTTCTTCTCGGCGGCACCTCGCCTATGGAACAGTCTCCCTATCCAGCGGAGGGCTGCACACAGTCTGGAGTCTTTTAAAGCTGGCCTAAAAACCTTTTTATTCAAAAAGGCCTTTGACTGCTGACGTGACTATGATCTGTGTATTTTATTATTTTTTCTTTATTATGCTTTTAACTTGTTGCTTTTACCTTGTAGTACTCTGAGATCCCTGATGAAGAGTGCATTACGAATAATATTTATTATTATTATTATTTTTATTATTAAGTGTTCATTTGTATGACAATTGGGGTGACAGTGGCTCAGATAATGGAGTGGTTGTCTTCCAATCACAAGATCGTGGTTTAGTCCCCATCTCTTCCACATTTTGAATTGTCCTTTGGCCAAACGCTAAACTTCCACTGAACTCTCACTCTGCCCCCGATATGCTCATCGGTGTGTGATTAAAGAGGACAAAAAGCACAGAAATGTTAGATGAGTGTATTAGAGAATCAGAAAAAATATATAAAGCAGAAGCTCTGCAGAAGCTATATAAGATTAAAAAGTCTCACAGAAGAGTGGAAAACTGACCATAAAGTTGAGAAACAAAAGTTGCTCTCACTGTGGGGTCATTCATTTCTTATGGCACACAGGAATCTGCCACTTAGCAGTGGTGTCATGAATAATACATGCACTGAGTTAATTAAAAAAATGTGCTCATGTAGTTATTGTATCATCAATAATATATAAAGAGTGCTTGTCCATATAGTCTTAAACAAAACACAAAGCATAAAAAAAACTGCAAAAAGAAATAAATAGAATAACATCTCCAGTAACTGCAGATAACGACATACAGTTAGACATGCATACAATTAAACACGTTTTTTTTAGAAACTTGTTTGATATTCTTAGATGATAGAACTGTTCATGACACAAGGTTACAGAGGGTTCACAACTTGACCTTAGAAGGTGGGCAAGAATTTAGCTTTAAAACTTAGAGGACATACATACATATGGTGGGCTCTGTGAGTGAATCAGTTGGCATTGGAAGCTAAGTCAGGTGTCCACAAACAGTACTGATCAAACTTTGGATGTACCCATGTAGACAGTTTGAATGAATAACTGTGTCAAATCGTTTGACTGACAATATACAGGACACACACACACAGAAGGGGAATAAGAGGTGCTACAGCGGGTGTGTCAGATCAACCTTTGTTATGTGGAAAATTCCCTGACTTTCACCCCTTCCTAAGCCAAAGACTATATACCCATGTGGAAACAAGGTAAAGTGATCGTCTACTGTTGATGTTGGCTGATGGTACTTTTTATTCATTTAGTCTGCAAACAACTAAAGGCAACTGACCAAGCTGAAAGTGACCGACAGGAGGCAAATTAAAATGAAAATCAGCCCTGCAGCAGCAGTCTTAAGGATTTGTCTTTTGGGATGTATCCATTAAACTTCTTACGACAAGTTAACTGTGATACATAAACTCTCACCTTGTCTGTATAACTACACATAACACAAAGTAAACTCCAATGTTGTTTGGTAAATTGTCATTTTTTTAACCTTGTATCCCCTCACAGGAGTGTGAGAGACATTAAAGAATGCCAACTAGCAGATTTTCTTCCCTCCTGATTTAAAAATCTTGCTTATGTCCTGATGGCAGGAAGATGTCATCTGCTAATTTACTTTTCTGAGGCATCAGCAGTACTAGTTAGAGAGGGTCGGCAAGTTCTTCTTGATACAAGACTGAATTAAATATTTGTATGTTTATTTGTATGCCACCTGAATTCTGATCTGAGCACTACGTGCATAAAGAACCTATAACATCTCCATTTGATGACTGAAAGCCTGTATTAATCACCATTCAAGGCATGTATACATAAGTAACAAATGATTTAGGACATAAATGAGCTGGAGGACTGTGCAAAGAAAATTCAGCTGCACACAGTGAAAACACAAGCGGTGCCAGCTTAACTGGAGAAATTTTGCAGCCAGTCTTGCAGTGCACCTGGAGCACAGTGGGACACAGGGTTGGATGAGACCGATTACATTTTTATATGTGAGGTAACGACTGGCAATCGTGCATCTAAAAGAAATCACAACTTTTTAAAACAGCAAATTAGTAAAGTACCTGCCCATTTTCTTCATGGAAGAAAAAAATGACCACTACAAATCTGTTTCACAGCAGGGAAGTTGTTCCAAGTTTCAAACCAACACACTTTCTGGAATTCCCATTCTCTGTTGGAATCCCTGATCTCTTTGTTAACTAGCATCTCCTCACGCAGAGAACCAAGTCATTCTCCCAGAGAAACACCTGCCATCCTCTTCCTATTTTTGCCATCCATTTACGAATCCAAGAGTTTCACTGTAAATAAATTACCATTTTACTTACTTGTCTTCCTCAGTCTTTGTTGGATCCTACCTGAGTACGCAACCCTAACAAAAAGGTTCCATAGAGGAGATGAAGTCCTGACCTCTAAAAAAAAAGCACTAAATTACATTAAATTGTGAATGGATGACACAGCAGATTTTGGTCAATTTTGCCAATACCCAGCACCTGTAAATACACCCAAATACAGTAAACAACAACAGGTTAAAGTAAAAGGTGGGAAAAAAAATTTGACGCACATGAATTGGTAATTTTGTGTCAAAGCCTTCTTCTTGGCATGAGACAGACCTCTGGCTGATGATGGCTTGGTGCTGTGACTCACACAGCAGGACATAGTTCTGAAGCCAACAATTCATCTTGACAAATGTTGCTTTCTGTTTCAGGTTTTGACAGCGTGGATCACTTATAGATGACTGAGGAAATGTTTAGTAACATTGCTTTTTTTTTTTTTAAGGCTACACAGTCATTTCAGCTGGTACTTTTTGAAAAAATAAAAAAAGTGCACTCTATTGTCATCCCCAACTAATTATAAATAAATTAAAGAAAGCAATAAAATCAGAGGACAAAACTGGCACTGTGAAGCTGTTCCAACCGACTAATAAGGACATGGCAATAATAAGTCCATTTGCTGACTTTGTAAAAGAGAAGCTGCTCTACTCTTGAATGTCAATACACCTATGCTGCCTGCCTCCAAAGAGAGGCTGCAAAGTCCCCAGAAAAGAATGGAACTACCCTAACTAACTGCCAAGCCAACATTCTCTAAACTCAAAAAACTTAAAATAGTTAACTGCTATATGAGGAATTATCTAAACACAATCATGAGTATTCAGTAAGTTCTTGAGGATTAATCTCCCAATCTCAACCCAATGAATTTTTTACTTGCTGAAGAAAAAAGCAATGGCTTAAAAACCAACAAACACACACACACACACACACACACACACATATATATATATATATATATATATATATATATATATATATATATATATATATATATATATATGCTCAAGATAAGGGAGTCTGCTGCTTTAGTTTAGGCCATGCCTTGTATTGTACCTTGTGTCATATAAGGGTACAACACTTGAGAATTGCAGCGATAAAGATTAAACCACATTTCATCATTAATTAAATACTTCTAAGTGAAGAGTCTAGCTTATTAGCCAGTTTAATTTTCTTTTACAGCACCCAGAACTTTTTCTATGTAGTCTTTGTATTCACAGAGCAGCTCAAGTCCTATCTAAGGCAGACCGTCTTAAACTTTCCTGGCCTATAAGCCAAATTTAATCATCTGAATATCGCCCTGGGACCCTGGCTCATTAAAATGCAGTGGTAAAGTCATCATGTCTCTGGAATCAGGTCGTCTCTCAACTCCCGGTATAAGCCATTTCTGTTTTAGACTGAAGACAGAGATGCTCTCTAACTCTGTGTTCTCCAGCTAAATTCTCTTCGAGTTCAACCCAAGTTCATTCCACTTTGTGACTTTTTTTTAAGTTGTAGCCTATGGCCTGTACAGCCTAATCTCAGTCTGCATCAATAATGCAGAGACCACAGCCTGTTAACATCTCAGCCTTTAGCAAGAGGTCTGCTCGACAACACTGTGCTCAAACAAAAGCAGGCTGAGGATGTCTCAGACTGGCACCATGAGAACATGAGCACTGAAACCTGGTCTATTTTAAGAGCAAGAACATGATTCTCTTGCACACACACACACACTATGTAAAAATATAATGGGAAATATGGATGAGAAGATGAATACACTGCTGCTGTATAACCAGTTGTACACACTCTGGGACAAAGCCACATAAATTAATTGTGTGCAGTGTGCAGTATATGAGTGTGCAGCATGTACACACACATAGGCATAATCAGGGGTGTGTGTACTAAGTGGCTCATGTGGCCAGTCTATTAAATTACCACACAGAAGCAGAGCAGCATGCAGTATAGTATTCCTCAGGAAGCCACCTCTCACCCTGCTGCATCTCATCATCACAATGTTGGGAAACATGTCAAGCTGCCAGATGAGAACCTATCAAACTATTCACAAACTGAACACAATTTTGGTCTATTCCATCCTTACTAAGATGTTATCTTTGTTTCAATGATATTCAGGGTCTGCAGCGCTAAAAAGCTATACAGCTATACATGACAAGTGCATGCAAATCTTTCATTTGAGCAAAAAGGAAAACCTTCTGAAGAGGATTCTTTTAGGGTAGTAGTACCATAAATGTGAAATGTGTATCTCATTCGGCAGCAATTTCTCCCATGCAGAGCTTTCACTGAATTATTAAATCACTACTTATGTTTTGCAGTTAAATTAATATGCAAACAAGGACAACTCAAAACACTCGAGCAGTAAGCGAAAGCACTTTCTGAACATACAATTTATGTTTTCTGTGAAACACATTTAGAATAACCCCATTATCAAATTGCTATCTCCAGCACTTTTTGGCTGTTTCAAGAGCTTCATAACTAATTAATCAACAACTTAATACGTTAGTTTCTGGACTGCTTCAAACCAGTAAGCATATGACACGAGATAAAAACTAATAATTTTGTTAATCTGACCAAAGCTTGACTTTTAAAATGCGAATTAGCTTGAATTGGAATGCATCTTTGAGGTGTCATTTTGAAATGATTCGTTGTAATTTGGCGATATATTTAAAAAAAAAAAAAAAATTAATTTAATTGAATTTAATTGAGCTCGACTCAAATGGGCTTAGGCATTCCGCACATGGTCAGCACCATCAGACAAAATCACCATTCACGTAACTTAAAGACAATGTCTGTGCTGTGAATTTGGCTATACATACATGTATATTGATTTCCCATAGAGACAAAATAAAGCTAAGAACAATTCTGCTCAGAAGATTTAATCGAAATATGATAAAACATAAAAAAGAAATATATATTAATTGAGGGCTTGCAGACGAGAGTAGGGACTTAGTTGGCATTTAACCTCACCGCACTAAAAGACCTAGATGCACAACACAACACAAAGCACGTTTAAATGGTGATAAAAAATAGTGATATATCACTAGTGGTATATCATTCCAGCATGTATAGGCTAGCTAGATGACTAACAAACTAACCTAACAATAGTTTGACTCTTTAGTCCTTTTAGATGGTGAAAATTCATTCTTCTTCTGTCTCCGTTTTTGACTTCTTATAGGCTTTGCTAGTCTGAGAGCACTCACTGCTGCTGTCTACCACAGGTAAGACAATAACTGCTCATGAGTACTTCACATCACCTGCTTGACTGCTCTCATTTTCCGTACAGCAGTCATGTTCATAAGTTCCTATTGGACGTTTTTAGAGAAGCCATACAGTGCAGGTTATGTAAAACATGAGACACTGGTTACTGATGTGAACTCAGTGACCTTTCAAGCTGATCTTG
This sequence comes from Leuresthes tenuis, assembly GCF_036924035.1. Lineage (NCBI taxonomy): Eukaryota > Metazoa > Chordata > Actinopteri > Atheriniformes > Atherinopsidae > Leuresthes > Leuresthes tenuis. Next base: position 31,218,828 of record NW_027325364.1, read on the forward strand.
TTGTTGTGAAAAAAATATTTAATTTGTTACAGCATCTTATGTTAAGATCACTGGGTTACCTCAGATGGCCTTTTGAGGGCACCCTATGATTAAGATGAACATTTAAGAGCTATAGCACTACTATACAATGTATCTAGTTACTAAGTAGTCAACTTTTTTTTTTTTTTTAAATCAACTTTTCTACAACCACATCCTTATGAATCAATCAAATGCCAGTTCTGAGTGTGACGTCTCAATCACTCTCCAGTTAGTTTTTTTGCTCAGTCAGGGTGAAACAAATGGCACCTTTACCACTGTTAACACAATTAACTCCAGTAATCTCACACAATTCCTAATGTAGATTCACCCACATTCAGTCTGTGCACAAGTCTAGTCAGCCATATCTGAAAAGACCTGAGGACCTTTTGGATATTTGGTAAGATATGCAGTAGCACTGAGTCAAATGTCAGCTGTGCCTCTGTCTTCCAAAAAAGAGGATCCCTAATCTTCAGCTACTGCAGAATTCAGCCGCATGAGTGCTGACGAGGACCAGAGGGCGGGGCAAATTACTCCAGTTTTAAAATCGCACCATTGGCTCCCCGTACGCTTCAGGATCAATTTTAAGGTTCTTTTACTCGATTTTAGATGTCTTAACGGTCTTGGGTCTTCTTACTTATCAACCCTCACGGATCCTGAGGTCTTCCAGCACTGGCCTTTTAATCATACCACGTGTTCGATTGAAAACACACAGGGAGGCGGCTTTTAGTTATTATGGCCCCTGATTGTGGAAAAGTCTGCCGGAGAACCTCAGTGCCGCAGAGACTGTTGATGTTTTTATAAAGAGTCTCAAGACTCACCTTTTTAATCAGGTTTTTATTTTATTTTTTTGATTTCCTTTATTCCTTTTAATCAAACTTTTTATCATATTTAATTTTTGTTCTATACTATTCTAATTATATGTTTTAACTACATGTTTTAGTTAGACGTTTTAACTACATGGTTTAATTTCACGAGCTGAAAAGCATTTTATCTATTTTGTTAATTATTATTACTATATTATTATTATTATATTTTACTCCTTTAGTCTTTCAGTTTTTAGTTCTAGTGTTTCCTCATGGGGGCCTACCACACTGGGAGCGGCTTTTGGTCCACTAACGGGGGTGCTGTCCTGTGGACTGCTCTGGCCCGGGTGGCTGGAGGGCTCTGCACCTTGGTGTGGGGCCTCGTGTCTGCCCACTGTCTCTGTGGCGGCGCTCCCTGTAGTCGTGGGCCTGGAGCCCTCTCAGTGTTGTCGGCCCCCAAGGGTAGCTTTTTCCTTGCCTTAGGCCTCGATGCCCAGCCATGTCTCTGTCTAATAGGTGCAGTGTGTCTGAGCTTGTGTGTGCGTACGTGTGTGTGTGTGTGTCTATATGTTTCTGTGTCTCCCTGGGTATTTATGGGGGTGGGAAGGTTTATTTGTTTTGTCATTGTTGTTCGGTTCGATTCCCACTTTCGCCACTCAAAAACAGATAGGCTTACCCCCATGCTCCCTGAGCACTGGATTGGCTGCCCACCATAGTGAATGGCTTCTATCTCCATGAGTGTGTGACCCTGTGCATATGCATGTGTATGTGTGTTCAACAGGTGCCAACCTGGATGGGTCAAATGCGGAGAGTAATTTTGTGTGAATAACATGACAATTTAGTAATCTTAAATTGCTTGAGAGAAATTGTGGTATTAAGCTGCTTTCAAAAACCTTTTGAAGTTGCTGTTGAAAAGATTCAAATAAAAAGTGAGCCTGCAGCATAAATATGATTAACTTTTCTTGATTTAATATACAACAGCATGACAAATCTTTTTTTACATAAACGATTACATGACATGGCTATAATATCAACAACTGGCTAGAGCCATGCATGTGTGTGTTTGGGTTCAATAGTCAGACATAAGTGTGTGTAAGATAAAGAAGGAGTGTGGGAGTTCAGGTTGAGGCTGATCTGTCAGCGGCAGACAAGACCCGTCAAGTCTCACTACTCTGTCGAACACACACTCAGCCTCTTGCCTCGGGAGGTGAGAAGCTGCTAATTGGCAAGGGCAAAAAACACACACTGACTGACAGTCAGGTACAGTCAAACACACAGGCTAGTAAGAACAATGAGACAGACGGATACAGAAGTCTGGCTCCGCGAGGCACTTTTGCTGGGTGTCTGCTTTGCAAAACTCAACCTGGCAGACAAGAACACATCACTATAGCTAAGAATACACACTCTTTGTCAGCTGACTTTCTCCTCAACTGTCCCTTTTGGATATTTTTTCATGATTTGATGGTTCTATTCACCTATAAATTAATAGGTTTTACCTGTGCAATATAGCCTGTGCACAGAGCCGACATTAAAAATACAAAAACTCTCACTCTCTGTTGTTTGATTTAAACTAGGGATACACTGATCCGATATTTGGATAGGGTAACGGTACCGATATTGAAGAAAATTCGAGATTGGGTATCGGTTACAATGGGCCGTTCCATATCGCTGATTTAAAAAAAAAAAAATAAATTAGTTAATAAAAATTCCCCCTTGTCCTGTCCAGCATTGGCACTCATTCAAGGGCCTTCTGCCCCCTCTAGTGGTGAAAAAAATTAAGTTGGGACTACCTCGGATTTTTTTTTAGTTTTTACCAAGCTGGAGAAGCTATTGTTTTATTGATATGCTTTTCTAATAGATGTTTAATTCCCATTTGTAATAAACTATATAAAGAGCTGATTGCTATTTATTTTGAAAGTCCACCAACCAAGCTAGTGAAGCTATTGTTTTTTTCTAATATATTTTGTAATAATAATAATATTTTGTTTTACGTTGGATTTTGAATCCCTAATTGCTCTGACTGAACCAGCTACACTTGTTATATTTTTATGGTTAAGATTGTTTGCACAATTATCAAACAAAAAAAATAGCAAAGAAATGTTTAAGTCAAGTCTGACGTTGCCTTGCACAAAAGAATGATCCCAGTCTTTTCCACACAATGAAACTTACCGTTTGTTACCATAATTCCACGCTGTTTTTCTGTATCGTATTGGCAAGACTAATCATTAAAAAAAACGGATTGTATCAGGAGGCAAAAAAATCTGGATCGGGACATCCCTATTTTAAACATAGAATTAATTCAACAACAGACTGCTATTGTTATCAATAGCATCTACTTCATAGATGCAATTTTCATAATTATTTTTAAATGACAACTATTTACAAAGCAATAATCTTACATTAAGTCAAGTTTCAAAAAAATAGGAAACCCTGGCCTAAGCATCAAGTGCCAAATCTATTTAAATGACAAAGTATAAGAAGAACATATACAAATGGGAATAAATATACAAGTTAGGTATGTTAGTTCCTTAACTGTGTTCGTAAAAGTAGTGTTTTTGTAAGAGATAACTCTTAAGGCAAAGAGGGACACCAGCACTCTGATAGTAACTCGTAGCTTGTAGTACCACAACTGAAAAGAGTCTGGACTGACAGACTTAAGCAACTTATATGTGATTTGGGCATTTTAGGTCAGTGGAATTCAAAGAGTAATGGTCCATGACCAGATGGATTGTTGCATACTGGACTATTTGCAGGTGTGAGATAATCATGACCCTAAACAGGAGTAGGGTGGTATAATGAGTCAGATGACATGACCAAGAAATACATGCAACAATGTAGGGGGAACAAGATCATCAAGTATGACACCAAGGTTGCTTTCTTGGGAAGACAGCTAAAGCACTGATTTTTGTTGAATAAGTGTTTGATTGATTGATTAGATGAGATGATCAGCAGATCAGTCTTACACCCCTTTTCCACCAAATAAGTTCCAGGGCTGGTTCGGCGCCAGTGCTTGTGCTGGTTCACAGCTTGTTCAACTTGCGAACCAGCTAAGAACCAATTTGCTTTTCCATAGCTCGGGGTGCTAAGGGGAGCCACGTCATTACGTCACCGTATACGTCAGTTACGTCGCTGCACCTTGGCGCAAACATCAAAGCAACAACAACACAGAGAAGAAGAAGATTTTTTTTTTTAACAGCACTTTATTTACTCTTTGTATCAAAACACATTTCACAACTTACTTAACAATAAAAGGATCAATCAATTATTTTAGAAAATGTGCAAATTGCAGTTCTTCTTCAGCCACCTGGCATAAAATCCCCTCATGAGCCCAGTGATGTGCAAATTCTGCAATGTTGCCGGTGACTCTGTGGAAGCAAAACTCCAGCCTCAGTCTGGCTTTAACGTTGTACCTCCACAGAGTCACAGCATCCAGGGTCGATCCTCCCTGCAGTTTGTCTCTGCGGGTCAGATAAATGGACAGTTTGGCTTCGCCTACGAGAAAATTTAAAAGTTGACATTTTTGTTTTTCAGTTTTTCTATATCTGACACCACAAATAAAACCAGGGACAGTAAAAGTAGCACCAAATAGGTTAAAAACACGAGTTAAAACGATAAAAAACTCTGTTAACCTATTGCACTCAGTAAAAACATGAAAAATGTTTTCGGGCAAACCACAGAAAGGGCACTCGTTTAAAACACTGTGAGTAAAAACAGATAAATAGGCATTTGTGGCTATGGCACCATGTAAAATCCTCCACTGGAGATCTCCAGTTCTCTTTTTTATTGGAGGTTTATATAGAGTTCTCCATTGTGGGCTCAGTCCACTCAGCCTTTCCGTCCACACACTCTCAGCTCTATTGTTCAGTTTAGTCCTGTGGAAGTTCTTCACACAGTTCATGTACAATGTCTTTTTATCCGCCTTGTGCAGGCTTAGTTTGTCCTCTCCGCAGACTTTCAGCATCGGGCCGCTGAGCTCTGTAAATGTTGGTTCCAGGTCTATCTCCGGGTACTGGTCTGTGGCGTCGGGTTCGGCCTCTCCTCTGCCGTACCTGAGGAGAAGGTCTTTCTCTGTCTCTGTCAGCCTCTTCCTCCATAACTCTAGGCTCCTCTCCATCAGGCGGACAGAGCGCACCCCCAGAGTTGAGCCCAGCGCCCGGCTGCCAGTCAGTGCAGGTCCTGCCGCATCCACCAGTTGCCTCAGACAGATGATCTTTGACCTGCACAGCGCCCCCGCCAGCCCAGGCACGTTGCTGCAACACACATCAAGCCTGGCACCACATATCAAAGGCTCTTTTAACAACCAGTACAGAGAGTCACGCTTCCCGCTCACGTCATGTTTAAACATCGCCCATGATTTAAAACTACTCTGATAAAAAGGAGGCAACCCACTTACTTTTAGAGAATTAAAATCAGTTAAAAACAGAGCAGCATCCAGCCCCAGGTTGTTGACACGCCTGAGTATGCAGCTGGCCACATCCCACCACACCAGATCTTCAGGTCCAGTCAGATACCTCTGAATGAACTGGAGCCTGAAGGTGGCTGTCCTGCTAGCCAGGTGGACCAGGCCCTGGCCCCCCTCATCTCTGGATAAAAATAACACACACTGTGGTACCCAATGAAACTTATCCCAACAGAAACTAACCATCTTTGCCTGGATCTCCGCAACGAGGCCCGATGGAGGGTCCAGGCAGGTCAACCTGTGCCACGATAAAGAGGCCACCAGGTTGTTCAGGACCAGCACCCTGCCTCTAAATTACATTTTACCGTGGAGCCATTTCCACTTGGCTAGTTTGCTGTCGACCGTTGTGTTGATGTTGTCCCAGTTTTTCTTTGTGAAGTCATTGTTGCCCAGATAAATACCAAGGTATTTTAAACCTTCTTTTTTCCATGTTAGGCTTTGAGGGAGAACTGGGAGGCCTTCACGCCACTCGCCAACAGCCAGGGCCTCGCTCTTCCTCCAGTTCACCCTCGCAGCCGACACAACAGAAAATTTCCCAACAACAGAGTTTAAAATGTTCACATCCTGTTGGTCCTTGATAAAAACAACAACATCGTCTGCATAAGCAGATAAAACAACACGGCTGTTAAAACCAGGTAAAAACAGGCCTTGAACAGATGATCTTATCTTCTGTAGGAGGGGTTCCAGGGAGAGTGCATAGAGCATCCCAGACAGTGCACAGCCCTGCCGGACGCCTCTATGCACCCTAAAAGGAGCACACAAGCCACCATTAAACTTCAGCACACTCTCATTGTCACTGTACAACACTTTGATCTTGGCTATAAGACCTGCGCTGAACCCAAACCTCTCCATGACCTTCCAGAGGAAGCTGTGTTCAACGCGGTCAAAAGCCTTTTCTTGATCTAATGAGATCAATCCAGTGTTTATGCCTAATAATTGGAGACCTCCAAAACATCCTGAATAAGGTAGATATTATCTACCATAGACCTGCCGGGTACACAGTACGTCTGGTCCCGGTGGAGAGTCTGCTCCATGGCTCCTCTCAGCCTGTTGGCTAAGACCTTGGACAGTATCTTATAATCTGTACAGAGGAGAGAGACAGGACACCAGTTTTTGATGTCTTGTAGGCAGCCGGTTTTCGGTAAGAGGGTGACTACCGCTCTCCGGCAGGACAGCGGCAGTGACCCAGACACCAGGCTTTCCTCAAAGACATCCAGGATGTCTTGGGCCATGATGTCCCAGAAAGCCTTATAAAACTCCACAGTGAGTCCGTCTATGCCCGGAGCCCTTTGCCCCTGCATGCTCTGCAGCGCGGCGTGCAGCTCCTGTGGGGTCAGTGGTTTGTCGAGCTGCGAGTTGACTTCTTCAGACAGCTGAGGAAGTCCACCACAGACTTCCTCCATCAGCTCTTCGTCCTCCTTGTGCTCACTCTTGAACAGCAAGGTGAAGAACTCGACAGCTCTTTTCCTTATAAGACCCGGCTCTGTCAGCTCCTGTCCTGTCTCCGAGAGCAGAGAGTGGATCTGTCTCTTCTGCCCTCGTCTCTTCTCTAGTGTGAAGAAGTAGCTCGATGGAGCGTCCATCTCCCTGATGTCTTGTACCCGGGACCGGACCAGTGCACCCTGTACTTTAGTGTCCAGCAGGTCGGCCAACGCCGTCTTTTTTGACTTTCAATATATCCTCGATCTCCTGTGGACTCGCTCTCACACTCGAGATCCACAATATCAGTCTCCAGATCTTTGATAGATCTGTGAATGTCACGTGTGACATTGAGCGTGTGCTGTTGACAAAGAAGTTTAATCTGCACCTTTCCATGGTCCCACCACTGCCTCAGACTGACAAATTCACTTTTCCTCTGTCTAAAATCATTCCAGTAAAAGTTTAAAACCTCCCTGAAAGATTTATCAACAGTTAAAACAGAGTTAAAATGCCAATATGCGCTTTTGGGTAAAATATTCCTAATAAAAGCGCTACATAAAACCAGAGAGTGATCAGTAAAACCAACCGGTAAAATCTTACACGTTCTGACGACACTGACTCTGTGTTTAAAAGCATAAAAGCGATCAAGTCTGGCCGAGGAGATTCTGTTTTCGCTAACGTGGGACCATGTGTACTGTCTGCAGCTTGCGTGCATCCTTCTCCACACGTCCACCAGGCCATGGGAGGAGACCAGCTGCCTCAAGGCATGCTGGGATGCTGGATGAGGCTCTGCGTGGTTGCGGTCTAAAATGTCATTATCTGTACAGTTAAAATCCCCGCCCATGAATAAAAAATCCTCCGAGCTGCAGCTGTTTAAAACATCATTCAAGTTCTCCAGGAAGCGTTTCCTCTCCGTACCGTTGTTGGGGGCATAAATATTGATAAAAACCACGTTAAAAAGCTCAAAATGGGCTTTGACTAAAAGGCACCTCCCCTCCACAACGTGCCGAACCTCCACAGAGGTTGGAGCAAATTCTCGGGAGAATAGGAAGCCCACACCTCCACTGAGGTTGGTATGATTAAGATCAACTTAAGATCAACTCCCCTTCCCATTCTCTGCTCCACTCTGCCTCATTTCTATCATCACTGTGCGTTTCCTGTAAAAATAGAACATCTATGTGCTTCATTCTAGCTGTGTGAAATACCAGTGCCCTCTTCCTCTCTTCCCTGGCACCATTGACATTCAGACTTGCTATTTTAAAAGTGTCCATAATGACGACAGAGATGTTAAAATGCACAGTGAACACAAACAGTGAAATAAATAGAAATAAGATCCGTTGTTTATTTAACATTAAAGACCGAGCTGTTTCCTGACTTTGATCATTTGCTTCCGGAGCCTGTATATTTCCTGCTCAGTCAGGTCTGAATCAGCTCTTTGTTTAATCGTGGTTCTGGCTGAATTATAAAACCCCTGCAGGTCAGGGAAGTGCTGTTCTATTATGAGACCTTTCATGCCTTTGGTCTTCTGTAGGAAACCTTTCAGCATGGCAGGAGGATACATCTGAACAGCAGTCTGCTGGGTGTGAGACAGCACGCTGCTGCTGTCAGACACGCACCCCTCGCTGTCGCTGCTGTCAGACAGACAGGCAGGCCTGCCCTCTGCAGCACCCGGTGTGCCTGCCAGCCGTCCAGCCTTACCGCTGGCCATCACAATCACCACATTCTTTCTTTTGGTGCGCTTTTTCTGAGGAGCAGGACTCTCTCCAGCCTCACAGGCCTCCATCTCCTCAGCTTCAGCTACTGCACCCTCCTCGCACAACTCATTTACTTGTATTTCAGTGTCTTATGTCTCCAGTTTTTTACTTATTTCACACTGTTGATCTGCGACTTCGGACTCCTCACACAGTCCTCCGGTTACATTCCCTACCTCTTCCAACACACCTACATCCTCACCTGCCCCTTCCAACACACTTATTATTGGATGTCCCCCATCCACTTCACAACCAACATTACCCATCTCACTCCCCTCAACCGTTTTACCCACCTCTGTGATCAATTCACCCTCTTCTTCACCTACCTTATCACCTGTCACCTCCCCGGCCCGGAGCACCGCGGCCGGGACAGGCCCTGATCAAATGTCCCTCCTCACCACACCCAAAGCACTTTACAAACGATGATGTCGCGAATAGAATATATTCGAAATCATCTACACGGACACGGAAACGATGATCAAACACGTCCTCCTTGTTGTTGAGGATCATGTACAGCTGCCTTCGGTGAGACACCACGTGTCTCAGCAGGGGAGACTTGCAGCCTGACAAAACCTTCCTCAGTGGTGACACTACCTTTCCGTGTCTTGACAGTTCCTTTATCAGGAACTCATCACTAATGAAAGGGGGGACGTTTGATAGCGTGATTTTTGTGGCTGGCTGCGTTAACGGCAGCACCGGCTCAAACATCCCGTTCACGGTGATGCCTGTCTCCACCAACCTTTTAACGTGCTCCACCTTCTCCACAAACAATACCACCGCCTTATTCATGCGGGCAGCAGACTTAACTGCGCCGTGCCCGATCACCTGCCCCACGGCCAGCGCCACTTCTTCCACGCTGCACGGAGAGCCGGCACCAACCCTGATGCCGTGCTTCCGTGACAGCATGGAGAAGCCACTGGACGCCATTTTGGCCTCCCAGCAAAGCTGGGAAGCACACCAAACAAAACAACAAAAAAACGAAATTAAACTTTCCACACACTACACAAAAGACTCAACACCAACACAACTAATGAAACATTAAACAAATTTAGACAAAGATAGAGAAAAAAAGGTAAGAAAATCGCTTTCACTCTCAGTCTTTCTCTCAGCTCCACTTCCACACCTCTCACACGAAGAAGAAGAAGAAGAAGAAGAAGAAAAAGAAGAAGCAACAACAACAATGGATGACTTCACGTTTGTACAGCTGCTGCTTCTGGCTTTACAGTGCTTCATTGGGATCAGAAAATGGCAGATCTAACATGTTTGTGTTGATCGACAGGGTTTTGAGTGGATGCCGATTGCGTTCTAGGAGACAGGTAAAAACCTAATATCACTACATATCTACCACAGCGGTAGATATGAGCCTTCTTGCAGTCCGCTGATGTAAGTAGTTCTTTCCTCTAGCCCAGCCAACCATTTTTTTCTGTCCCAGAGCCAGTTCTTTGTCAGTGGAAACAGAAAACCCGGTTCCAAACTAAGCACTGGCCCCGAACCAGCCCTGGAACTAATTTGGTGGAAAAGGGTAGAGAGGTTTGGATGAACGTGGGGTTCCTTCATCCATGTGATTATGTTAGAAAGAAAAGCTGAGATTTTGTGCTGATTCTGTGGAGTCGTCTGACAACAGTGATAGGTACGAGGGCCAAAAAAGATGGTATTTATTCCAACGGCAGGATGCCCAATACCTTAGGGCAGGGGTCGGGAACCTATGGCTCACGAGCCAGATGTGGCTCTTTTGATGGCTGCATCTGGCTCGCAGACAAATCTTTAATTAAAAAAAATAAATAAATAACCTTAAAAATATAAAACATTCTCGTGTATTTCAATCCACTCATTTCCTACCGCTCATGTTCATGGTTTTGAGCGGCTTTTGGGAGGACAGCTGTGGCCAATCACAGCTGTCCTCCGGGACAACGGCAATTTTTATTGGACAATGTGTCACACGGGTCATTGTGAGGTCAGGAAGTAAACTTCCCTCCTTTTAGTCAAGGAGTCAGCTAACTAATTGCAGAAACCCTTTTGACGAAGAAGATGGCTAAAAGAAAAAAAGATGAGGAATATCGTACTTTTCAGCAGGAATGGACAGAGGAATTCGCCTTTGTGGAGAGAGCAGGTTCTGCATTGTGTCTAATATGCAATGATAAAATCGCATTGTTGAAACGGTCAAATATAAAACGGCCCTTCGACACACGCCATTCTACATTTGCATCCAAATATCCTGCGGGGGACAGCAGGAAAAAAGCATGTCAAGAGCTACTGTGCAGAGTGCAAGCTAGTCAGCAGCAACTCCGTGTTTGGACTCAACAAGGTGACTGGAATTCGGCTAGCTTTGCTGGTGCTTTAGCGATTGTGAGAAGCGGAAAGCCATTCACGGATGGGGAGTATGCCAAAACATTCATGGTTGATGTTGCCAATGAACTTTTCGACGACTTTGCAGATAAAGACAAGATAATCAAACGAATAAAAGTCATGCCTTTGTCGGCAAGGACTGTTCACGATCGTACCATCATGATGGCAGATCAAATTGAGGCAACACAAGTGAAGGACATAAATGCCGCACCATTCTTTTCTCTCGCTTTGGATGAGTCAACAGACATAAGCCATGTATCCCAGTTCAGCATCATTGCAAGGTATGTTGATGGTGACACACTACGTAAGGAAAGTCTTGCTGTTTTGCCTGTGAAAGGGACAACAAGAGGTGAGGATTTATTCAAGTCTTTCTCTGAGTTCGCTAAAGAAAAAAATCTACCGATGGATAAACTTATTTCGGTGTGTACCGACGGTGCTCCGTGCATGGTAGGGAAAAACAGAGGATTTATAGCGCTTCTTCGTGAAAATGAAAAGAGACCCATCCTAAGTTTTCACTGTATCCTACATCAGGAGGCGCTTTGTGCTCAGATGTGTGGCGAGCAGCTTGGTGAGGTGATGTCACTGGTCATTCGGGTGGTCAACTTTATTGTTGCCCGAGCTTTAAATGATCGCCAGTTTAAAACACTGCTGGATGAAGTTGGGAATAATTATCCTGGTCTGCTTCTGCACAGCAATGTGCGTTGGTTGTCAAGAGGGAAGGTGCTCAGCCGTTTTGCGGCTTGTCTGAGCGAAATCCGGACTTTTCTTGAAATGAAAAACGTCGAGCATCCTGAGTTAGCTAACACCGAGTGGCTAATGAAGTTCTACTATCTCGTGGACATGACTGAACATCTGAACCAGCTCAATGTGAAAATGCAAGGCGTTGGAAATACAGTGTTATCTCTTCAACAAGCAGTGTTTGCATTTGAAAACAAACTGGAACTCTTTATCGCCGACATTGACACATGTCGTTTACTACACTTTGAAAAACTGGGAGAGTTTAAAGATGCATGCACAACAAGTGACCCTGCTCAACATCTTGATCTTCAGCAGCTGGCGGGCTTCACATCTAAACTCCGGCAGTCATTCGCCGCGCGCTTTGGAGAATTTCGTGAGCGCACACGTCTTTTTAAGTTCATCACCCATCCACACGAGTGCGCGGTGGACAGCGCCGACCTGAGTTACATCCCCGGTGTCTCTGTCAGAGACTTTGAGCTACAAGCTGCTGACCTGAAGGCTTCAGACATGTGGGTAAATAAGTTCAGGTCACTGAATGAAGATTTAGAAAGACTTGCACGACAGCAAGCAGAGTTGGCGAGCAAACACAAGTGGGGAGAATTAAAAAAACTTCAACCCGTGGACCAGCTGATTGTCAAAACTTGGAACGCGCTTCCCGTCACGTACCACACACTGCAGCGTGTGAGTATTGCTGTATTGACAATGTTTGGCTCTACGTATGCATGTGAGCAGTCTTTCTCACATCTAAAGAACATTAAAAGCAACCTACGATCACGTTTAACGGATGGAAGTCTCAACGCCTGCATGAAGCTTAACCTCACCAAGTATCAACCAGACTACAAAGCCATCAGCAAAACCATGCAGCACCAGAAGTCACATTAATGGTAAGAAGTACTTTATTCATCATTTGTTAGCAACAGCATTAAAATCAAAATGCACACATTTACTTGTATTTAGTGTTAAATATATTGTATGGCTCTCACGGAATTACATTTTAAAATATGTGGCGTTTATGGCTCTCTCAGCAAAAAAGGTTCCCGACCCCTGCCTTAGGGCATCCTGTTAGAGAGATGGTGGGACATGTCATGGAAAGGATGCGTTTCCTTCCTCTGACAACAGCTGCAGAACCGTTTCACTAGATTGCACAATCTTAACATCGGAATGATTTGGATTAAGGAGGTTTTTCAATCTGAGAAATTTCACAAAACTACCGTTTCAATAGCCTTAGCCTTAATAAATATATTCTATTTATATATCTTTAATTTTGCTGAATATAAGCAGCAAAATTGGTTCTTCGAATGGATTCTGAAACATGCGATAGCAGCAAATCATTTATCATTTATGTGTGAATGAAAGTGCAATTGCAAGGGAAATTTAACAATGTAGTTTGTCACAGATGTCCTGCTCTTAGAGAAAGAACTGGCCTGGGATGGTGATATGCCTTCAAAAAAAGAAGAGAGGTTGTCACAGAATCGTGACTGAACTGCTGACGTTACTTTCTCTGCAGAGAAACTTAAGTTGTCAGCAAAGAGGTTTGTGGCTGTCACTTGTTGAGGATTAAAACTAAAGCCTAAGTTTTGAAGATGGAGAATAGTTCCCAAGAGTCTGTGGGAGGTGCTGATCTGATCATTGTAAAAAGCAGTTATGGCGGAAATGATGCTGGGCACCAAAGAGGATAGGAGTTGTGGGTAGCCCACAAGATCAGACATGACCAGACATGAGCTCTATGTAAAGCAGAGAGTCTACTTTATCGTTCATGCAACACTCAAAATGTTTAGTTTAACACATAAAACATGTGGTTTTAGTCAATAAGAAAGTTAAGGTTTTCTGTGAACAACTGAAATTAGTGTTGTGGTGTCGAGTGATTAGTGTTTAGTGATTAGTGATTGATTGAAGAGCTTTTTACAAGGGCCCGTGTGGACACATCCTGATAGCCCGCAGATAGTTTTATTCAGAAAATATTTACCAGTTTTATCTATTGTATAATTTCACAATATTTTACTAATATCAAAATGCTGATTTCATATTTTCAAGCACAGCTATCCGTTTATACACAAAAAGTGCAATAAATTAAAACAAATCTAACCTGTAGATTGGGCTGTGTGATCATAAGCAACAACCAGAGTCAAGAACATTTTTAAATATCAAAGCAGTAGTTTGCAGTTCACTTGAAAAGCAAGTTTTGTTTACTTTGAGTGTTTGGCACCAGAAACACCTTGAGCATCATCTGTGCTGAGTACAATATGTCATCAGGTCCAAAGATCTTCACAAAATATATCTGATTTAGTTGTTTATGGTTTAAAAGTTGTATCCTGTCAATCAGTATCAGCTGCAGTAAATGTAGCAGTTTGTTGAGTGACTATGGCTGAAAGTATGCAATAAGTTCTCCTGAAAAACATTTCAGCACATAATTGTAGAGGATTTGTATTTTTTCAGATTTGACAAAGCAAAGCAAATCTGAATTTGAGTATGTCGCTACACCCCAAGTCTCAAAAGACAATAGTCTCCAGCTCTGCTAGCTCAGTGACAGCTTGATGTAAACACCCCATAAAGCTTGTCAGCCACTTGCTAATGTTATGTCAAGCCAAATAACTTCACTCGTTCACTCGTTCAGACTCCAGCACAGTGAATTAATTTGAAATAATTCTCCATTCAAGGATGATAATAACTTATACATCTGAGTTGACTGAATAAGTTTTATCATGACATCTTCACATAGGGTACAAGAGTCAGCCAAGTTCAAACATCAGAAAAAGAAAAGATTTAAAGTCAAGCAGCAAACAGAAATGTCTGTTTAGAAGGACAAATATTGGTACTTGGTAGTACTTGGTATTCTCACTTTTCTGCTGGCTTCACCATTAATCATAGATGTTCTTTCATTGAACCCAACTAATCAAGCTTTACCTCAACAGCACGCCTCATCAGTGTTGCAGCAGAGGATAAAGATACAACATCACCTACTCCAGCTTCCTGTTTTGCTGCAGTGCACTCTGCTGCCACAGCCAAAGACTGACACAGCAGCCAAACGCATGATGCATGTGTGTGTAACAGAAAAAATAGCATGAAAATGTTTGCGTTTTAGAGTAGGCATGTTTTTTTTGGAGAAAGTGGGGTCACAGACTGGTAATAAGACAGAAATAAACAATTAGACTATAGCTTCAAGGATACTCGCTTAAGGGGTTCTGGACTGAAACTTTCAGGACAAGCAGTGGCACTGTAAGTTTCCAGAGGGCTTCTATACAGCCAGCCGGGCAAGGAACAAAACACAAACTCAACATCTAAATTCACAAAGACAGAAACTCCTGCCCTTCATGCAATTCATCAGTGAACAAAGCTCAGAATATGTAAACCCTATCAGAGGGCTCGGATAAAGCACAGCCGCTGTGTTCTGACACAGTACAGTGTCGCATGCACATCTGCAGTCCCATAGGGCTGTTAAGAGTTTCATACTTTGAGACATGGGTCTGTTGGGATTGTTTACAGATCTCACTTCACCACCACTGTCACTTTTGAGTGGTCAAATAATTGAAAAAATTATTTTAAAATGATTTAACCCGCATCTCTCTTTTTTTTAAGTCTTCAAAACAAACAGCTAAGGACAACGCAAGTAACAAATCACCACTTTTTCCCCCTTTAAATGTGAGGATGCTTGGATGCTGACATTTTTGTACCGTGGTCTTCATCCCACGCTCCAGGGTTGAACCTAACACACGGATCTGTATCAACACACTTCATGAAGCTACTCCACCAGTTCATCAAGTGCATTGCTCCCCTGATTAGCGTGACTAAACGTTGGGCAGCCTCTTGGCCTAAAATATGAGTGTCACCTCAGACTTCTAATCATATTTCGCAGCTAGATTGTTAATTCAAATCACAATGGACAAAACAGCTAACGACACAGAAGACACAGAACAAATTGTCTCGGTGTCGGTGACAACCGCAAACAAGGAGGTCATGACCATTGAGAGACGCAGCGTTACAACGAAGGGACAAACATAGCGGACTGGTGCTGTGATCCTTGCGGATGGATGAGTGCCAGAGTTAGCCTGTCTGATGGCTGCTCACTTAGCTTAGCTTAGCTCGGGGTCTGGCGCAGCTTGGAAAGCGGGTCAAACTGTACAGCAACTTCCACCATCAAACCCAAAGTCAAATTCCGACTGGACAGCCTGACTAGCGTTTAGCCACGACAGCTAGCATAACGTCAACATTCTTCTATCCGCCTACGACTACAGAAATATGCATTTTAAAGGCGCAAGTGTACAATAATTTAGAAAATGTCACAGGCTTCCTACCTGTAAATGCAGTGGTTCTCATGCAAACCCGCCGTGGCTCGGTATTTAAAAGTCTTGCTGTTGTGTTGCTGTTAGACGTCAAGTCCAACTGCACTACAGTGATGTCAGGGCTGGGAAGCAAAATAAAGCTCAGCTGTCCTACTGTACTGTGCACGGTGCTGACAGCCGGGTGGTAAATGGCGCTTTGTCGACACCTGCAGGTCACTTAACACAAGAAGCAGCCAGAGCACCAAAGGTTTGACACCTCAGCGTTTCACAGGTTGAACGGGTCAGGAAAGGGTACAATGAAGCATCCCAGCGAAGGAACGTTTACAAATTTGAATGCAAAGTAGATTGTGTTGTCATATCATAATCTAATGAAAACCAATTAATCAGTTTCAAAATAATCCAATTCATTCATATAAAGCCAATTCAAAAACAACATCCTCGCTAAGAAAACCAACATATTGCACCGAAACTTGTCTTCAGTCCAATCTCCCGTCCTGAGCGTGCCTGAAGCGACTCATTTTTAACAGGAAGAAACTTCTGTCAGAACCAGACTCAGGTAGGGTGGCCATCCGCCTCGAGCGGCTGGGGTTTGAGAAGACAGAAAAGAGGGAGGAAAAAACACCATAACACCATTCAAAGGATACCCGTTGGAACAGGGAAACACAAATTAATAACCAAAATAATATCACATCTACATAATATCATTTGAGAAATTAAACAGGGGGAAAAAGAGAGCAAAGTGAGGAAAGGTGTGACAGATGAGGTCCCCCAGCAGTCTAAGCCTATAGCAGCTTAACTATGGGATGTTTCAGGATCATCTGAACTATCCCTAACTATAAGCTTCATCAAAAAGGAAAGTTTTAAGCCTAATCTTAAAAGTGGAAAGGGTGTCTGCTTCCCGGACATTTACTGGCAGCTTATTCCACAAGAGAGGGGCCTGATAACTGAAGGCTCTACCTCCCATTCTACTTTTAGAAACTCTGAGAACAACAAGTAAACCTGCAGTTTGGGAGCAGAGTACTCTGTTAGGAAAATATCTTACAATTAGATCTTTAAGATATGATGGAGCTCAGTCATTAAGAGCTTTATATATGAGGAGAAGAATCTTAAATTTTATTCTGAATTTAACAGGGAGCCAATGAAGAGAAGCTAAAAATGGAGAAACATGATCTCTGCTGTTAGTTCTCATCAGAACTCTGGCTGCAGCATTTTGGATCAGCTGGAGGCTTTTCAGAGAATATGTGGGACAGCCCAATAATAAGGAATTACAGTAGTCCAATCTTGAAGTAACAAATGCATGAACTAGTTTCTCTGCATCACCCTGAGACAGGATGTTCCTAATTTTAGCAATATTACGAAAGGGAAAGAAGGCAGTCCTAGAAACCAGTTTTATATGTGCGTCAAATGATAAATTCTGGTCAAAAATAACTCCAAGGTTCCTCACTGTAGAACTAGAAGACAAGGAAATACCATCTAGAGTAACTATATAACTAGACGATTTCTCCCTGAAGCGCTCAGGTCCAAAGAGAACAACTTCAGTTTTATCTGAATTTAGAAGCAGACAGTTCTGAGTCATCCAGGTCTTTATGCCTTTAAGACTGACCAACCTATTGGTTTCATCTGGTTTCATAGACAGGTACAGCTGAGTATCATCAGCATAACAATGGAAATTTATGCCATGCTGTCTAATAATGTTACCTAATGGAAGCATGTATAAAGTAAAAAGAATCGGTCCAAGCACAGAACCCTGAGGAACTCAATGACTTACTCCAATGTGTGAGGAAGATTCTTCATTTACAAGAACAAACTGGAATCTATCAGATAAATATGACTTAAACCAGCCTAATGCATTTCCTTTAATCCCTATAACATGTTCAAGTCTCTGTAACAGAATGCTGTGATCGATCGTATCAAATGCAGCACTGAGATCCAACAGGACAAGCACAGAAACAAGTCCGCTATGTGAGGCTAAGAGGAGATCATTGGTAACTTTCACCAGGGCTGTTTCTGTGCTATGATGCACTCTGAATCTTGACTGAAACTCTTCAAACAGATTATTTCTATGTAAATGATCACAAAGTTGAGCTGCAACTATTTTTTCTTCAGACAAAAAAGGGAGATTGGATATAGGTCGATAATTATCAACACTTCTGAATCAAGAGTAGGTTTTTTAAGTAAAGGTTTAATTACAGAAACCTTAAAAGTCTGAGGTACATATCCTGTCAACAAAGACTGATTGATCAAATCCAATATGGAAGTATTGATTAAGGGGAAAACCTCCTTGAACAGTCTGGTTGGGATTGGGTCTAAAATACAAGTTGATGGTTTAGAAGAGACTATTGCTGTTGTTAGCTCAGAAAGATCAACTGGGCAGAAACCGTCAAAATACAAATCAGGTTCTAAAGATACTTCTAAAGCTGCTCTACTTGATGATACATCAGTTATAATAGTGGGAAGGATTCCATTAATCTTCTCTCTGATAGAAACAATTTTATTGATGAAGAATCTCATGAAATCATCACTGCTGAGAGTTAAAGGAATACATGGCTCAATAGAGCTCGGACTCTTTATCAGCCTGGCAACAGCGCTGAAAAGAAACCTAGGATTATTCATATTCTCTTCTATCAATAATGAATAATAAGCAGTTCTAGCTTTACGAAGGGCTTTCTCATACGTTATTAAACTATCTTTCCAGACTAATTGAGACTCTTCTAAATTAGAGGAACGCCACTGTCTCTCCAGCTTTCTTGCAGTCTGCTTTAACGCAGCTGTGAATTATACCAAGGAGCCAACCTCTTCTGACTGATTACCTTCCTTTTCAGAGGGGCAACATTGTCCAGTGTTGTACGCATTGAAATTATAGTGCTGTCAACAAGAGAGTCAAGTTCTACTGGAGTAAAATTTGGGTAGCCGTCCTCTGTCATATCTGCACATGGCAGTGAAGAAAAGGATGATGAAATCAACTCTTTAAATCTGGTTACAGCATTCTCTGACAGACACCTTCTATATGTAAAATTCTTCTCAGAAGCCGTATAGTCAAGTAATGTAAATTCAAAAGTTATTAAAAAATGGTCAGACAAGACAGGATTATGAGGGAACACTGTTAACTGTTCCCTCTCAATGCCATAAGTCAGAACAAGGTCAAGGGTATGATTAAGGCAGTGAGTAGGTCTGTGAACACTTTGAGAAAATCCAATAGAGTCTAATATAGAATTAAAGTTAATATTTAGGCTGTCATTTTTAACATCTACATGAATATTAAAGTCACCCACTACAATGACTTTATCTGTACTAAGCACTAACTGGGATAAAAACTCTGAGAATTCAGACAGAAACTCAGAATAAGGGCCAGGTGGACAATACACAACAACAAACACAAGAGGTTTTTGTGATTTCCACTTTGGGAAAAACTGAGAATGGGATGTGCTGTGGGCACATGCGGGGGGCCAGCAGACCCCCAGCCACCACGGAACCCGAACCAACAGAACAACTCTTTCTCCTGGCCCCTCCCGCCCCGAGCAGCAACCAGGCAACAGGGATGTAGGAAGACCCCTCCCCTTGCCCCTCTGGATCTTCAATATTTTCTAATAGTGAGCGATTAAAATTGAGGGGCAGCCAACCTTGTAGAACTGGGAGCGCAGCCCTCTGGGCAGCCTACATACCCAGAGAGCCCCGCCCACCAGATACCACTCAGTGCAACCACCACCCAAGACCTAATGTGTGTATGTTTGTGTCTAATAAGTTGTAATGTCTAACGTGTAATTAAAACAGGGGTGGGGAACTGCAGAGTGCAGGAAAAGGGATCACCTACGTGGCCCCATACACTACACCCCACAGAACACACACAGGAGTAGGACTGTTATAGTTCCATGAGAGGCAGGACCCTTATGCAGAGACTGACTTCCAGAGTAAGAAAAAACATAACAAAAGGCAATTGCAGGGACACAAAGGTGTGCTGGTGACTGCAGGAGATGAGTGCACAGGTAAGTGGTAATAGTTTCTCTTGATTTTCCTTAAGGCAAGTGAATAGGTTCTTACTGACCGGGAGGGAGTTTCCTGTAAATGTATAGAATAAATCCTTCCGTATTAGTGATGGTGGTGCACAGTGTCATCGAAACAGGTGAGTTTGACTTATGACTGACTGGCGGCAGAAAGTAGTGATGTGGTGCTGGGCTGCTCAAATCCCCATGAGGTAATCCAAAAATGAGAGTCACAGATCGAAGGTGAAGGTCCTTAATCTATCAATTTGCTGATACTGGTTGCTACGCCCACAGGAAGGCAGGAACAGGAGCAACAGCGAATCTGCAGAAGTAAAAAGTAAAATGTTAATAAAAAGAAAAATCCACAAATTAGATTAGATTAGATTAGATTCAACTTTATTGTCATTGCACAAAGTACAAGTACTGAGACAACGAAATGCAGTTAGCATCCAACCAGAAGTGCAAAACAGCAGTAAAAGTGGTTAAAGTGCAGAGTATGTGCGTATGTAAAGTGAATTCAGTGAAAAAAGTGTTCAAACAGTCTGTGGCTGGGAGGAGAGCTGTCCTTGACAATACTGCGTGCCCTCCGCAGGCACCTCTTGCTCTGGACAGTCTCAGTGGAGGGGAGTGGCGAACCTGTGATGCGTTGGGCGGTTTTCACCACCCTCTGGAGTGACTTCCGTTCTGCAACAGAGCAGCTGCCATACCATACTGAGATACAGTTGGTGAGGATGCTCTCGATGATGCAGTGGTAGAAGTTCACCAGGATCTGAGGAGAAAGATGGGCCTTCTTCAGCCTCCTCAGGAAGAAGAGGCGCTGGTGTGCCTTCTTGACCAGGGTTGAGATGTTGAGAGACCAAGAGAGATCAGCCACATGAGTTTGGGGTCGGAGTTGTTCTTAAAGTGCTCCTCAATCCTTAGCTTGTGGCTGTACTTGGCCTCCCTGATGCCCCTCTTCAGGTCAGTCCTGGATGAAGAGTAGGCCTGAGCATCACCAGATCTGAAAGCGACGTCTCGTGCCTTCAGCAGTAGGCAGACTTCTCTGTTCATCCACGGCTTCTGGTTCGGGAATGTAGTGATCCGTTTGTGAGTGGTGACACTGTTGATGCTGGTGTTGATGAAGTCCAGCACGGAGGAGGCGTAAGAGTCAATGTCCGTGTGGGTGTCCAGTGTGGCCTGGGTAGCAAACACACTCCAGTCTGTGTGTTCGAATCACTGCTGTAGTTCAGAGTCTGCTCCCTCTGGCCACACTTTGACTGTTCTCACTGTGGGTTTCACACATTTGATGAGTGATGAGTACTTGGGGATTAAAAACAAAGAGAGGTGGTCAGACTGTCCAAGGTGGAGATGGGGGACTGCTTTGTAAGCATCAGCCATGTTGGTCTAAACATGGTCCCAACAAGGATCCCTTCTGAGTCCTGCATGAGCAGCAGAGGACCATGTCCTTTAACAATTCTTTCTTCTCTTATTCTAGCATAAGACAGAGGCAAAGCTATTTTTGGATAGAAAGAAGTGCAAAAAAGCATGGTAAGTCCCAATGCACAAGGGGGGAAATTATCAGGCGCCTTCAGTCTGTTTGGTGATCCCCAATTCTGGCTGCAACAACTGATGAAATGTTGCATGAATATGAGATATTTGGAGTGTTAAATATATGGGGTGGCTGTAGTTCAGGAGGAGGAGCAGTTGTTTGCCAATCAGAAGGTCAATGATTTGACTCCCACCTTCCTTGAACCACATGTTGAAGTGTCTTTGGGCAACGCACTGAATCCCATTTTGCCTCAGATGTGTCTATCGGTGTGTGAATATGTGGGACTGAGAAAAAAGCACTGCGTAGCTTGTACCATTTCATAGCCTGAGACATGCTGTTTGAAATATTTTTCAGCTCCAGCTGTGCATCAGATGGATTTACTCTAATGATAGATTCAGTGGATACATCTCAATGAATGGAAAGGATAAAACTCATTTTATTTAGATTCAATTTAGACACAATAACGGTCAGATGCTAATAGAACCAATTTTTGGTATTGGTCTTTGTTCTAACAAATAGATAGCAAACTGGTGTACAAACATCCTAAAAAGATTCAATACAGAGATGTTTAAAAGGAGAGACGTATGCTAATGTTCAATTCAATTCAATTCAATTTTATTTATATAGCGCCAGATTACAACAATTGTCATCTCAAGGCACTTAAGTAATATAGTCCAATTCAAGCCAATTGGAATTCAATTCATTGTAATCATAATCCAATTAATTCATATAGAGCCAATTAAAAAAATGTATATCCTAGCTAAGGAAACCAACAGATTGCACCAAAACTAAGAAAGCTGGGGGGGATCCTAATATGTTTTATCAATGAATGCTATGCTCAAACAGGCAAGCAAGCATGCAGTCCTGTGTGACATTTTATAACTCAAAATAATCTCAACAGATATATTCCCTACCAGGTTTTAGTTCAGAGGTATTTGAGGAGCCTAATGCATTTATCCAAAAGAAGTCCTGACATGGGCGACAAATCCCCCGCTGACCCAGGTGGATGACTTGTCAGTTGTAAAAAGTAAACAACTCCAGCAGTACAGCCTGTTTTTTTCTTACAGCCCGTCGTCCATGGATATCGATGATAATTTTCGGTCTTGAAATGCCTTTCCACTTTCTTAACATTTTCTTTTAATTCCATTTCTGAAGTTTTTCTGTGAAAGGCCGCCTTGAAAAATGTGATGCTATCAAGCTAGCCACAACGTCACGCTTGTCTTCCGCCATTTAACTTTGGCCATTTCTCAATATGCATACTTGTCTGTACTTGTGTACTCGTATACTTCTGAAACGTCATCACTTAAGGACCAAGTACTGTTCCAATTCAAAGGAGCATTCCCACTGTCGGAACCTTTTGCAGTTCCTATAACCCTTTCAGGAAGTAGGCCATTTTTTTAACGCATTCAGACATACAGGGCCTAGGGACCATGGCCCTCAGTTGCTGTAACCATTTTAGCTCCTTCTCCGAGGCAGGGTCTCTTCTGGGTTCCATAGGAACACATATGACGGACACAACCGGCGCATGTCCGCTCCTTTGTCTGTGGCGCTCTGCTCTCCTTCTTTCCTCCATGAAACAAAGAAGTATCGCCCGCTGCTTGATTCTTTGTCTCCTGACTCTCGCTGTGTGCTCTTCTAGACGCCTGATGTGATCGTTCATGATTAATATCACCGTCATGCAGACCATGAACACGGTGGCCTCCTCGCTCTCCATGTTAGCTTCTTGGTGGTGGTGTTTTCTTCTCTCCTTACTGTGGCGCTACAGTAACACGTCACTGTCGCAGACGGTTGCGTCACATCAGTCCTAACCAAGGTCCCTGACTGATATGCCAATGCAAAATGAAACAGTTCCCCTGGGGATGGGCAGTTCTTAGAACTAAATTTGAGGTGGACAGTTCTTAGAACTGCATTCTTAGAACTCTCTGTCCGAATGCGCCTTATGCAAGTACGCTCCACGTTCCCGGATGTGTACTTGCTCCGCCCATTTTATCAAGGATGCTTCTGTGGTGACAGCTTGCTGTCCCAGAAAGCAGTGCGGCACAGGCGAAGATGGCAGAGGAGAAAGCACAGAACTGTAAGTTCTGTTTGGAAATGTTACTCTTATTTCTGATTTATGTACTCTTATTTACACAACGTTTTTTGTTTGGTGTTTTCCTTAAACTTTGTGGTTGCTTGATGAAGTTGAAGCCGTTTCTAAAAACGACTTTAACGTTTTCAGAAAATACAAGCTGAATATTAGCTGAACAGCTAACAGTTATATTCAAATGATTAGCTTTAGATGTTAGATGCAGGAGTACATATATTACATACATATACACTACACTTTTTTTTCTGTGGATTAGAATTCATTTGGATTTTTTTTCTTAAGGGACAAATGAAGAAACTCGGGCCCTCATCGAGTGGTGTGCGGCCAACGAGAGCCTTTTCACGGGCCACCGCAACTCCTGTAAAGGCGGGTGGGAGTGAGTATTCATCTTAGTGTATCTGTATCTTTACAGGGGGCTTGGAAGCACTTTCGACATGTAGAATGATTAATGCTTTACTGAAATTGCTGTTTGTTTGAATGTTTTTTTGTCTTTCAGGGACTTTCTTGCTAATAGTGGGCTCAAAGTCACCTGCAAACAAGCAAAAAAAAAAAAAGTCTGAAAAATAAATACAAGGTAATCTGGTTAATTAAATGATCTTATTCTGTCTACAGAATATTCATCTTCTTATTTACAGCCAGTATATTAAAGCTGTTTTCTCAGTCATTTTCCTGCTGAAATAATTTTTCAGAAACTTAGGGACCCACCAACAGGCAGAGGGGTAGAGGCCGGTGGTGTGACTGCTGTCAACTGGCAGCTTTATAGTCTGATGAATGCTGCACTCCAGGGGCAGCACTCTATCAGTCTGCCTCTGGTTGTGGCATCAAATCTGACTTCCTCGTCAGGTGGCACAGTCAATACCCTGGCCTCTTCCCCATCATCCAGCTTCATCCAGAGGGAAAGCGAGGTGTTGGAGTTTTTGAGGGAGGAGAGTCAGAGAGAGAGAGGCTTTGGCCAGGCAGGAGGAGAGAGAGAGCAGCTGAAGAGAGGGCAGAGAGATATCCCTCTCAAAAGCTTGTGGGAAAATTAAATAAGATTTTGTAAATACACATCTTCATGTGGAGGTACTTTATAAATTGTCTTTATATGAAGTCATACAAATACATATGTATATATATATATATATATATATTACACATGAGACAGAATAGTTTTATTAAGTATTTCAAACAATGGACAACAAACAGTATATAACAACATATAACCAACATTTTTATCTTAGATGTAGTCGTGTTCATTGAGACACAGAGGCTGCTCTGCAGGGGCAGAGACTCGGGCTGCAAGCCTGGCTCGGAAGAAACTGCCTGACTGGTGGCCAGCACCTTCATTTGGTTCATCCACTCCATCATCATCACCTCCGTCCTCCTCTTCCTCCACTTCTGGATCCCAGATGTCATCTGCTGTTACACAGATGTTATGTAGGATGCAACAGGATGCAAAGATGGGCCGAATCTCCAAGAAAATGGATCTCCAGCGTGTCTTAAGCATGCCAAAGGTGCGCTCGATGATGTTTCCGGCCTTTGCATGGGACCTGTGGAACCTTTCCTCCACTTGGCCTGAATGTAAAAAAATAAGTTGAATATATCTGAGTCACAATAATAAATGTAGCAGTATCTTGTGTGTGACTGGAGGCAAAATGACCACTTACTTGCTACAGGCCTTCGGTATGGGGTGATGACACAGACAGGATGCTGCAGGCAGGGGTATCCACCGTCTCCCAGCAGAAAGAACCCAGATGATGGATAAAGGGCCTTTTTGTACATGGGCGATCGTCGTAGGACAAGCGCATCATGCACTGAGCCTGGTTTGCAATGTACACATCAAGAAAGATTCCCTTAGCATCACACACACCCTGCATTATTATGGAGGGGAAAAGCTTTCTGTTAATGTAGCTTTTCTTTTGTGGCTCTGCAAGAGGAACAATTCTGATGTGACGTCCATCAATGGCACCAACAGCACGGTGGCTGTGGCTCAGTGGTGAGTGTGGTCCAATAAAGGTTCAATTTCCACTCTCGCCACTCAAAGATTGGTGAACTGACAGCTGGAGGGGTGGCAGTTCACCTCCTTGTCACGGCGGAGGTGCCCTTGAGCAAGGCATCGTACCCTCATGCTCCCTGGACTCTGTGATTGGCAGCCCACCGCTCCAGTGTATGGCATCTGTCCATGAGTGTGTGACCCCGTGCATGTGCATGTTCAACAAGTGCCAACCTGGATGGGTTAAATGTGGAGGACAAATCTCGTGTATTTCATGTATCTTCAAGACAAATAAAGTCATAACTTAAAACTTAACTTAAACCCCTCATGGCCAGCAAGATGTGCAAATCCTGCACCCACCTCCTCCAGCTCTTCTGGTTTGGGAAAATTAATGACTCTGTGGAGGATGGTCATCATTTCCTCCACCCCATTGTGGACAATCCGGCAGACAGTGGCAGTTGACATAGAAAAAATGAGAGACTTAGAATAAGACTAATTTTACAACTAAAATATTTATTTATTTATTTCTGTCTCACCACACCATACAAAATGCAGTGTGTTAAGACAGAAATTAAATAAAGAGAGATTTTGTATCATTTTGTACAGAAACCTTAAAAGTTAAACTAAACCTGAATTTTTTTCAGCTAGCTGATGAGGTGTGTTCATGTATTCATGTTTGTGTATTAAATAATTTAAGTTAAATATCATGCTTGTTCATTATTACATCAAACTGATTGCATTGATTTTCTGTTTAAATCCATCTAAAGCTGGACTGATTATCCTGAGATGTAAAAGTATACAAACAGTGCAAAAAGTACTTGATTTCTACTGTTTGTATTATTAAATATTATAATAATATTACATAAATAAATATTATATAATAATACTATTATAATTATATAAGATATTATTTTATATTTCTATTATATAAAATGATTAAATACTGAAAAAAAATAGACATGGGGGGGACTTACCGAAGTTGACAGGTATGCTATTAGCCTCCTGCTCTTAGCTTCCATATCTCCCTCCTCAGCCTCACTGTTTCCTCTTCAGCTTTAAAATAAAACATTCCAACAGCAACTGCAATCACAGCTCGGTCAATTTTCGATTTATCCTAGATGTTTTGATTTTGATATTACTTTGCAGTTGTGCAAACGGGGCATCAAGCAGAGAGGCTGCAGTGAACAGAAAGATCCAAAACGATCGTTTTTTATATTTTTGGCGGCAACGTCGACGTATTTGATGTAATCAAGTATGCTTCCATTCCAAATGCACAATGAGCGTACTCGCGTCCTCAGAAGTCCGTAGTTCCAACAAGTCCATACTAGCACGTACAGAAGTACGTACTTGGCATACTTGGTATTGAGAAATGGCCTCTGTCTCTCAACCAACTAACTTTGTCTCTCAACCAACCGCTCTCACCACTCTGCCGAGATTCCAATGTTCAGACTTCAGGAAGGCCTACGATCTTTAGTTTTTTTCCCCGCCCACTTGAAATCAAACCATGATTGGTCAGTTTGCCCCCCATTCTCCGCCCTCTCTCTCTCTCTGCAAAATCATCAGCTATCTGAAAGTGGGTTCACTGGTGAAACAGTATTACAAGCTGGCATCGTAACGATCTGGTCAGCCTGTCTCCTTCACCATTGTGGTGCAACAGATTGAAATCACTGCCCTCTCCAATCCGCCACTCATTAGTTAGTCTGAATCTTTAGCATCAAATATTGAACCAAATCTTCTCTTGTTATTTTTGTTACTTTGACTCCGCCACCTCCTAATTACTTTGTTATTAATTTTCAATTTGGTAGTGAATGGCAGTGAATAGAAACAAGATTTGATGTGTTACGAGGACTTTAAACCCGTTTTATTCAGTATGTTGCTTGATGCAATTCTGCAGCGGTGATGCTTTGGAGGTTCAGAAGCATGATGGCAAAGGGTGGATTTGTGGCTTACAAAATGGTCTGGCAACAGCAGAAAGTTGTGTTTGGTCAATAAGATAATGTTTTACGCTTTTCCAAAATGCAACCTTATCTGCAATTTGTATTTGAATAGATTCAGTGACTTTAAGTATGAAAGAAGAATGAGTGTTTCCTCATTAATGAAATGCCTCAACCAAGATGTTTGTTTGATCAAATAAATTGGTTTGTTTATTGTTGATTAGATGACACCATGTGGACTTAACTAAAAAGTATCATGCATTTAAAAGCTCAGCTGGGGGATATTTCGTAAATTATATTTGGTTTTCCAAATTAAATCAATACAGTATTGGATCTCAGAGCCAGTTAATGTGACAAAATATTGTAAACAGTTTTAGACGTGTGATCTAAGACAAACCTGGCAAAGTATTTGTGGATAGCCCTATTAAATCAACAACAACTGGGGTGCAGAGACATTCTGTCTCAGTGGTTTGTCCAGGATTATCCCTGTGTTGTTGACAAGCACTGCGATCCCTCCTTCTTGTCACACAGGGTGTGTGGCGTGGTGGTGAAGGAGAACCCAGATGCAAATATTCAAAATGAAAACTTGATTTATTACAAAATCCAAACAAAAAGCGCGGCTGAGCCAGAATACCAAAAAACTGAAACTTGACTACGACTATGAACGAAACAAGGACCAACCTGACTTGCCATGAATGGCTGTGACTTCATCAGTGACGGTAAGGATCTGGTAAAGGAACATGGACAAACTGGGAGGCTAAATAAGGGGAAGGTGATTAGTGATTGAGTACAGCTGAGGGGAGAAACACAGGTGACGTGAGTGAAGCTGATGGCAGGGCAAAAGAAACTGAGGCAAAGAAAACATAGAACATGACACTTATCTGCTACCTCTCCGTGTGCAGTCTTTGTCCTTTTAGTCTGAAAGCTGAGTAGAGAGGTGTTGTTCCTGCAGGGCATGCCCCCCTGATAATCCTTTGACATAATATATCGCTATATGTGTGTGTGTGTATATATATATATATATATGTATATATATATATGTATATATATATATATTATGGCATGCCGTTCAGGAAATTAATCTTTGAATATATTGAATGAAACTCTGAATATATTGAATGAACCTTGAATATATTGAATGAACCTTGAATATATGGAATGAAACTCTGAATATATGGAATGAACCTTGAATATATGGAATGAAACTCTGAATATATTGAATGAACCTTGAATATATTGAATGAAACTCTGAATATATTGAATGAAACTCTGAATATATTGAATGAACCTTGAATATATTGAATGAAACTCTGAATATATTGAATGAACCTTGAATATATTGAATGAAACTCTGAATATATTGAATGAACCTTGAATATATGGAATGAACCTTTGAATATATTTGATGATCCGCGACACAGCTTTGTTCACGTTACTCACAGCAGATTGCGGACAGACAAATGCATCGTGCCCAAAGTGGACATTGTGTCACGGATCATCATATACGTTCATTACTTAACTAAATATTCAGCCTGCATTGGTCTATGAATGTGGGTGATTCTTATTGTATCTAAACAATATATAGCCTGAATTGCCGTTTTGGGGCACTCCTGAGAGGTTGAAGGCATGCTGAGGTTGGCCTGATGTCGTAAGTCTGCCACGACTTCTTCGTTAGAAGAACGCGCAGGGTTATCCGGAGGATTTTGGCCCGTACATGCATTCGCCAGTGTGTTAATGATATCCTCATACTTTAATATTCATCCTACAAAATTCCGAGCGGACTGACTAATTGTCATTCGCTTTTCGCCACAGTATCCACACCTTAGACAAGATGGCTGCAGGCACTTCCGTGAAGTCTGACGTCAGTCAAGTTTCATTCAATATATTCAGAGTTTCATTCAATATATTCAAAGGTTCATTCCATATATTCAAGGTTCATTCAATATATTCAGAGTTTCATTCAATATATTCAAGGTTCATTCAATATATTCAGAGTTTCATTCAATATATTCAAGGTTCATTCAATATATTCAGAATTTCATTCAATATATTCAAGGTTCATTCAATATATTCAGAGTTTCATTCCATATATTCAGAGTTTCATTCAATATATTCAAGGTTCATTCAATATATTCAGAGTTTCATTCCATATATTCAAGGTTCATTCAATATATTCAGAGTTTCATTCAATATATTCAAAGTTTCATTCCATATATTCAAAGATTAATTTCCTGAACGGCATGCCATAATATATGTATATATATATATATATATATATGTGTATATATGTGTATATGAATGTAGATGTACATGTACTGCAGTATTACCTCCACCTCTGCTTCCCTTCCCTGAAGGTTAGCAAAAGGTTTCATTCTTGGACCTCTTCTATTAGACATAGTATTAGACATAGTATTTCCTTCCATCTTTATGCAGACAACTGTCAAGTTTATTTCCCACAGATGCACATTGGTGCTTGCTCTGTCCAGCCTCTCCTTGACTGCATGATTGACATGATTTTTTTTTTTACTTTAATGACAGCAAGATTGAAGTCATGTTGTTTAGACATAACGGCATTAGCACCTCCTACATCAACCTTTCCTCTCTGGTCCCATATGAGAAATCCATGATCACAAAGGTAGGTGTGAAAGTGGACATACTCTAAATCTCGATAGCCATGTAAACACAGTGGTAAATGTCTGCATTTTATAATTGAGGCTATTGTCATAAATCAAGCTTGTACTGTCCAAACTCAACCTTGAAGCAGTGATACATGCTTTTATAACTATTGGCAACAGCTGGTAAATTCTTTAACTGATACAAACGAGCACAAGCACATTACCCCAATTTTGACTTCACTTCACTGGCTTTCAGTTTGCTTTCAGCTCACTTTAAAATTCTTTTAATCTTTTAATGACTCTGCTCTGCATTATCTTACTGAACTGTTGCACCTATGTGTACCATTTCACTCTCTCAGGTCAGGAGACCAGAAGCTTTTACTTGGTCCAAAAAGGCAATTCACACTCAGGTGGTAAAGCTTTGCTGATAGTCTGATGCAGCTCCAAAACAGTGGAACAATTTGCCAATGCACGTTAGACAGGCTGCTTCACTTGCTGATTTTAAATCTAATTTAAAAATA
This sequence comes from Leuresthes tenuis, assembly GCF_036924035.1. NCBI lineage: Eukaryota > Metazoa > Chordata > Actinopteri > Atheriniformes > Atherinopsidae > Leuresthes > Leuresthes tenuis. The sequence goes on from NW_027325364.1 coordinate 31,249,278, forward strand.
CACTTTTACTTTCTGGCCTTTGACCCAGTATGAGGTGTTGACTGTGACCTTATTTGACTTTGTATGTACTCGTTAGATGAGCTCGCTCTCGTAGCCTCTTAATTCCTCTGTGCAGAAGGGCTGCTGAAATGATTTAGGATAATTGTTGAGCACAGAGGTGCTGAGTGTTTGAATTTGGACAATAATTAGGCAAACAGCAGCTTGTGAGATGTGTCTGTGAAGCAGGTGGCTGTGGAGGAAGCCGGCCGTGCTGTAATGTGAGATGATGCAAGTGTACTTTGTATTGTGAATGAAAAACTAGTCGCTGGGACCGGCTGGATATGAAGACGATGAGCTTATAACTGGAATTGTGGCTTTTGGAGAGCAGGGTGTAGCCAGAGGACATAAAGCATTTGCTCATGGTGATGTCTCGGTGCCAAGGGCCAACCTTTAGTGCACAAAAGGGTGATCACCCATGAACCAACGCACGCATGAGTTATTAATTATATATAAAAATTATTTTTATTTTATTTATCTAGTCAAGGAGCAGACGGATACTGAGGATCAATTTGACCTGAGGACTAAAATGTTGGATGGAATCAATAAGTATCTCAAGAAAACTCTAAAAATGCATTTCAGTTCTATAGGGGCATTTTTTAATATACATGTTAATATTATTATTATAATAGTATACATTATAAATATATAATATATATTTTTATATTACTATATTATTATATTTCTACTTAGAACTATTTGAAGTTATCTTTGACATCGGTATAGAAAATATTTTAAGAAGAGAATTTAAATTGGATCATGAATTGGTCACAGGAGATATCATTAGAGGTCACAAGTGAGGCTGATAAAGTGCATGTCAGCTTCTTCTGATTCCCTGGATAAACCACAAGGTTTAGAAAAACAAATATTTTAAATTTCGTCATTGTCTATGACGATATCTCCTGAAAAGTAAAAGAATAAATAAAAGGAACCAAACAATTTAAAATTGTGAAGAATTGAATAATGACTGACTGACTGCTGACTTGGTGTGCGTGTGTGAACCGGTTTGATTATGTTAATTTGTGCTTCTGTGTGTGAAATCATGCTGTTGTGTGTGGATCAGAAAAAGTTATTTTGTGTGAAAATGAAAGTTCCAACTCATTCCATCCCTTGACTCTCTTCATTCTTTTTGCTGCTTATTGTATAATTAAAGCACACATAGATTTTGTACATACAGCTTAAATACACACACATAAAAATCACAATTAACATATAACCTCAGTATACGAAGTCTTGAACTGAATGAAAAGAGAAGCTAATCTTAGTAAAGAAAGCTGATGGGAGTGAATGAAGGTCAGAGCTTTTTCAGACTGACATGTTTGTTTGGGGTTTGTGAGTCAGGGGAGAGAAAGGAATTATTCGAGCAGCAGAGTGCAGAAGTTAAAAGAAGCATTTTGTCAGTGAAAAATAGATTAACAGAGCCGGGGTATTGTGAAATAGAGTTCCAAATTGCTATACAATGTGTTCCTAATGTATGCAAATTGTATTTAAGTGCCACAAAACTTACATTTTTTTCTTTTCCATTAAACTCATGGACGGTATTGTGTCTCAGGGCTCTTTGGATCACTGAACTCAATCGCAGACACCTGTGTTAATTAGTTTGCCAGGTGAGTCCAATTAAAGGAAAACTACTGAAGAAGGATGTTCCACATTATTAAGCAGACCACCATTTTCAAGCAATATGGGAAAGAAAAAGAATCTCCCTGCTGCTGAAAAGTGTGAAATAGTTGAATGCCTTGGACAAGGAATGAAAACCTATTTCACGAAAACTTAAGCGCCATCATCGTACTGTTAAGAGATTTGTGGCTGATTCAGACCACACACGGGTTTGTGCAGATAAAGGCACAATGAGGAAAGTTTCTGCCAGACAAATACATCGGATTAAGAGAGCAGCTGCTAAAATACCATTGCAAAGCAGCAAACAGGTATTTGAAGCTGCTCTGGAGTCCTGCGAACATGAAGGTGTAAGATCCTCCAGAGGCTTGCAGTTATGCATCAACCTTCTATTCGGACACCCCTAACCACTGATCACAAGCAGAAATGGCCCAGAAATACATGATGACTAATTTTCAAACAGTCTTGTTCACTGATGAGTGCCGTGCAACCCTGGATGGTCCAAATGGATGGAGTAGTGGATGGTTGGAGGACGGCCACCATGTCCAGCAAGGAGGTGGCGGAGTCATGTTCTGGGCTGGAATCATGGGAAGAGAGCTGGTTGGCCCCCTTTAGGGTCTCTGAAGGTGTGAAAATGACCATCCGTAACAAAATCATCTTCATGCTGCAAGGAATGCCTCTGCATCATTGGCTGCCATGGGCATAAGAGGCGAGAAACTCATGGTGTGGCTCCATCCTCCCCTTACCTCAATCCTATTAAGAACCTTTGGGGCATCCTCATGCAAAAGATCTATGAGGGTGGGAGGCAGTTCACATCCAAACAACAGCTCTGGGAGGCTATTCTGACATCCTGCAAAGAAATTCAAGCAGAAAGTCTCCAAGAACTCACAAGTTCAATGGATGCAAGAATTGTGAAGCTGCTGTCAAATAAGTAGTCTTATGTTAAAATCTAACTTGACCTGTTAAGATTTTTTATTTAAATAGCTTTTGATTTCAATAAATATGCTACAAATTCAACAAATTACCATTTTCAAGTCTTTACAACCTACAAAATGTTTTGAAACTCAGTTGTGCGTAATAATTTGGAACATTTGCATTTTAAGTTTTTTATTGTTGAAAAGAATACTGTAATCGTTGGGAGGTTTGTCCAATAACTCGTTGACGTCGTCCCAGTAGAGTGCCTGTGTAGAAATCCCTCCGTTAGCTCTCCTATAGCCGCAAGTAGCCATAAAACAGCACCTATGAGCTAACAGAGCTATAGTACACGTTCATTCATTCATTCTTCTTAAAGTATTGGTGAAATAAAGACAGATAATGCCTTATTTAGAGGCTGCATCGTCTAAGCCCCGTTCACTCCGTTATATGGATATATGCAGATCGCGAGTTATCTAAATAGCTTCCGAAGGACGTCGACTTTCACCAAACTGTTCTCGGTGAGTAGATGAACGTATTTCATGCCACAAATAAGGTCTAGGTTTAAAAATACCGGAGTTCCCCTTTAAGGAATTCTTCCGTAGGTTTATGATTGTTTGAGTTAAGTAGATCTATATTAAAGTCACCACAGATGAAAAAGACCTTCTGAGATGTAACTGTATATGTTTGCTCAAACCATTCTCTAAATATTTCCAAATTAGAACCAGGAGCTCTGTGTATACAACGAACAATAATATTTTTAGTTTTTTTCCATATATATTTCAACTGTTATACACTCAAATACATCTTTAGTCACTCTGGTCATGTTTTCTACTATTTTCTACTTTAGGTTTCTGTTCACATACACAGCTACTGCTCCACCAGTTTTCCCTTCTCTGCTGATACAATTGAACTCATAACCATCCAGGTCAAAGTCGGCCCCCTTCTCAGAGCTGATCCAGGTGTCAGAGATGGCAATAATGCTAAATGGCTGTTTAAACTGGCTCAGACAGTCTTTGATGCTGTTAAAGTTTGCATTTAAACTTCTGCTGTTGAAATGTATGATTGAGAACTTATTGTCTACTTTAACTGTCCTGTTGTATTGATCTGTTGTATAGTAGCAGCAATTATCAACGATGTCATTGAAGGTTATTATCTGGGTCTACATCCTCTTCCATGTCCTGATATTTATAGTCCGTATAGCTGAATGTTTTCAGTTCCAGGTTATCAGCACTAACAGTCATAGGTGTTAGTGTTGTGTCCATAAATGATGAAGAAACACTTCCTGTAACTTGTGACATGGTGACAGTGATATCACCTGTGATCCAAATGTTCCTCAACGACTTCAATCGCATTTGTCCAGCTCCGTTATGTCCCGAACAACCAGAACCTTCGACTCCACCGGTGTTCTGTTCAGCTTAATGAAGACCTTACAGTTCATGATCCACATAGACTGGATCTTCTTTTGCTTTCTCAGGAACCGGGCCTTCCTCGCAGTGTCAGCGTTCTTCTCGGCCAGGTGCTCGTTAATGAATACGTCTGACCCTTTTAGCATCCTGCCCTGTTTTAGCAGAGCAGATTTGTGTTTCCGGTTACTAAATCGCATAATAATTGCTGGTTTGTTGTTATTACCTCTTCTCGGGAGCGGGTGGCACGCTTCCACGGTGTCACAGTCCAGCTTTATCCCCTTGGACAAGAGGAAAGAGGCCACCTGTTGCTCTGTGGAGTCAGACACGCCAGGCGATGGCTCACCAGCCTGACAGGGCCCTGCCACCGCGCCGGCAGAAGCACGGGGCTTGACTCGTAATCCGGTGATGATTACATCGTTCATCCTGGTATATTGTTCCAAGTCTGCCACTCGGTTCTCCAGAACAGTGATCCATTTGTACTTTTCCTCGTTGAGAAGACGTAAAGCCTTCACCTCTTCTACCAAGTCCAAAATGGACTTCTGCTGGAGTCGGATACCCGAGGTTTCCCCAGAAAGAAAATCCAACGATTTCCTAATTTCCAATTCCAATAATTAGGGAAACGGCAGTAAAGAGTTTAGGTAGGTGGTATCAGGCAAACTTGAATGATGGAGAGCAGGCAGTGCAGTTTCGGAAAGATATTGCTGAGGGACTGGATAGAATAGATAAATCAGGGCTTCCAGGAAAGTTGAAGCTGTGGTGTCTGCAGTTTGGATTGTTTCCTTGGTTGATTTGGCCACTGTCTGTGTATGAGATTCCATTATCTGTTGTAGAAAAAATGAAAAGATCAGCTTTAGGAAGTGGCTTTTGCCAAACTGTTCTCGGTGAGTAGATAAATGTATTTCATGCCAGAAATAAGGTCTAGGTCTAAAAATACCGGAGTTCCCCTTTAAGTACTGTGGCACTGTATGGGAAAGACATACTCCAGCTCCCAGTATCTCGTCTAGTAGAGGAGTTTAAATGTACTAAAGTTAGGACAGAGCTCCTGTTAGCAGGGATTAAATATGTTGTAGTTAGTAAGGTGGTTCCAAACCCAACCAAGGGGAGGAAATGGAATCCAAGAATGGCAGCTCAGGAGGCAGAAGCAACTCTTAGACATGCAGAGATTGTGGGTAATATTCAAATAGGCCGGGTAGGCTTGGGGCTTGGCCCAGGCTAACCGGTGTGGGTGGAGTAGAGCAGTTCCCAAGAAGAGGAGAAAGCTAGTTGTTGAGCAGGTTCGTATTCAGGAGGAAATGTTAAGGGGTACAAAGGCAGTGGCTCAGGCTAAGCAGGGACAGTGGTTGAATTGGGAAGGCGTAGAGAAGAAAAAGCTGAGTTGGAAAGAGCTGTGGAGTATGGAGGAAAGGAGTATTAGATTTTTGATAGGGGCAACATATGATGTATTGCCAACTCCCCAGAACCTAAAACTCTAGGTAAATGGAGACCCACTAGCTTAATTATGTTCAGGTACTGCAACTCTAAGGCATATTTTGTCAGGTTGTAAGGTTGATCTGTCACAAGACTGTTATACGTGATAACATAACCAAGTATAAAGAAGCTTAGCTGCGGGTATTGAAGATAAATGAAGGCAGGTAAATTTAGAAGGGTCCAAGGTGAAGAGAGTGGCAATTCAGTTTTCAAGAGGGGGAGAAGTTAATAAGACAACAAGGCTGCAAGGTAGCTTAGAGGATGCTTGTGATTGGGAGATGCAGGTAGATTTAGGAGGAAAGCTTGTTGTTCCCCAGGAAATATCCTCTACAAATCTACGACCTGATATAGTCTTGTGGTCTAGGAGCAGAATGAGAGTCTATTTCATAGAGCTGACTGTTCCTTGGGAGGAATTAGTAGCAGAAGCATAAGAAAGGAAAAAGCTTAGGTATGTGGAGTTGGGGGTAGAAGCAGAGCGGCAACGATTGAAAGTTAGGATCTGTCCAGTGGAAGTGGGATGTAGAGGATTTGTTGCAAAGTCTGTTGTCTCATTGTTGAGGGAGTTGGGTGTAAGTTGACAGAGTGTGAGGAAAATGGTGAAGGAAGTGTCAGATGAGGCAGTACAGTCCAGTCAGTGGATTTTTGTATTTGAAGAAGCAGTAATAGCTGGGGGCGCAGTAGGGGGAGTACTTAGGGTAAACAGACTCTTGGAAGAAGTTGAAATAAAAAGCATGATTTAAAATTTGAACAACCCCCTGTAACAAACACCCCTGAGATCACTGCTGCGAGACACTCTGAACTACTTCCCCCCTGTCCCTTCTTTCACGGACACCTGGTGATTGTTGACTTCGACTGGGACCCAATCAAGGACTTCTCCATGGCAACCTGCTGTGGTATCACGATGACATCCTGTGAACTGAGACACTGGTTTAGAGCCAGACGTAGCAAATCTCTGGGCTTATCCCCCATCCCACGCCTTCAAGTGGTTTTTGTGTTTTTATGTGTGAAGCGAGCAAATGTTTGCTTATGTTTTGAGTTCTATGTTGGATGGTGAGCTGATGTTTGCTGTTCTTGATGTTGTTGAGGTTTTTTTCCCAGCCCCACATTGTACTCCCAAAGGAGCATAGTCTGGAGGCTGTGTTTTTTCCTCCCCTTTCGCCCCTCTGTCCCCACTCTGTGCAACTCCATAAAGTTGGCGCATGCGTTTGCAAGCTGACGGGCTGATTTTCGTTGTACTCATGTATGACGACAATAAAGATTTAATTAATTCATTCATGATATGATTTTCTATTATGTGCTAGTACTAAGATTAGAACTGAAAGAGGATGTACTTATTTTTCTCATGACTGTACCTCTAATTTTTCATCCAATTATTGAAATGTTTGAATCAACAAGTTTGCATCTGCAGATCACCAAACCAACTGGATTACGAAAACAAGTTTTTATTGGACAAGCTCTCAAAGCACAACATGCACTTCAAGGTAAAATACTCCATTTGATGGTGAAGAAATTTACAGTACAAGTATAAAGACTCAATTTACAATAAACAATAACATCTATGTACATAAGCATTTCAGACAGGGAATTAAAAACAATACATCATTTGAAATATCAAATGCATGTCTGAGCTCCCTTTATCAATATAAAGAGGGGAAACTAAGAGACATCTATGTGATACATTCATGACATGATCTCTTTCAGCATGCTTTCTCAGAAAATTCAAAAGAATGATTTTAAAAGGATTGAAGCCATTTTTTTGGCACTGCGAGACAAACAGTGATAATGTAGACCACTATACATTGTTTCTCATTAAAGTCTACAGATAATGACAAATACAAACAAAACAAACTATAGTTTAAGGATATTGATATTCATTCATGATATAAAAATACAGAATACAGCAAAGACTTAAAAATTACAACAAATTCTACATTGTAAATCTTGAGACACCTTGAATTTCTTCGGGATTAATAAAGTATCTATCTATCTGTCTATCTATCTATCTATCTATTTATGTTTATTCTTCAGGAAATGAGGGCCAGTAGCTGTCTCTACAATGTAAAAAATAGGGCAGGACAGAGATTGGTAAAGTCTTTCCTGCAGTTTAATTATTTAGTGTGTTTCCTTGTTAAGGTCCCTTATTTCAAATGATGGTAAATTGTGATTCATTTTCATGGTTTAGAAAAAAGCAGCACTTCAATTTTGCTGATCAGTTTGGGTTCATCTTTTTTGTGTTTGAATATGAACAAAGCTACCTTAAAAAGCAAAAAAATGTTTTAACTACTCCTAATGACCAACAACTTTCTCATTAGACAGTGCATCCGGAAAGTATTCACAGCTCCACTTGTTGAACAACATAAAGTGTTACAGCCTTATTACCAAATAGATTGAAATTCATATTTTACCTCAAAAGTCTACACACTCCATAATGACAAAGTGAAACAAGTTTGTTTGAAACTTTTACAAATTTATTGAAAATAAAACCAAAAATAAAACATGACCTTCATAAATGAGATCAGGTGCATCCTGTTTCCACTGATCATCCTTCAGAAGTTTCTACAACCTGATTGCAGTCCATATGTGGTAACTTCAGCTGATTGGTCATGATTTGGAAAAGCACACACTTTTCAATAAAAGGTCCCATAGTTGACAGTGCATGTCAGAGCACAAACCAAGATATGAAGTCCAAGGAATTGTCTGTAGACCTCCAAGATAGGACTGTATTGAGGCACAGATCTGGGGAATTCAGGCATTCAGAGTCCCACTGAGCACAGTGGCCTCCATCATCCATCTGTTTGGAACCATCAGGACTCTTCCTAGAGCTGGCCCATCCACTCTGAGCGATCAGGGTAGAAGGGCCTTAGTCAGGGAAGTGACCAAGAACCCGATGGTCACTCTGACAGAGCTCCAGCATTGCTCTGTGGAGAGAGGAGAACCTTCCAGAAGGACAACCATTTCTGCAGCACTCCACCCATCAGGCCTGTATGGCAGAGTGCCACTCCTCAGTAAAAGGCACATGACAGCCCATCTGGAGTTTGCCAAAAGGCACCTGAAAGACTCTCAGACCATGAGAGATAAAATTATCTGGTCTGATGAAACAAAGATTGAACTCTTTGGTCTGAATGCCAAGCGTTATGTGTGGAGGAAACCAGGTATTGGTCATCACCTGGCTCATCCCACACCTACAGTGAAGCACGGTGGTGGCAGCATCATGTAATTGATTAATTTTTGTTTTTTATTTTTTACAAATTTGCAAACATTTCAAACAAACTTGTTTCACTCTGTCCTTATGGGTATCGTGTAGAATTTTGAGGGAAAAGACGAATTTGATCTATCTGGAAATAAGGCTTTAACAGAATATTGTGGAAAAAGTGGAGCTGTGAATACTTTCCGGATTAACTGTGTACCTTGACTGCAAACTGCAGCTATCACTGGTTATTTCAATAGTGCTCTTTCGGCTAGATGGAATCAAATCTCTGGAACAAGGTTAAACACATAAACAGGCTGAAGCCAAAGATCCTACTGCAACACTGTCATTATTGGAATCAGATAAGGCTGGAATGTCTGGTGTGGAAATGGATTCTGGCTGTGTTCATATTGACCACTGACTCAGTCCCTCACAAGAATAACCTTGTCACTTAAAAGTTGGTCAGTAACCTCATCTTTGCATTTTAATCACCTAATTTAACCAAAATACAAATTGATATTGTGGTTAAATTTATTTAATATCTTTTCAGTATTTCTTCTGTAAAATGTTTGACCCACAATAGATTTTTATCTTATCTTTAATCAACCAGAACTCACCAGAGCTGAATTAACAGCTTGTGATGTACATTCTCATCTAAAAGAGCAGCCAATTTCCCTGAAATTTCTCCTGACCCAAAACTTGCATACTGTTTAACTGAAACAGTAAGCCTGTTGTGCATTGCATTACCATGGAAACCACGCATTCATCAGATGAAGAATGAGAATATCTATATTTCTAGATCGTGTTACTTACTATATAGTGGAATGCTAATGCATTTCAAACACTACTTTAACAGCAGCGGTGCTTCATAATGAGGTTCTTTGCATAAACAAATGCCAGCAGAATATACACTACGAATTTGAGAAGAAAAATAGCACAAGATTGCTGTTTGTGACTGAGAACATGATGCAATAAACATCTTTACAACACTGATGTAAATCATACATCTGTGTGCACCCATAATTTATTTTCTTTCATTGCACTGTATCCTCATACACGAGCACTGACTGAGGCTGTAACTATTCAATAATCTTCAGTAAACTAATAACAAATTGATATTATCCAGAAAGTCAATATTTCAACTGTTTTCAGAACTCACATAGAAAAGATTAAATATTGGGCTCCGATAAAACTAAAAACTTCAGTTTCTGTGCATGCACATCTCAGGCAAAAGAAAAAGATTAACCACTTTATGATTGAAAAATATTTTAGTGGCATTCTGAATTTATAATAAAGTCACAATAATGAGAACACTCCGTCAGCTGTTGGTCTTAGTGTGCAGTGCACCAAACAGTGAATGAGAAGTTTTACTTAAGATTCTACAGAATAACTGACCTCGTGCACTGCTGTCAGCCACTAAACTAACAGGGCCTTACCATTTTTGCAAAATCCCCCCCCAAAAAAGAAAAGATCAATACATTTCAAAATAGTGTTTTAAAAAACAACCAAACTAAACATTTTGGTATCATATAGGTAATGGTGTCTTAAACCAGTGGTTTTGGTTGCTCAAAAACATCCAAAAGAACGAAAAGTGGGGATCTGGGACAGAGGAGGCAGGGGACGATGCTGAAACATGATACTTTATACCTATGATGTGATGTCATTCCATTGACTGCATGTTCAACTGACACATTCTTGTTCCATTTGGAAGGCTGCTTAAACTGAACTGATATATGTGACATTTGATAAACATGCATTTCATTCTGAATATTGTGTGACTTCAAGTCACAATTGTTGGTATTTGTGGCATTTATACCAACTTCTATCAAACAACTCAAAATCTGGCTCTGGTCTATGATTCGTCTTTTGTGATGCTAAATTAGCAACAACAACAATAATAATAATAATCCATCTATCCATTTCCTATACCCGCCTAAGGCTGGGGGCGGTAAACCTGGACATCCTCAGCAGCAGGGAGGTAAGGATGTTTAGGCCATGGTGTATCCATAGCTCCCACAATGCAGAGCTACAAGCAGCCTGTCTCTTAGAACCTCCATGGTTGGGTATTCTGGGAGTTTAAGCATGTTGATACTATTGACAGGGGGGAGAAGAGAAGATGTGATTACTGACAATGAAAGTCAACACCAGTGAACATTGTGGTCATAACAGCCAAAATGTAGCAAGAGGAGGAAGCTGATGTCTCTAACTGGAACTCTCCCTGCTTTGAGACTTTGCCAGCAGTGTACAATGAAGACACGACCCAGTGCCACCAATGCCTGATGGGCACAGGGATCTGTAGCTTAGCTTCGTGATGTGGTTACTTCTACTGGGTCTGTATGTCAAAGAATCCATTCTGAACTCTTTAAAACAGTTGGAAGCATTAAAGGAGTCTGCTTATAAAATATGCTACACTGCCTGCAAAGTAAGCATGGCACCAAATCAGTAATTTTAAGTCAAACCTAAAAAACGTGCTGATCTAAACAACTGTGTTAAACTAGTACACTTTAAAGGGTTTAGCGGTGTAAACTATAATAGCATGAACATCACATGGTGCTAATGCTGTAATTAAAAGTATCAAGTTCAGTGTCTACAAAGTGTCATCAGACAGAGTGGAAAAAAAAAAACCAATCTGTCAATCCAGCAGATTCTGGCAGAGAATCACATTTCAGTAATTGACCTCCTTCTCTATTCAGTGTCTGTCATGCTGTGTGACTTTATTTCCCTTAAACCAGGACTTGTTTTCAGTGTTTTCCAGAATAATAATAAGAGACCAGTAAGAGGTCTTTAAGCCTTTAAGAAAAAACCCAAACAAAAACAGCATCTTTTCACACACCAATGAACAATGAAACACACAACAGGTGGAAGACACGGCCAGCTGGGTGGCATATTCACAATGTTAGGAAAACAGTCAGATTATTGTTAAAACTGAAACTAAACTAAAACTAAACTGACCTTTAAGATACATGTAAGCTCAAGTCAAACTGAAGAACTAAGTAAATAGCCATGGTCATTTAAAAAAGAAATCTCTGAGAAATCACTACTAACTGACAGTTGAACAGACGATGATCATAGTGCACAGGAAAAAGAAAAATACGACAAAGCAAAGTTGAAAATAAATACTCTGGGACACGAACCTGAGTAAAAACAACCATGACACATCTTAAAAAGGAAACACAGCATTTTCAAATCTAAAAAACTTGAATAAAAATAGGTGAAAAGAGGGTGAGTGACAGAGAGACAAGTGATTACCAGGTACTGGAGGTAGGCAGTAGGTTGGAAGTGTATGGCACTGCAGCAATAGTGAACTTCTGTAAACCACTGCCACCCATCAGATAAGCAAAGCCACCATGAGGAACCCTAGAACTTAGATATATATCACATATATCTACATATTAGATACAATATATCTAGATACATATAGATATTTTCATTAGACATTCATATTTTGTGTTAAAAACACACCTTCCAGTGACAAACTGAAGCAGAAGAATTCGTTCCTCTTGAGTCAATCTCCTCACCACCTCCCAGAACCACTGCAAAGCAGGAAGAGAGCACCTGCCAAGGTCACGTCTACATTGTGAACATTATAGAATTCACAATTTTTAAAATTAAACAAAACTTGATAAATAAAGCTGGGAGCAAACACTTCATCAACACAATCTCATATCTAATAGTAAAGTCACATCACTAAATGGCCATGGTGTTCTGCAGGTGGTCTAGCTGTTAACAACAAACAATAACCACAATGCATTGTTTTGGAAGAAGAAAAAAAAAGTAAAGCATAAGTGTTTATTAAGAAAGACAGATTCCGGCGAAAGCTGCTCCTTTTCTCTTTTTCTGTTTCTTGGGTCAGATGGCTGAATGTGTCAGAGACTGTGACTGAAAGCAGCTCATTAAGACCATGTTTCAGCAGACAAAAGTAATCTGATTACAATATCTCTGCAATGAGTCCAGCTGAGTTCGAAGAAGCGACTGAATGCCCACGGCCGTGTGATCTCAGACATACTGTGGTGCATGTATAGTATGACACAGGAGAGTAGTCCAGTTAACTGGCCAAGTGGGTTATAGCTTCAGATTGGATTGACTGCGCATGTATCCATCCATCCACCCATCATCTGCCGCTTTTCCGAGGATCGGGTCGCGGGGGCAGCAGCTTGAGCAGAGAAACCCAGATGTCCCTGTCCCCGGCCACTTCCTCCAGCTCTTCTGGGATGACCCTGAGGCGTTCGCAGGCCAGCCGAGAGACATAGTCTCTCCAACATGTCCTGGGTCTTCCCCGGGGTCTCCTCCCAGTGGGACGTGCCCGGAACACCTCCCCAGGGAGGCATCCAGGAGGCATCCTAACCAGATACTTGAGCCACCTCATCGGACTCCTCTCAATGCGGAGGAGCAGCGGTTCTACTCCGAGCCCCTCTCGGATGACCAAGCTTCTCACCTTATCTCTAAGGGAGAGTCCAGACACCCTGTGGAGGAGCTCATTTCGGCAGCTTGTATCGGCGATCTCGTTCTTTCGGTCACCACCCACAGCTCGTGACCATAGGTGAGGATGGGAACGTAGATTGACTGGTAAATTGAGAGTCCACAAAAAAAAAAGTGACCCAAAAAGCAGACACCCAATTCTAAGGTCGCCAAACCGGACCCCCTCAACACCCTGGCTGCCGGCAATGCAAACCAAACTCTGACACCTGTCACACAGAGACCAAACAGCCCCTATCACAGGACTCCCGAGGGACACGGTCAAACGCCTTCTCCAAGTCCACAAAACACATGTAGACTGGTTGGGCAAACTCCCATGTACCCTCCAGGACCCTGCTGAGGGTGTAGAGCTGGTTCACTGTTCCACAGGCAGGACGAAAACCCCACTACATCTCCTGAATCCGAGATTCGACTAACCAACGGATCCACCCTCGGGGCCTGGCAGTGAGCGCTTGGTGGCCGGGTCTGTGCCCATGCCGAAAACATGACATGGGTCCCCCTTTCAACGGGCTCACCACCCGTGGGAGGGGCCTAGGGGGTTGGGTGCAATGTGAGCTCGGTAGCAGCTAAAGGGCTCTTGGGACGTGGAACGTTGCCACTGTTGCAGAAGGAGCCTGAGCTGGTACATGAGGCTGAGCGGTTTCAGCTAGATACAGTCGGACTCACCTCGACGCACGGCTTGGGCTCTGGAACCAGTCTCCTTGAGAGAGGTTGGACTCTCTTTCACTCTGGAGTTGCCTGTGATGAGAGGTGCAGAGCAGGTGTGGGCATACTCATTGCCCCCCGGCTGTGTGCCTGTACATTGGGGTTTACCCCGGTGGACGAGAGGGTAGCCTCCCTCCACCTTCAGGTGGGGGGGACGTGTCCTGACTGTTGTTTGTGCTTATGCACCAAACAGCTGTTCAGAGTACCCACCCTTTTTGGAGTCCCTGGACGAGGCACTGGAGAGTGCTCCTGCAGGAGACTCCCTCGTTTTGCTCACGTGGGCAATGACAGTGAAACCTGGAAGGGGGTGATTGGGAGGAACGCCCCCCCCGATCTCAATCAGAGTAGTGTTCTGTTGTTGGACTTCTGTGCTCGTCATGGACTGTCCATAACGAACACCATGTTAAGGCATAAGGGTGTCGATATGTGCACTTGGCACCACCCTAGGCTGCAGTTTGATGATCGATTTGTGGTTGTATGTCCTGGACACTCGGGTGAAGAGAGGGGTGGAGCTGTCAACTGATCACCACCTAGTGATGAGTTGGCTCTGCTGGTGGATGCTGGGGAGGATGCTGATCAGACCTGGCAGGCCCAAACGTATTGTGAGGGTCGGTTGGGAACGTCTGGCAGAATCAGAAGGAGCTTTAACTCCCACCTCTGGCAGAACTTCAACAATGTTCCTGGGGAAGTGGGGGACATTGAGTCCGAATGGGCCATGTTCCGTGCCTCCATTCTTGACCAGAGCTGTGGCCGTAAGGTGGTTGTTGCCTGTCATGGCGGCAACCCCCGAACCCGATGGTGGACACCAGCGGTGAGGGAAGCCATCAAGCTGAAGAAGGAGTCCTATCGTGCCTTTTTGGCCAGTGGGACCCTGGAAGCAGCTGATAGGTACTGACAGGCCAAGCGGAACGCAGCTCCGGGAGTTGCTGAGGCAAAAACTCGGGCTTGGGAGGAGTTCGGTGAGGCCATGGAGAAAAACGTAGACGGCTTAGAAAAGATTCTGGTCAACACCGTGTATGATGGGGACGGGGCTCTGCTGACCTCAACTAGGTACATTGTGAGTCGGGGGGGGGGATACTTCCTCCTCAATTCTACCGACATGCCTTCCGATGAGGAAGCAGAGTCGGGGAGCTTGGATGTGGGGCCTCCCATTTCTGGAGCTGAGGTTGCTGAGGGGGTCAAAAAGCTCCTTGGTGACTGCGCATGTACACAGTAAAAGTGTGCCAGTCAGTATGCAGATGTAAAGAATGAGGAAGGGACAGCATGCCGTCAGTCTCTGGGAACAAAACCTCCACAGAAAATATATTTGAAGCTCTGTGACTCAGTCCATCCTTTATGGCAGAAATAATTCTGCACTTTTGTTACACAATTATCCAGCAGATGGGTACTTCATCAGTTTATTATAGTCATTGCTTTTTCCTGGAATACCGTTTGATAAATCCATATTATCAATTAATTATTAATAATTCAATAATATTCTAATAAGGTAACTATTGTAAACATCTGTGTCACTGGAAACCTGTTTATTAATTCACAGTCAAATTATACAGTAGAAGAGGGGCCCACCTGGATGATAGGCTCCTGAGGATCATAACCACTAGTGTACTCAGTGTTCCTGCACCAATCCTCCACATCAATCTCTGGCATCCCTGACAGCAGGAGCTCCTGTAAGCACGCACGCATTGGGGTCAATATTATATCTAAGGACATATTGAAAATGGAATCACATCTCATCAGCCTTTGATGGTTATCATGTTATGCCAATTGTTTGATCTTACAAGCTCTAACCAGGAATGGACCCCCGTGTAAAAGGTCTCCTAACAGCGATGGAAAAGCATGTGGTGGAACAGGAATGATGTCCCTTCGTCTGCGTATATTTTCCAGATTTTCCCAGTATGACATGAAAGAGTAAAACGACTTTATCAAGGCCCAGCTAAGATCTCACGGAAAAAGCACCCAGACAGCATCGTTGTTTCTGTGATGCAACATTTTACTGCAAATGCATTTAGCCAAGTATTGTGCACCAATTATGCTTTTTTTAAAAATTATTTAGAAAAGAATCATACAAAATTTAAAAACAAAGTATAACTCTGTATTTATTGCATATGATTGATACAGAAACCTATTTTTTAATAATGTCCTGTCTTGAGATCATTGAAGGAAAGAAAAAGATGGTTCTTTGCATGAGAAGTAAAAGATGATTTGTTTTCTTTGTTCTAATCGTGCTTTTCCCAAGAACTCCTTTATTCATTTCACCTTCACACACTGACTCTGTAAAAACGATATATTGTATTGTGTGTATTTTTGTGATTTTTTTTCCAGTAGCAGTTATACTGTCTGAAACATGAAACAATATCACTGTTCCACTTTAAATTCAACACACCTCAACTCTGCTGAAATCAGCTACTCAGAAGGAAAGTAAAAGCTGTTGTGAGGTGACATCACAATACAGGCTGCATGGTGGCTTGTCAATCAAAACCTTGGTGAACCAATCATTGTGCTGCACTACTGTTCAACACATAACATAAAATCTGCCAACATAGTGAGTAAAGAAAAAATATATATGTATTCCAGAGCAGGTGACCACAGATCTGAAAGGTGAAGAGTGAGAATGGAATGGGAGAGAGGTTGAGAGGTCAGAGGGGGGACACATACCAACTCATATTCGTCAAAAAGCTGAATGAGCGAAGGGGGAATGAAAGTGTGGAATCCTTGCAAAAATGCATTTATCTGAGGCTGGATGGCTCTCGTCATCCTTAGTTCCGTCACCAGCTGAACATACTCAGCCTGAGGAGAGAGAAACACAAAAAGATCAAAGTCCTCACGAAATACAGATGAGCAAGAGGAAGGCAGTGCGCATGAATAGCTCTTCACTGTTCACTGCCCTATAAGACAGCACCACCTGCAGGCACATAGCAGCAATGCATGTAGTGAGGAAAGCTTTTTCCTGACAGGACACCAAGCATCCAAGAATCAACACCAGGTTCAGTTCCACGTCTGACACACAAAACATACTTTAAAGTCCTTAAACAAATATCTAATCAGCCATAACACATTAAAGCAATTTCAGGGAGCAAATGAGGGCAGCGGGTAGAATTATCTAGCTGCCATTAATGCTGGGGTATGAATTTTTGTATTATTGTTGTTTTTGTTGGTAATTGGTTAAATAGTTAAATTACAAGTCTAAACTTACTGAAACCACACAAATATGACTTTACAAACATTTACAAACTAGAAAAAGGACTATCAAGCAAAAATGGAAATCAAAGGCTCAAAATCTTATAGATCCAAAACAACCCAATGTAACTAAGCTGTTCACAGAAATCTGTCGTGATGCTTGACAAGCAGCATGTACGAGTAATTTGCAATCAAAGATTTTAAACGGATTAGAAATGTTTACATTTTTGGAAATAGACTGAAGCTACGTTTTTTAAGAGAATATCAGAACATGTGTTCAAAGTAAAGATGAAGCTGGAGCCAGCAGTCTGCAGCAGATCAACTAGCCTGACAAAATCCACCAATTAATTTTATTCATTGTTATATATAAAATCAATATTATCTTTAATATAGTCTTCAATTAAGGTTATCTTGTTTATCATTAATAAAAAAAAGTACAAGATCATTTAAGTTGTACTTTTAAAGGAGGTTGCCAGACAACTAATAAATAAACTTAATCTTTTAATCATTCTGGGCAGTCTGTGAGCCAACATTGGATCCAAGGGGCATCACAGAGAAGGGAACAAGGATATCATTAACATTAAAATGTGAAGCATACGAGTGGGACAAAGTGCTATAGCAATTCAGATTTGTCAAAAAGCTGTATGAACACGGAGGGAATGAAGGTGTGGAGCGTGGTATATGGTAGAGAGAATATGGTCCATGAAGAAGGATGAAGGTCATAGATATCACTAAGCAACAAGCTGCCTGAGGAAGCTTTTCCACTTAATGCTGTTCTAATAGTGTTCAGGTTCCCAGACAGTAGCAGACAATCCTTCTTTCATTTCTATGCTTTTTTCTCAAAACAGAATCTTAAGTATGTTTTCACGTGGTCAGGAATCAGTAGATCAACACCGTGTTTCCTGACACCGTGGATCATCCAAAAAACTACAACAAACAGAGTAGTTTGTATCTATGAGACAACAAATTAGGACGGAGAAGGAAAACAAAACCAGAACCACTGGTCTTGGCCACGAACAGTATGAGAGAAGATGAGGAGCATGTAATGATTCTTCAGGTGATCACTCAGAAGGTGTTCCCATCCCCTCTGATCCACCTATTCAAGCAGGGATAAAAGCTTTTATTATGAAATTTAATTTTTCTGTTTCCTTAACTTTCACTAATATGCCATTTCAAAATGCAGATTATAAAACATTTATGGAAACTGCCTTAAACTGTGTTTGTGGTGACGGACCTTGTTCTCCTGTGTCACCAGGAGGCTTGTCCCTCCAGGTTTAAGTGGAACTTCCTCCATTGCCCCAAACACATCCGTCTCTACAGAAAAGGTCAGCTCCAGACCCAGATCACTGATGTCATTATCCAAGATCCACTGCAAATTCTTAGCATACTCCGGATCAATGGACGACACATCTTGGTAGTTCACTGGGATACCTGCCAAACAGCAAATGTAGTACTGAGGCACAATAATGCTGGATTCAAAAAGGTAATATTTCAACATCACATTCAATTTAAAGTGAATCATTGTCTTTACTTTGCAAAAAAAAATATCAGCCAATTTTAAAAAAATCTTTCTATATATCTTTAGTATAACAACAAAGGTATTAAATTGCGCAATTCTATACATTTCTTATGATTAACAACTGATGAAAGGTCATTCCTCACCATGGTTCAACATTTCCATTCATACCTAAATGCTGGCGATGACATATCATTACTTTTTTGTTTTTGCATCCAAGAAAATACAAACATGACACTGAATTAGACAGTAAATGAAGATGCATTGAACGGTAAGCACTGGAAGTACAACCCCAATTCCAAAAAAGTTGTGAATAATGAATTTCATCAACCAATACTTATTCAATGTAGAAGGTGAGACAGCTAAAGTTCAGTGTGATCTCAGAAGCCTGCAGAGCTATCTTCAGATTCTCTGAAAGCTTTGATATCATATGTGGTAGGATGAAAGATGATGGAACATTGTGGAACAATTTCAGTACAATAAAGTACATCAAATCTAGCAATTTGTAGGGGGAGTATTTTGCATATTTGTGAACCTCTGCCCATCAATAATCACGAGAAACTGTGCCACACCAAAGTGTCACTAAACTACTGATCATTTACCGAGTTAGTTGCAGCATGTTCCTCCAGCCGTTTCTTTTTAGAACATCTTACTTTTTCTCCCACCGATGGAGACAGGATTTGGTGTATTACTCATGTTCCTCAACAGTATCCACAATCATCTGCTCTGTTTTGTTTGTGTTCAATATGAGGAGACTGTTTTCTGGTTATTCAGTCACACAGAAAACAACTAATGTGTTCAGTAAAATCAAAGCATTCTAAAGTGAATGAAAAGGCACAGGCTGAAGCATAATGCTCATATTTAAGCCTGTCCTATTGAACTTAATTAAGCTAGCGATCAACATGTGTTTTTTACAAGTACAAAAGTAGAAAAAATAAAAATAAAATAATAAAAACAGAATTCCATCCAATAAAGTGACAGTCAAAATAGAAGAATAATGACGCAAAATCATAAGTAAACACAAAATCCTTCACAAATTATAAATACTTGTAGCCCTCAAAAATTGCTTTAGAAGCTGTCCTTTTGAAAACCAAAAATGTGCTACAATTTCTTAAATTTATGTTAGCATCATTCCATAATGAATCTCCAATAACAGATATGAATCTCCTTCTAATTTCTTTTTTGGCCTTTGGTACAGTAAATTTGCACGTCTCTTAAATTATACTTTGTTTTTCCTCGAGATTAGAAAAACCTTTGTATGCTGACACAATATAATGTCTAAGGAAGTATAAGTGAGCAATAATTTAATTATAATTTAATATATTTCTTGATTTGTACAGAATTGCTATTGTCTTAGAAATCTTTCCTTTGATATAATTAACATGTGGTTTCCATGTTAATTCATGGTCAATAACTACCCCTAAAAATTTGACCTCCGTGACTCTTTCAACTTCAGCATCACATATTTTTAATTTCATGTCCTTGTCAATTTCTTTTTGATTTCCAAAGACCATAAATTTAGTTTTTGTTATATTGATTGACAATCTATTAACATCAAACCAGGTTTTGAGGATTTCTAGCTCTCTTTCAATAGAAGACAAAAGTTCCTGTAAATTATTGCCAGAACAGTACATGTTTGTATCATATGCAAAAATAATAAGATTCAACAGATGTGTAACATTACAAATATCATTAATATAAAGGAAAAAAAAGCTTTGGGCCGATCACAAATCCCTGGGGTACGCCACAGGTGACCTTCCTAAATTGTGAAACAGGGTTATTGATTTCATTGCTCTCTATTTTCTAAGTAGCTCATCAGCCAAGAATAAGATACACCTCTTAATCCATACTTCTCCATTTTTCTCAGTAAGATGCTGTGATCGATGGTATCGAATGCCTTCTGCAATTTTTGAGAATTGAGGAAGAAGGGACACTGGTCTATAGTTTTCAATGCAATGTTGCTGTGGGCGTCGCCGGGGGTGGGTCGAGTGGGCTCATCTTTGCCGTCGCCAGTGGAAGCCCGGGCGAACTCATGCTCGTCCTCGAAGTCGCCAGTAGAAGCTCGGGCGAACTCACGCCTGCCCTCGCCGTCTCTAGTGGAAGTCCGGGCGAGCTCACGCTTGTCCTTGCTGTCGCCAGCAGAAGCTTGGGCGAGCTCACGCCGTCACCAGTGGAAGTCAAGGCGAGCTCATGCCTGTCCTCGCCTTCGCCAGTGGGAAACCGGGCGGATGCACCACTGCCCTTCACCACGTTTGCCCTCGTTTCTCCTCGCCACTCGTCCAGGTCACCGGAGGTCTGGCCGTCTGCCAGACGGGCTCCTAGGCCCATCAGAGCCCCTCCCTCCCTACCTTTGTGGATGTCTGGGAGCCATCCTTGAAGGGGGGGGGGGGGCTCTGTCACGGTTTATGTTTTAATTATCTTCTTTTTCAGCTCATTTGTTATGTTTTCTGGTCTTTGTCACGTTTTTTTCCCGTCACTTAGACTCACTGTTTCTGTTCACAGCTGCACATCATCACCAATCACCTCCCTGCAGTATTTAGTTTCCAGGTTCCACTCTATCCTTCATGCCACAGAACATGCTTGCTAAAGTAAGGTTTTGCCACCATAGCCACAGTTTGTCATAGTCTTGTTATAGCTCCATAGTCTTTTTTTTTTTTTTTTGCCATAGTCTTGTCTTGTTGTTTTTTTCATAGTCTCATTTTGTCTTGGATACTTTTGCCACAGTTTAGTTTTGATATCCGGCTTAGCCGCGCCCTTTGTTCTTGCCTTACCATTGTTTTTTGGAATAAACCATTTGTTCTTTGAAGTCTGCTTCTTGGTCTTCCTTCCCCTTCCTGCATCGCTACCTGACACTATCCTTGGTTATTCTGGAAGGCTTATTTATGAGCGGCCTTAATCACATAATTTTCTAATGATACCGGGTGTAGTAGTCAGAAACTGTTCCATGCAAGGGCCAGGCGGTCTGCATATACAACTCAGGACTATATTCTTAATTTTCATTTGTCTAAATTTCAATTGTCAAACTTTCATGACTTCACCAACAACTGTCAATAATCTTACATTGGAAGTCTTTCTGTATATACAATGCCCCTCCACCACCCATTTTATTAATCCTGTTGACACTGAGAAAATCATGTCCTTCTAACACAATGTTAGCACCCTTTTCATTTGTTATCCATGTTTCACTTGTAGCTATAGTTCATATACCATGCCACAAATAATTTCCAATAATACATATAAAAATCATGCATTATAACCAGTGCTTGCACGGTGGTGTGGTGGTCAACTCCCAGCTGTGTGGAGTCTGCATGTTCTCCCTGTGTATGCGTGGGTTCTCTCCGGGTACTCCAACTTCCTCCCACCGTCCAAAAACATGCTGTCAGGTCAACTGGTGTCTCTAAAATTGTCCTGAGTGTGTGTGTAGTTGTTTGTCTCGTTTGTCTCTGTGATGGACTTGTGACCTGTCCAGGGTGTACCCCTCCTCTCGCCCAGTGACCGCTGGCATAGGCTCCAGCCCCCCCCCCCGCGACCCGACCGACGGATGAAGCGGGTATAGAAGATGGATGGATGGATAAGCAGTGCCTCAGTAAACTCTGCTGTGATTATGGATATATTTACATGTACCTCTCCCACAGTTTATAGCCTCCTACATCACACTTCAAGGACAATGCCACTGATGTGGCTCACAGGCACCTTGAGACACAAGTTACCTTTCACAGAGGTAGACAGAAGCATTTCTGCTGCAGGGCAGACATTTTGCTCTGATTTGGGAAGACTGGTGATGTTTGTCTCATTATACATTTTTATTAAGTTATTCGCTGTGTGAAATAAAGAAATCTGTGGCATGACAGTCTGCACATTGTGAGCCTCACATTCAAAGCAGACTAGAGAGCCTCTAAAAAAACTTAGCAGAGTGAAGTTGATTAAGACTTACTCATGTTGTAAGTGTAAAACATAGCTTATATTGTGTATGGTAATGTACATTGGTTAAGCATGTCAGGGTAAAGTTATGGAGGCTCTGTGTATGCTTTATGGTTAGGAGACAGATTTCTAATATAGTTTATATCCTAAAATGCTCTATAATAGTTGGGTTAATTCGAGTTGCCGGAATTAAATGGTCTGCATCTTATGTGACCTAATTGGTTGAAAGAATTTGAAATGCCCAGAAGACTCTTTTGGAGTAATGTGAAAACTAAACACTGAGGGGAATGTTGTGACATGTGACTCGATTTTGTTGTCATTGCAGACCTAATTTCACCGTTCAGTATGTGAACTTTGTATTTGTTCATTTATTTTGGATCACAATGTTTTCTCATATTGCAAATGATTGCAGACATCATGAAAAGTCAAAGTGCTTACAAACATTCCTGTTAGCTTTACCCAGTATGTGTTTGTAGAAAGATCGGGTGAAGTAGATGTTGACCAGCTGTCGGTGATACAGAGCCAGACCTAAAATCTGACCTGCAAACTGGAAGTAATTCAAATGGTCTGGGTTCACTGAAGAGTTGCTGTTGGGCTGAAAAGTCGTACCTATGGAGGAAAAATACAAACTACCATTTTACATGGTAAAGCTCAGTTTTTCATGTTCATTGTTATTACAGTTAAAGCAACGTACCATCAGCTGACTGAGTAAAAAGAGCATAGTCTGGGTTGATGATCTCATTTGACAGGATGTCAAACCACTCCCGCACCACACCCTGACCCTGAAACACAACGGCCACACATTTGTTGCATAGGATTACAAGATAAATAGAAATGCAATAATATTAATATTGAAACAATTATTTGTTTAGTCAATATAATTCAGTCTGTTTGTGCAATGAATGTAGAAACTCACCATGCCCTCTTCACCATGGAAGCGAACAGCAATACCCTGTTTGAGTTTCTCATTGGTGGACTTGGAAACCATCTCACAGCTACTCCTAAATATGGAGTCTGTGTGTAGAAGCAGAAGACTAGGATTAGTATATCCCATATTTACATATGAATATACACACTCAAGCCTCCACAGAAAAGCTTGGCAATTATCCAGCTGGCAGTCAGAACTTAAGAATACAACATTTGTAATACATCTTGTACCATCTAGTATCATTAGGCTTATTCCCAATAAACAATTAAACCTAACACATTTGTTTGGGATGTCACCAACTGAGGCCATTCATCTGTAGAGTCATTTTGACTTAGCTCTGAAAGTCCATACCTTCTGAAGTGTCTGATATATACCAACTCTGCAAAGGAGTTTTGGGAAACAATAAGAAATATGTGGTGACTGATAACCACTAGCTGTGCAGGGGGATTCGGGCTAAATTAGGACATTTTGAGAATAACACACTCTCCAGTTGTGTGTCCATTAGAGGCTCAATAGATACGCACACACCGTATCCGGGCTTTGTGCCTGTTAATGGGAAACATGCAACATCTTCAAGGTCACTGAAAACAGGCAGATTCTACTTAACAAAAAGCACACACACAGAAAGTCAGAGAATCTGCGATCCTTTCCAGATTGATGCATCATTCTGTAATTCTGATACAGACCTAGTTGACAATAAAAGTTTCTGTATTTGACCAAGTCTGTATCAGCAGAGCTCTTCCTGCATCATCTACACATAGGCTCTTTGAAGGCGACCATCCCCAATACACCACACTTCCTTTCCACATAGCCACACCTGATCCATTCAGTAGAACTGGGACTGGTTGCCCACTCTTTTTCTCCCACAACTCTGCTGAGAACAGAGGTCACACAGCTCCTTCCCCTGCAGCCCCCTCCCCTCCTCCATGCCTCTCTCCATGAGATGGGACAACAAAGGCCTAACCTGCCAGTGGCCCGATTCATCTTTGTCTCTCTCCCCTGCAGCATGGATCCCTCCTCCGACAGCTAAAGTATCCACCCACAGATGACCCAAAATAAGTTTAAGAGCTAACACCAACAGGGAAGCAACCTAAATCCTTATTCTTGAGAGTTTACACCAAAGACTGGACCTTGACTGGACACAGAACCGTTTCCAGCCCTTTTCTTCAAAGACTGAATAAGATTAAGATCAGATTTATTGTCATGTAGAAACAGGGAAACAAACTTTCTCCTCCGCATTTAACCCATCCAGGTTAGCACCTGTTGAACACACACATGCACATGCACAGGGTCACACACCCATGGACAGATGCCATACACTGGGGCGGTTGGCAGCCATTCAGCGCCCGGGGAGCATGGGGGTACAGTGCCGTGCTCAAGGGTACCTCGGTCATGGCAAGGAGGTGAACTGCCACCCCTCCAGCTGTCAGTTTCACCAATCTTTGAGTGGCAAGAGTGGGAATTGAACTGCCACTCAAATTGGATGACCCACTCTAACCACTGAGCCACGACTGAGCATTAGCCTCAGTGCCACACGGCTAAGCATAGAAAATTCTTGTTCTGAAAGTGCACTTGTGACGACCCCTCCGCTCCACTAGTTGTCCCCGTCTTTGCTGTTGTTTTCCCCTTTTGCATGGAGTAAGGCGGAGGGCTCATCAGGCTGATTGAGCCACACCTGGGGCTTGTGTTTTAAAAGCTCCTCTCCTGCCAGTTACGGTCCCCCCTCTTGGATTGACTTGGTTAGACCAGGTTACGGGGTGGCTGCTATTTTGGTTGTTATTTTTGATCGCTTACACACCCACACACTCATACACTCATACATGCATACGCTATTGAAAACTGCCTTCCACATTTCTTTATTTTAGTTCATTTTGTGAATAAAAGTTATTCTCGTAATTGAAAAACCCTCATCGGTCTCCCATTACTGTTGCAGCCGGGCTGTGACAAACTATATTGACTTAAATATGTTTGGAAAAAAAGGTGTTAGTTGTGATCTTGCATGCCTTTTGTTTAACCTGGCACCCTAAACATAGGTCACACACTAACCTTTTAAGTAAAACATTTTCACTTTCATTTTAGATGTGTGTTCAGAGCATGATTGATGCAATGCAGAAGACAAAAGTCAGTGTAACTGTGCATGTTACACATTACTTTAGTTTCTTTAGGGATGTTTCATACCCTAAAGAAACTAGGTGCCCACTATGAAAAAAGTGTGGTCACCCATTTAAACCAAAGCCCTGTTGCCATTATGGGGATGTACTTGTGGCACTTGATAGTCATACCAGCTTAACATGCTTGAACATGAATGATAAAGCAGAAAATCCCATTTTTTTGATGCTCATGAAATGTATTAGTGTGATCCTATAAAGACGAATATTTATACAAAACACAAATCAGCACATGTTCAACTTAAGAACAAGTTCTTTTAACATGTTCTACATGTTTCAAGCAGCTAAGCTAAGGAATAATAAAGCATAAAGTATATTTGTGCCCAAACTTGACGAAATGAATTGTTATATGTTAACAGTAAACGTGTGCTGTTGAGGACGATGGGTACCTCTGTGGATGAGCAGGATGTCGCTCTCATTGACTGGACGATGAACCATGTCTGAGTCTGGCTGACCGGCCAGCAGATGCTCGTAGAACCACTCAGAACGATCTTTGAATGGCTGAAGGAAAAACAAATACTTCATACCACAGTGCACAACACTAAACTAAATTAATTGTGAGAATGCTGGAAAGCAATCTTTCACCCATTTCTACAATTTTGGTATCAAAACGTTCAGCTCTTTCAGGAGATTTCTGCTATGACTTTTGGTGTTTATAACTTTTATACTTTTTAAACTATTCAACTTTGATTCAACTTTTTTCCTCATTCAAATGAATGGAAAGTGTTTTTAACTCTTCAAAAACTTCCTCCTCTTTCCAACCTTACTACTTCTGCAGATTTTCAGCTAGAGACACCATTCAAACTTTAAATGGTTCACAAGACATTCAGCTATTCCCAATTGGTGCAGCTTTTTCAAATGTTCAGGCAATTTTGAAATATAACGGTTTAAAAAACATGAACAAATTTCAACTATTTCTCCTCTTTTCAACCAAACTACTTCTGCATACTTACAACAATTTCAACTATTTTGGTCTCAAAACGTTCAGCTCTTTCAGGAGATTATGGCCTTCCCCTTTTGGTGTTTCTAACTTTTATACTTTTTAAAATATTTATCATTTTATTCAAATTTTAGGCAAATTTCAAATTTGAACTCTTTCTCTTCTTATCAACCTAACTACTTCTGCATACTTTCAGTTAGAGACACCATTAACAGTTTAAACGGCTCACAAGACATTCAGCTATTACCATATGGTGCAGCTTTTCCAAATATTAAGCCACTTTTGAAATATGACTGTTTCAAAAACATGTAAAAAAACATTTTTTTTCGGCCCTTTCATCAAATCTTGTCTTTCCAATGGGTTTAAATCATTCCACTATTGTTATTTCAACTTCAAATTCCTTCAACCAAGACTTCAGCAACTGGTTTTTCAGCAATTGAAAGATTTTCCGCTTTTTTAGCATGGTCATCTATCCCAATTCAGCTGATCAGCATTCTCACTGCTTTTTCTCTAGTTACCACTCTAGACATTTTTCAGTCTCAACTCAGATAGCTTTCAGTGCTGAGACACTCATCTTTAAAACAGGGATGAGGATCAACTCTCTTTGCATGTGCTTTTTTCCCCTGAGTGCTGGAGATAGACTAATAAAACAGCACATAAGGCTTTTCCCTTGGGGCTGCAGGGTATACAAGAAATTATTCAGAAAAGTAAACTAAATTCACCAGGTAAAAATCTGTAATCAAAACAGGGGGCCACTTCCAGGTGAGCTATAATACATGGTGAATGCATCAGCTCAATTAGAAATACTGAAGAGTGAGTGAATAGCAGCATTTAAATCTATGAAGTCATAAGTGGAATTTTAGTGTTTAAGTCTTATTGCCATGGATGTAATGCTGTTAAAGTGATACTGAAATGAGGATGTAAGACTTTAACAGACATGTTCCATTAAATCTGTGATTATTTTAGACTATTCATTATTAATAAATAGATTACAAATAGATTATTAGAGTCTATTATTAGTCTATTTCCTTTAGACTCTTAGACTATTTTGTAAAATAAAGATAAAGATAGATGTCTTTGAAGCCAGAGAACATACACCAACAAAGCAGGCTTTTGAATGAATGAATGCCCTTTTATTGTCATTATACAATGTACAACGAAATTATAGAGCTTCTCCTGTGCTCAGTGCAAAACACACACCTCACATCGTGCTCCTCTACAGTGGGGGAAGGGGGGATCCTGCAGTGTTTCAAAGTGAGCAAAGAAAGTGAGCTCCTCTGCCCGTGACTTACTCAGGTCTCCTGGTGTCACATCACACCCTCTGCCTCAGCCTCTGTAGTCCCTGCCACATCTCCTGTGGGCTGCTGCTAGTGTGGTGGGACTCTATCCTCTTGTTGTAGTCCGCTTTGGCATTTTTGACACCTCTTTCCAGGTCAGCTCAAGCTGCGCTGTAGAGAGCTCTGTCACCTGACCTGAAGGCAGTGTTGCAGGCCTTGAAGAGTGAGCAGACCTGGCTAGTCATCCAGGGTTTCTGGTTTGGAAAAACCCGGATGCATTTGTCCACAGACACAATACCCATACAGAACTTAATGTAGTCCAGTACTGTCCCTGTATATGTTTACAGGCCCTGGGGCCTCATGTACAAAACTTGCGTGGATTTCCTACTGAAACATGGCGTACGCTCAAACCAAAAAGCCCTCCCACACACAAAAATATCCGGATGTATGAATCTGTGCGCACGTATGAATCCAAGCACATTTCCTTTGTACATCCCAATCAACGTGGAATTGAGCGCACATGTCGGAGTACCCGACTCCTCCCTGTACACACCCCTACTCGCACCTGCCATTCCTCTCTCTGAACGATCAGAAAATAAAGAAAAAAGAATGAGAAAGACGGAAAAAAGAACTTCACGGAAAGCGAGATGGAGGTGCTACTTTCTGAAGTGGAGGCCCGCGAAAAATTTATTCTGTGGCACGCTGCCCTCTGGCATAAGCAGCAAATAAGAGGTGTGGGTGGGAGAGCGTGTGTGCCATGGGGTCACAAGCAGAGGTAAATACCTAACTCACAGTAAACGTGTTCGTACAGTAACCTAGTAAAGAAGTCCGCCGAGGAAAAGGTGAGACTGGTTAAGACCAAAAGGTTAAGACCCCGAGATAACTCGATCCAAATACACACTGAAGGTGCATGTAGACGACAGTTGATCGGATGGAGCGTTCTGCGCAAGCTCGAGATTTTTTCCCAGGGTCGTCATCCGGAAGTCGAAGGACACGATATGACTGTTGTTGTCACCGCCGACGGAAAGAAATAAACAACGTGATGGAGAATGCGCCGTTGTGCATCGCGTTTGTGCCATAACCATGCTCATCTCAATTGTAGAGGGACATAGCTTCATCTTGCTCTTCGTTCGCCATCTTTCTCGAATGCCTGAGTTTGTTGTTGTTGGTGGTGAAGACGTTAACATGAAGTGGCTCTATTAGCGATAGTTGAAATGGGTACAGTGCCACCTATCGTACCGGGGTATGACATGCTTTGTGCCAGTGATTCCATTCATTCACCGCCATATATCCAAGGATAATTACCCTCAGATAAGGAGCATAACCCAACTATAGCTATCATCGAGCTAATCTCATCATGCAGAGTATTTAAGGTTGCTGACCCCTGGCCGAGACAGTGGCTCTGACGTTCACTAGCCCCGGGACTCCCTCCTTCTGCTTAGTGTACAATCTCAGTGTGTCGAACTAGGGGTGAGTGCATTGTGAGGAGCTTTCTTGAGTTTATATCAGTGGTTTCCATCTCCTCCTGTGGCCAGGTTATTATGCCAGTGGGGTATCTGATGACTGGCAAGGCATAGGTGTTGATGGCTCGGACTTTGTTCTTCCCATTCAGCTGACTCTTCAGGACCTGCCTCACTTTTTGCAGGTACTTGGTTGTGGATAACTTCCTTACAACCTCCTCATGGTTGCCATTTGCCTGTGGGATCCCAAGGTATTTGTAGTGTCACGATTTAAGTTCTGTTTCATGTCTTGTCTCGTCATTTCCTGTTTTATTTTGAAAAATCACTAAACTTTCCCCTCTTGTTTCAGGTATCTTGCCCTTGCTCCCATGTCAAGCTTCTAATTGTCTTCCCTGATTCCCAAGTGTTTCCACCTGTTCCCCTTGGTCCCTCATGTGTTCAAATAGTCTGCGTTTCCCTTGTCTTGTGCCAGTATATTGTCTCCATTTGAGCTACATTACCAGCTTTGTCTGGAGCCATAGTTTCAGTCATAGTTTCCATGAGCCTGCAGTGAAGCGATCCTCCTACAGAGACATCTTGTTTTGTAACTTATTTTTATTCATAGTTTATTTATTCAAAACGGTAAGTTTCATAGCCTTGTTTGTTCCTCCGTTTTTTAGGAGAGATTTTTCATTGCTACCTTTCATAGTCGCCTCCGATAAAGGAGAGCTTTAAGTTGATAGTTTAAGTTTCATAGTGCCTCTGTTTTTCAAGTGCGTCCTTTGTTTAAATCCGCCTTGTTAGGAGAGCGTGTCTATGTTTTGTTAAATTGTTCATAGCGTTTCTGTTTTCCTCCTGAGTTGGAGCGGTTTATGCTTTGTAACTTTCATAGCCGTGCTCATCCTCCGCCATAGTTACTGAGGAGAGCGCTTAGGTTTTCACAGCCTGTTCCTTTGCTCTGCTTGGAGATCCTGCCCTGCCTTTAAAAATAAACCTCTTTGAATCCAAACTGACCCTGCATCTGTGTCCTGAGGCCCTGACATGTAGCTGTCCTGATCAACTGCTATGACGCCCTCTAGTAGTTCAACACTTTCAGTCGGGATCACCTTGCCTCTCTTTGATATCATTCGGCTGCATTTATCTAGTCTGAATGATATCCCAATGTCCTTGCAAAATATCAGTATCAGCGAATTGATGTCTTGCATACAGTATGATGTTGTCCATGTAGAGAAGGTGGCAGATGATTGCTCCATATATATATATATATATATAAAGATGGTGACGCGCAGCAGTGCAGCGGCTTCTTGTGCTCCTGGGGTTAAGCCCCCTTTTAGTACTTTTTCCGTTGGCCCCGAGGCCAACTTCACCAGTTTTGCTTGTGTAAACAAGCGTACAACATACAGACGAACCAAACTTATTATTATAAGGGACAGTTCGGCCAGGAGCACAACAACAACAACATCAACACCACGTACAACAACAGCAGACCTCGGACTCAGGGCAGATGCTTGCTGGGCAGATTATGGCTCCTGAGGACACCAAAGGCGTAGGGGTGTCCTCCGGACAGTGGGCAAGCGGAAGCGGTGCACATAGAAGCAGAAGAGGGGCAAACGGGGTGGACTGCTAGCCAGGCAAAAGGCTAACACCGGGAGACCACCGATCCTGTCTCTGTTCCTCTCTAATTTCCGCTCCTTGGATAATAAGATGGACCTGCTTCGACTGAGGCTGGGGGCCACGAGTGAGATGAGGAACTGTGCGGTGCTTTCCCTTACGGAAACCTGGCTGAACAACAACATGCCAGACTCAGCCTTCCAGCTCCGACGGCCGGCTTCTCTTCGTACCAGCAGTCGGTGCAGTCGGGGAAAACCCGCGGGGGCTGATTATGTGTCTACGTCAGGGGTGCTCACACTTTTTCAGCATGCGAGCTACTTATAAAATGACCAAGGCAAAATGATCTACCTACTATAGAAATGCAAATATATTTATAAATATATTGAGTATTTTTTGTACAATGTATGTTGATGTCCCTTGCAGAACCGCATGAGCCAATCTTGCACAACACAATTAACTATGCACATTTTTTGTCATTGTCTGAGTTTACTCTGATGACTTGCACTGAATTGAATCAGCCAGGGATGCGTAGTCCGGACAGTAGCTGCTGACAGACAGCCTCAAGCACACTTCCAAATGATCGTCAGTCATGGTTGAGCGGTTCTTGGACTTAATGATCTTCATGTGAGAAAAGGCTGACTCACATAAATAAGTGGAGCCGAATAATGCAGTCAATGAGGTAGCACATTTCCTCATGTTGGGGTACTTTACCTCTGTGAGTAAGTTCCAGAACTGTCCATGAGCTCTGGACTTCAGCTCAATGTCGGCTTGCAGTGTCAAAATCTCATCCTCCACTCCAGAAGAGTTCAGGTGAAACAGTGTTGCAATTTTTGATGCGAGTAAATCCACCTCGGCATCATCCCGAAAAGGATAGCACATGAATGTAGCGACTGGCTCGAGCAAAGAAAAGTCTTGAAAGCGTTTGTCAAACTCTGACAGAAGATTGTCAATCTGCTCTGTGTAGCGTGCACTATCAAGTTTCACACAGGCCTTCCCCCTTGCATCTCCAGCTCTGACGCCAGGTTCTGGAAGTTTGCCAAATCATCACTTAGTTGGGCCTGTCACTTAGTTGCTTGTATTCTGCATGGCCAGCTACACGGAAAAACTCCTTAATCTCCGGACAGAGCTCTCGAAATCTTTGCAGGAATTTGCCTCGACTAAGCCATCTCACGTCAGTGTGCAGCTACAACTCAGAGTGGTCGCAGTTAGCCTTCTCCAGATGTGCACGGAATAACCGCCTTTGAAGAGCTCTGGTACGAATAGAGCAGGCGATCTTTGTTGTCACATCCATAATCTCTTTCATGTTGAGCATTTTAGGGCATAACGCTTGTTGGTGGATTATGCAATGGTAATTCAAGAAGTCCGGGAAAGCATCGTCCTGCCTGCACTTGGCAATAAATCCATTCAAGCGGCCAACCATTGCAGGTGCGCCATCCGTGGTGATAGACACCAATTTGTACACTGGGAGCTGGGTTTTATCAATGAAGTTTTTGAACGACTGAAATATGTCCTCTCCTCGCGTCTGTTCTTTCATGGACAGTACTGTTTATAGCTCCCCTTTTGCAGTGATATCAGAAAACACCATACGAATGAAAATGCACATCTGTGCTGTGTCACTCACGTCCGTAGACTCGTCCAACTGCAGTGAGAAACACTCACAGTCTGCGATGTCTTTCCAAAGTTGCCCGGTCACATCCTCACAACGCCGTGTAACTGTACTCCTTGACAGCTGGAGAGCATTTATCGAAGATACTATTTCTGTCTTGTTTTTAAAGTCTCGAAACAATGAGTCAGCTGCTTCAACGAATGTCTCCTTTACCATTTCTCCGTCTTGGAAGGATTTCTTGTTTTTAACGATGAGATGACTCACCCGGAACGATGCTTCGGTGGCGGCTTTCGCTTTTGAAGTAAGTTGTGTGAAAAATGACTGCTGTCCTGACAACTGGCTTTTTAATTCCTTCACCTTTCTCTTCCTCAGCTCGCTTTTCGGCGGGAAATCTGTATCATATTTTCCATGAACAGTCCGAAAATGCCGCTCCACATTTCCCTTCTTTGGTATTGCGATGGTAGACTGGCAGATGAGGCAAAGGCACTTCGAAAATGTCATCGTGAAAGAAAACTCCTCCCATTCCATATGAAAGTGATACGTTTTTGTCTTCTTACTTGGTCCAGCACCCCCACTCATGTTTATACCCCCCTTGAGT
The DNA here is from genome assembly GCF_036924035.1 of Leuresthes tenuis. Lineage (NCBI taxonomy): Eukaryota > Metazoa > Chordata > Actinopteri > Atheriniformes > Atherinopsidae > Leuresthes > Leuresthes tenuis. The sequence continues at coordinate 31,282,265 of NW_027325364.1, forward strand.
TCAAGAGAATAAAACGAGGGCTTAAAATTGGAGGTAACCAACTCGCTAGCTTGTTGGTCATGCTGCACTTAGCACCGTTGTTTGCGCATGCGTGGTAACCTATGTGTCACAAAAAAAATCAGGTGTCATCTGACTGGGTGCCCTGTATCAATCAAATGACGGATAATGATAGGCTGACGTCTATTTTTTAATGTCATGCAATCTACCCATACTACCTTTGCGATCGACTGGTAGATCGCGATCGACGTAATGAGCACCCCTGGTCTACGTGAACAAAAGTTGGTGTACGAACTGTGCTTTGGTGAACAGCCACAGCTCCGAGGCAATAGAGTATATGACTGTAAAGTGCCGGCCACACTATCTGCCTCGTGAGTTTACTGCGGTGTTTGTCGTGGCTGTTTACATACCGCCGGATGCTAAGGCTAACGAAGCGCTTAAGGAGCTCCACCGTGTGGCCCAGTGATGCAGTCCCCACACTACAGGACTATTTTCAGCACACAGACTGGCAGATCTTCAGGGAGGCAGCTGCCTATGAAAGAGAGATAGACCTGGAGGAATACACATTGGCTGTCCTTGGATACATCCAGGACAGTAACCGATTAGAAACCCTGGATGAAGGCAGAAGTCCGGTCTCTGCTGAAAGCCAGGGTGACGGACTGCCACTCAGAGCGGCTAGGAGACAGCTGACTGCAGGATTTAAAAGGGTCAAGGCTGCATATGCCCAGAAGATCCAGGGACACTTCACGTCCAACGATCCACGGAGTAAGTGGAGGGGCTTAAAGTGCATCACAAACTACAACATCAGAGATGTACAATACCCCAGTGACCCCTGCCCGACGCCCTCAACAGATTCTACGCACGCTTTGACGACCCGAACACCTCCCCCAGCACCAGACTCACCCCCCCACCAGGAGAGGAGCCCCTCAGACCCTCTGCTGGGGTCACAGAAGTGAGGAGGACCCTCCAGAGGATTAATCCAAAGCTGCAGGGCCCGATAACATCTCCGGGTGGCTGCTGAGGAGCTGAGCACACCAGCTGATAGACATTTGCAACACCTCCCTCCAACAGGCAGCGGTCCCTACCTGCCTGAAGACCGCCACAATCATCCCCATTCCCAAAACCTCCACAGTGACAGACCTGAATGACTATTGACCGGTAGCCCTCACCCCGATAGTCATGAAGTGCTTCGAGAGACTGGTTATGGACCACATCAAAGACTGCACTGACGTCACTGTGGACCCGCACCAGTATGCATATAGGAAGAACCGATCCACAGAGGACGCCATCTCTTCTGTGGTCCATATAGCCCTCACCCACTTAGAGAATAAGGACTCTTATGTTCGCCTGCTCTTTGTGGACTTCACATCAGCATTCAACACCATCAGACCACAGACTCTGGTTCAGAAACTGACCACACTTGGACTGAGCTCCACCCTCTGCAACTGGGTCCTCGACTTTTTAACAGAGAGACCGCAGTCTGTGAGGATCTACGACATCTCCTCTCCCATCACCCTCAGCATAAGCTCCCCCCAGGGTTGTGTGCTGAGTCCCCTTTTGTGCACTTTTTTATATCTATCCGTTTATATACTTGTTATATTTGCCTTCTTTATCTTGTGTAATTCTCTTTTATTTGTATACTTAGTTTACTAGTTCTATCTAGCTCCGGGACCAGGGAAACAAATTTCGTTCCATCTCATGTTGACATGTGCTGACATATATATATATATATATATACATACTGATATAATTATCATAATATATTATCGCTACAGATAGATAACAAAACTAAATATTTATCAGCTGACAAACAAGTTGAAAGTTGAAGTGTAGCAGAGAGGAAGATGTGGTTGACATCTTCTGAGGTCACCATCAGTGGATTGGAGCGCTGTTTTTATAGCCTGGCAACATCTTAACTGATGCACGTGCACTCAGAAGCAGGTAACACAAGTGAATTCACTCATAGGCAACATGGACAGGACCTCACAGCTAGCAGTTCAACATCTGGAGTGCAGAAACGCTCCTTCTAAGTCACATGTCCAGGATTACACGTCTGTTGTTAATTAGCTCCTTTACTGTCCATTTAGTCGTAAAGCTAAGTAGAGAAGTGTTACAGTTGTTCCTGCAGTCATGTTTGGGTGAAAAAAATTATCTTACCTTCCTAATATTCCTGCTGTGTTCTCATCAGGAGTCCAAGCTTGTCTATTTGATCTGCCAGTGGTCTCACACTTCCCATGATGACCACTGGAAGAAATGGCGTAACCCCCTTTCACCTTTTTCTCCATTTTGTTCCTGCTCTGCATCCTAGACCTTTATTTATTGATTTATTATTGTTATTAGTTTTGTTCTAACATACAATCATCGTAAATATTTGAATTGAGCGACATGACAATTTGAATTTCCCCCACAGGGGATGGATAACGTATTTTTCTATTCTATTCTCGATATCTCCCCTTCAACTCATCTTGATGTGAGATCCGGGCATTACTTGGGCTTTGGAAAGCTCAGTTCCAGCAGGTTAACAACTTTCCTGTTGCCATCATTAAGCTTTAAAACAGATATGCCAGAGTTATCAGCGGAAATCCCTCCAGCAGCACAGCATCAAAACTCGCACAGAGAAGAGTTTCAGAAATATGAATTTTCACAGAAGAAATCTCAGTAGAAAATGGTATTTTCTGTTTTTTAGGGTGACGTTAATGCAGAGCTTGTCTCACTTGAACCACTTTTGTTTCTCTACTCCACATGACCATTTTGTTGCATTATAGAAAAATTAAGATGACAAATGTGAAATAACTGTGTCATCACTGCTGCGGGTGATGAGGGTGAGTTGATTCACTGACAGACTCAAAGTCAATTCAATATGTTTAATTGGCTGAAAAAAATCTAAAAGGAGTTAATACAAGAGAGAAATACCTTCACCAATGCTCCAGACCAGCCAATTGCTAGGCTGGTGTAGAAGGTATTATGTCTTACCTGACCCTTAATAATATGCATGAACCGTGACATCAACTCTGGACACTCCAGCAGAAAGTGGAAATGGTTAAAGATTATCTTTGGATTCCTGAAAGAGAAGGCAAAGAGAGAAGTGAGACAGGAATAAATGGGAGCGCAAAAAGAAAGTGAAAAGAAATTAAGAGAAACATGAGTGGCTTGATCATATACAATCTCTAATGTATCAGGAGGTTGATGTATATTGACTCACCTGGTTACAAAACACTTGAGCACCTCGTCATGCTTGCAGACAAACTCTATAAAGTGGGGTGATGTCATTCTGTGTGAGAAAAGAATGGAAAGTGAGAGGCTAAAGACATGGACACTGGGAAATTCACTGAAAATAATATTAGTTCATAACATAGGACATCAATTATCCAAAGATCTGACAAGAAACATGGTAAATAGGGCTAACTAGCAATCAAATAACAGCCCCTCTGTTGCTTGTGCATAAAGTATTTTCAGTGTTCTAACTGTGCATAAATATGGACTTGGACAATTTTAACACGACAACAAACACAAATGCCAATTTTTTTTTAATAAAAACATCAAACTATTAGATGTTGTTTGCTGAATATTAGATCTCTCCTTTGGAAGTCTCTGTTAGTGAATGATTTGATCTGTGATCATCATATTGATATATTTTGTCTTACAGAAACCTGGCTGCAGCAGGAGGATCATGTTAGCATTAATGAATCAACTCCCTCTGACAATTTAAGTGTTCACATTCCTCCAACCACAGGCAGAGGAGGAGTGGCAGCTATCTTCAGATCAGGGTTACTAATCAGTCCTAGACCCAAGATTAGTTTGTGATTTTGTGATCATTTACATAGAAATAATCTGTTTGAAGAGTTTCACTCAGGATTCAGAGTGCATCATAGCACAGAAACAGCAATGGTGAAAGTTACCAATGATCTCCTCTTAGCTTCTGATAGCGGACTTATTTCTGTGCTTGTCCTGTTGGATCTCAGTGCTGCATTTGATACGATCGATCACAGCATTCTGTTACAGAGACTTGAAGATGTTATTGGGATTAAAGGAACTGCATTAGGCTAGTTTAAGTAATTTATCTGATAGATTCCAGTTTGTTCTTATAAATGAAGAATCTTCCTCACACATTGGAGTAAGTCATTGAGTTCCTCAGGGATCTGTGCTTGGACCAATTCTTTTTGCTTTATACATGCTTCCATTAGGTAACATTATTAGACAGCATGGCATAAATTTCCATTGCAATGCTGATGATACTTAGCTGTACTTATCTATGAAACCAGATGAAACCAATAGGTTGGTCAGACTACAAGCCTGTCTTAAAGACATAAAGACCTGGATGACTCAGAACTGTCTGCTTTTAAATTCAGACAAAACTGAAGTTGTTCTCTTTGGACCTGAGCGCTTCAGGGAGAAATTGTCTAGTTATACAGTTACTCTAGATGGTATTTCCTTGGCTTCTAGTTCTACAGTGAGGAACCTTGGAGTTATTTTTGACCAGAATTTTTCATTTGACGCACATATAAAACTGGTTTCTAGGACTGCCTTTTTTCACCTTTGTAATATTGCTAAAATCAGGAACATCCTGTCTCAGGGTGATGCAGAGAAACTAGTTCATGCATCTGTTACTTCAAGATTGGACTACTGTAATTCTTTATTATTGGGCTGTCCCACATATTCTCTGAAAAGCCTCCAGCTGATCCAAAATGCTGCAGCCAGAGTGCTGATGAGAATATAATTTAAGATTCTTCTCCTCACATATAAAGCTCTTAATGACTGAGCTCCATCATAGCTTAAAGGGGAACTCCGGAATTTTTATTATTCCTGGCATGAAATACGTTCATCTACTCACCAAGAGCAGTTTGGCGAAAGTCGGCGTCCTTCAGAAACTATTTAGAGAACTTGCAATAGGCGTATATCCATATAACGGAGTGAACGGGGCTTAGACGATGCAGCCTCTAAATAAGGCATTATCTGTCTTTATTTCACCAATACTTTAAGAAGAATGAATGAACGAACGTGTACTATAGCTCTGTTAGCTCATAGCTGCTGTTATGTGGCTACTTGCGTCTATAGGAGAGCTAACAGAAGATTATGATTACAGTTAATTGAATTTCAATTGGCTTGAATTGATCTATATTGTTTAAGTGCCTTGCTTTGGCGCTACCTAAATAAAACTGAATTGAATAAGTGGGAACAAACACGAAGTAGACGAGACTGTCACAGCCACAGCTGTGTTCCATCTTCCCTTGATTGCCCCGTTAGTTTAAATACCTGGTCTTCTCCGCCTTTCTTTGCTCGTGTGTTAATGTATTTGTTATGCCTGTTTGGTTCACGACCTGGATCCTGACCCTTGGTGTTTTGTGGATTATTTTCAGTTCTTGGATTACCTTGGTTTTTTGTTCCGGTCCTGCAGGCCGACTTCCCTGCTCACCAGGCCAGGTTTTTCCTCTGTGTGAGATTTTCTGTTAACCAATAAACTTTTGTTTGAACTAAGAGTTCTTGTTCTCCTGACTCTGTGACCGCACCGGGGCCCGCACTTCATTACGGTGTGACAGAGACATGGCTGATCACAGTGTAAGAGGCCTCAAATTAAAAAATGACTCTGGATGAACCTTTTTACTATCACAGTATTGTGGTGGAAGTTTACCGGGCCCTAAAAGTAATAGAATATGAAGAAATGCTTACGAAAGTAAAGGCTGGAAAAACACAAAATGAGGCCATGGAAAGTACCAAAGTTTAGATCTGTGTAATGTCGAGTCAGGCATTAATGCCATGGAAAGTACCAAAGGTTAGCTCTGTGTAATGTCGAGTCACGCATTAATGCCATGGAAGGTACCAAGGTATGGCCACGTCAAGCAGTAATAAAATGTATGTGTTATAAAGATAGTAAACAGGAGATATGGATGTAGAGGGGAGGTCAGGAGTAGTGGGAAGGACTATTACATGAATAAAGGTTTTAAAAAAGACAGGACAAAGGGCCCTGCCACGGGTAAACTAAGTAATTAAGACATAACAGTGGAAGATTAGGGAAAAAACGCCATATGAAAGGAGGGGCCTGGGGAGGAGCATCCACAGGCCCAACCTGTATAAAAGAGGGGAACTTTCAGAAGAGTTTTCAGACTTATCCCGGGCTACTTCTCATGCATGGTCGAATTGTAACTCTGCAATAAACCATCATTGGACCGCGAACCAGCTGAATCTTTGATACTTCATGACTTCTCATCTTTAACTACTGAGTATAGCATAATAGGTAAATTGAACTCCACAAAAGTCACAACAGTATCAGCTGGAAATATGAATGTGACAGAAGGGTGACTGTGACATTGGGCCAGAGTACACAGTTTGTCTATGGATAAAGCAGACATTGTATCACAAGTAACAGAAGTACTGGTGGTGGTTTTTGTGGAGATGCGTACTCCACAGTGACTACCAAAGAATGCTTGGCACATTAACATGAATCAGAATGGTGATATGATATATTGCTTAGAGAAGAGTGACTCGACTTTGGCGTTGTACCTCACATGATGTACAGTTCAGTCTCCCTCAATGACAAACCATGGCCCTCTAGGTCATCATCATAATAAAATATATGAATGAAGGCATGCAGAACATTTACATAGAAGTCTGAATTACAGAGAGCTATCTCTTTAACAGCTAAAGAAAATGGAAAAGAAAAAAAGGCTACCAGGTCATTTCGTCTTTAACTTTAACTGTGCATTTAATTAAATGTGTGTGGGGAGAGGAGAGTTGTTAACAATAATTCTACACTGTGGTTGATATGCTAATGGTATTAATGCCTTTCTTACTATTGACAGGCACTGCCTCCAGACTGGGCAGTGAATCTAAAAAGACTGAAGTATATTTTTACAGATGTACATAAAGCACCTCACGTGTGTCCGTCATGAATTACATGTCACAGTAGACCCACATCTGCTCATGCTATTGGCAAGATAGCTTGAATAGCAATGAAGAGCAATGAATATTGCTCTTACACTATTCCTCTCACATTCTGTGATAAGTGTAAGATCACTCTTTAGTACGTTGGAGTGTCAACCAGTTAATAACTTGAGCTAAACTGTTAACAATGTAATCATATGCATACTATTAAGACAATATCAATGTAACAGCTTTTAATATATTTTTAAAATAGTCATCTGGCGGGTGTTTTCATTGTAGCTGATTACTTTAATCAGGCTGACATGAAGGCAGTTCTCCCTAATTTTCATCAGCATGTGAACTTTGCAACAAGGGGAAATAACACATTGGCTTACACAAAGATCAAGAAGGCATTCAAGACAGCATCCCACCTAAAATCTCTCCTGATAAGGGAAAAAGCCACCAAGAAGCAGGTGAGAATCTGGCCTGCAGGAGCTCTGGAAGCACTACAGGACTGTTCAGAGAAGCACAAACTGTAACCCAAAACATACAGCTGGAGGAGTATGTGAAGTATGTGCCTACATACAGAAGTGTATGGATCATGTCAATGGCATCAAAAACATCTCCACACTGGCCAATGAGAAAGCCTGGATGAGCCATCAGGTGTATACAATGCTTCAATACCTTTAAATCAGGTGACGTGCTATTGCTCAGAACAGCAAGAGCAAAACTGAATCGTGCCATGAGTACCGTAAAGCGGGCTCATGGTCGGAAAACTCAGGACTTCTTTCAAGACCCTATGAATACAAGACCTATACGGCAGGGTAATCAGGCCAGAAATAAGCTGGCCCTCCATCATGTGAAAACAGTAAAGCCTTTCTCAATTCACAAAATCAACACTTTGGAAGGTTTGAGGCACTGAACAACATCTAATGAACAGGCGCTCCGTCTGGACACAGCTGAGGTCAGGAGAGCCTTCAGCAAAGTGAACATGTGGAAAGCAGCTGGTCCTGATAACATACCAGACCTGGTGTTAAGGGACTGTGCAGACCATCTGAATGGGGTTTACACTGACATTTTACACATCTCACTGGACCAAGCTGTCGTACCATCACGTTTTAAAACTTCTGCCATCATTCCAGAGCAAAAAAGGCCAGCAATCACATGCCATAATGATTACCGCCTCGTAGCACTCACCCTCATCAGGATGAAGTGTTTTGCAAGGCTGGTTAAGGACCACATCATCTCTAAACTCCCACCCACTTACGACCCCCACCAGTTTGCTTACTGCTCAAATCGACCGTGATGGGTCTCATACAGGAAGACAACACCCTAGCCTACAGATGGGGAATTAACTATCTGGTGGACAGGTGTGTGAGAACCTGATCCTGAATGTTGAAAAGACAAAAGAAACCATCATCATCAACTTCAGGAGAACATGGCAAAGCCACACACCACTTTGCATCAACAACTCTGCTGTGGAGAGGGTCAGCAGCAAAAAGTTCCTTGAAGTAAAGATTACAGCATATCACCGCTCTTGCAAAAACAGCTCAGCAGCACCTGCACTTCCTGCACCAGATGAGGAGAACTCACCTCCCCCTCCCATGCTCACTACCTTCTACAGAGACACTATAGACAGCGTGCTGACCAGCTGCATCTCTATCTGGTTGGGCAGCTGCCGTGCTTCGGACTTGAAGTCTCTGAGCAGTGGTGACGACAGTGGAAAAGATTTTTGGGACATCACCACACCCTCATCCAGGATGTTGCGCAGAAACTCTGCTTGACCAGGGCTCACAAGAGCCACATTCTCACCATGAATTGCTCTTCTTGCTGCCCTCAGAAAAAAAGTTTCCGCAACAGCTGTGCAACAGCCAGACTCCAAGCTGCTGAGCTTTCCATTGCAACATCCCCACTTTTAAAGAATAACAATAAGAAGAAGTAGCAGTAGTAGTAGCAGTAGCAGCAGCAGCAGAAGTAGCAGTAGCAGGAGTAATAGCAGCAGAAGGAGCAGTAGCAGTAGTAGGAGTAGTAGAAATAGCAGTAGCAGTAGCAGTAGCAATAGCAGTAGCAGTAGCAGCAGTAGGAGTAGCAATAGCAATAGCAATAGCAGTAGCAGTAGCAGCAGTAGCAGTAGTAGGAGTAGCAATAGTAGTAGCAGTAGCAGAAGTAGCAGTAGTAGGAGTAGTAGCAGCAGCAGCAGCAGTAGCAGTAGCAATAGCAGTAGCAGCAGTAGGAGTAGCAATAGCAGTAGCAGTAGTAGTAGCAGTCGCAGAAGTAGCAGTAGCAGTAGCAGTAGTAGTAGGAGTAGCAGCAGTAGTGGCAGTAGCAGTAGCAATAGCAATAGCAGCAGAAGTAGCAGTAGTAGCAGTAGCAGTAGCAATAGCAATAGCAATAGCAGCAGACGTAGCAGTAGCAGCAGCAGTAGTAGTAGTAGGAGTAGCAATAGCAGCAGAAGTAGCAGTAGTAGGAGTAGCAGCAGCAGCAGTAGCAGGAGTAGCAGCAGTAGCAGCAGCAGTAGGAGTAGCAGCAGTAGTAGGAGTAGCAATAGCAGCAGAAGTAGCAGTAGTAAGAGTAGCAATAGCAGCAGAAGTAGCAGTAGTAGGAGTAGCAATAGCAGCAGAAGTAGCAGTAGTAGGAGTAGCAGCAGTAGTAGCAGTAGTAGTAGTAGCAATAGCAGCAGTAGTAGCAGTAGTAGTAGTAGCAATAGCAGCAGTAGTAGCAGTAGTAGCAGCAGTAGCAGCAACAGTAGTAGTAGCAGTAGTAGGAGTAGCAGCAGTAGTAGGAGTAGCAATAGCAGCAGAAGTAGCAGTAGTAGCAGCAGCAGCAGTAGGAGTAGCAGCAGTAGTTGCAGTAGTAGGAGTAGCAGCAGTAGCAGCAGCAGCAGTATCATAACAATGTTTATGTTACGTTTGTACAAAAACGGTTGAGGCTGGAATGCTGAGTACTGACCCTTGTGGCATCTGACACGAGCAGCACAGATAGAAGGCCTGAATAACAGCACTGAGTCGACTGGCAGTCATGGAGATCACATCTTCCCCGTCGGTGTAGGACTCTGCTTCCATAACAAGCTGACGGTCGAGCAAGGTGGGCAGTTTTGGTGTAGTGCCAGAGTGGTCAGATTCACACTGTTTAAGAAGCAGAGAAGCTATCTCGTTGCTGGAGGAGGCAGAAGATGGGTTTTTTCTGTTTCTTTCCAGTTCTGTGGAAATGAGCACCAGCCACTCATCCAGTGAGTGCCAGAGTAACTCCAAGGGCTACAGAGACAGAAACAGAAACAGAAAAAAAAGAGATGAGAGTTATCCATGGTGAGATTACACATGAGGAATGAATTTTTGAAATCTTATTTTTGAAAGACTTTGATAACTTATCGATATTATCTAGGTCCTAATAAGACTATTTTCAAAGAGACAAAAAGCTTCAGCAGTTTTGAAAAGGTCCATCCAAAAATCTTCAAAAACTCCCCCAAAAATGTGCATTTTTGACTGATCTAGAAAAACTGTTTTGTTTTAATTATACTTTGAGAGAGGAATATCTCCCTTTGTGAGAGGAATATCTCCCTTTGTGAGAGCCTCCCCAAGACATCCAGTTGATAAAAAATGCTGCAGCACAGATTATAATGAAAATTTGCAGGAGAGATCTTAAGTTCTCCAATGCTCACTTTTCTTTATTGGCTCTGTTAAATATAAAATAAAATAAGAAAATTCACCTCACAAAAAGATCATAATGATCATAATTATCTTAAAGATCTCATAGTTGGATATTTCCCCAACAGAGCACTTTGCTCTCAGGCTGCAGGTTTCCTTGTGGTTCCCAGAGTTTCTAAAAGTAGAATGGGAGGCAGAGCCTTCAGTTATCAGGCCCCTCTCTGAGGAACCAGCTGCCAGTTTGGCTTCAGGAAGCAGACACTGATGGCCTTAATATAGCATGAAGCATGAATGAGTATATGTGTGAACGGGTGATAAAAGAGTACATGTAAAGCATTTTGTGGACTCTTGACAAGATCAACCTTAGCACAATAGTGAAGTGGATCAGACCAAATAATATGATTAAAGAAATAAACACAATAGTGACAGAACAAAAATCTGCCTTCTTTGCTGATGATGTATTGGTCTTTCTCTCTTGCCCAACAGACTCCCTTCCTGTGCTGATGTCTTTAGTAGATACACAACCTTTTCTGGGTAGTTACATAAACTAAAATCATATATCCCAAATTCCCATTATAACACCCTCCATATTTCTCTTATAGGTACCAAAGTGACTGGAACAACAGCTCTATCAAATATCTGTGAAATTATTTGCCACCCATACAGAATCCGAAACAAGTTTATTGCCAAGTAGGTTTGCACTTACAAGGAATTTGACTTGGTGTAGTTGGTGCAGACAATATAGATATATTTACAGAATATATATATATATATATATATATATATATATATATATATATATACACACAAATAGACATTCTGTGTTACATTAATGTAACACAGAAGGTCTGAAGATGCCACGTAATGTAGCTTGTAGGTCTGGAAGGGGAGACAGTCAGTGTCATGGGGGGCTCCGGGCTTTGTTGATAAGGCCAGTAGTGGGTAGGAAGACACTGTTCTTGTGGTGTGAGGTTTTGGTCCTGATGGGCCGCAGCCTCCTGCCAGAGGGGAGTGTCTGAGAGAGTTTGTGACCGGGGTGCGAGGGATCAGCCACAATCTTCCCTGTACGCCTCAGAGTCCTGGAGGCGTATAGGTCCTGGAGAGATGGAAGGTAGGAGCCAATCACCTTCTCTGCAGACCGAATGACACGCTGCAGTCTGCCCTTGTCCTTGGTGGTGGCAGCAGCGTACCAGATGGTGATGGACGAGGTGAGGATGGACTCAATGATGGAGGAGTAGAAGTGCACCATCATTGTCCTTGGCAGGTTGAACTTCTACATCTGCCACAGGAAGTACATCCTCTGCTGGGCTTTCTTGATGAGGGAGCTGATGTTCAGAGTTCTTCCTGAAGTCCAAAACCATCTCCACTGTCTTTAGAGTGTTGAGCTCCAGGTTGTTATGGCTGCACCAGGTCACCAGATGGTCAGCCTCCCACCTGTAGGCGGACTCATCACCATCAGAGATAAGTCCGATGAGAGTGGTGTCATCCGCAAACTTCAGGAGCTTGACGGACTGGTGACTAGAGGTGCAGCTGTTGGTGTACAGGGAGAACAGCAGAGGAGAAAGAACACAGCCCTGGGGGGAACCAGTGTGAGCTGTGAGTCAGAGACGTGTTTTCCCAGCTTCACATGCTGCTTCCTGTCAGACAGGAAGTCTTTAATCCATCTGCAGGTGGAGTCAGGCACACTCAGCTGGGAGAGCTTCTCCTGATGCAGAGCCGGGATGATTGTGTTAAAAGTATGCATGACGTATGCATTACATGGGTTGCGAGTTTCGGTTCGGGCCGAATTAAAAGATTAATTTTTTTCGTTTTCGTGGTAACAAAATGTTCAGAATCCTCATAGAAATGCATTGGATTGCATTAAAAATAAAAAAAATTTTATCACAGCTTCATGAGATTTGAATATGTTGTAGTCCACAGTTGGGCGAGTCGTGGAATATATTAATGATGTCTCTACGACAACCTGTTGCCAAGTTCAAAATCTTTTTTTTTCACATAATGGGGTTGTACGGGCGCTTAGTACCCAACAGTCTGAGTCTTTGAAAGTTTGAATGATGTCTCTACGATAAAGTATAGCCGAGCGATAAGCGCGCAAATTTTCGACCTTTTTTCGGTTTTCGGCACCTAGCGTTACCACGGTAACACTTTTGAACAATAAAAGTAATGCCCATCGAGGCATCGTGGAGACGCACGTATTGATGTATGCCATGCGTGGCTTCACGTTGCAGTTCGAGCCGCATTAACGGCCGTTTTTTCGGCCGTGTTTTTTTTTTTTGGATTTTTTTTTTTTATATATCAGAGCGGGGCCATAATATACAGCCGCTGCTTGGCAGCAGGCTTTTTACGACTATAGCTTGTGAGCAAAATGCTAGCTAAAGTAGCCGAATTTTACATGTAAAATGTTTTTTTTCTGATTTATTTATTTTTTTTCACAATTTTTTTTTAGGGAGGCTCTAGGTAGGAATGTGGCTCATCCATGTCTTTATGGACCTTGCTTTGTGCACTGGTGTGCAGTCATGTCGGAACAGGAAGGGTCCATCCCCAAACTGTTTCCACAAAGTTGGGAGCATGAAACGGTTCAAAATCTCTTGGTATGCTGAAGCATTCAGAGTTCCTTTCACTGGAACTAAGGGGCCAAGCCCAGCTCCTGAAGAACAACCCCACACCATAACCTCCCCTCCTTTTCAAGACAATTACTGTTCCCCTGGCAACTGCCAAACCCAGACTACTCCATCAGATTGCCAGATGGAGAAGCATGATTGGTCCCTCCAGAGAACACGTCTCCACTGCTGTAGAGTCCAGTGGCAGCGTGCTTTACACCACTGCATCCGACGCTTTGCATTGCACTTGGTGATGTATGGCTTGCAGTTACCATGGAAACCCATTCCATGAAGCTCTCTGCACACAGTTCTGGAGCTAATCTGAAGGCCACATGAAGTTTGGAGGTCTGTAGCGATTGACTCTGCAGAAAGTTGGCGAACCTCTGTGCACCTCTGTGGGAGAACATGCAAACTCCATACAGAAAGGCCCCAGCAGGGAATTCGAACATGGAATTCTCTTGCTGTGAGGCAATGATGCAAACCCCAAATAAAATGTTCTTGTGAAAAATAAACTGCCTGCTATAGAATTAGGCTGCCACTTAATGGATATTTGACTGACACACAGGACAACCCTAGAGGTGTTAGTAGGTGCGTTTCCATCAGCCTGTTTAGATGCGCATCGAGAAGTATTGCATCAGAAAATTATGATAGAAACGCCATAATTCGAATTAAAATCCCCCGATTCGCACAAATGAAAATACACACGCCAGCGTTGGGTTTGGGTTGATTCGAAACGGATGGAAACAGCTGTGTTCGCATCAAGTCTGACATAACGCACTTTCACCCCACTTTCACCAAGATCTCTGCTTGGGCAAGGGGATTAAATAACACCTCTTGCCGCCTTCTCCTCATGACAGCCCCTCTTGTTGCCAGGACTAACTGGGCTGACAGCTCCAATGCCACTTGCCCAATTCTTAATAAAGGTTCAAGTCTTCTCTCCATGGTGATACACTCAGGCTCGGGAAGCTGGTGAAACATTTACAGGCTGGTTGTCATGCCAACCTACGGAAAACTCGCGCGACTTAATAGTTTTCACCTTTTGATGGAAACACACATGATTCAAATTTCTTTTAATGCGCATTTCCCAGCGATTCAAATCACTTTTGGATGGAAATATGACTTATGACTCAACAGACAAGAGTTCTTTTGGAGGCACAAGTGGAACCTTCAAGGTTATTTTAATGTTGTGTCTGATGCTTGTCACGGTTTATGTTCTGTTCCATGTCTTGTCTCGTCATTTCCTGTTTTATTTTGAAAGCACTGACCTTCCCCTCTCATTTCAGGTAACTTGCCCTTCCTCCCGTGTCAAGCGTCTCATTGTCTTCCTTGATTCCCAAGTGTTTCCACCTGTTCCCCTCGGTCCCTCATGTGTTCAAATAGTCTGCGTTTCCCTTGTCTTGTGCCAGTATGTTGTCTCCGTATGAGCATCATTACCAGCCATTTGTGTCAAGCTTCGATCCACAGTTCCACAAGTCTACAGTGAGCGATCTTGTGTTGTAATTTATTCTTACCCATAGCCTTAGTTTATTTATTCTTCACGGTAAGTTTCATGACTTTGTTTTTCCTCCGTTTTCAAGGAGTGATTTTTGTTGTAACTTTTCATAGTCACCTCCATTAAAGGAGAGTTTTAAGTTTATCGTTAAAGTTCATAGAGCCTCTGTTTTGTAAAGAGTGCGTCTTTTGTTTTATTCCGCCTCGTTAGGAGAGCATGTCTTTGTTTCGTTAAGTGTTCATAGCTTTTCTGTTTTTCTCCCAGTTTGGAGAGTTTTATGTTTGTAACTGTCATAGCTGCGCTCCTCCTCCGCTTAGTTACTGAGGAGAGCGCTCAGGTTTTTCAAAGCCTTTTCTTTGCGCTGCCAGGAGATCGCCCTGCCTTGCTGTGCTCTGTGTGCTGTGTAATAAACCCTCTTGGAACCCATACGACCTTGCGTCTGTGTCCTGAGTCCCCTGGTAAACTGACATGATGAGTGCATTATTGTATGCTAGTGGAATGTCAACAGATCACAGCATACTGTATGTGCACTTTCTACTTACCTTAAAGACCTGGCTGCGAGGTGTCTTGTTACCATTATAGCCCATGTCATTGCCATTGTTAGGTGAGGAAGGCCCAAGGTGGAATACATGGCAAAAAATACGCACAATTCTCAGGAGACTCTTCATCTGAGCTTCATAACTACTGGACAGACTGTGAGAGACAAAGGCAACAGTAATAAACAATAGTTTATAACAACTTTAAAATTGAGCCCCTTATACAACTGGTAAAAAAATTGAAAAAAAAAACAATAACAGCTACTGGCTTTTGAGTTCAATGGGAAAGTGTTTATTCGCAATTCAGTTCCACATGATGACTGCAGTATTTGCCCATTTTTCATTGGCTCTAGCTCACCACAGCACATGCATCAGCTAAATAAGAATACTGCACCGGGCACTCCAGGAGTGAGCACAACTACCACTTTCTTTACAGTGACACTGACTTCAACAAGGGCTGCATGGTGGTGTGGTGGTTAGCGCTGTCGCCTAACACGTGGATCGAATCCCAGCTGGTTCTTTCTGTGTGGAGTTTGCATGTTCTCCCCATGTATGTGTGGGTTCCCTCTGGGTACTCCAGCCTCCTCCCACCGCTCAAAAGTATGCATGTTAGGTTAACTGAGTACTCTAAATTGACCCTTGGAGAGAGTGTGAGTGGAACTGGTTGTTTGTCTCATTTGTCTCAATGTAGCTATGTAGAGAGCTGGAAGCTAACTTTCTGTACCACTGTATGATGTTGACATGAATGGTCCATTCAAAAACAATAACTTATTATCTTGAGCTTATAAGAACCTATTACTACAAGGTAGTGGTAAATATTCCAGTTATGAAAATGTGGTAGCATTGCATGCAATGGGAAAAAGTTTATTTGGCTTGTTTTAGCAGTTTCACCTGTGCCTGCTTTAAATATGCTTGCTTTTGGTATAACTAAATAATTAGATAAAATATTAGATGCTTTAAAGTAAGGCACACAATTAAAATGTGTTTGTGTTGGTTTTCATTCATCTTGTCCTCTCAGGATTCCCCAAAAACGTCTGAACAAACAGTCTTTGATTTAGCAGAAAAGACTTTTCAATGCCGACTGCTGGGAACTGAAAGAAGTATAACTCAATTACTGTATGTATGTAATTATACCTAAGAAGCTTGTGTCCATTGGTGGTAGCAACTTCAGCAAGACTGGTCATGATCCTCTGGTGATAACTGTCACTGTGCTGAGAGACATGCTCCAGAACCTGCCTGAGCTACAGATACAAGATATTCATACACCAATTTCAGTTTGAAATTCATACAATGGGTCTTTGAGCGAGTTTGCAGACAAATAAATTACCATCATCTCTTTAATATCATCATTCTGTGTCATCTGGATGAGGGTTTGGAACAGTCTGCTATGGTGCTGGATGAGTATCTCACAGGTCTCACCATACCCACCCTGAAAATATTACAGGAGGTATAGTAACAGCAACTGAAAAGCACAAACCATCAAGAAAAAGTAAAACACACGTAAGCTTAAACAGTGCTGAAATACACACCTGCACACAGAGATCCAGAGGTGTGATTCCATTCTTGTCAGCAAGGTATTTAGCACCTCGAGAAAGCAGGATCTGTGCTGTGTCTCTTTGGCCATGGCTGAGGAATACACAAGATAAGCTTTATCACAACAGTAGTAACAGGCAAAGCTGAACATGGGCATTTTTTTAACATTGTAATCCTTAATATTTCAGATTGGCTGGAAAGCAGTGAGAGAAAGAGTGAGAGAAACATGAGGCAATTAACTGGTTGCATGAGCTGTAGCAAGGACTGCAGCCTCTTTGATTAAAGAACATACAACTAAGTGAGCTATAGAGGCAGCGCAATCAGAAATCATTTTTTTTTCGTTACACTACCTGCAGGCGAAGTAAAGAGGTGTAGCTCCAGAGACATTTGGCCTGTTGATGTCAGCTCCACTATCCAGAAGACACAACACCGTCTGTGCACACATGGTACATTTCCACATCACATCCAGTCAAATGTCAAAACCCCAGAAAGAAACACCATGGCAATTTTCTGTTTTCATTCTAAGTATACTTTTTGCAACAGGACTGGGTGCACCCCCTACTTCGCCACAGCAGCTAAAATAACCACAAAGAAGCAACATCACCATACTATGGCACATTTTAAATGATTGCAACACCAACTACATGCAGATTATCTGCAGGTGCATTGAGCTGACAATGTAGTAATTTCCCAGCTTGGGATGAATAAAGTACTTCTATTCTATTCTAATGATAAAAGGGCTGTATCAAGCCTAAGAACAACATTTGTATAATGTACAGAATGTTTTACCACTTGAATAGATGTTTGCAGTTGTCTTACTGTTTTGTGCCCGTTCTGACAGGCTACATGAAGTGCAGTCTGCCCCATGGCATCCTCCACGTCCACATTGGACACATGCTGGACCAGGTCATGCAGAAGCTCTGTTCGCCCATTTACTGCCAACCAGTGGATCTGCAGCAAAGGTTCACATGGACAGTCTTTATCCTGATTACAGGAGAAACTTTAGCAGTCACCACAAATATCAATAACTTGATAAGAAATGGTGATAACATTAATCACCACCAGAGGATGACCGTTCACTTACAGCAGTCAGTCCCTCATTGTTGCAGATATTGACATCGGCATTATATTCCAATAATTTGCCCATACACTTCTTCTGTCTGAGAGAATAATGAAAGAAATGATTGGTTAAGTGTCAGCGTTAATGAACATATAATTACTCAGTCTAACGAGTTTCATATCATGACTCAGCAGAGACTTTCTTGAAAGTCCATTCAAGGTTGAGTCACCTGACAAATAACGAAATGTGAGAAACTAGTCTAAATAAGTAGGGAAATGTTACGGTTATGTATTCAACCAGTTCCTTTCTTACTAACAGCATAAGAAATCATATTTCCATCAGTTATGATGGAAACATGATTCCATCATATTTCATCTTTCGTATATAGATCGTATATGAAACGAATATTTCCAGATGTACGTCTCAGTATATATGGTCTCAAGTAGAAACAAAAGATCTGCCACTAACATAACTTGGAGGAGACCCAGCATCATGTAATGCCACAACAGCTCTAAGACAAGCTGATGATGATTCTGACTGGCTGTATACTGACATCAGAATAAAGAGGCAGATTGTAGGAAATTTTAAACTTGTCATGTGAATAGTTAGAATGTCTCCTGTATCACAATGTACAGCCAGGAAGCTCATGGATTAGAGTATGTATCATCAACTTTCATGTACATATCAAGCCCATAAAGACCAGAGCTTGCTTGGAAAAGTAAACATGCACAATTCCTTCAACACAAAAAGCTGAGGTATCTGTAGGCATTTCCAACTAACCTAGAAGAATGGAAATAATTATTATCATTAGCTTTTTGAACAAGCAATACACCAACAAAAGGAAAATAAATCTTGGAAATAGCAAAATATGTTAGATTTGTATATATATTATGAGGTGACCCAAAATTAACTCACAAGATGAGCAAAAGCTTTGATTTAAACGGTTGTTAAACGTTGTATGTATACTCATACCCATTCCTAGCAGCCAGATGAAGAGGGGTACAGCCTGAGATGTCCTGGTAGTTTGGGTTGGCTCCTCTCTTCAACAGCAGAACCAGGCATTCCACTGACCCGCAGCTGTACAAAGGGAACAAAGTGAAACTTAGTATTTTTAGGTTTACAAAATCCTCACCATTGAGTATGTGAGATAGGACTTAGTAGTAGAAGCATATGAAAGGAAAAAGCTTAGGTGTGTACAGTTAGGAGCAGAAGCAGAGCGGCAAGGATGGAAAGTTAGGATCTGTCCAGTGGAAGTAGGATGTAGAGGATTTGTTGCAAAGTCTGTTGTCTCATTGTTGAGGGAGTTGGGTGTAAGTGGACAGAGTTTGAGGAAAATGGTGAAGGAAGTGTCAGATGAGGCAGTAAAGTCCAGTCAGTGGATTTGGATTAGAAGAAGCAATAGCAGCTGGGTAGCCCAGCTGGGGGAGCACTGAGGGTAAACAGACTCCTGGAAGAAGAAAGGAAGAAATCCAGGATGTATTTATGTGGAGGGTGTGGTAGTGATGGCCAAATGAAGCTTTTGTGAAGCATTGAATCACTTGAGTCAATTGTTTTGAAAGTGGGTTCATTACTCGAAGCTTCAGTTACAGTGACCTCTCCTGGCGAAGTGCCAAGCTGCAGTCAAATTAGCCAGGCTAGTTGGTGGACAGGCTTTTAATTAAATAGCACGTACACACACACACACACTGATTATTATGTTCTATTGACAAATGAACATCAATGAGAGTATTGTGTGTTGTGTTATTAAGGACATTGCTGGGAAAATATGGGTTTAGGTGGTAAACTTATGACAGAGGTGTGCTTATGTAGCTTATGGCAGAGGGTGATTATGTAGGATGGGGAACACTCAAAGATTTTATTCAGATACATTTTTTTTCCAACAGTTTTTGGATTGAGCCGGTTTCTTTTTTTGCTCACAATTTCTCCACATTTTGAAAACACCCACTCACAGGGAACCGATGAGGCAGGTGAGCATAAAAATTGTTTTGCCAGTTTAAAGAGGTGAGGGTAGACATTTTAATGGTTCTGCCAGTATGCCAGTGGGTCTTCTTATTGTTGTATATGTAACTTTACTTTTCCTACGGTACTTGTTACATTATTATACAGCCAGTACAACACCAGGAGCGATCAGACTGAAGTGTTCCCACATGTCAGAATAATCTCTCTTCCTGGCTGGCTCCATAATTATCCAAAACGCAACACCAACAAATCAACAGCAATAGCAACAACAACGCTTCTCCTGCAACAACCCACAAAGAGTGCATTGTTTAGAGCGGTTATCAAGTGTTGAAGGCACTCAAATTCCCAACCGTCTCAACCTGTCAGAATCGAGACAGGCAGTGCCAGTGAATCACCTGCTTGGACGGTAATCACCAGTCAGGTGATTCATTCCGGCAACGAAGCAGTTGCTGCTTCGGATGTCATGTGTCACGTGCTTTTTTCGCACCAAAGCAAGCTTCAAAGCAGTGCTTCTATGGAATTGTAGTTCATGGTTTGGAGCGCGTATCGAAGCTTCAGTGTCGCACTGCCATCACTAGGTGTGGTTCATGTGAGCCTTTTGAAACCAGGCTGGCATTTCAGGTGAGTCAGCCTGTATGGCCTTGTTTTTGCTGGCATTTTTAGTGACTGTAGGACTGTTCAGGTGAGTTTGTCTGCTGAATCTGTTATTGTGTCTTGTTCTGCCTCCACCTCTGGCACCCTCTTTACTTTCATTACCCCCTACCTGAACCAGGGTTTGAATCCCCATCCCGCTATGGCTGGTGTGCAGTTGGTGAGAGGCTGGGGCAGCTGATAATAATGCTGCTTGTGAAAGGAAAGGTGGTTGTTGTGGTCTGAGGAGCAGTGATGGCTGGCATTAGGGGAGTGACTCTGGGACGCCAGTGATCACTGTCACATGGAGGTGTCGTGGGCCCAACCAGACAAAACACTGATGAAAGGAGGTTCCCACCTGATGACCCCAATGACATGTTGGTCAGCACTGCTCACTGGTCCATACAGGGATAATAGGGAATTATTCACTGAGTCTGGTACATTTTTTATTTAATTTAATTAATTAATTATTTAAGCACGAATTTCTTGTGTTTATCTTAAAAAGACATCCTGTCGCTAGGCTACACCCAGATCCCGCAGTGTTTTTTTAACCCGCCCGCAGTTCATACCGCCGGCTCCCGCAAGATTTGAGTTGGATCCCGCGGGACCCGATCCCAATGCAGCCCGTTTGTGGAGTGGGGTGCTGTAGATCTATAGTTCGTTATCTGTCTGAGCTCCAGACAGAAGCAGAGTTGTTAGCTGGTTTCACAGAAAACCAGCTGCCAGTAAATGTCCGGGAAGCAGACACCCTTTCCACTTTTAAGATTAGATTAAAACTTTCCTTTCTGATAAAGCTTATGGTTAGGGATGGCTCAGGTAATCCTGAAACATAGTTAAGCTGCTATAGGCTTAGACTGCTGGGGGACCTCATCTGTCACACCTTTCCTCACTTTGCTCTCTTTTTCCCCCTGTTTAATTTCTCAAATGATTTTATGTACATGTGACATTATTGTGGTTATTAACTTGTGTTACCCTGTTCCAACAGGTATCCTTTGAATGGTGTTATGGTGTTTTTCCCCCCTCTTTTCCCTCTTTTCTGTCTTCTCAAACCCCAGCTGGTCGAGGTGGATGGCCACCCTTCCTGAGTCTGGTTCTGCCAGAGGTTTCTTCCTGTTAAAAGGGAGTCGTTCCTTTCCACAGTCGCCTCATGAAATAAACCTTAGCATGGACATGCTCAGACTAACGCAGTGAGTGTTGTATATCTGCTAAAAATGTGCAAGCGTGGATGTGTGCATGCGCAAGCAACCGCGTGTGTTGCGTGTCTTTATGTGTATGTGGATTTGTGTCAGCTACCTGTAAGTTTGTTTGTGAGTGTTCATGCATTAAGTGTGTGCGTTTGTGTGGAGTGGGGGCACGTGCCGGTTTCAAGCAAGTGAGAGTAGTTTGGGTGCGTGCTGTAGAAGTGTTTGGTTGTGGGTGCTGTGCCATATATGTTAACGTTAATATAATATACTGAGGTGGAAATGCAACAGGTTGGGGAAGAGAGACAGAAAAGAAAAACAATGCAGAAGAGTAGAAGTGTGAGATAGAAACAGCCCAGAACAACCAAAATAAACCAGTATCACCTGTATACACTAACATTTTGTGCTTGGAGACCAGGAGGTTTTTTTTTTTTTTAACTCTGCCTTAACAGTTAACTGTGAACTTAAGTAGAACATTGCTGATTTAGGTGCGGTGGTCAGCACCATCGCCTCAAAGCAAAAGGGTTCCACGTTCATCCCGGCTGGTTCTTTCTGTGTGCAGTCTGCATGTTCTCCCCATGTATGCGTGGGTTCTCTCCGGGTTCTCCGGCTTCCTCCCACCGTCCAAAGACATGCTGTCAGGCTAACTGGTGTCTCTAAATTGTCCCTTGGAGTGAGTGTGAGCGTGTGTGGTCGTTTGTCTCTGTGTGGCCCTGTGATAGACTGGCCACCTGCCCAGGGTGTACCCCGCCTCTCACCCAATGACAGCTGGGTTAGGCTCCAGCCCCCCGCAACCCTGAGTTGGATTAAGCGGGTATAGACAGATGATGGCTGGATGGATAGATATTACAGATTTATGCATGTATCACCCATAGATATGATACATACACAGATGTGAGCGGTTACAAATAACCTGGTATCAGTTGAGCCAAAGAGTGGTGTTCTGGCCATGGTACAGCGGTCCGTTGTCAAAAAAATGGATCCACCCCGATGACAGTACAAGAGTCTACTTGAAATTTTTTCCACCAATATAGAATAATCTCTATTAGTCTGGAAAGATAGTCTGATAACAAAAAAGAAAGCCCTTCGTAAAGCTAGAACTGCTTATTATTCCACACCGATTGAAGAGGAATAAGAACAGCTTCAGGTTTCTTTTCAGCACTGACTAGCTTAGTTGAGCAACTTATTCCTTTACCTCTCCGTAATGATGACTTCATGAGCTTCTTCACCAATAAAATGATTTCGGATCATGTTGAAAATTTATGGAATCGTTCAGAATCGCTATTGTTGCTGATGTATTATGAAGTACAGCAGCTTTAGAAGTGTCTGCTGAATCTGACTTGGCTTCTGTCCTGTTGAGCTCTCTGAGCTGACAATAACCATATATAACTGTTCCTTGTGAAAAAGAAAATTACTGTAGCTGTTTTCAACATTTCTTAAAAGCATTTTCTTTTCACTCAACATCCAACGAGCATCATATATCAACACTAAAACATAAGAAACAGCATAATAGTAGACATACTGGCTCTACTTTCAACCCTTGAGTCATCACACAGTACAGTGGAACGAATTTACAGCTCACACAGACATAAACCCAATTCTGAAGAATGAAGAAACCAGTCAGCATATTGTCTATATCCTGAAATTCTAAGAGGTATGAGAAAATCCTGTTGCTTTCAAGCAAATGCTTGACAAGTGTCTGAACCAGTGAATATGACATGAAAACATTTCTCTCAGTAGTTCCAATGAGGGTTGACATAGAAAAAAAGGAAAAAAGACAACTACACACAGCACCACTGCAGACAGACAGCTCATTCACTATAGGAGCTGAACACACAACACTGAGCCGGCTGATGTTGCCAGCTTACAACGAGTGGAACTGCTGTGACTCGGAAATGTTTTTGGTTTGTTTGTTCTTCTTGTTTTATTCAAATGGTCATGATATGTAGTATTACACAAGAGGAGGGAGATGTGTGTCGTGTGAGTGAGACAAGAGTAAGTGTGAGCCATGTTCAGAATAAAAAAAAAAATCAGGTGGGGACAATTAAAAATGCGTGGGTTGTCATCTGCCCCCGTCCACATTGGTAGCAGTCTGTTGTCCACTAAATTCATAAGAACATGTGGTGTCACCAGGCAGAGATCTACGTCTTCCAACGTGAAACAATCATGCTGTTTATAAGGTAAAAGGTATTGTAAAGAACTCCTCAGTCTGCAGAAGAGACAATAAGATTCACTACATCAAACCATGTTGAAAAGGATGAGGAAGTGAAGAAGTTCTAACGCTTTTGGAAGTGACACTGATGTATAAACCAAATATCTTAGCTTAAAACGCAACACAACATATTAACGTTTGTTCCACCTTAACTGATGAATGTTTTGGTAATTAACATCCAGAAATCCCACACTGCTGTTTTCTTTTAAAAAATGGGATTCATATTAAGGGGCTTATTCATTTAGCCTCTGTGAAGTATTTTTACCTTAATGGTGGGTAATAGTTTGACCTTTTCCCTTTCAATAAAACAAAAGTTTAGCAATTTCTGTAAAAGGTCTGTTTATAGCCAAAAATGTAATGAATCAGTAATGCAGGACAGTTGGATAAAGATAATAAAGCACATTTAATGGGTGCAACTTTATTTGGTGCTGTTGCAGTTAGGAGCAGCAATGCCACTCATGCAAAAATATGTCAGCAGCTTTTTTTTGCTAAAAACATTTTGTACATTTTTAAATGTGTGGTTTTGAAAATGGTATCAAATATTTCCCTTGGTATTGTGTTTGAAATGATAGTATCATGACAACCTTTGCCCTATATATTTCTTATCTACTGTGGTGACATTTCAAAAACTACATTTAGTGTGATACTGATTTACAGCGGAGCACATATATTTAGTGTTTACTCAAATGTAAGGACAGAGTTAGCAGGACTGTGTCTTACTTGGCTGCAATGTGTAGCAAACTTCTCTTTACTCGTCCAAAGGCATAGTTCACATCAAACTTGGAGTTGAGGAGCAATTCTGACACTGACCTTTTTGAGAAAATAGAAAAAAATATAGAATGTATTAAAAAGAAAAACATTAATTTTGTAACAACACAACAATTTACTATCTTAAGATGAGACAAACAACATTAATTCACGACTGAAGTTGTGTAATCAGAGCACTTACCTGTGCTGGTCAGCCATAACCATTGGCATAAGTGTGTACACTGCAGTCTCATTGTCTATGGACACAAAAACAGAAGAGGAATAAAAAAAACTGAAAAGACTAATGGCACCTGAATTGTTTTATAAAAAAAGGTTTTAAAGTCCCATTCCAGGAGTTCCTGGTCCTTTATCAACTTATCTGTTTTACTGAAAATTGTTCAATTTTAAGTTTATTTTAAGGTTTTGCTATTAAAAAAAAACACTAAGCATAAATCTCCAACTTCATCCTCATTCAATAAGTGGGGATCTATGCTAAATCAGCTCTACACAAAACTGAGCTTCCCAGCTTTTCCTTAAAGATTCAAGTGTGCAGAACACACTGTTGTGTTCCTATTGGCAAGAACAAAAAGCAGTAAACCAAAGATCAGGGCTGCTAACGCTCATTCACCGGAGTCACAGACTTACTGTGAATGTGGTAGCAAATATTTTCCACAGTAATGAGCTTGAAATTCATGACATCAATGTCATGACAACTCTAGTCCCATAATGCAACTTGTAGTCTAAATCCATGATTTTCTGTTTACAGAGTGCAAATAAACAGAATATCTACGTAAAAACTAAATCTACTGTGATAGTTATAGTAATATTAACCCAAGTCACACACACACATACACAATGATAATAAATGTCACAGAGACAAATCAAAATAGTCAGATGTTGCCTTCTCTCAAGTGTAAGCAGGAGCAGCTAAGCTGAAAAATGGTCACACACACACTAGAATTAGAATATCCTTTATTGTCACTGTAACAAGTACAATGAAATTAGGTGCCGTGTAAAAAAAAGATCTATAACAGACACATAAAAAAGATCTATAAAAGGGTTTACAAAAAGGCTAAATTATTTACAAAGGATAAACATCCGTCATGTTGCACGTTAAAGACAGATATTACACACAATATCATCTACTGCATTTAACGTGCTCGGTGGTGTTTTATGTCCTGATGGCTGTGGGAGAGAAGCTACCCTTCAGTCTGGAAAACCACACAGGATGCAGTGATAGAAGACCCTCCCATGTCATCTGGTTGGGGTATTGTTAGAAAAATTATATAGTTATACTATGAGAAAAGCTGCAAGAATAAGAGTTTCTGTGATGGGGGGAGGCCTCCTCCTGTCTTTTAGTCCTCATAATACTATGTAGCAAGCAAAAGTGTTTTGACTGTCTGAACTCGTCTTCCCATAACATTAAATGGTTAGTAATGCCTTTTCCCATAACATTAAATGGTTAGTAATGCCTTTTCCCATAACATTGTGTGGCCAGCAAGCATAAACAATATTAATAGCAATAGCACCATTTTGTGAGTCAGACAACTCTAAGCCAGCTTCCTGACAGGTTGTGCAGACTTGTCTCTTTCTTGCAAGAAATAAATGTTTTGTGTTAATCGTATCCAGCGACTCTGAGACTAATTTTGAGAGAGTTTTTCTGACATAATGGTTCTGTTGGATTAACCCATAATAAAAGCAGTCAGTAAAGGTGAGTCAAAGGGAGAAGCCTTTAACTGGGAACTGAGTAGTGGTTCTGTTGGATTAACCCATAATAAAAGCAGTCAGTAAAGGTGAGTCAAAGGGAGAAGCCTTTAACTGGGAACTGAGTAGTGGTGTAGGATTAACCCATAATAAAAGCAGTCAGTAAGGGTGAGTCAAAGGGAGAAGCCTTTAACTGGGAACTGAATAGTGGTTCTGTTGGATTAACCCATAATAAAAGCAGTCAGTAAAGGTGAGTCAAAGGGAGAAGCCTTTAACTGGGAACTGAGTGGTGGTTCTGTTGGATTAACCCATACTAAAAGGAGTCAGTAAAGGTGAGTCAAAGGGAGAAGCCTTTAACTGGGAACTGAGTAGTGGTTCTGTTGGATTAACCCATAATAAAAGCAGTCAGTAAAGGTGAGTCAAAGGGAGAAGCCTTTAACTGGGAACTGAGTAGTGGTTCTGTTGGATTAACCCATAATAAAAGCAGTCAGTAAAGCTGAGTCAAAGGGAGAAGCCTTTAACTGGGAACTGAGTGGTGGTTCTGTTGGATTAACCCATAATAAAAGCAGTCAGTAGAGATGAGTCAAAGGGAGAAGCCTTTAACTGTGATCTGAGTGGTGGTTCTGTTGGATTAACCCATAATAAAAGCAGTCAGTAAAGGTGAGTCAAAGGGAGAAGCCTTTAACTGGGAACTGAGTAGTGGTGTAGGATTAACCCATAATAAAAGCAGTCAGTAAAGGTGAGTCAAAGGGATAAGCCTTTAACTGGGAACTGAGTAGTGGTTCTGTTGGATTAACCCATAATAAAAGCAGTCAGTAAAGGTGAGTCAAAGGGAGAAGCCTTTAACTGGGAACTAAGTAGTGGTTCTGTTGGATTGACCCATAATAAAAGCAGTCAGTAAAGGTGAGTCAAAGGGAGAAGCCTTTAACTGGGAACTAAGTAGTGGTTCTGTTGGATTAACCCATAATAAAAGCAGTCAGTAAGGGTGAGTCAAAGGGAGAAGCCTTTAACTGGGAACTGAGTAGTGGTTCTGTTGGATTAACCCATAATAACAAAGATGCAGTCAGTAAAGGTGAGTCAGTCCATAGTCTGTATGAGAAAACTACAGGAATAAATAACTCAGCGCCGCGCGTTAGAAACGGAATCTTTCTTAAGAGAGTTTGCGATGGGAGATCGCAAGAATTAAATCCATCTTTGTTTGTTTGCTGTAGTGTTGTTATATTTGCTCTGCATGTATAAGGAGTGAAACAGCTGCTGGTGTGTTGATGTTGCTGATGGTGACGACAGAAGTAATGTATTACTGACTAATGGAGTTGAAGTGAACATCAGAGTTTGGTTGTTGCTCGTGACATAACGACAGAAGTAGTGTTTCATTCAGTAGTACTCACAATAGCTCCACTAACAATTGATTAGCTGCAAGAGGACATTATGGGAAATATCTGTTTTAAAGCTAACCGGGAGTTAAGTGGGAGTGCTGAAATCATGTTAAAAACAATATTGAATACTTAGACAGATGGGAGAAGAAATCTGAGTTTGAGGGAGATTTGAACATGGCAACATTGCCCAGTCCTAGAGAAGGGGAAGACAAAAAGTAATGTACAAAGTAAATGTAGTTAAAAACACATGGTCTAAAACTAGACATTAGTACAAGTTTGTGTATTAAGACTTAACAGCTCTCTTAAAGAGTTAAAGTTCAGAAGATCTCAGACAAACAAACAGAGCATTTCAAATCTTTACTCCTTTTGCAGGAAAAACTGTCTGAGCAAAATATGTTTTACAACCTGAGATTTTTATCATTTCCATATCAAACCTGCCATTCTTAGGCAAAGTTCTAGAAAAAGTTGTATACCAACAGCTTTCTGACTTTCTCCTGTCTAACAATGCTTTTGATACTTTCCTCTCACAGTCTTGATTTGATGTGTTTAACTGAGAGATGAAACGACAAGACCGAGAGTGTGTGTGTGTGTGTGTGGGGGGGGGTTCTTTGTGCCATATTCAGGGCCAATATACCCACTCACAAGATAAAACATTTAGTTTTTTCCTTAATTCGAGCATGTGTCATTTAAAATGGAGATAAAACGATCTTAAATACTTTGTCTCACCGCAGAATGATTTTATTGATCTGAATTTCTTTAAATTGTGTGCACTGCTGTTGACTGTTTAGTCATAACAGGGGACTTGAAGGTGCATTTGGAAGTAGCCCAAGATAAGCACGCTAAAGAACTCGCTGCTGTTCTTGAAATGTTTGGTCTAACTCAGCATGTGACTGAGCCCCCCCACAGCAGAGGGCACACTCTGGATGAGCTCATTTCAAAGGGTGTTGTTATTTTACATATGGAGTTTGTTTGATGTTGCTTTATCTGATCATTTTTTTTCTTCGACCTGTTTGTTACACTCAAACCAGCAGTTGGGTCTTCACTGATAAATGACAGAACAGGGACATAGTTTATGCAAATGATCAGTTTTGAAAATACTCTGTGTTCTAATGTTGATGATCCGTTGAATTCTTACACATCAAGTCTCTTAAATGCTTTGGATACCATTGCTCCTGTCAAGGTTAGAATGGTTAAAAGTAGGCAAAGGGCACCATGGAGAAAAGAAGAGTCGGCCAGGCCACAGAAAAGGGAATGCCGGAGAGCTGAACGGAAATGGTGTAAGTCAAAGTTCCAGCTTCATGATGAGATTTACAGAGAAAAGCTATGTGTGTTCAACCAGACTTTGCATAGAACAATGGAGAGTTATTTTTCTGAAATCATCAAAAACTGCAGTAACAACTCTCATGTCCTGTTTGCTACAGAAAACAGATTAACAAACCCTCCAGTTTCACTGCATTTAGAACTCATTTCTACATATAAGTGTAATGAGTTGTAATATTCTTTAATGACAAAGTTCAAGGCATAGTTTCCACCTGAAGCAGGTCTGAGACCAGACAGTCAAACCTTTCAGGTGCAGATGGTTTTCAAGCCAAACTGAAACATTTTCTAAATTTGAGATTAGCTCTTCTGCAACAATATCATAAGTGTGTCAGAGACACAAGCCGGAAATGGAAAATTTTACGTATTAATGGCTTCACTGCTTCTGATTGACTAACTTCCCTAAAACTTATGAACTTAGGAACTGACATCATATTTATCAGAGATTATAGCATTTATCTCATATCTCATCAGCAGAGCATTAGGATATTCACAAAAAAACACAGCAATGAAATATGCTACGTGAGTCAGATATCAAACGATAGTTTTCTTAAAGAGAAATTTAAAGACAGCTGTAATAAATCAGTCGTAACAAGTCAAAGTTTGTTTTCATGGTGCATTTAAAACCAGCCACAGTGACCAGAGAGTTGCACAAGTGGAGTAATATATTAATACTACTAGCAGTTTCTAAGCCTGTAGATAAATATTAATTAAATTAAACAGAAAGGTTGTGCATGTGTGTTCAACAGGTGCCAAACTGGATGGCAAATGCAGAGAGTAATTTTGTGTGACTTGTAACAATTGTAACATGACAATAAACAGTCATCTTAATGTGTTTGCACAGCAATGGAATAAAGACGGCATGCAGAGGAGCACTCTAACAACAAAAAGAAAAGCAAGAAAGGACTAAACTTTGTGTTGGAAGGGAGAGAAGCAACTATTTAGGTGATGAGGGAAAGAAAACACAGATCACAACAGGAGCAGTGACAGAGGAGGTAGAAGGAGAGACAGAGCAGACAGAGCAGAGCATGTGTGGAAGGAGGGGGCATTGGGCGAGGGACTGCAGGAGCAAGAGTAAGACAGAGGAAGAGTTTGGGAGTCAGTTATGACTAGATAAGAAAAAACAGGAGCTGTAACCAGGATAGAAGCAGAAAAGCCAGAAAAAGTGTTAAACTTAGAGGGAATTGAACTTATGTTACAGTATGATATCAAACCTGAGATTACATTGAATGTTTCCGGGACAGAGGTAACTTTTCAATGTGACACAAGTGCAACACAAACTGTAATCCATCCTGATGACATTCCGGGAGTTGAGGAATCCAAAGAAATTATTTGGGTCAAATCAGCAAATGGTAAGAGCCATCCTGAGCGTTTATCAAAACTCTTGACAGTAACAGATACACGGACTGGAGTGAGTGCTGATTGTCAGGTTGTCTTGTCCACTCTTTGTCCCTGTAACTTACTGGGAAGAGATTTACTCCATTTATTGAAGCTAAGAATAGTTCCAGAAGAAAAGGGGTTAACTGTAGTTCAAATGAAGTCGGCTCAAACAATGATTCAGCATGACGCGAGACCACCTTCATACTGGTATAGTTTGGATCTTGTGTCTACAGGCCCCAGCTCTATCACGCTTTCTCTCCTTAAGAAGGCAAAAGAGCACGTCTCAGGAGAGCTCACCCTCAGGTCTCCAGATGAATTACACTGCACTATGTCTTACAAATACACTGAAGGGTCTGACACAAACATATGAGAAAGGTTTTTTCAGAGAAAAACAGACCATGTTAAAGTTAAAACACCTATACTGGAATAAAGAGGATTGTTGTGCAATCGCTGCTCACTCTCCCCCAGCATGAGAAAGTTCTTAAGATTCTGTAATGCACCTCATGTGTCACTCTCCAAACCCACAGACGACCACTGGAGGCGTTTAGGTGTGTTTGTGTCTGCATGTGAAGAAGCCTCAGATTGGGAGAAGGTGGAGCCAGGAATAGAGTATTCTGAGAAACTGGATGCATATACTAGTCCATTAAATTGGACCACGCATGCAAAACCAAATGTACACTTACCAGGACAGATGTGGAAGAATAAAGGTGCCATTTACTATGAACTGTAGAATTTATTCTGCCAAAGAGTTTGTTTAAATATGCTGCAGTATTGAGCCATGGAGCACGTCATGTCTCTACAGGAGGGCTGGTAGCAACAATGAACAAAGTTTTTACAGCATATAATTTTATTAATAATAAATAACAATATGATAATAAAGAATTTTTGTCTAACATGTCAAATATGTGCAAAATATGATCCATACATATGGCCTAGGACCGGGGCGAGGACAGTTCCCGAGGCCGGAGGACCCTTTTCAACACATTTGTATGGATTTCATTGAATTAAATAAAGGCGTCTCCCTGGTGATAAGTGATGTTTTACCAAATGAGTTGAAGTATTTCCATATACACAGGCAGATGCACTCTCAACACTGGTGAATTAAATATTACCTAGATTTGGAATTCCTGAAGAAAAAAAACTGAAGAAACTGGGAAGAATTGGGTTTACTGTTTACCACTAGTAGTCCTAAACATGCATATTACTCTAACTAGCACAGGATTAACTCCATTTATATAATGTATAATGTATGACCATTTTTACTACCACAGTTAAAACTATTCACGGGACATGATGAAGAAAGAGAAGAAACCTTAGCAGGATACATGGTTAAAATGTTAACAAGTAGAGAGATCTCTTCTGTCTAGTGTCTGTTCCAGGTGACCCTGTGGAGGAATCTCTAAAACCTGGAGACTGGATCCTCATCAAAGTGATAAAGAAAGAGAACTGGTCCAGCCAAGGTGGGAAGGTTCATAGCAGGTACTGCTTACAGAAACCACAGCAGCTAAAATAATATATCCTGGATGCACTTATCACACTGTAAACCAGTAAGGCCACGACCTGCGGAAGTAGGGAAAGATTAGGTACCCACCACCGTTCTCTGAGGCAAAGGGGAATTCTCTCAGCAGGAGGGGGTTCGTCTCAACCTCAGTGAAGAAAACAACGGCTAAAACGAGAACATAGGGTGTGGCTAAAATAAGACAGGGACAGACAGACAGCAGCCGTGGCATCCATTCAGATTACCAGGATCCTGTAGGTTAAAAGGAACCAGCTGTGTATTGTTAATCATTATTCTTATTATCGTATTGCTAATTCTATGGGATTAAGCACAGATTAATAAAAAACTAAAAGATAAAGCATTACAATGAATCACCCTCAGACCCTTAACATAGACTGACCACAGAGATAGGAAGTCCCTCAGGTCCAACAGACAACTTGTCAACCTATTTTTTGTTGCAGGAATAGATGGGGTGACTGACATTGACTTATGCTCAATTATTTTATGTAAAGACAACCAAAAAGCCCATGTGTATTCTGAAAAGTACATATGTGACATGTATGTTAATACAAGATTTCTCAAGAATCGCCGGTGTATCAGTTAGAATTTTGTTATAACGAATAGTCCACAACAGGTTATAGTGATCGGAATAAATGGCTGGAATGTATACAGCATGACAAAATAACCAATCTAATTGTATTGAATGTGCTAAAGCCAGAATATAAATCTAGAAATTAAGTAATCACTCTGACCCAACTGGTTTCCAATGTGCATTACAATTGTATAATGAATCTTTTGTACCTAACACAGAGCAATGTAAAACTCCCTCTTTGTTGTTCCCAGAAGTTAAGAAAAGAGATGTACTGCCCTCAGCGTTGGCTTATACGGGTAATTTATATACGTTTCATCCACAGGGGTACAGGTAAGAATGTGGGTACACTCATGTCAGATAATTGTCAAGAATCCATCTATTGTCACTCAGGACGCAGGTAACTACTCAGCATCTTGGTTTCGGAACCAGACATCCATGAGAGCAGACCTCTGGTGGCTGTGTGGGGATATGAAACTGAGGTCCGTCCTTCTGCCTAACTGGCAGCTGCACAATAGCCCAACTACAGATGCCTTTCCATCTGTTCCCTGTGGGGGACTTTAAGGCCTTGGGTGAGAAGCTGCAACGTCTCAAGCGTTCAACTGCGTCTGGAGGTTCATTTGACAACAGAGTGTACCTGGATAGCATTGGAGTTCTGAGTCCCAGATGAATTTAAAGCTAGAAATCAAGTAACTTCAGTTTAAATCTTTTCTTTTCTGGTGGGCAACAATAAATAAAAATGTTATTGAATAAATTACATCTACAAGGCATTGCTGAACAATTGAAATGTTTGGAACTTTTTCCTGTTCCTCTATTCCTAACAATACTTCCCCAGATGGCAGCATCATCAAGAGGGACTCGCATCACTCTCTGCAGAGCTGATAGAAAACTCAGGGATCAAAGACCCCTTCACTGACATGATGGAGATGTGGTTTGGTTTCTGTCTGTTGTCACAGCCATAGTAGTCACCTGTGCTTGATGTTGTGTCACATGCTTGAGAGGACTGTCCCAAAGACTGATTGAAACCACCCTTACCTGCATAATGTATCAACAGGTAGAGGGTGATGATGACAACGAGCTACACGTGGATGATGGAGACGATGATACAGATAACGTTTAAAGTTAAAGTACTTTGAATGACCCCGAGTGAATTCTCAATGAATTGTTTATGATTATTTTTGCATTCATATGAAAGACCAATGGACATGGGAATTGGACCTAATAAAAGGTAATTCCTGAATGTAGAGCATTGTAAAGATGATATGTTGGTTTTTCCTGCTAACATTTGTCCACAGGTTAAATTAACTGCATCAGCAGCAGAACCACTACAGGACTCAAAGTCAGGTAACTGACCAGGTTTCTGGAATTCTGGAATTCCCATCATACCAAGATGATGGTGGAACAATCACAGATTTTTATCCACATGTGTACAAAAGGGTGGACGGCGAAGCTAAGCACTCCAACTGAATGAAAAGCTGATTTGAAGAGTTCATTCCACCAAGTAACGTTTAACAATCTACAGCCTTCAACCACTGTATGGCTGAATTATGTCCTGAAATGTCCTAAAAGAGGATTAGTTAGGGAATAAGAGGTGGTAAAGACCTCTTCCTGGAAGTGAAGTGCTAGTAACCTCTCCTTCCAAGATAACTTAGCAGTTCCAGACCCAGCCGGACTGATGTTCGGCCAGAAGCAGACGATTGCAGTGTTGGTGACGGGACTGGACTGAATAAACTGCATTACATTATTATCATTATTGTTTGACTATTCCTGATTTTCATTTGTTATTATTTTTCATTTTATTCATTTTTTCCATTCAATATCCATTTCATATTATTCATTAATTGCATTTAATCATATTTTCATTTATTTTATTATTTATTATTCATTATTCTTCTTTTCATTTAATTATTTTTTTGTTTGTGTATTCATTTTGTGTTTGCTAATCACACATATGTCCATCGCCATTCATTGGAATCAACTGTTCGGAGTGCGACCTTTGATACTGAGTGAGTGATTAAGCGGTCGGTCGCCAGGGGGAGAATGGGGCCATAGGAGAATTTTCCCGTAAATACAGCAAATGGGTTTTTCGCTCCTATGCACTGCGAACAGTAGAAAATTTCAATGTTAATGATTTTCAAGATGTATAGTTTTTACGGTGTTTAATCCCCTTTTCCTCATAGCATAAACAGGAGGGAAATGTTAGAAAAATTATATAGTTATACTATGAGAAAGGAGGCCTCCTCCTGTCTTTTGGTTCTCACAACACTGTGTAGCAAGTAAAGTGTTTTGACTGTCTGAACTCGTCTTCCCATAACATTAAATGGTTAGTAATGCCTTTTCCAATAACATTAAATGGTTAGTAATGCCTTTTCCATTAACATTACATGGTTAGTAATGCCTTTTCAGACAACTCTGAGCCAGCTTCCTGACAGGTTGTGCAGACTTGTCTCTTTCTTGCAAGAAATAAATGTTTTGTGTTCATCGTATCCAGCGACTCTGAGCCTAATTTTGAGAGAATTTTTCTGACAGGTAGAAATGGACGTGTTTCTCCACAGTACACTGTCAGTGAATAATTCCAGGTCTGGATGTTCATAAATGTCCAAATTAGTGCAGTCAAAGCAGTCCTGCAGCTGCCAGAGGAATCATCAGGTCAAGTTGTGATGGCTCTTTGTGGGGGTAAGAGCAGATTTCCTGAGAGGGGAGTAAGCAGGAATCACCAGCTTTGACGAGTTGTCAGACTGGGCTAGGTGTGTTTAGCTCTGTATCCCTTCTTGATGTTCGAATAGACCTTGTCTAGTATGTTGGCTCCTCGAGTGCTCTTAACGCGCTGGTGGAGTTTGGGAGCTGTGTGGTGCAAGTCCCCTGCAATGATGAACATGGCGTCAGGATAGCGGAGCTGCTGGATGCTAATGCTACTGTATAGGTGTCTCAGGGCTGAGTTAGCATTAGCAATGATCATCACTACAGTGGACTCCCTCAGCAGGAGAACAGTGGCTGTCCACAGTTGCTGAGCTTGTGCACCAGGGCTTGCTGATATACACACAACCCCCCCCCTCCACTCTTACCAGAGTCTGCAGTCCTGTCATAATGCTGCGTCATGTAGCCTATTAGCTTGATAGCCAAGTCCGGTATGTATGATTGAAGCCATGTTTCTGTGAACACAAGTATGCAACTATCCTTGATGATGCAGTTTGTTGTAACCTGAAGCCTCAGTTCATTCATTTTGTTACAAAGGATCCAGCGTAAGCGAGGAAAAGGCTGTGAAGTGGTGGTTTGTTTCCATAGCCTTGCTAGCGCACCAGCCCTGCAGCCTCACCTCTGCTTCCTCTCTCTGCGCCACCATGGTCGCCTGCTGATGATAAACCACAGGAAGCCAGGGATCCTTCCTATATCCACTGGGATATTGTGCAACATTGTGAGTAGAAGAATTCAGCCGTGACACTCTCATAGCAGATTCCAAACTTTAGAAGATGGTGTCGGCTGTAACAGTAGTTTGCCCAGCAGAATGTGGAACAGGCTACGTTCAGCACACACACACAAGCTGTGGAAAGTACTCTACACAAACAGGTTCAGTGTGTTCATACTGTCACAAACCCAATCACTGGATGGCTGCATGCACTAAGAGGAAACTACACACAGATGACCAGATTCTGACTCATCAACCGAGGACACGTGGACACGTGTCTGTCAGCATACTCTCAAAGAAAGTCAAGTTCAGGATTCTCACAGGTGAAAGATGCAACACACTGACACAAAACAGTTATCAGAAACTTATGCAACTTATGTGAGCTGAAATACTCCCACAAACTGTTACGCTGCTACTTCTATAACCACAAGCCAAAGCTGTTGCAGCAGTGGAGTTAGCAGACAAGTATAACAACTGTAGCATTAGTGTGGAGTTTGAATGTTGCAAAGCATGCTCAGTGGAGAATCAGCAAAAGCATTAGTTTTGATAGTCAGGTTTGACATTCTTCAAAATGCTAGTGGGACCCTGAGCAACAACACTTGCAAGAGTCAGCATCCCTTCGCATGCTGTACCAGAAGGTTTCGGTGGCTTTTCACAACTAGTTCGCAAGACAGGGACTCTGCCAGCCAAATACACTGTCAAAATAGATCCAAATGCAAAACGAGTTGTGCATCCAGTACGCAGACGGCCCACTGCACTACTAACAAGGAAGGTGTAGGGCCCTTTGTCGGGTTTGACACATATTTGGCAAAGTTTATTCCAAACCTGAGACATGAGGATGCACCTATGAAGCAGCAACTCAAAAATAATGTGAACTTTGCACGGCAACCACCTCATCAAACAGACTTTAACTAGCTGAAGGATTTGTGCTCACAGCCTTTAGTGCTAAAGTACTATGACACAGCTCAGCCTGTGGAGATATTTCGTAATGCAAGCAGCGGGGGACTTGTTGCAGTGATCCTGCAGGATAACTGTCCTGTTGCATTTTCTTTTAGCTCCCTGACGGATGCAGAAACTAGCTATACACAAATTAAAAAACAAATGCTGTCAATTATCCATGCTCTCACAAAGTTTCATCATTACATTTCTGGAAAGCAGGTCACAGTCTACACAGTCAACAAACCACTTGAGGACATTTTCATACTGGGATCCATACTGGGACCACTGCTCTCAACTCCCATGTGTGTACAAAGAATGTACATGCATCTGTGGTGCTACAAGTCGAGTGCCAAGAACCAGCTGCCAGTAAATGTCTGGGAAGCAGACACCCTTTCCACTTTTAAGATTAGATTAAAACTTTCCTTTTTGGTAAAGCTTATAGTTAGGGATGGCTCATGTGATCCTGAAACATCCCATAGTTAAGCTGCTATAGGCTTAGACTGCTGGGGGACCTCATCTGTCACACCTTTCCTCACTATGCTCTCTTTTTCCTCCGGTTTAATTTCTCAAATGATATTATGTACATGTGACATTATTGTGGTTATTAACTTGTGTTTCCCTGTTCCAACAGGTATCCTTTGAATGGTGTTATGGTGTTTTTCCCCCCTCTTTTCTGTCCTGTCTGTAATTGGCTCTACATGAATGA
The DNA here is from genome assembly GCF_036924035.1 of Leuresthes tenuis. Lineage (NCBI taxonomy): Eukaryota > Metazoa > Chordata > Actinopteri > Atheriniformes > Atherinopsidae > Leuresthes > Leuresthes tenuis. The sequence continues at coordinate 31,319,629 of NW_027325364.1, forward strand.
ATTGGACTAATTTTGAAATTAATTAATTGGATTTCATTGGATTATGATTACAATGAATTGGACTCCAATTGTCTTGAATTGGACTATATTATTGAAGTGCCTTGAATTGACATTTGTTGTGATTTGGCGCTATATGAATAAACTGAAATGAATTTAATTGAAAGTACAGGAGAGGAAAGGAAATGGAGCTTCCAGACACACTATCAAGAGTTGGAAGGATTGGAGTGGAGATCAATGCTTGCAGTGAGTGAAGGACAGCTCAAAGAAGGATCTGCCAATTCTGCAGCACACAATGCAGCAAGGGTGGCCAGAGACCAGGAGAAATGTCCCTGTTGCTTTTCAGCCATACTGGGACTCAAGACAACAATTAACAGTTTCTGATGGAGCAATATAAAAAGGGCTACACGTAGTAGTGCCACCTGCTATGCAAAAACACATGTTAGAGCTTCCAGATCGGATCCATTTGTGAGTTGTAAACAGAGAGCTTGTGAAGTGCTTTCCTGGTCAGGCATGAGTGCGGAAATAGAGGACATGGTCAGAAACTGCAGCGAGTGTGCAGGCTATTAGAACAAACTGCCAAAACCAGCAGACACAGGCCTACCCTTTGAGCAAGTGGGCTCAGACATTTTTTAGTTAATTTTTGAGCACAGTAGTACTGTCACTGAAACACTGAAAGCACACTTCAGTAGACATGGCATTCCATCTGGCAAGGCGGTGGAACAAACATCGAGCACTACTTGATTACTGAACCACCTCTATCGAGTCAGTTAACTTGTTCCCTTCTCAGCTGCTGATGAGCAGAAGACCAAAGAACAAACTACCTGCTGCTCAACAGCTTCTCATCCCAAAGGCCTGTCACAGTCAAGAAACTGCTGACAACTCCTAGGTCTACCAAAAGTTCTATAAGGGCAACGAAACATCGTCTTCCTTTAGTGCCAGGAGATTAAGTCAGGATGCAGCCTCTTCCGGGCAACGCCAAACGCTTTCCAGCAGTTGTTCTTTGAGAATGTGTCGCGCCCCCAGGTCCCATATCATGAACTGTAGTGGAGTTTCATCACAACAGCCGGCATTAGCGCAAGAGTAGGGCGGTTGCAAATCAGGCCTGTCACCTTTTAAGTCAGGAGATGTGGTCTGAATGGACAGATGCTCCACGAGGTCAGGAGAGATCACCACAGGTGTGGGGCTGTAATCAACCAAATCCATTCTTATTCGACTGAAACCCTGACATTTAGGGTTTCAGTCCTGACTAATGGGAGGGGGCAACGAGTCTGACGGAAAACTCAGCTCTGACGCAATAATAGCCCATGATTACCGAAAACATACTGATATCAGCACAAGAAGGCAATTCAGGGAAAATGATCTTAATCAAACATCCCAGAGCGAGAGGAAAAAACTGCAGTACTGACAAATAAAGGGATGCTGCGGGGGTGCGTCTGCAGCTATAACATGAATAAACAACTATTAGACTAAAATACTGAAATATGTTTAATATGATATTAAAAGCCTATAATATTGAAACATTACCGTTTTTAGATGATTTTTAGAAAAATGCCATGTTTGTAGTCGAGCTGGGATACACAAACTGTTGTTTGCAAATTCTGCAGTCGCCTTTTTTCCCGCCGTGTAGTTTGGTAAAATTCTGCCACACTGCCGCTGTCTCTGACATGGATGGCAGAGGACAACTCGCTGTAAATGAAACGCTCAAAATAAAAAGAAATATTCAGCAAACCCCCGCACGTTGAATAACATGGACGTTCTTTAATCTACCTGCCTCCAGTGGGTTGGGCTAATCCAAAAAAGGGGAAAACAAGAGGGGTGATCTCTGAAGACAGGCTGCTACCTGTGGAACAGGGGGGGCTCTGAAAACACCCCACTTGGTACTTTCCTCCTGATGAAACTAACCACAGACTGTATGAAATTAACACAGCAAAATTTAAAAAATAAATAAAAATCGACCAATCAGATTTTTGGTAGACCCAGAGTGTGTCGACTAATAAGTTCACCAGTCGACTCTGACTTTACAGCCCTGCACAGGTGTCCGCTGAGGAGTCAGTTACATCAGCAACAGAACTTTCCAACTGTGGTCAGACTCAGGCTGCAGTGCCACACACTTGGCTGTGTGGCACCTGAAAGCCACCCGAAAGCCACCTGAAAGCCACCTGAAAGCCACCTGAAAGCCACCTGAAAGACTGAACTTATGACTGATCATGTGATGTGATATTAAGGGCAACTTACATCTCTGACAGTTGTTGTAACAGCTGAAGATTTTACAGAAAACTGATAGCATAGCCTATGCAAGAACAGTCATGTAAAGTTCTAGTTTAACTAGCTTTAGCACTAGCTTTAGAGGTAGTTAAACTCTAGCAGACCGATAATATCGGCCCGCTGATAAGTCGGTCGATATTGGGTATTTTCCAAACTATCGGTATCGGCATTTATAATGGCCGATAAATTTATATTTTAAAAACGGACAAAACACCCTTCAACCACGTTACGAGTGTTGCTGTTGCATAGTTTGTCCACCAGAGGGCACAACGTCCCTGTTGGCAAGCCACAAACCCTACAAACAGCTGATCCAGCCAGAGCATCACTGAAGTGTGTTCATGGTAAGTTGGCAACTGTCACGAGACATACATTGTTTGAATAACAATGTAAAGAACATCCCCATCAGCTCTCTAAACCCAAATTAGCATGACAGAATTCATAACTGCCATGTCCAGTTTTGTTGCTGTGACATAAGTCGAAAGTGAAACCGAAGATTAAGTTTTTATTGTTCATGATATAGAAACTGCGTTTGGTTGCTTAGTGCTGAGTTAGAATACCTGCTGATTAAAGAGTGTTAGGCACATCTACAGTAGTTTTTCATATTGCATATAGCTTCACTCCTTTGGATCATTGTATCACATGTGTTGGAGCAAATCATGTTGATTTTTATCGGATCATGTGAATAAAATAATGCGATGGACATTAATCACCTGATGGACATTGCCATGCCCCAGGACCCAACATTCTTTGACACTGAGGAATTTTAAGTTTACTCAAAAAAGAACAAAGTAAGAAATTGCCTACTGTTCACTGTTGCCTGCATTCAGAAACTCAGAGAGCTGTGACTGGAACACATTGGCATCTCCAAATGATTGAGGGAAGCTGTTGACTTGCTCCCTGCTAATGCTCCTGCTCCGTTTCGGATAGATTTGGGGTTTCTGCAGCCTGTATATCACTCATACTGAGAGCTCACCATGCTCCAGGTCCACAACAGCAGCTTCCAAAATCAAACGCTGTATTCAAATCAAATTTGCTTCATTTATTTCCAAATAACATTTGCCACTTTCACACAATACACGGCTTTTTATTTCTGTGAGATTATTTTACAGGCAGAGAGGCTTAAAGGAACAGAGAATATTTCTTGTATGGCGATAAGTTTTCATTTAGTGGCTTAAACGTTAAAGGTTTGGGCCTATATATGATCATATAGTGCATGTTACAGCGTGTTAGCATGACTCAAACACCAAACAGTGACAGAGCTTACGGTATCTTGAGACAGAGTCCAAAATCCTAAAAGTCCTTGACATGTAACGTTACCTTCAGGAAGTTCCACGGTCCTCGCCCGGCGGAGGGAACGGGTCAACCGGCTGAGCTGTACATTAAGCTGCTCCATCGCCCGTTCCATCATAGGTGAGCGGTCCACAGGCATTAATCTGGAAAAGAAAGCCTTGGCCGTGGGATTAATTTCTTTGTGCTGAACTTGCGTAGTTCCTGGGTGTTGTCCATTTACGCTGACATCACTTGAACCATTTCCTTGGCAGACACGCTGATTTACTGTAATATGGATTTTTCCCTCTGTCTGAACCGCCAGGGTTACTTCCCTGCTTCACACGCTTCCTGTTGTGATGACGTTCACACGCTATGCATTGTGGAATTTGTAGTTTTAATGACCATTATTCTGAGAGAACAACTGCTGTGATTTTGGACAGTTTAATCGTAATGGCTTCAGTATCCGGGTTCCATACTACTACTGATGATGTGCCGCAGCGGAAATAAGCCCCACTTCCGTGAAAGCATCTGGTCACGGGAGCGCGCAGAGGAAGGCAGTTGCTTTTTGAACGGCATGCTGACATCTGACTCAGAGACCAGGGGCCTCATGTACATAGTGTACGCACGCACAAAAAAGTGGCGAACACACTTTTTCACGTCAACGATCAGATGTACCAAGAGCGAAATGACCGTGGAAATGTGCGGTGCCTCACGCAAATTTCAGGGCTGTCGCACGCACTTTTCTACAGCGGTTGATTCTTTGGCGACACCTCGAGGTGATGTTGGGAAACTGTTATAATAAATAAATGTCAACACAATTTGTCCTCAGAATGAGTGATGTGCACACCTGAGACACACGAACAAATATCCCACCTATGTGTCTGCAATTACACGAGTGGATATAAAAGCATGTGCAGAGTGGTGCAGTGCATACCATTAAAAACAATGGCTGCTTTAGCGGTATTGGAAGACTTTGTAAATGGTGCAATTGGTAGAGAGCGTGTGTTCAAAGACAGAGAGGATTTGCTAGCACATGATGACAACTGGCTCATCAGCCGTTTTGAGGGCAGTCCTCCTGAAACTGTGCGCAGAGCTGCGGCCACACTCCTTCACAACTCAGCGAGGAGCCATGCGCTGCTTGTGCCACAGGTGATGTGCACGCTGGGGTTTAAGCAACCAGGGCATTCCAGAGGGAGCTGGCCAGCCGATTGGGACTGTGCCAGTCGACCCTGAGCCGAGCCATGCCAGCCCAGTGGGACGGAATTATCTGCATCTCAGCAGGTATATCAAATTCCCACAATGCAGTTTAACAGGGCAACATTGAAGCGCAATTTGAAGCGAGAGCCGGTTTTCCGAGCTCCATCAGATCTTAAAGATCTCATTGTAAGATATTTTCCTAACAGAGCACTTTGCTCCCAGACTGCAGGTTTACTTGTTGTTCCCAGAGTTTCTAAAAGTAGAATGGGAGGCAGAGCCTTCAGTTATCAGGCCCCTCTCTGTAGAATAAGCTGCCAGTAAATGTCCGGGAAGCAGACACCCTTTCCACTTTTAAGATTAGGCTTAAAACTTTCCTTTTTGATAAAGCTTATAGTTAGGGATGGCTCAGGTAATCCTGAAACATCCCATAGTTAAGTTGCTATAGGCTTAGACTGCTGGGGGACCTCACCTGTCACACCTTTCCTCACTTTGCTCTCTTTTCCCCCTGTTTAATTTCTCAAATGATATTATGTACATGTGACATTATTGTGGTTATTAACTTGTGTTTCCCTGTTCCAACAGGTATCCTTTGAATGGTGTTATGGTGTTTTTTCCCCCTCTTTTCCCTCTTTTCTGTCTTCTCAAACCCCAGCTGGTCGAGGCGGGTGGCCACTCTTCCTGGTTCTGGTTCTGCCAGAGGTTTCTTCTTATTAAAAGGGAGTCGTTCCTTTCCACAGTCGCCACAGGCACGCTCAGGACGGGAGATTGGACTGAAGACAAGTTTCGGTGCAATCTGTTGGTTTCCTTAGCTAGGATATTATTTTTTCAGTTGGCTCTATATGAATTAATTTAATTCCAATTGGCTTGAATTGGACTCTATTAAGTGCCTTGAGATGACAATTGTTGTAATTTGGCGCTATATAAATAAAATTTAATTGAACCACACCTCACTTACTACATCCTTGCATACATTACTGACTTCACAGATTTCAGACTATTCATTATGTTGTTTTGGGTTGTACATATAAATACATTTTCAGTTTAAAGTTATTTAAGAAGTGTTTGTTCTCCCTTTTTGTCATGGCTCATGAGTCTGGTTATGACAAAATGGGGGCTCGTCAACCTACTTTTGAGTGAATTTACACCTTCAACATTGAATGTTTCTTCATGTAACTTTGGTCAATTCAAACAAGAACTGTTGAGTAACTGTGAAATGCATTTAGGATTTGTTTCTTTACTTTGCTAATAATATTCTACGTTTTCTTTTAGTTGTATTTAATTACTGAGATTTTCATTTTTCTTAAAACCTGTTTCACTTCAAAATGTTTTGTTTGTCGTAATGTTTTTTTAAACTTGTCAATTGAATATTTAATTCAGTTAAGTTTTATATTTCATATTGTCAAATCACAACAAATTTCTAGGAATTTCAAAGATGCAGTCCAATTCAAGCCATTTAGAATTCAAATCTGTCATGATCACACTTGGCTGTGGTGTTTTGGTTGTGTTCTGAGTTCTAGGCGAGACTGAGCAGATATCCAGAAAGTCCGGGCAGAGTCTGGACTGCTCCTGCCAGCACACCTGCTACTCGTCTGCGTTCATTCAGAGCTGGCTTCTTGAAGATCTGCAGGAGCTCCAGTGTTAGAAAAAAGCTTTCTTTAACTGCACCTCTCTGTGTTCTCAGTGCAACCTTGCTTCTCCTGAGATCTTGGATATCTCCGCTGACTCCATCTCAGTGTCTGGACTGACAACCTGCAAACATACCATTTTCCTGCTTTTTGTGCATCCCTGCTCCCCCCGCCGCCATCTTGGACAAACTGCATCGCTCTGTTACCTTTTTAACCCTCTGTCTCTGAACCGTAGTTGGGAGCTGGTCTTTACATTCTGACTCGTTACTGGTAACTAGCAGTCTTAGGGTCCGGGCCAAAGTGTGGGGTGAAAGGAGGATGGAGTGAAGTCTTTTTGTGCAAACCACACATTTAATTCCTTTTGCTCAGCAAAAACAGCATACAACGCCAGGCCTAATCGACTCCTATCTGGACACTGGTGTGTAATAATGAAACACTTGTGCATTATCGTGAGCTAACTCTCCTACGTTTTTCACCATGACTGTTTACATCGACTCTCTCTCTCTGTTCTTTCCTGAACACGCACGCCACACACACAGAGACACCGTCTTAAAGGGACAGGGCTGGAAGGGGACAGCTCACTTAGCCCTCCTCTGCTGGACCTCTCCTGGAAACACAGTAAGTGCTCACTGAGCTAAACAGATTGTCATTATTGAATCCTCCTGGACCAATCTCACAATCCCCTCTCTTCATAGACTGGACTGGATTCTCTGTGGATTCAGCTTGCAACCCACTTCTATTAATAAACCGGTTTTCCTTCCATATGTCTGTGTCAGTCTGCTTTTGGGTTCCACCTTGTGTGTATCAGCTATTTCATAGCCCTGCCAAAATCATTGTAGTATAGTCATAATCTGCTCAACTCGATGTCATTAAATCAAAATTAGTCCAGTTCATGTCATACTATTTTTAAAAGAAATAGAAAATAAAAAAGTTGACTAACTAAGGAAACCAACAGATTGCATGGAAACATCAAACTCCTCCTCAATTCAGTCCCCCATCCTGCTGGAGGAAAAAACCTCCAGCAGAACATCTGCCTAGACCTAAAAGCTGTATTTACACACACACATAAATATACATTTTATTATATTTATTTTTCATTTTCAAATCACCAAGTATATTCTATTCCATGTGTGTGTGTATATATAAATACATACCTTAAGTAAAATGGCAAGTCCTTTTTAAAACAAAACCGCTGTTAAGTTTGCTGATGTTTGTGCATCAGAAGCCCCTATATTCAATGCAGTGATAGGCACCCCCCTGATAAATCCCCCCCCCCCTTTTGGACCCAGTATAATATACTCATAAGAGTACAGTCAGAGGATGATTATAGATGGATAATGCAACAATATGCATGTTTAGTTCATTTCTGATCCTAAATTGAGGGATGTTTGTTGGACTCGTTTGTCTCTGTGTGGACCTGTGATGGACTGGCAAGCCGTCCACGATGTACCCCTGGATAAACTGGTCTCTTTACCCAGTTGACAAAATGAGAAATGAAACATGGAAACATTTTTGTAGACCTTGTACTCCAAAGTTTTATTTATCACACAAACTAAGCTGGTATCTGATTCAAACAGTTCAAGAAGAAAAAACTGACTGGTAAAATAATTACAATTAATTTCAAAAGATCTGTGTGACAGTTGTGATACTAACATCCTATAGAAAATATATCTAACACTATAGACACCCCCACCACAAAAAATAAAGACAATAACGACAACAATAATGTTCATAACAATAAAAAAATAAAAAATACATTTTACAAAAGTAAAACTTGTCATGATCTCTGATGGACTACCTGTGTCATGAAAACCAAATGAATAAATTACGGCAAACTTTCTTGAACATCTTGGCTTTTTTAATGACGACGCCAATGCATCCATTCTGTTCCTACATGGATCAACATAATAAGGATGTGGTCTTGTGTATTCTTCACCTGCTGGTTACACCTCCTCACTGGAAGTGTTGGGAAACTGGTGGGAGGGAGCAGGTTCTTCAAAAACGTCATCCTCCATGCCTTCCTCTATAGGCTTCATTTTAGTTGATGACTTGGTGCCAGGTGATTTTTCTAGAAAAACATACATATAAAAATATATCAAGAAGAGGGTTGTGGTATGTAAACTACTCATATACTCAAAGTACAAAAACTGCATAATCCCGACTTAGTAATCAAGTTAATACATTTTACAAAGAAGACATAACTGATTTTACAAGGCCAGAATTTAGCTGGCAGAGGTTATTGTCCAATGTGCATTCATACAGAAAGAAGCCCACTGCACAATGATTGAACAGGTAGTGTGAAACTACAGAAAACCCTGAGTGTTTTTTTCCATCTGACAGATGAAGACACATTCTGCTGCGAAGAAACAGAACTGATCATTTGAAACAAAAGCATTCTGAAGAGCAACGCTGAAGGAAGAGGGTAATATTTTTGCATGAATGCTGTAGAGAGCTTATTGTTTGTTCTAGTTTCATGTCCCAGTAATGAATAAACCTGATATGTTTATCAGAATGACATGAATCATTTATTCCTTTCCTTTTCTTCTCAAGCCAAATAAGGGCTTAGCGGTAACTAATTTAATATAGAACATAGCAATTTCATCATTTACATGGCATCCTCTACTGTTATCCACTACTTGCGTGGCTGAAAGTCCCGATATGGTTGTGCATCCACTCTGTCTTGCAAACCCATCTACTTGCTGCAGCTTTTTGCTGCCACATGAGGTCTGTTTAAATGTGAACAATTTAGTCCAGTGCTCAGGTCTCTGCACTGGCTTCCTGTCGCTCAGAGAATAGACTTTAAAACAGCTCTGCTCGTGTACAAGTCTCTTCATGGTCTAGCGCCAAAGTACATCTCTGACATGTTAGAGCCATATGAACCAACTCGGACTCTAAGAACCTCAGGGAGGGGTCTCCTGGTGGTGTCCAGAGTCAGGACTAAACAAGGTGAGGCTGCGTTTCAGTTTTATGCTCCTAAAATCTGGAACAGTCTTCCAGAAGATGTGAGACAGGCCTCAACTCTGACAATGTTTAAATCCAGGCTGAAAACAGTTTATTTAGCTGTGCATATGACAACTTAAAATTTTCTATCTGCTCTCTTTGCTTTTAATTGAATTAATTAATGATTATTTTTATGTTTTATGGAATGATTTTATTTGCTTTCTTGTGATTTTATGTAGCTGTAAAGCACTTTGAATTGCCTTGTGTACGAATTGTGCTCGACAAATAAACTTGCCTTGCCTTGATCTTTTGTGTTTGTGCTAAATGCTGTCTTTAAGTTTTGCCTTGCCATGGAAGAGACAGAACTGGATCTAATGCCTATGTAACACACATCAGATAGCTATTCTGCCTAGTTCTGTGGGTAGTCAAATTTACAGCCTCATGAGAAACTTTGTCAGCCCCACTAAACCTGGAGACAAAAAGTTTTTTGAAGAACTGCTATAACTCCAAATGCATTTAAATTATACAACACAATGAATTCAGGTCCAGAGGGAGGAAGCCTGGTGAAACAATTAAGGCATATTATTGTGCTTGGAAAACTAGGTAAAGACTGTACCCATGGTTAAAAATGGTCTGAGATGATGTGTGGCAAACTTAATTGTGGGACTGGAGCTGTAGGTGTTGACGCAGCCAGACCTGAACAAAGCACTGAAACTGGCTTGGGGTCATTAAGACAGTCTGTGCACTCGCAAGTGAGACCACTACATGTCATGCATAAAATGTCCACAAAGCAGAGTCCTGGTAAGCACAGAAGTGCTTGCTACAGTTGTAGAAGTGAGCAGCAACCTTGCAAAGACTAATGCAGGGCATCCCTCATGTGGTCATATTCTTGTATGGTATCATGCAAACAAGAAGGATGATCAAGGACTTCTTCACTTGCCACAGTGCTGCAGCAACTTAAGGATGGTGGGCTTAGGCTGTAGAGAACCAACAATTCATTCATGAATGATGAAGGGGGGGTTTTGGGTCACAAAGTGGATGCAGCAAATAAATCCAGTCCATGAGAAGGTGCAGGCAATCTAAGAAGTACCCATATCTTTAAATGTGACAGAGCTTAAGGCATATCTCAGGCTGTTGAAGTACTCTTAATAAGTTTTTCCAGGTCTGTTAGCTGCTCTTGCTCCACTGCATAAACTGCTACAAAAAGACACTAAGTGACAGTAGAGAAAAGCTAAAAAATCTGCAATTGAAAGGTCAAAATATATTATGTAATCAGCAGATGTGCTTGTACATGCTGACTAAGTAAAATACCTTATCTTATTATGTGATGCATCAACATATGGAGTCATTGCATCGTGTCACATGGCATACTACATGAAATTGAACCAATAGAATTCACATCATAAGCATGCTGAGGAAAAAGAAAAAGTGAATGAATAAGGACTGGCAGTGTTGTTTACAATTTAGAATTGTGACAGAAAACAAGTGATTGTTGACACTTTTCAGAGTCTTGTCAAAAACAGCATCTCCAAAAATCTAAATTTAGCAGCAACCCTATAGCATACAATGAAGAAAAGTATCACCATGATGCAGACTCTTTGAGCTGTTTGCTCTTATCAGATAAACATATTGGAAGGGCCAGAAAAGAGAGTTCTCATGCTGGAGAACTCCGACCAACCAACCTCCTGACTCAGACCAAATTAAAGTATGAAGGAATAAGGACAGAATGCTCTAACCTGAGTCATTCATCACAAGTTGTATCAAAATGTTTTGAAGCTCTTAATGTTTTGTTCTCTGCTTATTTATGGCACTTTATTTTGTTTTGATAGACAAGTCATAAATTCAATGAGAAAAAAAAGGTTCACATTTTCACTGGCATAGTGTAGATATATAATGGCCAGGCAAAGTTTTTTGTAAACAGATGCCTGTAGATAACAGATCACAGCCTGATGCCTTACACAGTCTGAGTCAAATTTGAATAACAATAGTAAAACAAAGACAATATTTTACAGTTTTTTTTTAAAGGTAGGCCTACGTCCAGGCACTCTAAGAAGTCAGGTCTATGCACAGAAATGTCACTTTCTTTGTCTGATATTTCCTCCCCAGAATGTCGTGATGACTGCATGTCTCCAGCACATCTTGAAAGATAGATTCAGTTTTAGTGACTATTTTGCCGCATTTTGACTTCAAACTAAAAAAATCTTTAAAAAAAAAGCTATTAATAAATTAAACACTTCCTGTGAGCGCACACAGCTGTCAGAAAAGTTTGCTTAGTATCATTAAATAAAAGTCACAGCCAGAGAGGCCATTTCATATCAAAACTTCCCACTGATTGTTATCTTTATAGCTCCCCAAATAAGGAGATGCCTCCAAACTAAGGAGATATGCCAGACCTGGGCACATAGGGGATTGTATGTATGTGTGTGTGTGTCACCTAATAAAAGAGCAAGGGAGGCAACCACTCGTTGGAGAACTCTTGTGAATCTGCAGAGAGAAGGTTCGTGTGTTCTCCCCTTGTAAGTAAAATTCTGAGGCCTCTGAGGGATTTCTTGGTTTCATACCGTTGTCTGTTAGTTAATTTTTCTAATAACAGCTCTCACAGATGAGTTGTTTCTTCATTACATGCACGGTTGAGTAGAGCTATGGTGACAATTTGACTGGGTCCTTAATGCAATAAGCATGTCCTTTTTTCGCAGAATTTCATCTGAGCAAGCTCATCGAGAGCATGGCAGAGGAAGGCAATTCATTTTCATGCAATGTACTCTCTTGGCTCTTTTGTCCTGTGGACATTACATGAAAGCTGTGAGGTGTGAATCCAAACCTAACTTTTATTTTTGTTTGTTTTTTTGATTGGGCGGTGGGGTTTGGCAAAGTTTTAATGCACTGGATCATTGGGACCCTTGTCTCTTAAAAATAAGTGCAACCACTTATTTACCACATCAATAGTAAAAGTAGGTAGAAAACTGCTGTTGAATTTCAAGAGACTAATGACTTCCACAGTTGCAGTCCAATCCCAAACAATAAAAAGACAAGAAGAAATTTGAATGCGGTTCAGTTGAAGAGGGAAGTCTCGGAGCTGATTTATCAAAGTAGACCTGAATAACAGTACTCTTTTTATCTGAGCAAAAGAACACATCTTAAATATTTTATCTGAACACTTAATAAGGGTTTATACTTATAAATCTTGGGTTCTTACAAGAGACAAGATGCACATGAGATGTAAACTACAGGTTCCTGATGATCAGCGGAACTAATTTGCCAACAAGCTGGCTGCGCCTCTGTTTATATATCAGCACAGTTTCTTCACAAAACTGGACACTTTGCAAGGAAACACAGATCTGACCTTCTTTGCAAACACAGTCTTTAGTATCAGGTGCTGCAAACTTTTTTTACATTCTCAACTGATGAATACATTTTTAGCTAGTCCTTGATATCAAAGAGTTGTAACCTGGTTTGGTAAACAAATTAAATAATAGTATCTGTGTCAGTGTAAGTCCACGGCTTGGCAAAGTGATGTTTCGGTAACTGCTGCAACCAGGCATAACAGGAAAAAATGTTCTCTTTTTAAAAACCTATAACTGCCAGGTACATTTTAGACAACTGTCACTATTATGAATTACTCTGATATAAGATGTTAACAGGACCAAGCAGGTTATGAAAACACCATGTTAGAACAGGCAGAATATAGATTGGGAGGTTAAATCCTCCACAACTGATTTGAAGAAGTCATGATGGAAGTGGTTATAAAGTGAATTGAATAAATAATCAAGCCAGTAAGTTGTGGTTGGGGCACAGGAGTGGGGGTTAGAGTAAAAAAAAAGAAGTGGTCTTACAGCTTTTGCCAGGAAATTGCTCAGTCTGAGGGAGTAGTCACAGCTGGAGGCGGGACAGGAGGAAGAGTGTCAGAGAATAACTAACCTACCAAACAGATATACAGTGCATCTGATAAGTTTTCACAGGGCTCCACTTTTTCCACAACATCCAGTGTTACAGCCTCATTCCAAAATAGATTAAATTCATCTTTTACCTCAAACTTCTACACATAACACACAATACCACATAATGAAGTGAAACAAGTGTTTTGAAACTTTACTGGAAAAAACATTTACTTAAGTATTCACAGCATTTGTCATGGCCCTCAAAAGTGAGCTTATGTGCATCCCGTTTCCATTGATCATCCTTCAGAATCTTCTACAACCTGCAGTCCATCTGTGGTAACTTCAGCTGATCAATCAGAGCAATCGGGGTAGAAGGGCCTTAGTCAGGGAAGTGACCAAGAACCCGATGGTCACTCTGACAGAGCTCCAGCATTGCTCTGTGGAGAGAGGAGAACCTTCCAGAAGGACAACCATTTCTGCAGCACTCCACCAATCAGGCCTGTATGGCAGAGTGCCACTCCTCAGTAAAAGGCACATGACAGCCCATCTGTGCCAAAAGGCACCTGAAAGACTCTCAGACCATGAGAGATTAAATTATCTGGTCTGATGAAACAAAGATTGAACTCTTTGGTCTGAATGCCAAGCGTTATGTGTGGAGGAAACCAGGTATTGGTCATCATCTGCCTCATCCCACACCTACAGTGAAGCACGGTGGTGGCAGCATTGTGCTGTGGGATGCTTTTCAGCAGCAGGAACTGGGAGAGTACTCAGGGTTGTGGGAAAATTAATGCAGCAATGTATAGAGACAGCACAGGTGATAACCTGCTTCAGAACGCTCTGGACCTCGAACTGGGGCGAAGATTCATCTTCCAACGACCCAAAGCACACAGCCAAGATAACAAAGTGGCTTCAGGACAACTTTGTGAATGTCCTTGAGTGGCCCAGCCAGAGCCCAGATTTGAACCCAACAAAGTGTTGAGTGTAACTCTGTAAATACTTATGTAAATGTTTTAGTTTTAGTTTTTTATCCTTAAAAATTTGTAAAAGTTTCAAACAAACTTCTTTCACTTTGTCATTATGGGGTATTATGTGTAGAATATTGAGGTAAAAGGTGAATTTAATCTATTTGGGAATAAGGTTTTAACAGGATATTGTGAAATAAAGTGGAGCTGTGAATACTTTCCGGATGCATTGTATGAAGGAAATGATATGTATACACTAAGATGAACAAAATGTAGTTTCAGAAACTGAATTACAGTAGGGGTAATTCTGAGCAAACACGAGGATGACCTATTGGTGCTACATACTGCTACATATTAATATGAAGACCTGTTTAATTGTTTTATGCTGCTCACTCTGTCAGTAGCTCATTTAACGTATCTTTAAGAATAATACAAACTACAAACAAGTGGTGTGACCTAGCAACACAGCTTTCAGGGTGATTAGACAACAGTGAACCTGAATATTAGGAAAAAAAAAATCAAAGATTTGTGAATTTTTTGGGGGCTCTGATATTCTCCCTCACCAAAAAAATATGTTTGCTTGTTTGTTTGTTTTTGAAATGGTAGAACGTATGAGTCAGGATTTCCTCTTTTGACTGCCCTGAGATGGACTAGCGACCTGTTCGGGATATGCCCACTTCTTGACAAAAGCTCAGATGGGCTCTATGGTTGGGCCAGAGACCCTGAATAGTGAAACGTGCATCTAGAAGATGGACCTGTCCCTATCCACAGCCAGCGTGAGGAGATTCCTCTCCAGGATCAATGCTCGCAAGACTGCGAAACCTGACAATATGACTGTGTGCTTAAGGACTGTGCAGAGGAGCTCACAGATGTCCTCACAGAAATCTTCAACACCTACCTGAGCCAAGCTGTTGTTCCCACCTGTTTAAAGAGTACCACCATCATCCCTGTTCCAAAAAAGGCCATCCTGCTTCAACGACTACCGCCTTGTGGCTCTGACCCCCATCATCATGAAGCGCTTCGAGCGGTTAGTCATGCAGCACATAGAATCTGTCCTTCCACCTGGACCCCTACCAATTTTCAAATTGGGCCAACCGGTCCACTGATGATGCAATTTCCAACTCCCTCCACTCAGCTCTCACTCACCTGGACATGAAGGACTCATGTGAGGATGCTGTTCCTAGACTTTAGTTCAGCTTTCAACACAATCATCCCCCAGCAGCTGATACAGAAACTGGACTGTCTAGAACTGAACACCTCACATACAACTAGGAGGTATGTGCAACTGGTTGCTGGACTTCCTGACCAGAAGACCACAGGCAGTTCAGGTCGGCAGCAACGCATCCTGCACCATCACACTCAACACAGGGGCCCCCCAAGGATACTGATCCACCACTGCACACCAACCCACAATAACAACCTCATCATCATGTTTGCGAATGGCGTTCATCAACAACAACGATGAGTCAAAGTACAGGGACGAGGTGAGCCAACTGGCCATGTGGTGCAAAGACAACAATCTCTCTCTTAATGTGGAGAAGATGAAGGAGATTTTTGTCGACTTCTGGAGAGCCCCCACCCATCACTGACCATAAACGGTGCTGCGGTGGAGAGAGTGAGTAGCACCAAGTTCCTGAGTGTGCACCTCACTGAGGACCTCTTTTGGATCAGCAACACCGCATCACTGGCCAGGAAAGCTCAGGAGCTCAGCCTCTACTTAATCTGCAGACTGAAATCATGCACAACTTCAACTGTGGAACCATTGTGAACATCCCAGCCCCACACCTGGCCGCAAAGCATTCAGCATTGCGGGTGACTTCCCCCATTTCACCGATTCCACCCACCGCTTCTTCAACCTCTGCCTTCTGGGAGGAGAATGAGGAGCCTTCGGGGGGGGAGAACCAGCAGACTGAGAGACAGCTTCGTCCACCAGGCTGTCAGGATGCTGAACTCCCTCCCGGCACTGCCCTCCCCTTCCTTCTCGGCCCCCGGCCCCCATGCACAAACCAAATGTCACCAGCCACTTCACACACTCTTGCAAACTCGCAAACAGAATTGCATTGTTTACAGTCAATTGCTGTACACTAACTGTACGTAGCTAACTGTTTATACTGTTAATTATGTTTATAGTTCACTGTTTATACTATAAGTTCTGTTTATACTGCCATATGTGTCATATTTATACTGTTAATTTGGTTAGTACTGCTCCACTTGCCATATTTATACAGATTTGCCACTGCCTTTTCTCATATATATTTTACCTTGAATATATTTTAACTTGAATATATTTTTTATCTTCTATTTTCTATTTCATTTTCATGTTTATTGCTGTTTGCACCAGGGATAAGAGGGAAACGCTATTTAATTTCTCTGTATGTCCTGTACATATGGCAGCATTGATAATAAAGTTGACTTGACTTGACGGATGGATGAATGTTGGATGTTCATTTTAAATTTTTGCCAGCAACTTGTTTAAAGAAAGCTGAGACAAGTTTTCTGCCTCACTGCTTCCACTGTGCAGTTAGGCAGCTAGCTAATTCATGAAGCATGCAGGTAGAGCCTCTTCATGAATTCAATAAGCATGTCATTCATCAGCCAGTCAAAGTAAAACTGAAATAAACATATATTTCCAAAAGAAATGTGCAAAAAAATTATGGTGGGCAAGCACGCTAATGATGACAATTTATGCTAACATGAAAAACAGTAAGATTTTAACATTGTTGTGATAACATGAAACATGCTGATTTTCAACATAAATTCACAGAGGAAGAGAGAGAGAAGATAGGTTACAAGAGAATACTGGAGCCGAGAGCCCTTTGAATATCTGCGCGCTTGGTTTTCACTGGCGAGGGTGGAGTGACATTTTTAGCTCTCAACCAATAAGATGTCTGACTTGGTTTGGGCGTAACAGAATGGCTTCATTCCTAAATTCACTTTTTTTCAAAGAAAAATTAATCTCTCTTGTCCCAGCATCCCAACGCACATTCAAAGAGTACATTAATACAATACTTATAACCCAGGCATTAAACATAAGCATGATAAACAGCAACCATTTGACAGGATCCATATAAGAAAAGACCATTGATTATGGTGAGTTTAAGTCGTATCAGTTTAAAGTGGAGATCTATTACACACACATTTAATTTATTTAATGTTATTCCGTCGTTTGGACCTCTAGTTTATTGTAACACACACACATGTCATTTGTATCAATGCTGCAGTCACAGGATTATTCACAGGAGTATTTAAATGCAGAATGGTTCCAATTCAAAGTTTGGTACCACCGATCTGGAGATGGCACTGTAGCTCCACGGCACAACAGCCGAGACCTATGACAGAATAACTACTTTCCTGGGGTTTTACGTTTGACGTCGTGAAAAGTCTTAAATTGAAGCTAGAGCTTTCCATTTTCGTGTTTCACAGCTGATAGGTTATTATGATGCATACTTGTCACACATTCAGTAATCCGTCTGGAGTTGGCTCTGGAGACTTTTCTTATTTCCCAAAAAGTCTGTGTTTCGTCGGTGTGATAAGTGTCACGTTTTAATTCAAATTCTTTAGATAAGAATGGTAATGTCGTCTCTTGGTATGCATCCTTTTCCCCATTTTGGTACCAAAAGGTGAGTCTTTGTTTACTTAACAGATGTTAATCTGACTCCAGAATCTTCCAAAGGTGGAAGGTCCTTGGTTGGAATGTTTTATCACCTCCTTTTCTCATGATTGTAAATTAGGTGGTTTTGTTGTTTTTTATACCACTACTAACAGGTCAAAGGCAAAAGGGTCTCTGCCCTTTCCGGGCATCCCTGAGCACGCTACAAATATGAATGTTAAAATCCCCCAGAAGTATTATGTTTGGTGAGAGTGTGGAAAAGTGCATCAGGAAGGTTGCAAAGTTGATAATAAAATCCTTATTAGGCTTCGGGGGGTGATACGGGGTGGTAATAATAGTGGGAATAGTTCCAGAGAGCTGACATACAGCGGCCTCAAATGAGTGACAGAGAGGCGCTATCCTCCACTTCTCGCGGTAGATTATCGCGAGACCTCACCCTCAACCAGAATCACGAGGTTGAGCGATGAAAACAACCCCTGGAGGAGTAGCATCATTAAGTGAAATAAAATCTTTCGGCTGCTGACATGTTTCAAGTAAACAAAAAAAGTCTAACTTGTGGTCAGCGAGGATATCCTGCTCAAGATACCCCTTACTCATGAGCGGATGTTAAAAAGACAGTAGTCCTGCTGTGGTTGACAGCCGTGTAAGATCACTTAGCCAGGAGGGCCAGCACACTGATCAGCACAGCGGCCGGCAGTAGACTAAAAAGATTTGATGGAGTTGGATCCATCCCACCAGAGGTTCCAGCGAGAGCCGTGGTGAATGTATTTCTGACAGGGCAGGTGTAAAATGTTCGGGTGTAGGAGCAGAGCCGGAGGTGGTGGCAGGTGCAGGTGTAAGCGGAGCCTATGAAGTTCAGCGGCTGAGTACTGGAACAGTGCTGTCGTTGGGTCATGGACTAAAAACAGGACAGTCCAGGCTAGCACAAGCCACACATAACTAAAGCCAAAGCCATGGCAGCTGTGGAGGCAGCGGGTAGGCTCTTTTAGACACGGATGTCAGCTAACTCAGGAAATAAAAAGTCTGAATTAACGAATTCTCAACACATAGAAAACAACTGCAAATTCCACAGGCGAAAAAAAAAAAAATAATAATAATTTAAAAGCCTTAAGGTGCTTCAAGGAGAAGAAGCCAGTGAGCAGCGGCAGCTAAGAAGTGCCAGCGTTCACTCCTTCCAAAAGTAACCAATCGCTCATCATGGCATTAACATAATCTTCATGTGGCTTTCAAAATGCATTTCAGCCTGTGACTGGTGCTTTCTGAAACCATCTGCAAATTCTTTTTGATCACATGTTGACACTGAATAATGCGTGCATAAGTGGTCATGGGGGTACCAATTTAGAGTCTGATTTTCCTAATGGAGGATGAGCTGCATGCAACTCTTAGATTTGGATATAATAAAGCCAATATTTTTTATATTCTGTGGTGGAACAACTGACAAACTGTTAGAAAGTTGGAAGTGTAGCAGAGCAGGAGACGTAGGTGAAATCTCCTGAGATTGCTATGAATGTGTTGTGGTGTTTTGTTTGTTAACGTACCAACAACTCAGTTGATGAATTCACAGAAAGCACAGAAAGCCGCAGAGTAAAAAATACGTCCGGACTACCATACCATAGGTGAACCCGCTCTATAGATAATATAAATGGAGATTCAGATTCATATTTTACATTCCATTCCATGCACAGGGTAAAACGCAGCTCAGTTAAATAGGAATAAAAAGTAATAATTAAGATAAAAATGTCAATATAAATGCACATTGTCGTCTAGCAGCCACGCTTAAGACAATCTAGATTCTTTTCATGTGTTGTTCCACAATGGAGAAATGACCTACCCAGCACTACCAGGGGCACTAACAGGGGCGTCCCTGTCTATCTTCAAGAAACTCTTGAAGACCCAGCTCTTCAGAGAGCATCTCCTATCCTAGCACTTATCCTGTACTTCACTCTATCTCTACACTGTCACCCCATCACCTCTGACAGAGTCTGACTAGTGATTACCTTCTATGTTGCTTATTGTTAGCTTTGATGTTAGCTGTAATGTTATATCCTCATTTGTAAGTCGCTTTGGATAAAAGCGTCTGCTAAATGCATAAACATAAACATAAAAATATTAGTGAGAGAGACAAATATTATCATAATTGATATCAACATCTCCCAACAAAGGCTCAGATTTCCTTCAGTTTTATCCTTACACTGAAGAAGTGTTTAGAATACACTGTAAGACCTAACAGTAAAAGTGTGTTAAAATGATTAAGTTGTGTTAAGTCAGAAAATTAAAAAAGTTCATTCACAGCAAATTTTTTTAATCATCTTAACGGATTTTCAATTTTAAGTGCACAGTACTCAAAAACTTTAATTCAGTTTTGTCAATGAACTCAAATTGTTTGACTCATCGTCTGTGACGTCACTTCTAACGAGTGGATTGTTCCAGATCCCGCTTGAGACGACTCGATGTGGCAGTAGCTTTGCAGCAAGAGTATATTCAGAGATAATTTTACAAAAAGGCATCTTTCTTGTGGGAACCTCGCTTCCGGACTGCTACCAGGGAAGACTTCTGTCGTTAATTCCGTCATTACTTTCAGCTGTTTTTCAACCCGCTGATATAAATTTTACTTTCTCTTTTTCCTTTTTGAGTGCTCCTCTCTGGTAAGTCTTGCTGGTCTTACTGGAAACACCATTAGTGAACAGCTTTTTCGAGTGTTTTTCCCTTCACAGCATAACAAGGAAATAGTAATGATGTTTTTGTCATTTTGTTTAGTATTTAAAGAGTAGAGGGATTTGTTTCTCTGTAAAACTCATGTAAATCTTCTCTCTTTTAGCCTGATGCAAAAGAAGCTGGGTGTTGCATGACGTCTGCAAGCTGGTATGTAGATGCTTTGGACATTCATTACCAACTTACTAAAAGTACTCAGTTTTCCAATGGTTTAACGTTACTTGTCAGGCTGCCCTTCGTCATATCATTGAATACGATCTCCCTTCATCTCAGCACTATAAAGTGTTGATGAACATGATCAAGGCATGTTTTAGTAGCTCTGTAGGTTCATAGTTCAAAAAAAGAACTCCCCTGATGTTATGAAATTCACTGGAAAGATGTTTGGTTTTTTTTTAGTGTAGCAAAAGGAGATAATATAAATTTACATCCAGTTGACAATTTGATAGTAAAACATAAAGGCAAGAAATCTGCTTAAAAATCTTTTTTATTTTATAGAAATGTTGCACTGTCTGTGGTCATTTGATGCTGTAGCTTGTGGTGCAGTCAGTTTGTATTGTGCTACGCTAAGAGGTGTTTCTCCTCTCTCTCCTATCTTCAGCTTGTGGAGTCCCCTGAACTGGACATTGATGATGTACCGGTTGGCCTTGCTTTGATCCGTGCCAGTTCAACTGATGCCACATTCTTCTGCCCAAACAGAGTTGCAGTTCTCATTGAGGGTAATCTCGTGATTGACGTGGATACATTGGCTGACGCCTATGTGATTATTCTTGGACTGATTTATGCGCTGCATTTACATTACCCAAAAGCTGTGGCCAATACTTTCGACTTTATTCAGAAAGTGTTGATGGGCCTGGAAGATGGAAAGTTGGGGCCCAGAGTGTTGAGCCTTAATTTGGCTCTTGCAAAGAACATTGATGCACAACAATTCATAGGTATAGGCAATTGAAACATCTTAGTGATTTGATGTGATTGTTCACCTTCATGTTGTATGTTTGACAGTTGGACAGCATGGATAGGTTATTGAAAACATAATGTCGTGCATTTGTTGGTGTATGTGGTCTACTGAAGGGTTTAAAATGGTTTGAATAGATTTTTTAAAAAAATTGACAATGTCCTTTTCGTTTGTTTTCCTCAAGGTCTTTTATTTCTAAGGTCTCTAATTTTGATAGGAAAAAAGTGTTTACACATGAAAACATTTTGCTTTGCAACAGAAATATCTGATGTGACTTTATGCTTAAAATAATAATTTAAAGAAAATAATTGTTATGCAAATAATTCTGCCAAGGGGAAGGCCTGCAGAAATAAGTTGTCTTACTGTTCCACTGGCCTAAAATGACCTAAAAAAAATTTATCTGAGTGCACTGTTCTTGAAAAAATCCTGGGAAATTATTTCCTTACGTTAAAATCCTGATTTTGTCGATTTCAAGATGTGATAGTTCACTATTTCAGGTATTCAGCACATGGAAGTGTAGAATTTTAGAAAACAATTTGTTGTTGTAGTATGTTTACTCAATAAAAACTGAGTTGCATCTAACCTTGTTAATGTGTTTTTGACTGTATGTATACTACATAGAGATTTTTATCTTATTTTGAGTTAAACTGAGTTGTACTGGAGTTGGTATAGAGCTTATTTAAGTAAACATAAGTCAAATCTCAGTTTTACGATAATAAGAACATTCAAGTTAACTACACTTGTATTTATTTTTACTGTGAAAACAAAATAACTAGTAGAACATACTTATCAGATAAGTCTTGTTAAACTTACCAAAGTAAGTTAGTGTCATTTAAGATTACAAGTAAAGCATAATAAATCAGGACTGCTTTTTTAACTCAAAATATTTAGTTAACATTGATTAAGTAAATGTATGTAATCAGTTTCAACAATTTTTTTTGAGTTAACTGAACTTATCAGGGTTTACAGTGTAGAATAGAATAGAAAAATACTTTATTCATCCCCCAGTGGGGGAAAGTCGAGTATCAAAATGATAGATATTTACAATGATTGCATACTGGACAACAATAATAATAATAAATGACGAAATAAATTAATTTGAGAAGAGCATGTCAGCAGTCACTATTAAAAAGCCTTATGGCTGTGGGGAAAAAAGGACCTCCTGAACCTCTCAGTCCTGCAGTGCAGTGAGATGAGCCTCTAACTGCAGCTGCTCCTCTGTCCTGCCAGGATGTGGAGAGGATGTCTATTATTATCCAAAACAGAATACAGTTTCCTCCTCATCCGTTGCTCCACCACAGCACTGAGAGGGTCTAGTCTTCTGCCTACAACAGAACAGGCCTTTTTCACCAGTTTGTCCAGTTTTTGTCTGTAGTGCAACTCCCCCAGCAGACAACAGCAAAGAACAGTGCACACTCTCTTTATTTTCCCTCACGTGTGGTGTCCCTGGGATCCCCCTGCCCTTTGGATGCAGTCTTTCACAGTAGGTCTCAACATTGATTGGTCCCCTTTATTTTCCCCCTCAGTGAGTAATATTTTGAACATTAGTTTTTTAAAACTAAGAACTTGTAAAAATAAAGTATTTTTGTATTAATCAAACTGCTGTCTCTGCCTACTTGCATAACGGTCCACAGTGCCTTCCTCCAGTTGGGTTAGTCCACTTAAAAAATAAATTCCCTGGGTGAAATTCCCAGGGTGGCGTTGTTTGGCAACAATTACATTTATCAATACCGCCTTAAAAGGCAGACCCCCACACCTCCTGCTGCCACAGAAGCAGTATAGAGGAAGCCGCTGTCGGGGTGAAGGGAGCAGCAGCAGAGGTGGAAAAAGCCACACTATCAAACCTGTTGAAAGATTGGTTAAAAGTATTGGCTCTGTCCACATCACCTTCCACAGACTGAGAGTTCTTCAGTCTGTATCCAATGATGGTCCTCATGCTCCTCCACACCTCCTTGGTGTTATTGTTCTGCTGCAGTCTCTCTACCTTTTTCTTGCACTGGACGTAGTGTCTTTTTAAGCTCCCGTTGTACATTCCTCCGCCTTTCTCTATCCCCACCCTCCAGAGGTGGAGGTGTGGTTGGGTTCAGGAGGCCTGGTGGTGGAAACTGCCGCAGAGGTGGATGTGCAGCTGGGCTCAGGATGCCTAGTGGTGGAAGCTGCCGTTGTACATTCCTCCGCCTTTCTCTATCCCCATTCTGGAACGCCATCTTTTTCTGGTTCAGGAGGTCTTTGATGTCACTGGGTCTGTATCCTAGCTACGGCATCATGGATGACGTCACACGCCATTGTCAGTGCTGCCCTCGGTGGAATGTAAACAACGATGACGACTGTATATGGGAACCCTCCGGGCTCATAGAATGCACTGAAACCAACTGACAGCAGTTCAATGTCTGGACAACATATACTCAACTTAACGGTCACATTGCGGGGGTTAATCCATCTCTGATTTAAAAACAGGATAATACTCCGGCCTTTCCGCTTACCGCTCGTACTCCGGTCACGATCCACTCGTATGGCTGTGAAGCCGGGTATGTCCACACATGAGTCTGGTGTGTTGTCATTCAGCCAGGACTCAGACAGACAGACCAAACTGCTCTCCTTATACAGCCGTTGGTTCCACACAAGCACCTCTAACTCATCACACTTGTTAGGTAGCGAGTTAGCATTTCCCATAATCACTGAGGGCAGAAAAGGCTTGTACCTCCATCTCCTGTTGTCCCTCTTTGCCTTTTGTTTTGCTCCAGCTCTGCATCTACGGTACAGCTTTTTTAGGTCAGAATTGGATGTTTAATTCCGCGTCCAGTCCTTGACAGTGCCAACAGTTCTTCTCTTGTGTACACTGCTCTAGTACCGGTAGTAGTGCACATTGTCAAAAAATAAATAAAAATAAAATTAATTGTAAGTGAAAAAGCAATTCACTAAATTTCACAAAAAAAGTTTAGATAAAAGCTAAAAATCACATAATTATATAAACGACAAACAAAATTGAGAGCTACACGGACTTATGCCGATAAGGCCGGCACAAAGCAACCGAGCAACTGATGACGCTTAGGTGGATGTTCACCATTTTCAGATATGCAATTAGTTTCCAGCAGTACAATGCTTATGGATAAGCAGAGTGACAATGGCACCTGAATTTAGCAGCTGGATTTCAATTTAGCTGTGAAACAAATCTGGGGGACTTTTGCTAAAAAAAAAAAAAGTGTATTAGACATTTTTCATGAGACATTTTCAAATGAAAGAATTAATAAATTTGGTTAAAGTGGATAAAAGTGGATAAATTAGGCTGCTGTTATTGTCATAGGGAGGTTACATAGGTTACATAATTCAACAGCTGCCCTAACCAGAAACTAGAGCACTTACTTTTCCTACAGCTATAACAAATGCTGCGGTTGACATCCACAAGAGAAAAATTGAGAGCTTTTCTTCAGGTATTACTTTCATCTCTGGACATATCTGGAATGTTTTAGATCAGCTAGGAAGATGAAGATCAGCCACATGGGTTTATTTGCTGGTTTGGGCCGAAAAAGCTTGTGAGTTTACCTAATTTTAATTTTTGCCCACTCACATATCATTTACTATATTAATTTTTCTTTGAAACAACCTCAATTAAGCATCTAAGTTTATTTTAACTTAAGTTTGTGTATGTATACATGTTTTCTTTTGTTTTTTTTTAATGTTTCAATTTTCTTATTCACATCTTTTAAGTGTGCAACAAAAACTGCTATGGAAACCTGCTAGTGAATGTGTCAGTAGTTTCACAAATTCTAGGCATTCTTATCAAATCAAGGCTGGCTACGCTGATAGTTTCTCAGAAAGCAGTTGAGGTGGCTCTAAAAGATTGTGGAACCTGAATCAGTTGTTTCCAAAGCAAAATAAGGAAGAGCAGAAGTGAGCTGAAAATTTGAATATAAATACACAAAGTTCTTTTCACTAATAGACAGTCAACTCCCCCAGCAGGGGGTCCGTTTCACAAAGCAGGTTCATCAAACTCTGAGTTTCCGGTTCCAGAAACACTGATTTGAGTTAGTTTAGTCAACTCTGAGTAGTTTCACCTTGAGTTAAGCGCGTGCACCACAACTATAAAAAGCCAGCATCAATGGAGCCCTGATTCGACGAGTCACCATGGCAACGGGGAAGAGGAGGGTGACCTTTCTCACCAACCTCAAATTGGAAATCTTAATGCGCTCATACGGTGAGTTTCAACATGTTTTCAGAAAGAAGTGCAACACGCTGCAGCTGCAACAGAGAGGGAGACGGCATGGGAGAACGTTGCTGCTCGGGTCAGTGCGTGAGTTTAAATGCAGTCCTTTGCATCACAATAATGTTACAGGGCAAAACTGTTTGAATTGTAGACTGTTCATTAATTTAATTTCGGTGCAATCCCGCGGGGGAGAAGCGCACTGGGCAGCAGTTTAAGATGAAATATAAAAACATTGTTCAAACAGCTCAGACCTCGGCATGGAGGCACCTCATTTTGATCATGTTTTACACTGTAAAGTTAATATTAAGAGACTGTTTGACTGTGCAGCTGTTTTATCCCAACATAATGCTGCTTTCACACACATAAATGTATTCATTTATATCATGTTCTGTTAAATAATTAAGCCTATTTAAACTAACTCAGACTTCTACTCAGCCAACAGAAAGAAGGCAGATGCTCGTAAAACGGGTGGTGGCCCAGCACCACCACCTCTAACGGAACTGGCCCTAAACCAGAATATTGGAAGGCCAGAGGCTGAGGGAATCCCTGGAGGGAGCTCATCCTCTGAGTCCACCCCCCAAGACACAAGTGGCTTTATTCAATGTAACAGGCCCATAGATATCTTTTTAGGCCTATTCATACAAATATTTGTTTGTCTTTTAAGTTTTTTTTTTCTTTTGTTCCAACAGATTCTGATGGTACCCCTCAAAAAGATAATTGTCTGGAAAAGCTAAAACATCTATCTGCGGTCTGAAAACCATCTCCCGATGAATATTTAATTCTCTGCGCAGTAATGCTGCACCTTCATCCACGGGATCGTTGTCTAAAGGACATGCCATGTTGGTGAAAAAAGTCGCCTCCTACTGTGTCTAATGGACTTGCAGAACTTCTAGAACAACTAAGCTACGCCAAAACTCGCCTGCTGACTGAACGAATGAGGAAAACAAATGGAGAGTGTGGCTGAAAGAGGGTGGAGACAGAGAGAAACTCGAGGTTTAATGAGACCTCTGTTCAATAGAGAACACAACAA
This sequence comes from Leuresthes tenuis, assembly GCF_036924035.1. Classification (NCBI taxonomy): domain Eukaryota; kingdom Metazoa; phylum Chordata; class Actinopteri; order Atheriniformes; family Atherinopsidae; genus Leuresthes; species Leuresthes tenuis. Next base: position 31,346,273 of record NW_027325364.1, read on the forward strand.
AGTCATGTCAAAAGAACACTGAAGCCTTCAAAAATCAATAGCTTTTCAAAACCATTTCTCTGGAGGAGAACAAGACAAAGACATACGACCATTTCAGTGTCAGATTGAAAAAAGCTCTGTACTGATTAATCCATATTAGAGATTTGTTGCAGCAACAGATGGGTGTGTTCTGAAATGGCAATGCACTCACAACAGAAAAATGGTGATGGATCAAATAAACCTGCATCAAATAAACCCCTACAGACCAAGGAAAAGTAGCCCTCCAACCTTCAGGGACATGCCTCACACTCTGGTCTGTATCATGTGAAGAGCTAATAGTGCAGCAGGGCAATGCACCCAAACACATGTTAAAGCTTTTCAAGAACTACCAAAGACAGTCCCCAAACAAAACATATTGTCTATGGAGGCACCTGCGAATTGAGATGACCTGGCAAATATTCCTGACTTTACAAGCAGCTCTTTAAAATTTAACAGGATTCTATGGAGTGAACTGTCTTTTTGAGAGTTAATGTGACTTACGAAGTGATGATCCAGCAGATCCTCCTCGAAGGATCTGGTTAAGGACATCATCCGTGTCGCTGGTGCTCGCCATGCTGTTTCTCATCTGCATCATAGATAACTGAGAGCACAGGCTGGGCTGACGATCCATCTTCTTTACAGCCTATGACACATTCACCACCGATATCCAAACAATTAATACTGTGTTGCTGTGCTGTTACTGTTGAAGTATTAGGGTACATTTCCAATACTTGCTGTGTTTGTGCTACAAACATGAAACATGAAAATGTAACCATGAAGTTGGACTCACCTTATCGCTGAGCGTGGGGTCATTCAGAGAGTACAGTTTGTTGGTTATGTCTTTCCCAATGAGGTACCTGAACACCTCATTCAGGAAAGTGTCTGATTCCAGAAAGTAAGTGAGCCTCTCTCGAGACCAACACAGGAATTTACAGTTCTCCTCTGCCACAATGGTCACCTGTAAGTCAAACACAACTTTTATTTTAAAGGCGACAAGGCAGAGAGATTCCCCAACATTGGAATTAACAAAATACTGATAATGTATAGCTATAACTTAAACATGGGCAGATGAAAACTGCAATCAGTGAGGTAAAAGTAAAGGAGGAGGGATTGCTGTGCTTGTTAACAACATATGTGTAATCCTGGACATATCACTGAGGAGCGTCGCTGCACCCTTGATGTTGAACTGTCAGGTATGAGTTTCTATCCACAGTGTCGTATATATGTGTGTGTGTATTTCTTGATATGTATTTGATATTTTTATAACTATTTGCTTTTTTGTTTTGTCGTTGTGTTTTTTTTCCTTTAAGTTTTTACCTGAAACTTCTCTCCTCTGTGCATCTCAGTGGACCTGAACTCTGGAGAGTCAATGAATGCATTGGTATAGATGTTGTGGAGAAAATGACCTCGGTATGATACTTTCATTCTGTCAGACATAAAGTAAAAGTCAAGATTATGACAATTTTTTTCTCTGCTTTTTTTATTTGAATGTTTCTTGTGTTGAAAACATGGCAGGGATTAGTTACTGTGTATTGTTTACTGGTTAAACAATGGGAGAAAGTTGTAGTTGCATAACTCAAGAATTATGAAGCTTTTACAAATTCCCCTTTAAAATGATCTCAAAAGTTCAAACGTCTCTCACAATTCTCACTAAGGTGTCATGCTTAAAGTTTAGGCACCACCATATGGTGATTGTTTGACACTTAACAGAAGCCAGACAACAGCCTGTCAAACAAACAGCACATACTTTCCTTTGAGCAGAATGCTGAGGCGTTCATCCACAGAGGTCTTGTCCTCTGCAGCATAGGCCTGGCCTTTCTTCAGTGTCTGGATGGTGCAGAACTGTCCTGTGAGCCTTTGAAACAATGCCTCCTGCACACGAAGAGGCTCAAACATTCGTTTGTAGACCGACCGCAGCTCCCTGTCAATCTTAATCTAACAGAGCACAACCACAGCCTTAGTTCAATTTTCTGACAACTGAAAAAGAAGAGCAAACTCACGTCTATCTGATAATACACTGAAGGAAAAAGTGAAGTAACAAAGGTGGGAATGAGAACAGGTCTCCTGCCTTCTTATACAGTCCTGGGCTAAATCTTTTCATTTCATAGAAATTAAATAGACAGCCTTCATTTATATAGTATCCCCCAAGATTTGATAAACTGAGGATGAAAAGCTGCTCTACACTAGACAGTTGTAGCAAATCTTTACAATGAGGCCCAGTATAGATATACAGTTGCCACATTGCCTGCAGCACACTTATTTTGCCTGTATATAACCTTGCAGATAGAGTGAATGATGGTACGCTGATCCAAAACTCACCGGCCTACGCTTGTAGAGTAGGTAGAACAAATGCATGAAATTGACCACCAGAAAGACCACGTTCCACACCATCACATCCAGGTTGCATCTATACAGAGTTGCCCATGCTATGAATAGACTGCAACCTATTAGAAACAAAGATTGAGAGCCAGATAAATGAAGGTTTAGCCACTGAATCTTACCAAAAGAGTCAAAGTCTAAATTCACATTTTATATGCATGTGTTCTTTCAGATATTATGTGTAGCTAATGTGGCTGTCGTTTCCTATTTTCATGTATTGTCACATGAGTTGTGTTTGAGACAAGACAATATCAATTTAATACAAAACTATGAATAAATATGAACAAATGTGAACAAAATATATTATGTTACACAAACACAGTGTACAAAGTGGAAACACTATGGTCTGGCATGATTTAATTTTTCAGCAGTGCCTAGTTTTTCTTTTTTTGGGACTGCTACCACATCAAGATTTAATTTAAAAAGAATAGGTAGTAAAACTTTATACTGCTGCTGCATATGTATAAACACACTTAATCCAGATTAAAACTCATGAAGATATCCTTCTGAGATATGGTAAAATATTGGACAGAAAAATGATTTTGCACAACATAATGTTTCATTAAATTGATGTTTGTGCAAAGATTCAATTAAATTAAACTCAATTGTATTTATATAGTGCCAAATTACAACAAATATCATCTTAAGGCACTTCAAAGATATAATCTAGGTCATGACAATTACAATCCAATTCATTGTTATCCAATCATAATCCGATCAAATCCATTTCACTGAATTCAAAATTAGTCCAATTAATTCATACAAAGCCAATTCAAAAATAATATCCTAGCTAAGGAAACCAACAGATTGCACTGAAACTTGTCTTCAGTCCAATCTCCCGTCCTGAGCGTGCCTGAGGCGACTGTGGAAAGGAACGACTCCCTTTTAACAGGAAGAAACCTCTGGCAGAACCAGACTCAGGAAGGGTGGCCATCCGCCTCGACCAGCTGGGGTTTGAGAAGACAGAAAAGAGGGAAAAGAGGGGGGAAAAACACCATAACACCATTCAAAGGATACCTGTTGGAACAGGGAAACGCAGTTAATGACTGTGTTAATAAGGTCGGAGATTTCCAGATTATCACACAATGCTTGTTCTATATTTATCCATGGTTCATCTAGTGGGCTAGGTTTAAACCATTTTGATATGGATTGTAACCTACTGGCTAAGAAATAGTTCTGAAAATGAAGTAAATCTAATCCACCACTGTCCTTGGTCTTCTGTTTTAAACTAATACGTGAAATTTGGAGATGCATGAATCTAGTGACTAAGTAGCAGACGGTTTTATGGGAATCATTGAAACAAGTAGTTAACTTTTGGTAGTATCATCATTTTAATGGTTGCAACTCTCCCCAACTCTCCTCCTCTAATGGTTGCAAAGTGATATGGGTAATGACTTCCAACGAGTGAGATTGTCCTCTATTGTCTTTAATAGTTGCACATAATTTAGCTTTGTTAGCTCTGAGAGCCTGGAGGAAATGTTTATGCCTAAATATCTAATATTTCCTGACTCTAAAGTGATTGCCGTCATGTTTGTCATGTTTTTATCTTTATCTTAAAATATGAAAAGAATATGTTTTGTTAATCATAAGAGCTTGAATAAGGGCAACCTCTTGGATCTTGAAGATGTTTCACCTCTCATCTGAAAGATTTCCTCAGTTTAAAACTAGATGGTGGGGAGTATCACCTTATAAACAGAGAAGGTTGTTACAGTCACGTGTTCCTAAACTTTCCTGACCAATATGCATGTTGTTTGAGTCATTATCATCTATGAATTGTCTACCTGCCTGAAGGGGTGACTTTTGGTCACAGGATCCAAGGTGTGAATGATTGTGCCTGGGGAGAAGAGACAATTTTGTATGATAGATGCTGGGAGGGTGATACCTGAGACCACCTCCTGTGTTCAAAGATGTTTTTTCCAGTTAAACATAAATGGTTTCCTTGAGTCCTCCCAAACACAAACTGAGTGGTGTTGTGTATGCAGTGCAGTGCAGCGAGGAGTGTGCGGAGCTCTATTTAGCAGAGACCAAACAACAGCTCCAAAAGCTTATGGCACAACATAGGAGAGCCAGCTCCTCAGGTGCAACTGAAGAAGCCATTCAGACGAGAGGTGAAAAGTCTTCAAGATTCAAGAGGAAGTCCAGTTGCCTTTATTCACGCTCTTATGGTTACCATGACCTGGATGACTGAGAATCTTCATCAACAATTTGTTTTGTTTGTTTATTTTTCTCAATCTACATAGAATATTCCACAATGAAAGGTAACATCTGATGTCTATGTTTTCTGTGAAAAAAAGGAAATGGAAATTCTGTAATAAAAAGACCTTCATTTGAGCACAGGTGTAAGCAATCACTAGGCCCTTTACAAAGGAGCTCTGGAGCTCATCGTGACCTAGTCATTTTTGTTACCAGTCTGGCCAGGGCTCTTAATCTCTGATTTCTATATTTGGCCTGGCAACCAGATCTAGAAAAACCATTGATGGTTAAAAACTTGAATAATGGAAGCTACTATGCTTCGGCAACTTCAAATGATGCAGACATTTTCAACCATCTATCCCAGATCTGTGACTTAACAAAATCTTGTCCTGCAGGCCTTCAAGCTTTTTTTGAATATGCACCATGAATTCTACGTGGGCTTTCCCTAATTTTGAAAATGAATTTAATAAGCCACAAGATGACATTAGACAAGTTGCAGAAGTAACCTAAAGGACCACTGACTGAAGTAGAATGCACCACATCTCAATTGTGAGTGTCTTAACTGATGATGGAAATAATTATGTAAGTGGGATATTTTCATTCCTACTAATAAATATTCCAATAACACACATTTGCTTTCTCGTCATACATTTTTTGTCAATTAAGAATTTAACTGACATAAGGCCAATGGTAGTCTGCCCTTTGACAAAAAAAATCAAAGAAGTTCTCTTTCGAATCTAAAGAAATATGGTGAACAAAGTAAACATTTATTAACTAAAAAGAAAAATCATTTTTGAGGTACAATAATGCTCTCAAAATAATGGAACAGATGAATGGCACACCTCAAATCATAATGCCTTCAACCACAGCAGTTGACATGACTAAGTCCCACATAGCTTTTGATAACAGAATCATTAGGCTGTTTGGAAGTTGCCTTGCACGATTAAGTGTTGTAGTTCTTTTAAGTTAATTTTCCTTATTTCTGTTTGTTCCATTTAGTCTGCAAGACCCTCTAAGACTATTATCGCTTTTGCCAAAGGACAGTATGAATAAATTAACTTACAACCACATTTCCCATAATTCATGGCACTTCCTGTCTCTACTCTCCTTCCAAGTAGAAGATAAACAAGTTGGAAGTGCTTTTTCCATCCCCCATTCAATCCTGTCTGTATCTCATACTTTCACAGCCTTTTAAGGGCTAAGCTCTGGTCATGAGATCTATTTTTGTGCAGATCAATTTCTAAAGAACTTTCATATGTTCATTGAGGTAAATGAAATTCTCCACAAGCTTGTGCTAATGATTTACCAGTGCTGTAAGGCAAAGAACACTTTTGATTGGAGTAAAGAAAAGAAAAAAAGCCTAAGACTTTAGAAACTCTTGCTCTCCAAAATATTTCCTTCTACAGTATTATCTGAGGAATGCTTCCCCAGGGGAGGGTAGAGTGGTGGGGGATGTCCGCTTTAGACTGACCTGTCATTAGAAGGAGGCGAAGAAGGATCATGTGCAGTACAAGAGTGGTGGGGATGACCAAGCCGAGCAGCAGGGACAAGTTCCCAAGATGGAAGAGCAAGTGGTGGGTCTGTTGCCACTCCTGACAGAAGGTGGCATTTGGTTCCACTCCTGGCACCCCTGAAGTAGGTGAGGGGAATGTGTGCAATGTGGTAAAGATGGTTGGGGGTAGCTCAGACATAGAGGACATCCTGTTTCTAGGCTCACCTAAAAGTCCAGGGTAAAGTTGCAGAAAAAATGAGGACAGGATTATCATTTGTGCAAAGCTTACAAAGTGTATGCCATATTTCTGTTTAAAACATTTTCAAATGACTCTTTCAAAATTCATTATACTTTGAAAGATTGACAGAGTTTAAAATATCCTCATTTTAATTTTAACTGAGTTAATATGGGCTCTTGTGTAGGTATTACTGCTAACAGCTGTGCACGTGACCCCTCTAAAATACCCTTGAGGAAATGAAAGAGATACAATGTCTGCCAGGAACTGCCAAAATCCCCCACCGTCAAATTACACAAGGATAAGGATAATGTTGTGAATTTCCATAATTATTCTATTCCTGGAGAGTGCAAAGTGCAGTAGTGTCACAGAATTCTAGCAAATACCAGCAGAGTGAATTTCAGAAAACCTAAGAGAACAAAGAAGCTGAGTTTTCTACTTCTATGTTGTTTGTATTTTATAAAAAAAAAAAAAAAAACTCATTTTATACAGTTTTTGTACAATACAGTATTTTTCATAAATTTTACTTTAGATTCAGATGCAAAGTTTAGGTTGCAATAAGTTATACAACCTTTATAACATTACATTTCATTCCAGGCATGCACAAAAACCCTGTGTAATAAAATATGACTGTTACTCACATGTTCTCAGAATGATATTACATTTTTTAATACTAGAGGGCATAAGAGACTCCTACAGTTGCAATAGCCCTCTGTGTTCTCCGCGCCATGCTTTTCTGCTCAGCAATGTAAGGGCTCATATATGAAAATAGATTTGGAGGCAATCATGCACTTAGTGAAGAATTTGTCAGAGCTCTAACTTTCTGACTGCATTTTAAAGTACCAAGAGGAAAACGCAATATCTTACCAATGGAGCAACAGCCGGTGAAAGTCCGAACAACAAAGAAGGAGGCCTGTTTTCTGTGAACAACTCAAAGTGTTTCTGCTATCTGCAGGCTAGACTCTCGATGGGGGTCTGCACAATGTGTGTCGCACATTCCACACAGCTTACAGGGAGTGACAAAAATGGGCCAGCAGGCGAGAGCAGAGTCTAAAACCTCCAACAGAGGGAGAGAGATCACAGATTAATTGTGGCCCATGCCGGATTGGATCAGAGACTGGGGCAAAGTGGAAGGAACAATCTGCCATTATTGGCTGTTAGCACAATGATGGATTGGGTCTGTTCTCATAGTTGATATATTTTAGCAGTTGATACATCGGCAGAGAACATGCTCAGTTACATTGTGAGCTTTAGAAATGCTGGCTAAATTCTGAAATTGGTATGAAAGAATGAAGCATATATTTGTGACTCAATGGAAAGATATTTGGGGGAATTAGAGTTTGACAGTGGTTATCTCATGAAGAAGTGGAAACAAAATCAAGATCCTTTTCAATCTTAATATTATAAACCATAACCCAAAAAGTTGAGATTTATGTTGAATAGTATGATTTAAAGCCATTTAAGTTCTGGACAGGACCATTTGTCAAGCCCTTTGACTTGGGCAAGATTAGCTGTTTATCATCACAATGTGAGTGAAGTTCAGATGGTAGAGACAAGAGACACAACTTAGCTGTATGTGTGTCTGCATTATATTACCCTGATTTAGCAGATGCTTTAACCCAAAGGAAATTACGAATGAGGAGTATAGAGGAGTCTTTCCACAAAGTGATTTGTGACAGTCTTTAAGTTCAGGAGGGTTACAAATCAGATCAACTTTATTGATCACACAGAGGGGAAATTTAGTTGTTAAGGCAACTCACAGGAAAGAAAGTATAAAGTGCAAAGACAGTAGTTTAAAGGAAATACCATCTAGAGTAACTATATAACTGGACAATTTCTCCCTGCAGTACTCAGGTCCAAAGAGAACAACTTCAGTTTTGTCTGAATTTAGAAGCAGACAGTTCTGAGTCATCCAAGTCTTTATGTCTTTAAGACAGACTTGTAGTCTGATCAACCTATTGGTTTCATCAAGGTAATCAGTCAGAAGAGGTTGGCTCCTTGGTATAATTCACAGCTGTTTTAAAGCAGACTGCAAGAAAGCTGGAGAGACAGTGGCGTTCCTCTAATTTAGAAGAGTCTCAATTAGTCTGGAAAGATAGTTTAATATAAGAAAGCACTTCGTAAAGCTAGAACTGTTTATTATTCATCATTGATAGAAGAGAATAAGAAAACCAAAACCAATAGGTTGGTCAGACTACAAGCCTGTCTTAAAGACATAAAGACCTGGATGACTCAGAACCGTCTGCTTTTAAATTCAGACAAAACTGAAGTTGTTCTCTTTGGACCTGAGCGCTTCAGGGAGAAATTGTCTAGTTATATAGTTACTCTAGATGGTATTTCCTTGGATTCTAGTTCTACAGTGAGGAACCTTAGAGTTATTTTTGACCAGAATGTATCATTTGACTCACATATAAAACTGGTTTCTAGGACTGCCTTCTTTCACCTTCGTAATATTGCTAAAATCAGGAACATCCTGTCTCAGGGTGATGCAGAGAAACTAGTTCATGCATTTGTTACTTCAAGATTGGACTACTGTAATTCCTTATTATTGGGCTGTCCCACATATTCTCTGAAAAGCCTCCAGCTGATCCAAAATGCTGCAGCCAGAGTTCTGATGAGAACTAACAGGAGATATCATGTTTCTCCAGTTTTAGCTTCTCTTCATTGGCTCCCTGTTAAATTCAGAATAGAATTTAAGATTCTTCTCCTCACATATAAAGCTCTTAATGACCGAGCTCCATCATATCTTAAAGATCTCATTGTAAGATATTTTCCGAACAGAGCACTTCGCTCTGCAGGTTTACTTGTTGTTCCCAGAGTTTCTAAAAGTAGAATGGGAGGTAGAGCCTTCAGTTATCAGGCCCCTCTCTTGTGGAATAAGCTGCCAGCTTTCCACTTTTAAGATTAGTCTTAAAACTTTCCTTTTTGATAAAGCTTATGGTTAGGGATGGCTCAGGTAATCCTGAAACATCCCGTAGTTAAGCTGCTATAGGCTTAGACTGCTGGGGGACCTCATCTGTCACACCTTTCCTCACTTTGCTCTCGTTTTCCCCCTGTTTAATTTCTCAAATGATATTATGTACATGTGACATTGTGGTTTTTAACTTGTGTTTCCCTGTTCCAACAGGTATCCTTTGAATGGTGTTATGGTGTTTTTCCCCCCTCTTTTCTGTCTTCTCAAACCCCAGCTGGTCGAGGCGGATGGCCACCCTTCCTGAGTCTGGTTCTGCCAGAGGTTTCTTCCTGTTAAAAGGGAGTCGTTCCTTTCCACAGTCGCCACAGGCACGCTCAGGACGGGAGATTGGACTGAAGACAAGTTTCGGTGCAATCTGTTGGTTTCCTTAGCTAGGATATTAATTTTTGAATTGGCTCTATATGAAATAATTGGATTATGATTACAATTAATTGAATTCCAAATGGCTTGAATTGGACTATATTATTTAAGTGCCTTGAGATGACAATTGTTGTAATTTGGCGCTATATAAATAAAATTTAATTGAATTGAATTGGTCAGATTTAGCCGTTTAGAAAACTACAAAGTCCGACATTGTTTTGACAAACTTACACAGCGATGCAACATTAATTCTAGTGACCCCAGATTGGCGTAACCAGGTGTCATTAATGTCAACATGAATAACTATTTTACTGTATTTATGCTTATTCTTAGCCAGCGGTCGAGGCATGCTGGGAGAAAGCTAACGGGATTAGCTATGCTACATGGTCATTTTCAATGGTGCAGAGCCTAGATTCTAATTCTGATAAACTTGCCTCCAAAACTATAAAAAAAACTACATTTCCCCAATTTTGCCATGTACCAATGACGTTAGCATATTTATAGCTTTGTGCTTCCTTATGCTAATTATTCTCACTGTTACAAGCCAAATTGACACCACAGTTATACCCGTGTTAACATTACAATTGAGTTCTGTAATGACCAATGTGGCAAGCACAATTGCAGTATTGTGGGAGAGGACGCAGTCGCTATCTGTTCACTGCGGTCACGCCATCTGCACTGTGCTTTCTACACTTGAAAATCGAGTGTCCTAAGATAAAGCATGTGCTTTATGGTGCATTCAAGGGCACCCCGCAAAATCTTTTTCTGCTTATTTTCATTTGTTGAAATACATACAGTACATCTGTCATTACTTTGTTGTTGTTTTACTACATTCTTTTTAATGATTAAAGGGTTAGGGTTAGGGTTAGGTTATCATTTAAAACAAAATGATAGGAGAAAATTATTGAAGTACCTTCAGAATCCCACTCCTTTCTGCATAGTCAGATTTAAAAACTTCATACCAAATGCACGATGAACCTGGACAGATTAAAACAATCAAAAGAAAATTAAATTGTTTTCTGCAAACTCCACCAGATTCCTTTTCTCATGTCCCCAACTACCTCTGTTGTGATTTCCAAGTTCTTTCACGGCATCATTTTCTGTTTATCTGATGCTTAATTAATCGATGACATCGCCTCATCTCTATCTATCACTCTCATTCTTTACTTTTGCAGAATGTGGTTTCATTTCACCATTTTTTCTTTTTACTTGTTTGATGTCCTTCTATGTGGATGTGTGGCCATATACCTTATAGGACATCCAGCCCTCCCTGCACCTGTCCAAATCAACCGGTCATCTCTACCTTGTCTGCACTTCTCATCAGTCCACTACGGCTAAACAGGGAAGAGACAGAACCACGTTGAAATTATCACCAGAACACCTGACAGTGAGCAGGCTAAAAAATAAGGAACTCAAAACTGTGTATCAAGGAGGCCCCAGGCATGACCTGATTCTTGACTTGACTTGGAATGATGTGACGTTGTGGAGCTTTACCACCATGCACCATGGACAGTGGCAGATTCAGACCTCAGAGCAACAGTGGATGTGACAACTATATATGCAGCATGTAGGCTACGACAGATCTCCAGATACTCCTATCCTGGCTTTCATGTTGCTTTACTGCTGCATATTCCTAAATGTTGAGATGTCAAACACAAGATTCACAGGTACTTCTGACATGGCTTTTAATTTCCTGTAAAGACATGTTGGAATCAATAAATATACTATCAAATAAACAAAACAAACATTTTGTCCTTTTTTTCAGCTGTTGCCCAGATTTTCCTGTGTAATACCATGTATTTTATTTAGATGTGGTTTTATGGGTATAAATATACTGTATCTCTCCATTATTTACCTGCAGTCCTTCAATTTATTACTTATTTCCCCATTTTTAAATTTCACATCTCCATGTTATTTTCAAGCTTTTTAGAAAAAGTTTGGATTCATATGACACATCAAAAAAAATATTTTTTTATAATATAATTATGTTGTACACAGCTAGATAGATCGCCTATACCCTTAAACCTCAGAGCCACACTATATCGACAGTTCAGTGTTGGCATTAGGATGGGAAAGAAATTATAGTTTGAGCTGTGTAACTGAAGTCTTAACTGTTATATCCTCATTATGTGATCTTCACTTAGTTCTGTTAAATCATTTTTAAATATGTATGCTTAAAAACTTTCATGCTGCAATCCTCCAGAATGGACCATTTGCCCATTTTGATTACCACATGGCACTGTTATTTTTTCTGCAACGTTGGACCACATAGATCACAAGGAGTATGTTATTCATTTTTATGGTAGTAATTTTGTAAAAAACTTCACTGGACAATTAATGTGAAATTAAACAAGGAAGATTAAAAAGGCCATCTTAGAGAAACACACATTGCTCACTCATAGGTCAATATCCTTTATGTCTAAACGCATGAGCAGTACATCACATATTCACGAGAAATGCTATTAGCCTACATGATTAACACATCCCTTTAATTGCATTACGCTATCCTATAGGCCTAGCTTAATTGACAACCCCTCTGAATATTAAATCGACAACTCCTCGTTCCTTCTCACTGGAATTTTCTCTTGATCTGAAAGAATGACAGAGCAAAAGGGAAAATATGGGTTAGTTTGTTTTTGCATGCTGACATGATCATTTTGTACTTGCCTTTGATTCTTGCTCTTTCTTTTTTTTAACAACAGTGGGATTGTTCATTTTATGGTAATTGGACAACTTTTATTAACGTTAGTGCATTAGGAGTATTATCATGAAGTGGACAAAAAATTGCCCAATTGCCTACTATTGTTACTAACTGTTCTGAAGTATCGTATTTTCCGCACTATAAGGCTCTCACCTGATTATAAAGCGCACCCTCAATTATGGGGTCCATTTCTGTACTTAACCCATACATAAGGTGCACCTGATTATAAGGCGTACGTATAACGTAATGTTCTCTGATTTGTTTATCGCTGCCAGCACACGTAGTTTATGTATTACGTCGGTAATACATAAACTACCACTGAGACATAGGCAAAAGCATTAATGATTAATGCGATTCAATCACTAATCTTCAGCCCATTCAGAGTGAATGGCTGGGATCACACTGAAAGCAAAGTGAGCGACGGAAGTGGCCAGTTGCCATTCATTTCCAATGTATGAGAGTGAAGAAGCACAGCAAAAGTGGCGGTGAGTGGAGCGAAGGGAGAGCGGTGAGAGATGCGGAGGGGGCTTAATGCCCCGATGAATGCTCTGCACTCCCCGCAAAATGGCGGTATCCGTAACAAATTTTGGAATCCAGTGCACTCATAAGGCGCACTGGATTATATGGCGCACGGACAATTTTTGTGAAAATTTAAGGCTTTCAGGTGTGCCTTATGGGTTGGAAAATACGGTACTTACGTCCAAAATTAAATTAATTGTGCTTTTTCCTTAAATATTTTCCATCTAGAATTGTCTTCAAAATATTTGGAAAGGTAAGAATCAGACTCTAATGCATTTCCAAATTTGATACTGGTACAAAAATGTGGTTTTGCCTCAACAGTCCAAAAGAACATATATATCTCATGAGGATATTTCATTATCTGAGGAAAAACAGGGGAATGTCCATCAAGCGGCCATAACTTCTGGCCAGAACTGTTGGGGGTTGGGGGTGAGCATGGCAGGCAGATGATGGACTGATAAGAGGTGCAGAGAAGGTAGAGATGACCGGTTGATTAAGGGTTCTGCAGGGAGGGCTGGATGTCCTATAAGGAATATGGTGACACACACACACATACAAAGAGTAAAAACAGAAGGACATCACGCGAGTAAAAAGCAAAAATGGTAAAATGAAACCACATTCTGCAAAAGGAAAGAAGGAGAGTGATAGATAGAGATGAAGAAAATCACCAGAAAGGTAGCTGGGGACATGTAGAACAAGAATCTGGTGGAGTTTGCAGAAAACAATTGGATTTGTTTTTTTTAATGAATTTTTTAATCTGCCCACATACATCATGCATTGGGCTCACACACTTTACCGTAGGACACGATGTAAATGGGCACTTGATTTTGAAGTGTAGATAGCGTGACTGCAGTATCTGTTCGCCACTTCTCCAGTCCGCGGTTTTGGATGGAACCTATTGCGTCTTGGTGTTTTTCTTGTGATATCTTTGTTTGTCATCAAGATATTCAACCAGTGCTGACAGACCCTGGATACTTAGAAATACTTTGGTTGATTTTGGATTTTTGGTTGACATAACATGACATCTGAACACGAGCCTTCAGGGGCAAAAATTCAATGGTAAGCCATCTGTATTCCTACAATAAAGCTTTAGGGACAAAGCTGCTACTTTTCCAAAGGCACCTGACACAAATGCAGCCCAATTCCGCACATTTCCCATCACTGCAGGAAATATGACCAGTTTTCCAGAGAAAAATGTTTGTATGCAGAAAACATTTCATCTCTGAATGAGGAGTTTCAGCAGCGTTTCAGGGATTTTGCAGTTATTGAAAAGGAGATCACACTTTTTCCGTAGATCCTAGTGATGTGTCGTTCATGAATGATTCGTTCGATATGAACTAATTTTTTATATGACTCGGGAGTAACGAGTAGTCTCAGTGAGTGATTCGTTCGTTTTCATCCAGTACCCTTCCTCGCCACATGGCAGGCGGCTGCTGCATAAACTCAGTCAGCACGACAGGAAACAGAAATGATGAATTAATTTCCATGCAGTCCCCTCTCTCGCCACATGGCAGGCGGCAGCTGCATAAGCTCAGTCAGCAGGACAGGAAACAGTATTGATTCGTTCACAACTCAACTCCTCGGGTTACAGCTCCTCGCACAGGAAACAGTATTGATTTGTTCACTACTCAACTCCTCGGGTTACAGCTCCTCGCACAGGAAACAGTTTTGATTAGTTCACGACTCAACTCCTCGGTTACGGCTCCTTGCACAGGAAACAGTATTGAGTCGTTCATGACTCAACTCTTCGGGTTACGGCTCCTCGCACAGGAAACAGTATTGATTCGTTCACGATTCAACTCCTTGGGTCTTCGTTCATTTGTCACGTGACAGGCTGAAGAGCAGTAGGCACAACAGTTCGTTCACAAGCCGGATCATTCATACGGATCGTTGTTTCGTTCATTTGTCATGTGACTGCAGCTCAGCGACGGGGGTGTGGACTACAGGCTGAATTGGGAGCGGGCGGCTAAAAACACTGTGAGATCGGGATGTAGTCTAGAGACAGGATGTCAATAAATGATGTGGAAAGGAAGCTAAAAGAAGGTCTTTACAGCACAAAGACAAAGCAAGGTAAGTCGGGCATTTGGAGAAGTTTCTCAATTGTCCGTGAATCTCTTTATTAATAGCCTATAAAATGACGTGTTTTCTCCTGCGGGACGGGAGAAGACACAAAATCAATGTATTTCTATTATTGTGCAGGCATAAATTCTCAAAGTTTTGCGGCTGCGGGCGTGAGTGTAACAGACATGTTGCGGTTGCGGGTGGTAATGGTCAGAAATTCAGCAGGAGCGGGGTGAATTAGAGCCTCTGCTTTTGTAAAGAGTGTGCCTTTGTTTTATTCCGCCTCATTTCGAGAGCGAGTCTTTGCTTTGTTTATGTTTGTTAACTTTCATAGCTGCGCTCCTTCTCCACCTTAGATACGGAGGAGAGCGTTTAGGATTTTTATAGCCTGTTTCTTTTGCGCTGCCGGGAGATTGCCCTGCAGTGCCGTGATCTGCTGAGTTTGTTTAATTAAATAAAACACTCTTGTAACCACACGACCCTGCATCTGCGTCCTGAGTCCCTCTGGTAACCGACAAAGACAAGTTTCAGTGCAATCTGTTGGTTTCCTTAGCTAGGATATTATTTTTGAATTGGCTCGACATGAATGATTTTGAGTATTTTTAAATTAATTCATTAGATTTCATTGGATTATGATTACAATGAATTGAATTCCAAAGGGCTTGAATTGGACTATATTATTTAAGTGCCTTGAGATGACATTTGTTGTAATTTGGCGCTATATAAATAAAACTGAACTGAATTTAATTTAATTGAAGACACCCCTCATGGACCGCCCCATCTAAGTGCCATCATGATAGGACAGCTTTAGTTGCAGTCATAGCGTCTGGCCACGGCAAGACATTTTCTAAGCCATTTTCATATCAAACCATTTCTTTTTTATTTCGGTGACACGGAATTAACAGCACTTGTAATTTCTTCCCATTTCTTCGCTTTAGCAGGTCCCGTAATTCCACTCCTAAAAATGCCAGCTTTTCCTTTTTGGATCTCTGAAAGCAGAACTTCAGTCTCAGAGCCCGTAAAGTTGTTCTTTTTAGCCTTGATGCCATTCTTGTGACTCAACACTCAACACTTCCTGGCACAGGAGATAGGAAGTGTAGTCTTATATGGTAATATTTTAGGCGTGGAGTATGTTAATTTACTATCATCGTGCACATGCAAATACGCACAGGTGGCATTCATCATTTACACAGGTCGTTAACACACTTCTCCGAAGTTAAGAGCGTTAGTTGAATCTGACGTGGCGTGTTCGTACGAGACCTTCATATTTCAATTTAGATTAAGAATATGAAAATGTTCTTGCATGAGACCCAAGGAGACACACACACAATTGTTACCTCTGCCCAGTTACATTTATTCATTTTCTGCATGCCAACATTGATTTAAATTAGCATTCCGATCAGCATACACACATGAATCTTTTAACAGACACTGAAAACTTGAGGTGAAGGACTTAGGAACCAAAAATTTCAGTATATGGAACAGACAGTCTTGAGTGTCTTATGTTCTGCTTGGAACCATGTAGTCGCACTGAAACACTAACAGGGCATTTTGTAGTTTCAAGATATCAGCAATTTTAGCTGTACCTTTTATGGTTTAATCTGACATTTATCAAAATGTCATTCTGAATATATTTTAATTTTCAATAAGGCCTAAAGTAGACTTTGTGAACACCAGTTATACTATACTATTATCAGCATATGGCAGACTGACAATAGTTTACTGTGGAACTGAAACCAGTATTTAGAAGTCCCGTTCAAGCAGTTCCCCCAAACAGCTTGTCTTTTTCTGAAAATAATGCCTTAAAACTGCATGTGGCCGGACTCTCCAACTTATTTATCATTCAGGATTTGTATGAACATGTTAATGAGCTCCACAAATCACCTCAGCCTCTCAGCTTCTCCTCAGAGTTACTAAAGTCTGCAGAACTCACTCTGTTATGCTCACTTTTCTATGAACAAAAAGCGGTTAAAAATAAGAATCAGGGCTACTAACTCTCAGTCACTGAGCACCTAAATCGTGGACTTACTATGTGGGTCTCAAAGATTTTCTACCCAGGGAAGAGAGGCAGTTGGCTGGACAGCTGGCGACCTGGGAGAAGCTTGCTTTCCTGCACTTTTTTATTCATGTGCCATTGACAGAGTATATTTTCCCAGAGAAAAGGTGGACAAAGCCTGAAAGTTTGTTGCCTTGTGACCTTCTTCTACTGGTGCTGCCCGAGGCATTTCCCCTGGCAGCATTAATTGCTAATTAGGAGGGGACTGAGGGAAAACATGCTCGCTCACGCTTCTGCAATAGCAGTCTTCGTAATAAGTTTAGTGGGAAATCCAGCTTTTGTTTGGGTCAAATTCAAAAGTGGGGAAGAGAAGCGTCACTGCACAGCGAGAGAGTTGTTTCTCCCAACTGAAGACCTGCTCCAGACACTGGAGATCTGGCATTGTGTCGCTAAAGCACATGGTGTCTACGATGTGGAAAAACCTAAGATTCGGGTTCTCAGCGATTGAAAGTTAGCAGGCCTTATAATTCTATTACTGTTTGGTCATTACATCATAAACATTGCTGTCAATTTTGCCGGGTGGCTCTCTCTGGCTCAGGAGAGCCCTGGCAGCCACTGCAGTGAACTTTGATTGACAAATGTCTATTTGCCCAGACACCTTTCGAGAAAACACATGAAAAGAAATTGACTTATGGGACATGCCTGCTTGTACAGTGTCTCTCAGATATATGTATGACGCAGTCTCACACTTCATAATTACTTGGTGGCAAAACCAAGCTCTTTATGGGTAAAATTTGTGAAAAAGCTTTCTGAAAAATTATGACTGCAGACGCATGGCTACACTGGCATATTTGATGGGACACTGCAATGTCTCCAAATCAACAGAATTAACTTCTGCCATAGTTCAACATCTGTGGATACAACATTAAAGCTAACAGAATTTGGTCTCATGCTTTAACAGTCATAAACAGAACATGTCGTGGCTGCCATTTTAGCAACCTGAAAATACACTGACTTGCTTCTCCACCTCGCATGTGCTGACTTTTCCTAAAACTTGCTAGAGCTCCACAAAGAAAGTAGTCAGAATTTATTGGGGCAGGCTCCTCTAAATACATTACAGAATATTTGGGCTGTCTGGCTTTGTCTTTCTTAGGCTGAGGGTGGTGTTTAGTAGATTCAAAGCAGAAATCTTCAGTCATAGTATTCATGGGTAATTTTGCTTGTTATATGTCCTGCAACACAAAAAAAAAACAAATAAAGAAAAAAAAAACGAATGACATGTTAACAAGGTGATATTTTTAGCACAAGAGGACTTTAACAAGTCCTCGCCTATTTCGACATGCAGGGAGTCAGCTTCATGTATTTAAGGCCGGGAGAGTGTGTGTGTGTGTGTGTGCGTGCATGTGTGTGTGTTCAATCCTTTCCACCATAAATGGGCACTTGCAGGAGGTCATCTGACTTTTCTAATTCTGTCCCTGGCATGTGACAGTAACTTGGTAAGCGGAGATCATAGTGGTGTCCTGATCTATCATAAGCCTTGTCATTGAGTGAGTACAACTTTTCAGCTATATCATTGCGTACAACTAGGGCAAAGATCCTTGCTATGTAGCGATGCTTAGCAAAAAGCAGGTAGAGTTTCTTCCTCCTCCATGCTATGTATCGACAGGGGTTATCAGCACGCAGAGTCACCTGTGTAACCACAAAACAAGTTATCCTTTTAACTTATCCATTATTATTTCTGTACAAACACATTCTAAAAAAGTAACATGTCAAACAGACCAATAATACTACACTTAAGATTAAAAATGGATCAGATTTCCTCAGGAGTTTAGTATACCCAAGAATACAGAAAAGTGTGAGTAAAGATTTAGGTAAATTTATGAATTTGTAATGACCCAAATCCTTAAGAGCATGTCAAATTTTAAAACAAGCTCATACTTTCAGTTTTACAAAGGTGAGTAATTCCCTTAAAGAGATATCTTTTCTTAAGGAAAAATTTGCTAGACTAAGAGGCTGGATTACATTTGTTGGGCAGTTTGCATAGCTGCTGCTCTAATATGAGTAGTTAAAGTAATCTACAGTCGATCTTCAGAGTAATAAAGTAGCATGCTACACATGTGGATCACTGACGTGTTTATGATATTTCTTGGACAACTAGCACTTTAGACTCACCAAGGATTTATATTAGATAAGGCTGAGTAAGACATGCTCAGTGGATAAAGAAGATGTTACTGCTTAAATCTGGAGCTACAATCAGAGAAGCTACTGATTGTTTCAGTGAATTAGTCTTGATTTATTAGTTTCTGATATTTGATGCACAAGAGATTAAAAGTACCTGGAATACACCCTCCTCTGAGGGCCTGAGAGAGTCCCATTCAGGTGAATCCAGAAACTGGTAAGGGTAGATGTAATGTAGAAACTCTCCATTAACTGTCACACAAATTCTGTGGGAAAATGGAGAGAAAGTTACGATAAACTAACAAACGTCACACTAAGCAGTATAAAGACAAAGTCAAGACTAAAAGGCACAAGACAAAAACAATGTTACTAGAACCTCATTTAATCAAATTTGGTTCAGTTTACTAATTTAAAACTATTTGACAGCAAATGTTATCTCTGGGCTCATTACAGAGAAATTCATTCAGTCCAATGAAATACAATTAATTTCAAATCCAAAATCAATCTCCTCAACAGTAAACCTATTTCAATGATTGACAAGAATAACATCTTAGCAGCAGCCAGTTGCAGCAGCTCCTATTACATTGTGTTGTATTTTGTATTATAAGTTACCTTAAAAAGCTGCTGAACATGAAAATTAAATCTCACAGAGGGAAGATAGTGATTTTTGAGGATTTTGTAGAAGAAGCTGAAAAAGACGAGAGTGAGGAGGTGGACAAAAAAAGACATCAGAACATCCTGAAGAATGTGTGGGATTAAAAAGGGTTTTAAAGAAGAATGATTATACCCCTTTTCCACCAGTTCACACAGGTCCCAGACACCTTCATGACATGTCTGTGAAATCATTTGGTCAAATTCCTCACAGATCAAGCACAGCAGCCCTCTCTGTACACTGTCTGTAGCACTCTGCGCCCAGGCGTTCGGTTTTCGTTCTGCTGCTCACTCCGCCCCCCTCTTCCACCCAACGTGCCGACCTCGGTTCGGCGTCAGGCTGCCATGACAACAGTTGAGCACGAGCACTGGTCATGGCTGCCTACACACCGTTGCAACCATATATGAGCCATCCCATCGTTTGTACCTGCATGAACGAGCGGTTAGCATTGGCTCGTGGTAATCGGACAAAAGAAACACAAAGCACACTTTCATCATCTGTCCTTTCTCCACGGATGGTCGGTATCGATCCCTCTTTTAGGAAATGTTTTGTTGCCAGTCCTGCATTGTACTGACCCAAATTGTGGAAGCAGTCCTTGTCAAAATGTTTGGCACACACAGATAGGTTTATGCCTACCGTGGCTGGAACTTTGTGGTCAAAAATAAACTTTATCCGTTCCAGTCGTAGGTCCTCTGAGACTGGAGTCTTATGCAGGGTCTTGTGCTGGTCACTGCAGCCAACAACAGAGCAACTTACATGCTTAGCTCTCAAATTCGCCTATATGAATGAAATATGGGCGCCTCACCTGAGCTTTGCTCTTTTATAACCTGTAGGGCGTGGTGAGTGGAGACTGGGTGTTGGCCACTGCTGGAGAGTTCAGATTCCTACGTAGAAAGGGGAGCGGAATCTGACTGGATCACCCAGACATGAGGGACCAGAGAGTATGCGCCCCGAATTCAAATATATTAGTGTGAAAGAGCTGGAAAAGTGATTTTTGCATAATATGTTCCCTTTAAGGAGAAGGGGGATTGAATTGATGGAAGTCTGGAGAGGGTCAATGAACATATTTTTCATATTTTTTCAGTTCAGAACAATGGTCAGTATTCTCTTCCCTCTTCTTGAACCAAGACATGTTCACAAGTCCTTTTTTTCAAGTCCAAATCAAGTCTCAAGTCTTTGAGGACCAATAACAAGTCAAGTCTCAAGTCTTTTGACCCAGGTCCAAGCCAAGTCTCAAATGACTGAACTGAATGTTCTATCATTAGACACATGCCATTTGGTCTAGATTAGACTGCATTGCTGTATGGTATGGCATGAAAGCATGTACTGTATGATCCATGATCATAGGCAGCTCTATCTTGATCTCTTTCCACTTGTCAAGCTCTTGCCAAAGCATCATTATTTGGAGCACTATCCACCTATGATTCAATGCTTTGGACCTCTCATTACAATATGGACAATGCAATTTGAGGCAAAACATAGTTTCTTCAGCCAGGTTACTCGTTATACAAACTGCTTCAACACTGCTTAAACATACCTCGCTCAATAGCTTTTAAACACCAGCTCATGATTGCCTATCACGCACATTCCTCTAATTACACAAAGTCATCCTTGGAAGTTACAAATGTCTCTGTCATGCCGGTTGATGTCCTTAATGAGGGAGTAATGTCTGCTCTGAAAGAAAGATACCCAGATATTTCTGAGGTTCCTCTGGTGAAGAAAGTGTCTTGTAATAGTATATATTACAGTGAAGGGATTCTTATAGTTCATGGATCTGTGAATGGCTTGCCAAAATTGAATGAGATCATTCAGCATTATTAAGAAAAAGCTGTGTTTTTCTATTGAGGGATCTATGTTCTTGGTACATGGAGCCTTATGGTGAATTCAGCTGTCTACCTTACCCACTAGAGAGATTAATCAAGCTTGATGAGTTAGAGGACCCTATATCCCTTTGTGGACTATATCATGCGGAGTTTGCACATGGTGATGTGGTAAGAGTTCTTAAATCAAAATAGTTTAAGATTTCTGCCAGTTTCTTTTAAAATTTAGATTATACTATAATACCAAAAGATTTACACAAACATGAATCAAAATGTGTGTGGAGCAGGCCCAGTAGTGAGGGATTTACAAAACTGATCTAGTGTCAGAGCACGACGTTGAATTCAAGGTAAACACAAGAAAACTGTGCTAAAGGAAAAAAATGGACCAGAATCAGCGAATACTTCCCTATAATCCCTATATAGACCAGTGAGCAGTGCTGACCAACATGTCATTGGGCTCATCAGGTGGGAACCTCCTTTCACCCTTTTGTCTTGTCGGGCCTCCAGGAGGTTAGACAGTGATCACTGGCGTCCCAGAGTCACTCCCCTAATGCCAGCCATCACTGCTCATGACTTCTGCTTGCAGTACATGGGTGCAGACTTTAATGCATTCATGAACTTAACTTCAATGTCTGATGAAAAAGATAAAGGCACACTGAAAGTAATATACAACCCTAACTCCACACCTGAGGGACAGCACATCACTTTGTACCCAGTTGACACATCCACAAACATCCAGGTTTAAGTTTATGCATTTGGCAGACGCTTTTATCCAAAGCGACTTACAAATGAGGATATAACAATGCAGCTAACATCAAAGCTAACAATAAGCTACATAGAAGGAAAAAAACACGTTGGGCTCTGTCAGAGGTGACAGTGTAGAGATAGAGGGAAGTATAAAAAGAGAAAGTTAGGGTAAGTGCTAGGGTAGGAGATGCTCTCTGAGGAGCTGGGTCTTCAAGAGTTTCTTGAAGATAGACAGGGACGCCCCTGTTCTGGTAGCAGACAACAGTAAACAAGAGAGGCCGAGGTCAGCCACATTCCTTTGCTCCCAAAAGGCGAAAGCACTGAAAGCTTTGAGAATGAAAGAAATGCTCTACAGTTGGAAATTAAAAAGCGGCACAATGAGGTGGTGATT
The DNA here is from genome assembly GCF_036924035.1 of Leuresthes tenuis. NCBI lineage: Eukaryota > Metazoa > Chordata > Actinopteri > Atheriniformes > Atherinopsidae > Leuresthes > Leuresthes tenuis. Next base: position 31,368,989 of record NW_027325364.1, read on the forward strand.
TTTTTTTAAAAACTGGAAAAAACTTTCTCCCATAGACAACTCAAGATTGTGGAGCAGAGGCTAAATATTAAAGAGTTCAAGAACAGGTGGCCTGCCCAGTTCCAAGAAAGTGAGGTAAGTAAATGGAAATGTGTTAATTAACAATTGTTTGTATTGGGAATATTTCAGTACTGTCAGTGTTGTTAATGGCTATAGTACTGAATGTTGTTGTGTTGTGACTAAAGATTAAAAAAAACTTCTTGATCAGGGCTTTTTGTCTGTCCAATTTAAATAAATTAGAAATTAGTTGTCAGATGAATGATCTGTACTCAAAAGTAAAGTTTTTTTTTCTTTATATGAACTGCAATTAGGATAGAGACTCACTTTAGTGTAATAAAAAGGTAAATGTGATATTCATCTTCTTTTAAATATGATACCCTATCAGAAGAGAGGGGATTCGGAAACCACAGAAGATGGAGGTTGTTATTGAAGACATTGAAGTTCTGAACTACCTCAGTAATGTCGTCATGCTGTTTGGATTGATTTATGCTCTTGATCTGAGCTTTCCAAATTACCTCAAGTATACCTTCTGGTTTTGTCAGAAGATCATATTGAATTTGGATGGAACAAAGGTGAATGCAAATATACAGCAGCTGAAAATTAAGCTGTTCGCTTTGGCCCTTGTGCTCAAGGAAATGAATACCAGAAAATGAGAAACGTTCTTAAGCCCCCCACCACTCTTTGGAGTAAATTTTGTTCAACATATTTCAGTTTCAACTTTCCGCTTGTGAGGGACGTCAAGGATGCTTTTCTTCTTCGATTTAAAAAGACTTTACTAAAGTGCAGGATGGATGGCCTAAAGAGTGGAGTTTAATATTCTTGGACAAGTGTTGTCCCCTGGAAGAATTATTCGTTTTCACCGATGTGTTCTCACTTTTCACTGTGCAACTCCAACTATCTTGTAGCAGTCATTTGTTTTCAGTCCCAACTAAACTGTGTTTTGCTTTTCCTGTCACCTGGTGCCGCAAGAATTAAAATGGACCCAAATAAGATGCAATACTGTCAAAAACTGCCAAAACTTTTCTTCAACTTAGATTTAGATGGCTTTGGGTATCTAAATTATTTCTTTAATTTGAAAACTGATGTCATCCGTGGCACCCATTTCAGTCAGCAGTTCTGTTTGCACATCTGAGGCGATGTCTCACTGTGAGTGAAGGTGAAACACCACCCTTTCTTGAACCACTTTTGACAATCTGAATTCATTGGAATTTAGCATTTGCTCCAAAGGTTGTTCATGGTAATAATCGCATTTTATTTGTGACTTTTTTTAATTTAAATGAAAAGGCCTCCGGAACAGTTATATGTGTACAGTACAAATGTTATAACTTCTGTGTAATCCAATTTTTTGAGGAGACATTTCTTTGGTTTTTACTAGATTTTGAGATTTTGAATGGCTTGGAATTGGTTTTGGACAAGTAAAACTGGTAAGAGTCGTTTGTATTAAAGTACCTCCTTTTGGCAACCTAAAATTGTTCTTAAAGAAAAGGTTTTAATGGGACAGTTTTTCTCATAAATATAATTGTATTAAAGTGTTGTTGGATTGTTTAAATTGTGTACACCGTATGGTATACTTTTATTGTGAACTGTAGTTTTTATAATAGGTTCTCACTGCTGATTGGCAGCAAAAGGTTATACACTACAATACATTTCTCCAGACCTAAACTTCTGACTATTTTGACTGATCTTTATCAAATAGTCACGACTGTCATGTTGAAAAGTTTCTCTTGTCATTAACTACCACTTTGCTTAGGTTCAGTCAACCTGTTTTGCTCATCTTTATAGCAGGTGGGGACAGCTCATTCAGTGCAGCGCTTGAAAACCAAATATGAAAACCATGCTTAGAATCTGTGTCGTGTGAACCTGCCTTTAGTCTCAGAACCACTTCTCTAAAGTTATAGTAATTCTAACATTCTTGTTATCTGGTTTTACAAACTGAAGTTTAAATGATCAGGATATGGACTTTTCATTTATAGTGAGTAGTGGACTGACTATTCTAATTCTATTTTAAACATTGTAATAGCAGAAAGATACATCGACATATTAGTACACTAACACATATGTTTGACTAAAACTGTCTTGTTCTTGTTAGGAAACAAATAATCTCTTTTCCCTTAATTAAATTAAATAAAATTGAACTAATCAAAGAAAAATGTATTTTGTGTCATCATTGAAATAATTTGGTCTCCATTTAACTGAAATTAAATCTCCTCATGTAAGGCAATGACAATATTTTATATATGTGGACAATAATGTATATATGGACTGCACGGTGGTGTGGTGGTCAGCACCGGCCTCTCTGTGTGGAGTTTGCATGTTCTTCCCGTGTATGTGTGGGTTCTCTCCGGGTACTCCAACTTCCTCCCACCATCCAAAAACATGCATGTTAGGTTAACTGGTGACTCTAAATCGTCACGAGAAGTGTGTGTGAGTGTGGATGGTGTGTGGCCCTGTGATGGACTGCTGACCTGTCCAGGTGTACTCTGCCTCTCACCCAATGACAGCTGGGATAGGCTCCAGCCCCCCACGGCCCTGAGATGGATTAAGCAGGTATAGAAAATGGATGGATGTACATAGCTTCAGTTCAACCAACATTTACTGGATGGAAAAAACTGCCTATAATTAAATTGAGTTAATCCAATAAGTAATTTTTATAAGTACACTATATGGGTCACGAGTGCAGAAAATGCTTCTACAAAAACAATATACCTGTGCACCCTTGCTTCTTGATATTCTGTGAGGCCTTCTCTTTCCTTTCAATGCAGTTTATGAAATGAAAATAGGAAGATGCGTCACAGCATGTTACATATTGTGGCATTGTTAAGCATGTCCTCCTTACATGTGTCTGCTACCATGGCAACCCTATTAGCTTTTGTTTTCTTTGCCCTAAAAAGTTGGCCAATATGGTCAGTAATGAAAGAAGTATAGAGGGGAAAAGGGAGAGGAAATCTTGAGAGAGAATAGAGGGAGAGAGCATCTTGAATCACAATAGCAAGGAACATCAAAGATCCATATAATGGACTGGCTTACTAATCTCATGCACTGATTTTGGTTTAGTCTAATTAAAACGAATCTAACTATACATATTTCAAATACAATCACTGTGTGTTTTGTATTCGTTTTTGTTGAGTGACTGGACCATGTATAATTTCATTACTTTTCTGTTGTTTTATTTTTTTAAAAAAAAGCCATATATCTTTACTATTATCTAATTCAGGAAGTTAACTAATCTTTGAACAAGACCATGGTCATCTTATTTCAAGTTTAATGAAGTGTAATAATAAATGTATAGAATAAATAGCACGGTTGTAAGTTGCCAGAAACACTGATATGGTGAACGCTTATGTTTGATTATTCTAAATTAATGCCGTCGATCCTGGTGAAATCTGGCTAAATGTGTATGGTTAATAAACTCCTTCTTAGGAAGTAGTAGTAATTAGTAATAAGTGAGCGGGTCACCTGCCAGATAGGAGTACCGACAGCTTGTCAATGGCGGTTTTGCCCTCTACCGCGAAGCAATGATCCTTCTCCAATATGTGGACGTCTCCGTCACTGGACGCCACTATCTTCCCAAAATGTGTCAGCGACACTCCGAGTCTTTTAAACACGGCGTTGTAAAGTTCCTCGAAGTCCTTGTCAAATGAGATGCTTCTCAGCCTGTAGAGGACATACAGGGTTTGACCAAAACACATGCCAAAGAGCGCAAAACTCCACAGAAATGAGTCAGTGGTACAGGGGTCCGACCATGCCCACAGGGTGTAGCAAAAAAAGCCTAGAGTAAGAAACGTGAACAAGTAAAGTTGTCCGTAAAAGCTGCTGCCGCCCATAAACCCGAGAAAAAGAAAGATGTTGGCGAGGTGGAACACAGAGCCCTCCGCGCCGTATCTCCATTCCGCACACAACGGGTACGCTGAAGACGTTGCCTCCAACGTAAAGTTTATGGTTTCGAAAACTGTATGTTCCATGGAAATGAAAGTGAATAAAACCAGCTGCGCTGAATACAGTCTCAGCCACGACCGTTGGGAGCCTAATGAGAGGTAACGGCTGAGACAGGATTACGCACACTCAGGTCATCAGCAGTGGAGCTCTGTGCAAGAAAGGCGGGCTGTGTGGGTGGAGCAGAGCTCGATGTGACACTGGAAACAGACGGTGGCAACAAGAATTTGCATCTAGCTTCTTTTGTTTTTTTTTTAAAAACAAATGTTATCGTATTTTTTATTTAGTTTATACGGAAGCGTATTAAATTCACTTGGAAAAAAAAAGAAACTCCGGTTTTCTGAGTAATTTATTTTTTGTTTTGTTTTTAGGACTGGATAATGTAGTGGTATGATTGCCACCTTTCGTGTGGGAGCTCTGGGTTCAAATCCCCTGCATGAAAGGTACTGTTTCCAGTAGGGGTCCTTAGGCAAGACCAACTTACCCTATCTGTAAGTCGCTTTGGATAAAAGCGTCTGCTAAATGCATAAACATAACATTAAGTTTTTAAGGGTAATTATTTCTGTTTTTCTGAGTGATCTTTTTTCCCGTTTTTCCTAATTTTTTTTCTGTTTTTCTGGGTAATTATTTTTCGTGGTATTTTTTTCAATAGACCATTCATTCCTTTATGGAGAGCTCGTTTTAATGGAAGCAAACATGCCTGGCTTGTTTAGTTTCATCAAGTTTTAATTTGATCTGGGTTTAAGACACTGGGAGATAGTTCTGTCTTTAAGTCATATAGATGGTATTACTATTAGTTTGTCGACTTTACGCAGGCACCCGAAGACTTTGCATTTGTTCAGAAGGAAATCCCATTCAAGTCTCCTAGACATAGCAATGTTTCTCCAGGATCAGCTGGACAGGCATGGCATGCTCCATGGATACAAGATAATGCACTTGAAATGTATTCAGGCTGGCTACATGGTGACTCAAGAAACGATCAGGAGACTGCTGAAAATATTGGATCCACACGGTGTGCAGCTGAGGCGCCAGAATCGCCTTTGGCGGTGTATGTACCTGAATCCAGGCCCTAACTTTTTGTGGCATGTAGACTCATACGATGAACTCAAACCTTATGGGATCTGCATCAATGGTGCAATAGATAGGTTTTCACGAATGGTGATATGGCTACATACCTACTCTACAAACAGTGATCCCAGGATAATCGCGCAATACTTCATTGACAAGTTGTCATCAAGGAATGGAACTGCTGACCGAATTCGTTCGGACCTCGGAACCGAGAACTGTTACAATGAACAAATGCAGATCTTCTTGAGGCATGATAATCTGAATAACCTTTCGCACGGATGTTATATGGATCGAGCAATCTCAACCAAAGAATAGAAAACTGGTGGGGCTTTTTAAGGAGGCAACACGCACAGTTCTGGATGAACCTCTCTAGCATGGGCATCACAGGGAGAGCACACTCCTGGTTTGAATCATACCTCACTGATCGGTCCTTCAAAGTATCCTGGCTTGGTCACACTTCTGCAGTGCACCACCTCGCCACAGGGGTCCCCCAAGGCTCAGTACTGGGACCTCTTCTCTTTGCTATATACACCAACTCACTGGGACAGATCATCCGATCACATGGCTTCTCATACCAATGTTATGCTGATGATACCCAGCTCTATCTGTCATTCCCACCTGATGACCACACGGTCTCAGCACGAATCTCAGACTGTCTCTCTGACATATCAACATGGATGAAAGCCCATCACCTCCAACTTAACCTCCCAAAAACTGAACTGCTTGTCTTCCCAGCCAAACCAACCATACACCACAGCATCTGCATCCAAACTGAATCCCTATCTCTTGCTCCATCAAAGGTTGCTAGAAACTTGGGTGTCATGATTGATGACCAACTAACCTTCAAAGATCACGTTACCTCGGTTGCTCGTTCATGCCGCTTTGCATTACTAAACATAAGAAAGATCAGAACCATACCTAACCCAACATGCCACCCAACTCCTGGTGCAGGCCATGGTCATCTCCCGCCTTGACTACTGCAATGCTCTCCTAACTGGTCTCCCAGCCTGTACTATGAAACCTCTGCAGATGGTCCAGAACGCGGCGGCGCGTCTGGTCTTCGATCAGCCTAAAAGAACACACGTCACCCCTCTGTTCATTGAACTCCACTGGCTACCCTTAGCCGCCCGCATCAAATTCAAGTCACTGATGTTAGTCTGCAAAGTCCTTAATGGAACGGCTCCCATCTACTTGAATGCTCTTGCAAAGACTTATGCCACAACTCGGTCCCTCCGTTCGTCCCAGGATTGTCGTCTAGCAGCTCCTACACCACGCCTAAGACAATGCAAACTCTTTTCATGTGTCGTCCCACGATGGTGGAATGGCCGACTGAGCGCTACCAGAACAGGGTAGCGTCCCTGTCTATCTTGAAGAAGCTCTTGAAAACCCAGCTCTTCAGAGAGCATCTCCTATCCTAGCACTTACCTTGTACTTCCCTACCCCCTCTATCTCTGCACTTTATCTTTCTGCACTTCCTGCTATGCCTGCACCCTATCTCTACTCTGTCACCTCTGACAGAGTCGGACTAGTGGGTACCTTCTATGTAGTTTATTGTTAGCTTTTTATATTGCTTGTTATATCCTCATTTGTAAGTTGCTTTGGATAAAAGCGTCTGCTAAATGCATAAATGTAAACATAAACCTGTTACAAGATTTAAAAGACTCAGACTCCTTTTCTGGTGGCTTCCTGGACAAAAGTCTCATTCAGTTCACATTCTTGAAATAATAGAGGTAAGACCTGCAATACGTTTATGTTGTTTTGTTCTCATAGTGATACATTTTGTCCGAATAATACAGTGACACCTACAACACATTGTACTCAGGTGTTGTTGTTCCAGGTATTATGGCTTTATTTTGATGCAACTCACTGTAACACACAAACAGATAAACACACGAATAGCATATGAGAGTGAACTATTAATTTGTAGCAACTTTCACCAAACCTTACTGAAGTAGAAGGACAGTATTATCAGCAGTATATATTCAAAGTACTTAAAGTATGAAAAGTATGAAATGCAAAAAAATTTTCCCTGTCAGTGTTTTAATGTTTTTAATGGCATAGGCCTAATACAGTTTATTATGGCAGATGTTTAAGTTGGAGCTGATTTGAACTAGTTTAATGATCATGCGTGAACTGATTTTCTAACTTTCTATTTTATTCATCTTTAGAGAGAACTGCAGGAAGTTGTTCACCTCTGGAACACTCACAGAATTCGCCCATGCAGAAATGCTGTGTCTCCAGGTGGGCACCCAGTCATGATGTACACCCTACCCCAACTTTTTGGTGCCAGAGAGTACCTGAAAGAGGTATCCCAACAAAAGATAGAAGCCTGCAGGCAGGAATGCTTTCAGAGAGGACCACATCCCTGTGATGATACAGTGTTTGACATTTGCTGCCTTGCCATGGCAGAAAACGGTCTTCATCCACCCACCTCTCCAGAGGAAGCCATAGAGCTTTTCATGTTCTTACGTGCTTATATACAAGCTCAAATTTAATGATCACAACCGGCCCTACTGGATCAAATGACTGGATGTAAGCCTCCACATAAGAGTAGAAAATCTTATGGACCATGAATTTCGAGCTGTGAACTCTTTACTAATGGACATCTCCCATTTGTGCTTTGTATATCCTATTTCTATTCATGATGGAAAAATTACATAACATTACATTTCATAATAAGTGCTGGCAGTCCAATAACTGCATATGAAGTACTGCATCACATTATGTGTTGAAGAAAGAAAGAAAGAAAGAAAAAATGGAAAGTCTTGGTGCATTGTAAAAAGAGCAGCCTGCAAAAAGCGCAGTCCTTATCAATTATAAATAAAACAGGTTATAATATCTTGTCCTTAAAGGTGTGCATGCTGAATTTCAAATGTAGTTCTTACAGAGACAATACCTGTTAATACCGAGCAGTAAAACCTTTTTCTCTTTTGATATTTAGTTATTGTTTATTGTAGCATTTAGGAAAAATACCTTCCTGTTTTTTGTTTCTCTCATGAAGTTACTGTATGTCATTTGCAGCCAAACAATTACATGTATCAACATTTGGTGACTATGTGTCTATCTAAAATTAGTTGGTGATTATCATGTCATCTCTTAAACGTATAAACAGATCAGATCAACTATTCTTATGTATTTGAATGAAATGTCATTCTATAGATTTCTGTTGAAATGCAGTTGTCAGAAAAATTTCAGCAAAGGGCACGCATCTTTCCTTGAGTTTACACCCATTTGATAACCTTAACATTTCACAATACAAGCAACCCATAACAAAAGGAACATGTCCAATATTATGATTGTGGATGGAAACATATCATGTCTCACAGAGCAGGACTCCTGAGCTACATGACTCAACAGTAAAGACACAATCTGTGTGAAGACAGTCAACCTATGATTTGTGAAAAAACCCCACCTCAAAGTACCTTCTAATGTAACGAGCAGATTCACAAACACTGTCAGTATTAATATCTGACATGAGGTAGAGATTCGAATTCTATTATGATTTAACAGTAAAAAATATAACGTATTTTTAATGTCCAAACATTCTCATCCTAAACTGATAACAAAAGTGTGTTAAATCAAAGTACATTGTTAAATGTTTCTTATTATGATAGAAAGAAAATATCCAAAATAAAAAAATCAATATGTGCTTATCACACAGCCCCAGAGCTAGTCACATATTCTCCTTAAAAGCTTTGATAACAAAAAGTGTCTTCAAGGAAAGTATGTTATTGTTTCTTGATATAATAAAACCAAAATCTTGAAATTAAATAAAAATCTTTTTGCACTAATCACACAACAACTGAGCTAATCACATTTTCTCCTTACATGCTCTATCCCACATTCACACAGTCTTAACCTACATCACTGGCACTGATGGGAAAGAGAAATGTGTGTGTTCATAAGTTACTTAAGCAATGTCCATTGTGTAAGTGTTGCTGGACAGTATAGCCTCCATTTCAGCTCGAAGCTCAGGGTCGCTGTTGTAAGTTGATGGTAGCTCCACAGTTGGGCCACAAGTATGGGCAATTGGCCGCTGTGCTAGTCCTTCCAAAGAAGTTAATGTGACTTGAATTTCTTTTACACAAATTACATCAGAGCCAGTCAGAAATCTCATCAGCTTCCGGAGACCTATTTCATCCAATCCCCTTATGTAGTGATGTAAAAATCACAAACGTTGGTTCTCTGCTGAATTAGCTGGAGAAGCTGTTATCATCTTAATCACCTTTCGTGTTGTTGGTTTAATGTCCTCCTACAGCTTCTTCATATCCTGTACACCTGTATGACTGCTGCTATAAAGGCTTGTGCCAGTCGAAATGGAAAATACCCATGGTCCTTCAGTCCCTTGGCCAATATCCTGCCAACAGACTTCCACTCCTCCTCTTGCCATTTTGGGGATAGTGATGGCACCCTCACATCTGCATCTTCTGCTGCACAGTCTAGGAATTCTGTCCAGAAGGTAGCATATACATCCCTAGACACACCATCAGCATCTGCCCCATTTCATCAGTGAAGCTGTATTTCACAGAGTAGGTCATCATTGCTTCATCTTTGAATTGAGCAATCAGGGCATCTAAGAGAGTCACTCTGTGACGTTTCACAGTCACATGCAAAAGTTCACTCGCAGGACCTGGTGGTCTAGCAGAAGCTGTCTCAGCATCAATATGAGTTGAGGTGTAGGAGGGGGTGTTTAATTGTTCCTCTTCTATTACAAGGATTGTCTCATGTATGAGTGTGTCATCAAGATCACCTAAAAACGGACCAAAAATTCCCTCTGATGTCTTACACAAAGATGCAATATCAATTATCTGAACAGCTGCAGTAGAGACAACAGCTGACATTGGTGCAGTTCTTTGCTCATCATCTTCGACTTTGTGTATTTGATTTTGACTGTTATGTCTTTTCAGTGCCAGCTGCTCGACCTCTTCCATTGTGTGTTTATCTTGTCCAGATTCTGTTGTGTTTTCATGTTGCTCATCTGTCTGTATATCAACTCCTTCCTCTGGGTCATCTCCACTGCTCAGAGTCTTTGTGAACAAATAAAATCTTAACTGTTGTGATGTTTGTGTGTCTCATAGTAGTTTCCCACACTAACATTCTCATTAGCTTGTGCTTCCTGAAAGTTAACTATATCCTGACTGAACTCTTCCCACTTTTCCATCGTTGACTTTTCATTCGGGAAGAATAGTTTTTTAGCTTGTGACAGAATCTCAGCTTTAGTGGCATTCTTGTTCATATCAAGATCTCTGGTTCCTCCACCGCTGCGTTTTCTGATCGGTCTGTTGTCATGTATCCACACTAATTCTATTTTTCTGATTGTCTTCCAGGCTCTCTTATTACCTTTCAGACGCATATTTGCTGGTTGCACTGTATTCTCCCCCTCAAAACATTGATCGATGTCTTTGTTGCTCATTGTGCCCATTTTTTTGTATCATCTCCACCTCTTCTCTGTTTTTCCATACAGAAATGCCTTGTGGCATTCCCGTCTCCATAGGCTGGAATGTAAGAAGTCATAGTGGCATCATCTATTTCATCAATTACCGAGCTCTCAATCTGCAATAAAAACAAAAAGTATACATTAGACACGACAAAGCTTAAACTATATTATCTCCAAAACTAGTTACTGCTGTGCTTAATTCCAGTACAACGAATTATAAATGCCTAATGCAGATGATAACAATGGACAGTATGAAACAGTGCAAAAACAGCTTTTTATCAGGAACCCCGGGACTCAGGACACAGATGCAGGGTCTTTTCAAATTCAAAGAGGTTTATTCTTTAACACAGCACAGGCAAGGCAGGATGAGGATCTCCTCACAGAGCAAAGGAACAGGCAGCGAAAGTCCTAAGTGCTCTCCTCAGCAACTATGGCTGAGGACGAGTGCAGCTATGAAAGTTACAAACATAAAAACTCCCCACGCCAGGAGGAAAACAAAGACACGCTCTCCTAATGAGGCGGATTTAACAAAGGATACACTCTTACAAAACGGAGGCACTATAAAACTTTAACCGTAAACTTAAAACTCGCCTTTAACGGCGGCATAAAATCTTTCACTAAACGAAAACCCAAAACCGCTGCGCCAGGGGAGGAACTATGAAAATTACAAATCAATAACTCTCCTAAAATGGAGGAACAAAACAAAGCTATTAAACTTACTGTTTTAATAAATACATAAACTATGACTATGAAAACTTACAACAAAAATGGCTCTGAGGGAGGATCGCTCGACTTCAGGCTCGAGGAAACTATGGCTTCACATGGCCAACACAGAGACCAAAACACAGCTCTCTGGCAGTGTAGTACATCTGTTTGTCTAAATGCAACAAGATGAAACTCTTAACCCATATTTAAACAAGGTGGATATTCTATCATCCATACATTTTACTACTTTACTTCTTCTGGTGGTGCAGACACTGAAAGTAAATTATTAAAACAGAAATTCAAGAAGTCCAATCTACCAAGTCATGTTAGAGTGGACTATGTTATCCAGTGTCAGAAAACTATATGTTAATGAAAGTTTTTAAGATGCTGACAGATAGGGTTGTGTCCCATCAAAACCTTTGCAAAAAGCTGAAATTTCTGGTTGCACAAAGAATCCTTACAAACTAAAAGGACTTGGCAATGGAATAGCGGCATAAAATACTTTCAAGAACATTTTTGATGGCAGAAGATTTAGCAGCTACCACTGTTTTCAAAGATTTTGCAACCAAAATTAGTATAAGTTGCCCACAGTTGTGTTTTGTGGCTGAATATTACAATAGAAAAGTCTTTGATTTTTGTTATTGTTAATTTACTTAGGACATATGACAATATCTTATAACAGTAAGAGTCTGCATGCATGGACAAGGTGATGTGTGAAAGAGTGTAGGTGATATTATTGGGGCAGAAGAGAAGAACAAAGCTCCCTAGGTATATTTCACATTATGTCCAACACTAAATGTAAGAGCAAAAACATTCTCATGAGTCTGCCCTTTTTTTCACATAAGAGTCAAGAGAGTGGAAGCATGAGCACTAAGACGCACCAGGCGCCAGTTTCTAACTGATTTTTATCTAGAATTGAAAAACAATTACAAAGTTGTTGAGTTTGTATGTTCAGATCCTGAACAATTTTAGTAACATATTCTAATATTTCGTTGAACAACCTTTAGCTTTGATTACAACATGTATTTGTCATGGCATTGTATCAATAAGCTTATTCAACATCACAACATTAATTTCCATCCAAAACAGCAATCATTTTCACCAAAATCTTGTACCTATGATGGGAGGATCAGACCATAAAAACTTTTTCGACGGATCTCAAAGATTTTCAGTGGGGTTAAAGTCTGGACCGCGTGGTGGCTAATGTTTGTGTGAAAATAAGGTCTCATGCTCATGTCTAATGAACCTTATAAATCCTGGCATTGTTGTCTTGTAATATTCATGTGCCAGCAGGGAAGAAAAAAATCTGTTTAAGAAAAAAGAAAACACATTCCTGAACCTAGTCCTGATAAACTGATCACTTGCTTAGTTGAATCAGGTGGTGACTTTTTGATTTTTAATTTTTGCCATTGCCCATAAAAACACACTATTTATATCACCAGGGGGCAACACAAGCTATTTTTAGCACTGAGATTATACACACATGTAGCAGAGTAAATGCATATGTGCATGTTAGATTTTAGGTGAGGGTAAACTGCCTCAGTCCTCAAACAGTCTTGGCTAACTGCCAATTACCATTGATGTTGGTATGTGGTAGCAGATGCGTCCAATCATATATCCCTTTATCCCAAAACACACTCCTGAAAGATGAGGCGTAATAAAAGCCTTTTAGAACATAAGCTGAGGTGTCATTTGTGAGGGCTTTATTATTTTTAGCTGTCCCTGTACATAACACAAACTTTTATGGCAGGGTAGCAGTTACATCTGTTCCACTCCGGTTTCAGTGAGAGTTAATATTGACACAAACATACTGACATATTATGTTGTTGTTCTTCTTCTTCTTATTCTTATTGTTGCACTATTTACCAACATTTAAGTGACTAGTGGACTGCAGCTGATACCCAGTCAACACACAACTGACACTGCTTTTGTAATTAAGCACAATAAAACAGTAAATACAGCAGAAGAGGGTGAGCTACTGCCTCAGCAGAGGAAGTCACCATGACACAATTCCTGTTTCAGGATTAGAATAACCAATTAGAATCAGAAGCAGAGTTTATTTCACCAATATGTTCACAGTGAAAAAAACAAGGAATTTTAACTTGGTACATATGATGGCTGGTCTTGCCTTGGCACATAATCAGTCAATAAATACAAAGTAAATCAATAAAATAAATAAACAGTAAATCTCAAATATAAAAATAGCCTAGGTTAAAAGGGGGAAGTAAACAAAGTGTAAGTGGGGGGTTGTGTCTTGTTGAGGAAGCTGATTGCATAAGGAAAGAAGCTTTTCAAGTAGTGAGGAGTTCTGTGGCCTATGTACAAAGGGTGCGTATGCACAAAAAAGTGCCGTACGCGCTTTTTCACCTCAATGATCATATGTTTCAAGAGCGAAATGACTGTGGAACTGTGCAGTGCCTCACGCCAACTTCAGGGCTGGCATACACACTTTTCTACAGCTGTTGATTCTTTGGCGACACCTAGAGGTGATGTTGGGAAACTGTTATCATAAATAAATGTGAACACAATTTGTCCTCAGATTGAGTGATGTGCACATCTGAGACACATGAACAATTAACACTGATGAACAATTAACACACCCATGTGTCTGCAATTGCATATGAATATATAAATATAAATATATATATGAAAGCATGTGCAGAGTGTTGCAGTGCATACTATTAAAAACAATGGCTGCTTTAGCGGTATTGGAAGACATTATAAATGGAGCAATCGGAAGAGAGCATGTTTTCAGAGACTGAGAGGATTTGCTGGCACATGATGACAACTGGTTCATCAGCCGTTTTGAGGGCAATCCTCCTGGAACTGTGCACAGAGCTGCGGCCAGCGTTGGTGCTTGTGCCACAGGTGACGTGCACACTGGGGTTTAAGCAACCGGGGCATTCCAGAGGAAGCTGGCCAACTGATTGGGACTGTGCCAGTAAACCCTGAGTCGAGTCATGCCAGCCGAGTGGGACGGAATTATCTGCATCTCAGCAGGTAAATCGAATTCCCACAATGCAGTTTAACAAGCCAACATTGAAGCGCAATTTGAATTGAGAGCCGGTTTTCCTAATGTAGTTGGAGCTTTCGCCTGCACAGACAGTGCTATAAAAGCACCATCATATGATGAATTTGTATATCAACAGGAAACATTTCCATTCCATCAATGTACAGATTGTATGTGATGCGCAAATGCTTTGTGGGGGTGGCTACCCCTATTTCCTAGTAGTTAAGGGTTAAAGTTGAGCCATTGCAGCAGAGATCACTGGGGCTTGTGGGACAGTGACTTCAGCTGGAATTGCCTGGAATTGCCTGCGTTATTGATACTGTGTTGTTGACTTGACTATTTTGAGGGGAGTCAGTCTGTCCGACTGCTGCTTGCTTTGCTCTTCACTTTGTTATTTTTCTGTTCTGAAGACATCAATGTAATAAACTACATGTTCTGAAAACAATGGCCACTCCATCTTACTCAGACCTACCACATTATTTAGTCTTTTACGCAATTATTCTGGTAGGGCTTTCTTTACCATCAGCTTGAAGAGGTTTTGCTAGTTTCACTAGTAGTCAGTGCACTGTTTGTCTCATTTTTCCATTTGTGTTGGACCTAATGAAGGAAATATAACGGATTTTCTCATTCTTTCAGGGTTTCTTTTCCCATTCGATGGATTCATTTTTGAATGGTAGTCTGCTTGCAGTTGGTCCCATATTTGGTTACAGTGTGGGCCAATTCGCCAGCTGTCATAGCGATTGTTCCTCATCTTGGCTCCCAGGTTTAATCTTTTGATTATCTGATGTGGTATGCTTTCAAGCAACTTGCTGGCTTTACTATCTACCATGGCCAGCTTCACTGAAGAAGTACTGTCTTTAAAAGCAGTGATCCCCTTATCTGCTCTGTCTACAAGAGGTGTCAGTCTTTCTGACTAGACCTGTCATATCCATAAAACTCCATGGCACATATTGGTCTTACTGATTGCAACCTTTGGTGAGAGGATGCAGCATCATAGGGCACCTGTCCCTTTCCTCCATCTCATAATGAAAAGAGGTAATAGAACGCAAAAAATGAGGGAGCTCATTCCAATCCAATGGAGCTTTATATTGGAATGACCTTTTCCCAACCTCTTTCAAGATTCTAGGAACAAAGAAAAATGGGAAGTTCATATGTCTAAGTAAGTATGGCGAATTGTATGGAGTATGGACAAGTTCTTTTAAATATGGAGGACAATGGTAATAAATACATTTAAAAAGGAATTGAAGCCAATGAGATTGTCATCTTGATTTGGGTTGTAGCCAGTTCAACAAATCAAACATAAAACAATGATGTGTTCTTAAAGGACATCTCAAAACAAAATCTACATAAAGCATTAGAAAATACAGTCAGAGATTTAAGATGAGTGTATGGAGTGCTTTGGTGAACAATATCTACATAGTCAACAAGCGGTAGTATCAGTTGTGAGATTAACCTTTTTCTGACATGAAATGTGAAGCAATTGATTGACCGGTAGAGTGAAGCAAGACAGCTATCTGCTTTTTAAACAATGTAATCAATATGAGGTTTAAAGGTGAGTTCCGGATAAATCCAAAGTCCAAGATATTTCAATGTGTCAACTTTATCAACAGGAGATCCATCAGAAAAATAAATATGAAAATCAACTGAATGGGATCGGAAATGACATGTACTGAAAATCATACTTCAAAAGAGTTATCTTGGCCAGAGAACAGTAGAATGTGTTATCGATTGTCCCAGTTCAAGTTAAAGCAGCAAAAGGTAGCTTCCTACAAGCATACGCCCTCCTGGATGTGTTTATGTTTATGTTTATGTATTTAGCAGACGCTTTTATCCAAAGCGACTTACAAATTAAGATATAACAAGCTATATAAAAAGCTAACAATAAACTACATAGAAGGAACCCACTAGTCCGACTCTGTCAGAGGTGACAGAGTAGAGATAGGGTGCAGGCATAGAAGGAAGTGCAGAAAGATAAAGTGCAAAGATAGAGGGGGTAGGTAAGTACAAGGTAAGTGCTAGGATAGGAGATACTCTCTGAAGAGCTGGGTTTTTAAGAGCTTCTTCAAGATAGACTGTTCTGGTAGCGCTCAGTAGGTCATTCCACCATCGTGGGACGACACATGAAAAGAGTTTGGATTGTCTTAGGCGTGGTGTAGGAGCTGCTAGATGACAATCCTGGGACGAACGGAGGGACCGAGTTGTGGCATAAGCCTTTGCAAGAGCATTCAAGTAGATGGGAGCCGTTCCATTAAGCACTTTGTAGGCTAACATCAGTGACTTGAATTTGATGCGGGCGGCTAAGGGTAGCCAGTGGAGTTCAATGAACAGAGGGGTGACGTGTGTTCTTTTAGGCGGATCGAAGACCAGACGCGCCGCCGCGTTCTGGACCATCTGCAGAGGTTTCATAGAACAGGCTGGGAGACCAGTTAGGAGAGCATTGCAGTAGTCAAGGTGGGAGATGACCATGGCGTGCACCAGGAGTTGGGTGGCATGTTGGGCTAGGTATGGTCTGATCTTTCTTATGTTTAGTAATGCAAAGCGGCATGAACGAGCAACCGAGGTAACGTGATCTTTGAAGGTTAGTTGCATCCTGGCTCCACTGCCACTTTCTGTTCCGAATCCCTCATCTCACAGCTCAACCTGAAAGGGAAAAAGACACATCCTTTTAAGCACCACGAATCACAAAAAACTTGTGCCATCTCACATCAAGTTTCAGAACCGGACAGCGACAACTTCTTACCTCTTCCTGATGTCTTCACCCAGAATGAAATGCCTGCCACCCTGTCACTCCTAAGCAAAATTATTTAAAACAGTGGATTTATCTGAACAAAGTCAAGATTCCCAGTATTGATGCGAAGGTGGAAATGTTGATTGGCACAAATGCTCCGAAGACACTGGAACCTTGGGAGATTATTAACAGCCAAGGTGAGTGCCCTTATGCAGTTCGAACACTATTGGGGTGGGTTGTAAATGGGCCACTCAGGAATGGGAGAGATGGCAGTACACTTATTGTGAATAGGATATCAGTCGCAGGTTTGGAGGAGCTTCTGATCTCACAGTATAATCAGGACTTTAGTGAAGTAACATCTCAGGAAGAGGATGAGATGTCAATTGAGGCCAAGAGGTTCATGGAAATGGCCAATGAAGCCACGCTACAGGACGGACATTATACCTTAAAGCTACCTTTCAGTAAAACCAATGTCAACATGCCAAACAACCGCCAACTTGCTGAGCAACGCCTGCAGGGCCTAAAAAGATAAAAAAGGATGAACAGTACAAGCAGGAGTATGTTGCTTTCCTCAACGACATGATGGAGAACAACTATGCACAGAAAGTCCCACAGGAGGAACTGAAACAGCCTCCAGGAAAAGTGTGGTACATAGCACACCATGGGGTGTATCACCTGAAAAAAAGGAAACTTCAACTGGTTTTTGACTGTTCAGCCACTTACCAAGGCGTATCCCTTAACACAGAGTTCTTGCAGGGTCCTGACCTAACTCTTGTTGGAATTATAATAAGATTTCGCAAAAAGCCAGTTGGATTCATGGCTGACATTAAATCCATGTTTCACCAGGTTAGAATGGACAGAGCTCATGTGGATTACCTGCGTTTCCTGTGGTGGCCACAAGGTGACACGAGTAAAGCCCCTGAAGAATACGGCATGCTGGTTCACATTTTTTTCACATTGTGTTGACTGGGTATCAGCTGCACCTCTGATGAAGTGAACTTAAATTCACCAAAGATTGACAAAAAGGTGGACAAGCTGAACGCTGGCTCCTTTTGGTGATCAAAAAATAGGTGAGGATGCTGCAGCAGCAGAGTTTAAAACGTGCTATAGAGAGGAGACAGGATGATGGACGAACAAAAAAACAAAACTTTCTACTACATTCTTCTCTTTCTGTCTTTGTTCGGACCTTCTTCTTCTATCTCATCTTCCTCTCCTGCCATTTCCAAAGACTCTCCGGCAGACTCTCATTCCATCAATTAGAACTCTCTGCTCTTCATCTTCTCTACTGATCTGGACCTTCAATATTCTCTTTCAATATTCCGTCCATGTTCTATTCCAGAACTGTCAATATTCCGTTCAACATCTTATGCGATAACTGGGCAATAACTATGCAATAACTGACTTTTCCTCACGGTTTCCGGAGTTTGATTCGCGGAGGCGGGGCATGACATAGGCCTACGATACACTTTCAGCCAATGGTATGCCTGAAACTGTTGTGACGTCTGCCTGGGCGTATTTTGAAAGGCGACCTGCAACGAGGGTGCCTCAAAGCAATTCGACTCCTGCATTCCTCCGTCTCATAAACATTTGTTCAGAGGATTCTAAAAACACCATAACTTGTTAAGATATAAAGGATAAAGATATAGCATAAACTTAGGATATAAAGACATAAAAAACAACATAACATAACATAACATGATGGTTCTGAGTCTCAAAATTCAGATGGATATCTGGAGAGTTATGAAGTATGAATAACTCCTGTGTTAAACACAGAATACAATAAGAAACAGCTGAAGCATTGGTTAATAGTTGCATTATTTCATATAAATGTCACAGGTCATATGCAAGTTGTTGACTTAGTTTTGGGTTTAACTATTCAGTACTACGGACCACTCGGGGGCAATGTGGCTCCATAAGCTGATTAGTCATTTTCCAAATTAATTATTTCTTTCGTATCGTTCCACGTATGATCATGAAAAAGGTATTAAAATGCAGCTTGTGATATCACTGAGAACATGAAAGAACTTGTACAAAGATATAAAGCACATTTAATACAGTTTCAAGATTCAGCTAAAAAGTGATTCTGGGTGAGATCCTTTTGAGAGGTCCATGCAGCGGCTGTCTCTGGCTTGAGTCAGAGTCAGGGCAAACTGTCACCATTGTTTACTTTGACCCAGATAGGGTCAGAAGGGTCCTGTTCTGGTTTTCCCCAATACTCTCCTGAGAGGGTCCGTTGTTTGTTCAGCTTCATTAGCACTAAGCTATTAATGTATTTACCCAAATTTATGGCACAGGGCTGTGGAAAGAGGGGCTGAGAAAACTCCCCCAAAATGCTTTTGTAGGCAAAGGTTGTTGTAAATTTCTCTTCTTTGATGTAGAGATCCCCCATCTGGTATTTCCACACTGACCATCCCCACAAAAGAACGTTGCAGTCATTTAAAATCTTAAGTTTGTATTAAATTCGACACTTGAGTTCGCTACACTGTGCAAGTTTTGCATTGACAAAAACACCTGATGACAATATGAGCTGCTTTCCTCCTCAAGTAGCTGACACTGTCCGGCATAACTTTTATGATGATTGTGAGAAGTCAGTCGCCAAAGAATCTGAAGCCATTCATCTGGTGAAAGATCTCAATGCATTATGCAGTAAAGTTGGGTTCCTGCTCACTCAGTGAGTCTGTAACAACTGAGGAGTTCTAGCTTCCATCCCTCCAGAACAAAGGGCGAAAGATGTTAGAGCTTTGGATCTAGATAAGGACAAGGTCTCCCTACTGAAAGAGCGCTAGAGCTGCAATGGTGTGTGGATTTCTACCATTTCCAATTCAATATTCATCCTAACCAAAAACCACATACAAGAAGAGGGATGCTTTAATTTGTGAGCTCTATCTTTGAACCACTTGGTTTTCTGGCTCCTCTTTTTTTCCCAGCTAAGCAGTTGTTACAAGCTCTCTGCCAGATAAATTTTGGATGGGATGAGCATTTGCCTCAGGCTGTCTCAGACCAATGGAGGGAGTGGACAGCCAGCCTGGAGAGCATTGAAACTTTTAGTGTTCCACAGTGCCTAAAGCCAAACTATGGGGCACAGAAAAGTGCGCAGCAATATCACTTTGCAGATGCCAGTGACAGTAGTTATGGTTTTGTGAGTTACATCAGACAGGTTGATGCTCAGAATGTTGTGCATGATACCTTTGTCTTAGGAATATCCAGAGTCCTCCCCCTAAAGAACATCACAATACCACGATTGAAGTTAGCAGCTGCAACACTGTCAGTAAAGGTGGATAAAATGCTGAGGAAAAAACTACACATGGATTTGAACCCCTAATTTTTTTGACAGACAGCCATATAGTCCTCAAATACGTTGGAAATTCGAGACAGTACGTACCCATCTCACTGGAGGTATGTGGGGAGCAAGGACAACCCTGCTGATGACACCTCAAGAGGGATGAGTGCAGTCAAATCCATGCACCAAAAGCAATGGATACATGCCTCGGAGTTCCTGTGGAAACCAGAGGAGGAGTGGCCTGTGGAAAAATCAGTGCAATCGCAACTGATACTTCAGGATGACCCAGAAGTCAGAAAGAATGCTACTGTCTTTGTAATGGTGACAAGCATCAAGACACCCACAAACCATCTCCTTTCCTTTTTCTCAGATTGGAAGAGTCTACTCAGGGCAGTAGCATGGTACATCAAGGTAAAAAACACTTTGAAGTCAATCAGTGAAAAGAGAAAAGAACTTACCTCAGGTCAGTTCAGATCACCACCCGCTCAAGCAGCCAAAAGATGAGCTCTGACATTGGCACCTTCAGGAACACACTTGGTGGACAGCTCCTCACTGTGGATAATATCTCACAAGCAGAAAGGTCAGTCATCACATTCGTTCAACAACAATCATTCCCAGAGGAGATGGCAGCACTGAAAACGACACCATTTCAGGTGAGGAAGACCCGTAAAATATGTAGGCTTGATCCAGTGCTGGATGAAGGCGTCATAAGAGTGGGTGGCTGCCTCCACAAATCTGCAATGCCCGATGAGATGAAGCACCCTTGTATCCTGCTTAAAGATTCACACATATCAGAGCTCATATTAAGATATCTCCATGAGCGCACTGGGCACGGTGGGAGAAACTACAAGCTGTCTGAGCTCCGTAAGTAAGTACTGGGTGGTAAAGGCTCAATTGCAAGAAAAGTCACCTCAAAGTGTGTTGTGTGTCGGCGTGCAAGAGGAAGAACACGTGAACAGAAAATGGCAAATTTGCCACAGGAACAGCTCAGACCAGACCGCCCTTGTTTTACCAACATTGGATTGGATTACTTTAACCCACTTGAAGTGAAACGAGGTCAAACAGTACGGAGTCTTGTTCTCATGCATGAACAGCAGAGCTGTACACCTGGAGGTGGCTGACTCACTGGATACAGACTCATGTATCCATGCCATCAGGCGGTTTGTATGCAGGAGGGGTCAGGATAAGCATATCAGATCTGACAATGGTAACAACCTGGTGGGTGCGCAGGCAGAGCTGAAGAAGGCCCTGAATTCAGTGCATGAAGGGAGGATTCAAGGTGCTCTGCTTCCTGATGGAGCTTCAATCCACCAGCAAGTTCACACTATGGTGGTGTCTGGGAGAAACTCATTAGATCTGTCTTTCAGGTGCTGACCTCCACTCTACATCAGCAGTTTCTTCACGATGAGGGCTTACAAACCATCTTCTGTGAAGTAAAGTTCATCCACAATAACTGTCCCCTCTCTACTGTGTCCTATGAACCACATGACCTGGAGCGACTATTCTGCCCCCTGGAACCTTCTCAAAAACTGATCTTTACACTCGATGGCGCTGGAGACAGATTCAATACATGGCTGATCTCTTTGGCGCAGATGGATGCAGGAATATTTTGTCCTGGTTCAAGAGAGACAAAAATGGATGAAGACCAGGAAAAATTTCAAGGTTGGAGATATTGTGGTGGTAGTGGACCCCACTGCTCCTCGAGGATCATGGCCACTGGTCAGAGAGCTGGAAACCAGAACAGATGCAGGAGGTCTGGTTCGCTCAGTAAAACTCAAGACCAAAAACTCAGTCATTGAAAGGCCTGTGACCAAACAATGCCATTTCCCAGAGAGTGAAGAGTAGAAGACTCCCCCTTTAGGACGATAAGGACTGTAATGTATATACTTTATTTTAAAAAAACTATTCAATTAATTACTGGTAATTGAATGGCTCTTTTTTTCTTTTGGAGTTGACCTTATTAATATGAACTGATTCTATAAAGAACAATTCAGGGCCGGTGTGTAGGACCTGCATTTAAGTTTCCTTCTTTTATTTAAGTCTGTGGTAGGACTGACCAAGGTTTTAAATTGGATGGGGATGGCAGAAACAATGCCAAAAACTGTCATTGACCGCAGCCAGGCACAGCACAGCTTTATACACTTTATTATTTAGCCTAATCGTTTAATTTTTTTGCAACAAACACAGTCATTATCCCAAGTTACTCTCAATTCTGTTCAATTCAGTTTTATTTATATAGCGCCAAATTACAACAAATGTCATCTCAAGTCACTTAAGTAATATAGTCCAATTCAAGCCAATTGGAATTCAATTCATTGTAATCATAATCCAATGAAATCCAATTAATTAATTTCAAAATAATCCAATTAATTCATGTAGAGTCAATTCAAAAACAATATCCTAGCTAAGGAAACCAACAGATTGCACCGAAACTTGTCTTCAGTCCAATCTCCCGTCCTGAGCGTGCCTGTGGCGACTGTGGAAAGGAACGACTCCCTTTTAACAGGAAGAAACCTCTGGCAGAACCAGAACCAGGAAGGGTGGCCATCCGCCTCGACCAGCTGGGGTTTGAGAAGACAGAAAAGAGGGGGGAAAAACACCATAACACCATTCAAAGGATACCTGTTGGAACAGGGAAACACAAGTTAAAAACCATAATGTCACATTTACATAATATCATTTGAGAAATTAATCAGGGGGAAAACGAGAGCAAAGTGAGGAAAGGTGTGACGGATGAGGTCCCCCAGCAGTCTAAGCCTATAGCAGCTTAACTATGGGATGTTTCAGGATTAGCTGAGCCATCCCTAACTATAAGCTTTATCAAAAGTTTTAAGCCTGATCTTAAAAGTGGAAAGGGTGTCTGCTTCCCGGACATTTACTGGCAGCTTATTCCTCAAGAGAGGGGCCTGATAACTGAAGGCTCTACCTCCCATTCTACTTTTAGAAACTCTGGGAACAACAAGTAAACCTGCAGTTTGGGAGCGAAGTGCTCTTTTAGGAAAATATCTTACAATTAGATCTTTAAGATATGATTGAGCTCGGTCATTAAGAGCTTTATATGTGAGAAGAAGAATCTTAAATTCTATTCTGAATTTAACAGGGAGCCAATGAAGAGAAGCTGAAACTGGAGAAACATGATCTCTCCTGTTAGTTCTCATCAGAACTCTGGCTGCAGCATTTTGGATAAGCTGGAGGCTTTTCAGAGAATATGTGGGACAGCCCAATAATAAGGAATTACAGTAGTCCAATCTTGAAGTAACAGATGCATGAACTAGTTTCTCTGCATTACTCTGAGACATGATGTTCCTGATTTTAGCAATATTACAAAGGTGAAAGAAGGCAGTCCTAGAAACCAGTTTTATATGAGCGTCAAATAATAAACTCTGGTCAAAAATAACTCTAAAGTTCCTCACTATAGAACTAGAAGCCAAGGAAATACCATCTAGAGTAACTATATAACTAGACAATTTCTCCCTGAAGCGCTCAGGTCCAAAGAGAACAACTTCAGTTTTGTCTGAATTTAGAAGCAGACAGTTCTGAGTCATCCAGGTCTTTATGTCTTTAAGACTTTAAGACTCTAAGGCTTGTAGTCTGACCAACCTGTTGGTTTCATCTGGTTTCATAGATAAGTACAGCTGAGTATCATCAGCATAACAATGGAAATTTATGCCATGCTGTCTAATAATGTTACCTAATGGAAGCATGTATAAAGTAAAAAGAATCGGTCCAAGCACAGAACCCTGAGGAACTCCATGACTTACTTCAATGTGTGAGGAAGATTCTTCATTTACAAGAACAAAATGGAATCTATCAGATAAATATGATTTAAACCAGCCTAATGCAGTTCCTTTAATCCCAATAACATGTTCAAGTCTCTGTAACAGAATGCTGTGATCGATTGTATCAAATGCAGCACTGAGATCCAACAGGACAAGAACAGAAACAAGTCCGCTATCAGAGGCCAAGAGGAGATCATTGGTAACTTTCACCAGTGCTGTTTCTGTGCTATGATGCACTCTGAATCCTGACTGAAACTCTTCAAACAGATTGTTTCTATGTAAATGATCACAAAGTTGAACTGCAACTATTTTTTCAAGAACTTTAGACAAAAAAGGGAGATTGGATATAGGTCGATAGTTAGCCAACACTTCTGAATCAAGAGTAGGTTTTTTTATGTAAAGGTTTAATTACAGCAACCTTAAAAGTCTGAGGTACATATCTTGTCAACAAAGACAGATTTATCAAATCCAATATGGAAGTGTCAATTAAGGGGAAAACCTCCTTTAACAGTCTGGTTGGGATTGGGTCTAAAATACAAGTTGATGGTTTAGAAGAGACTATTGCTGTTGTTAGCTCAGAGAGATCAACTGGGCAGAAGCTGTCTGAATACAAATCAGGTTCTAAAGATACTTCTAAAGCTGCTGCACTTAATGATACATCAGTGATAATAGTGGGAAGGATTCCAGAATCTTAGCATCTTAGATAGAAACAATTATATTGATAAAGAATCTCATGAAACTGCCACGAGTGACGGATCCTCCTCTCCAGTACCCCCGAATAGACCTTACCAGGGAGGCTGAGGAGTGTGATACCCCTATAGTTGGAACACACCCTCCGGTCCCCCTTTTTAAAGAGGGGGACCACCATCCCGATCTGTAATTTTCTGGCGAAGATTTCCCAGGTCTTGCTTTAAATATGTTTTTTATTTATATACCTTTGCGATGAGTGGTTGAATTGCCTTTACTGGTTCAGATTCAAGGAGGCACCGAATGTCTGGAGTTCTTCAACTGAACCGAGTGTTCAATTTCTTTCAAGAACCTCAGAAACCTGCCGATTAAAAGCAGGTATATCCAAGTAATTTACCCCTCTTCTTTACTTTGTTATATTTCTCACACATTGGCTGATCTGGAAGAATGGCACATTAAAAAAGCAGAACACTGATGTTTTACTTTTAAGAGACTAGAAGCTGCATTTTAACAGGTACCTGAGTTAATATTCTGTCATTTGCTTAGTGTGCTGACCTTTGCGTAGGTAACTCTGGTCTCACGTAAAAACGTCAAGTAGTATTTTGTTGAGGGGGTGGAATTATATTTCATTTTGTAGTTACTGGAACACAAATGTAGCTTCTTTTTTCTTTCTTTCCTTGTGGTTCAGTAGATTAAGGTTTGTGACAGTTTCACGAACCCTTTGTAAGACTGGACTGGCAGAGAGGAGTTGGATTTGTTATAGACCAAAAAGAAGGAGCCTCACAATCTATGTCCACTTACTAAACGACCACAAACGTGCACAAAATTAGAAAAAAAAACACACAGCATCACTGCCACGTTATCTGGTTGTGCAATGTGGACAGGAGTCATGTGATCTTCTCACGCTCCTCTATTTTATGACTATCTCACTGTACCTTTCTTCATTCCTTCATCACCACCAGATGGCGAAAGAGTACAGGGTGATATACCACCATACTGTTGACCGTTTTAAACTCAAGTGTGTTATCATTTTTTCACAGGTCTTGTTCAAAATAATGGGTTCTTTATACACCATTTCCCTTTGCATGCAGAGATTTCATATAAATTAATGCTGGTGTACAGATCAATGCTCATAACAGTATATTTTTGGATTATGGATTTTGTCGGACATTTGAAGGCGTCACCTACTGCATGGTAGGTCTGTAACGTGAATCTTTCTGTAGTAATATTTGTAAGTAAAGATTTTAAGCATTTAAGATGACTTCATCATTCATTAATTCACAATAAGATAGTCATTAGATTGAAGAGGGAGTTGAGTACAGTTTAGTAACATTTCTCTAAGTTGTGCTTCCAACATCAAGGAAAGTTTTCAAATTTCAAGTGTGTGTGTAAAAAAACCAAAAACATTTCAGATCGTTCCAAATTAATACGAATCACCACTTATGGTGATATAAGTGCATGTGCATGTATATGTATATATATATATATTAAATATATATATTAAATCTTAAAAATGAACTAAACATATAGTAGGCCAAACTGCAGTGAATGCCATACAGTTTTCTTGACACTGCAATGTATGCCTCCCCTTTACTCACACATCAGTCAGATCTGCCTATAAATCTACCCTTCTTTAATGAGTTGAAAGGTAATCAACAAGAAGTGACACCAGGCATGGTAATAAATTTGGCAAGAATACTAATTGGGGTTTTGAAGGGTCAGAGGGCTGTACCTGGAACATAAAGCATTCACTGTCACATGATGCCTCTCATTTTGTGGTTCTAATCTTGCACACTAATTGTTGTTCTCGTGAAATTCTGCATGAAATGAATGCTCCAGTGATAGATTTGAGTTTTAATTAATCTGTAAAAGCTTTTGTTATCCATCGTGTAGAAATAAGTACAACTAGTTGCCATGGGACATACCTGCTACTAACTGTTGGACAGAAAATTGCTTATCAATTGTTAGTGGCTGAAACTGATGCCTCTGAGATGTGGGCATGGTGAGAAGAGAAAAAAGAGCTGGGATTTTCATTTCATCATTCATAGAGTCTTTTGTCCAGAGCCACAGTAAATCCACTTTCTGTCCAGCTAAATCTTAATTACTGTTAATCACAATTAACAGGACAAAAATGCAGAAGCAATTAATAGACAATTGAGGGCCAAATGACAATTCTTTACTCTAAGAAAACCCACAGAATGAAGGCTGAGAATTCCATTATACGGAAAGCTGTATCAGAGGAGGATCATAGAAATGGCCTAAAAACAAAAGAACTTGCCCAGAGGGGAAGATTACATTTGTCGGGACTGCAGAGCTGCCATGCAGACAGAGAAGGGATCAGAGAAGGATAACTCACAGCAAGCCGGCTTAGTGAAAAGGAAAAGAAAAGCAGGAGCAAGCTGGATGATAAAAATGGCAATCTGTGAAATAGGACAAAAAATAGTTTTTAATTATTTTGGGCTGTTTTTCACTACATGAAATTGCTAATTGTGTCAACAATGATTCTTTAAAATTGTTATCTCTAGAAGTGATTCGCTCATGCCTTTAACGCCATGCAGCATTTTTAAATGAATTAATTAGGCGATCACAGTAATTACTGTTTATATTGTTGTTAATGAGCCCAAAGGCAAGTGAGCTGCACTCATCCAAATTACACTCATGAGGCACAGAGCCAAGAAAAGGTCCAAACCAGAGTGCCGTATGTTAAATAGTTAGAGTCTTCCTGGTTAAGAGATAACTGAGAGCATGTTGAGCGACACTTTAACCTTTCATCTCCTATTGAGGACACATCATTTTCAGTAACAAATGTAATTAGTTTTGCTATTCATTTTATTATTATTGACTGATCATGTTCACAACATTCAGTCATTGATAATAAAAATACAAAACTATTCCTCTGCATCTTATTATGCATGTAACACAGGGGCCTCGGATCACAATCACTGTGTCATTTTACCTTTTTTTATTTTAGATTTCACTTTTCATTTTGTCAGGAACCTATCACAGCTTTTACCTCCCTGTCTGTCAAATTTGATCTGACATTTACTGGCTGCATCTTCCCCATGTTGTATTTCATCAGGCACTGCAGCTATCTGAAGCACAATGGCTGAGCGTTATAATAGAAAGGTCTCATTGTAGATATGATAATTCCATCAGGTACTGTAATCAGGTTGTGAGTGAGTGACACACACACGGATCCCAGCCTGACAAATTCTTGTTCGTTTGTTTTTTATTAGTAGTAGAAAATGTCAAAGCAATGGAGTTTATAGTGGAGCAGTGAGTGTGTCTTTCTTTCTTTCATTCTTTTTTGTATTCATTCATTCTTTCCTTTTTTACAATTACTCTTTATAATCTCTTTATACTGACAAAAACAAGACCTGGCTCCATAAAATTTTAAATGATTTAACAGTTTTGAGTTATATCTTATTTCATTATTATTTAATCAACTTGGGACCAATAGCTCAAACACTAATTTTCTGTTATAAAATGAACTTCTCAGTTTATGATATAGAATAAAGTGGAAGTGGGAACAACAGCTGGTCACGACAGCAAGATCAATAAATCATAATGTGTTCGGTGTTTGTTGACATGTTTGTCCTGTTACTAGTTACACATGGCAGGGTCAGGACAAATGTATCCCTGGTACATGGACAAGATTGTTACCTTTTTCACTATCTTTGAGAAAAGTTCATCTTTGACAAAAAGCCATAAAAATATACAAATATTTAATGGCAGACAGTTTACACACATACATGCGATGTTGCAACAGTTGCTGCTCTGTTTTGTGCCGAGAATGTGTTGCAAGTGCAGGAAGTTTCCTCAGTGTCTCTATAGTGCCCTCTTTAAAAAGGTGGACTTTAAAGAGGTCCAGATCAGGAAGGAGGACTTCTAGCTTATTCAGACAGAACAGAGCACTGATTTTTATCAGATTGATTTCTCAAACTACCAAAAATGCAAGTTGACATCGAGAAACTGCTCATCTTGTCTGTCCAAAAGTTCAAACTCCTGAGATCTTAAGTATCACAAAAGCCCTCAAATCAACAGAAAAGCTGTTAGGTTTTAGCAATGACAAATAGGTTTATTAGTGTTCCTGTTTATCGATGAGCTGATGACCTAACCAACTGGCAGCCATATGACAGAATGGGTTGTAGACAGTCTTACTGTCGTTGTGGCATATGCTTTTGTATGTGTGTCTGTTCTTCTGTCTCCGTGGCAACCATTATGCTACCCTATGCCTAGCTTACACACAGACATGCACTCCCACCCCCATACCTGTCTGTATGTAGCCATGTAGATATTAACGGCTGCAAACTGAAATTATTAAAAATCAAATAGCAAGGATGGAACTGTCCCTTATTTGCTGACAAATGAGAAATAAAGGAAAAAAATCGAATACACAGCATGCTGTTTAGAGTTCCCCTTCATTTTCTATGTTGAAAGTACACATGTAGTGAGTGCACAAAACAAGCAAATAAAAAGACAGAGCCTTTATAGCAAAAGAGGGACTGGTTTTGTTACACTTGATGGCCCATACAGAATCTAACTCATGACCTGCTGAGATGATTACCCATTCATAGCGTTGCACATGAAGCGAAGGCCAATGTGCAAACTGTCTACTGAAGCTAACGTGGAGTGTCTGAAGGAGAGGTCTGAGAGGAGTCGCGCTGACGGCCGGTCAGCTGCAGCACTGGTATAGGAGCGACTAATCAGCAGCTCTGATTGCGTCGCAGCCTCAAACTGTTCTGAGTGGGACCAGAGGAGCCAGACACACAGACAACAAGCCAGGACATTTAGAACACATTATTGTCCCAAGCTAAGGGAAAATAAGCTTCCGTATTTGAAGGTCATGCTGTTTAAATGACTGACTGAGAGCATAACTGCACTCCAAGCAGAACATTTGTTTCTACAAAACAAAAACCCTACAAAGGACAATGATCACAATAAGAAGATGCATTTGCTGTATGCAGAGGAGCCATTTCCCAAAGAAAAATAGAGTGCAATTATTTTCATATTGCATATTTATAACTTCCTGTAGATTCCCTCACTGTGTCTTCCTCCCTCTCGCAGACATTTTTCTAAATAGAGGCTCTCTAATTAATGTGTCTGGCTGCCTTATTATTCTTTGAGGGTGATATTTTCCTCTGATGAAAGGCAGAGAAGGTCAATTTTAACAGAGACCCATGGGAGAGAAGAGGACAAGCAGAGACTGCGTTTGTGTGTGTGTGTCTATGTGTGTGTGTGTGAGATTACCTGAGTGAATATGCCCAGTGCTAACGTCTCTGAGTTGAACATGCAACTGGATGAAGTGCAGTTTATGTGCATGAGTGGATCTGTGTATTATGCTAAATTGTACCACTGGCCTTCTTTAGTTCAAGACTTGTTTAAATGAAAACAATTAACTGTAAAGTGTTCTAAAATCTATTGTGACTTAGACCAATGTTCAAATTATTGCATAACATGAAAGATAGTATTTTCTTCCATCTATATTGGTCTGTAGGAATTCTGGTATTCTCTCACACTGTGCTTTTGTTATTATAAAACAAAACAGAATAGCTATGTTATCAATTCTCTTCAGTGGTACCAAGTACATTTATTTGAGTACTTTTATGCTACTCAATACTTCTACTTCACAACAGTGTAAGATCGCTAATTTACTATTTTAAAGGAGATAAAAAGCGCAATTCTTAAAGGTTTATGAAATATCAGCCATATCTGTGGGTGATATTATGCACTAATTAGTAAAATAATGAAAGTATATTATTATATTGCAATTTTAATGTTCGTTAAAGTCATATGTACCAATATTAATTATAATGATCTTGATAATATGTTTAAATGATAGCATCTGTATTTCACTGCATCTGTATTACTTCAAACAGCTAAAGACTAACTAAAGAACATAATCCTGAGATGGCAGTCTTGTTCAAGAACTGCTTCCATAATCAGAATCAGAAATCAGAAATCGCTTTATTTTGCCAAATGTACAATGTACACAGGAATTTCAACTGGTAACAGCGCCACAGAGCAATAAAATAACAAATTAGAAATAACAATAAAAAATATGGTAAATACAATATGTACAATTTGAATGAATGGAATTTCAGAATGAAATACAGTTAGTTGAACAGCAGTATGTACAGGATGGCAGGAATGAATATTATAATTAAGTGATCTTTAAGTGTCTGTGGAAGTGGCGGGGCCGGGGGGCTGAGATGTCCTTATTTAAGAGGGTGGTGGCCTGGGGGAAAAAACTGTTCAAGTGCCTGGTGGTTTTGGTTCTGATGGACCTGAACCTGCGACCTGATGGGAGGGGAGTGAACCGGGAGAGAGCTGGGTGGGCTGGGTCCCCCACTGTCCTCCTGGCCCTCTGCAGGGATCTGCCATCGTGCAGAACACACACAGGCTCCGGTTCTAGGCCCGTGAGATGGCTTGCTGTTCGCACGATGCGCTCCAGTCTGTTCTTGGTGTGGGCAGAGGATGCAGGGTACCACACAGTGATGGAGGCGGTGAAGACACTCTCAATAATGGATGAAAATACCCATGTAAATTGCAGCTGACTATTTGTCTTGTTTAAGTCTGATGTACTCTAGAACAGAGGCTGAATGACTCTTCTGCACTGGCAAATGTGACTATTTTTTTTTAGCTGTATCTGTATTCTGTACCATGCCTGTTTTAATTATTGGTTATAAATAAGGGTAGCTGTCAACTTGTCTACATCCATCATGTACCTTTTGATTTGACTGATCTGTACTGTGCTACAGTATGCATAATTATAATAGTTGTGAGTTTAGCAATGGTTTAATATTTAGTGTCTACTTTCTATCCATTTGAGGTTTGGTTAATAATGCAGCCAGTGATATGGCTGACCTCAATACTATCACATGAAACAACTTTAATTTGTCATGGACAAAGGACTTTATTTGGGTTGGATTGGTTGGCTTGGGGCAGTAGAAGAATGACACTTTTCCCAATAATAAAAAAAAAAAAATGTTTTCACTTATTTAGCCAAACTAGCTGGAAAGGTGCTATTGTAATGCTTATTTGTCTTTGACTGTGTTTCCTATTGTATTTCTTTGAAATATCTTATCATCACATCCTGGGTCAGCTATTTTTTATAGACTATAGCTAAGTGACTCTTTACTCTTATTCATGCTGTGCACTTCAAGAAACACATTGTGGTTTACCTCAGAATTCTGAAACTGTTTGGATTGCAACTGGCTGAAACCTGCGGTAATGAGATCTGTAATTAGCACAGGCCAATCAATGGGATAATTGCAGTGCAAGGCTGATGGATTGTGAGAGGAGAGGAGGGGTTTGCTCTATATCGATTTCCCAAAAACCAATTAGTTGGTTTTCACTACTTTGGAGTCTTGGTCCCCAGCCATCTGCTTCCAGAATGCAGGGAGAAGAAAACACAATTTTGAATACACTCTATGTAGCACGGTTGCTGAGAGAATCCAAATTGGGAGTTGTGTCCATGAACACAGTCTCCTGTATTTTAGAAGAAGGTTCTGCAGCATCAGAAGCAGGTCTGCCAGACTGTACAATAGCTTTTTCCCCCAGAGCACCATGCTGCCTCCAGCTACACTGAACTGCCCCCACCGCATTCTGTTTTTTAAACCAATAAGTGCTTATTTACAATTATGCATACTTGCACTACATGCACATATTTTTGCATAATAAAATGATTAAAATTGAAGATTCTAATTGTCTCACTAACTTCATGTTTGCAGTCTTTCATAGCCTAATTTTATACTCTACCTCATGGCTAATGTGTGCATTTGATCAGCTCCCTGTCTTCTGCTGGGGCTGTGGAGGATCTAAGAGGGACAGACAGAGCCTGACCTACACGGCTCAGGATGACTAGTTCAGTCCTGGACTGGGCTTTGGACATCATAGAGGAAGTGGATCAGAGGAAGATGTTAGCAGAGTAAAAAAAAAAAAAGTTAGAATCATCAAGGACAACACCTCTCATCCCTTAGATGATACTATGGAGCCCTCGGCAGCTTTTTAAACTACAGAGTGCTACACTCACAATGCCAGAAGGAACCCTGTGACATGTCCTACTGTATATAGTTAAATTAAGCATCATCCTATTTCCCATACTGTATCATCCATTATTCTGTATGAATATTCTTTTGTATAATTCCTGTGCGATTTCATCCATATGGTATAACATGCAATAACCTCATCTTTTTTTCACTGCAAACTATGTATATCTAAAATTGCAATGTTACATGTAATCACATCTTCTATTGGAAGAACCTTCTTGTGGAGGTTCATGTGCTGAAGTATCCGTAGACCAGATACCAAGGCTTTTCCTCCAATGTGTACATCTGCATGTGAGTGTGTGGTTATGACAGTGGGAAAGCACGGCATTCCGAGTAAGATTTTACAAAGTAAAAAGGGCTGAATGGTTGTATGTGGCTTGTAGCATACAAGTGCTTTGAGTGGTCAACAAGACTAGCAAAGCACTATATAAATGCACTCCATATAATGTTTAAATACTATAAATGGCTTCTTATATTCTCATATCTTCTTGAAACTTACTGATGACTGTACTGTAGCTTAGTTAAAGGTAAATTTCCTGATACAGGGTCAGTAAAGTCTGTCTTATCCTATATACTAACGTTTGTACATTGGATTGTATCAGAAGTGTAGCTAAAATCAACATATTATATGTGATCATTTGCAAAGAAGTACCTATCTTTAATAAAGAAAAGAAAAAGGTATTTTTTTCTTTTTTAAACAGGACTCTGCAGGACACAGGATCATTTTCCTTTAAATTACATATGAAGAATTTATTTTTCAAACATATTCTGCAGCAACTTCCACTCCCAGTAAAGACTCCCTCTGCTCATTATCTTCTCTTTGCTGAGGTGAACACAGACAGATACAAACCTGGTATTGATTTCGAGAGCTATTTCAGAGATGTCTTTTTCCATTTGTGAGCTAGTAATGTGCGAAAGGCCAGTCTTTCCCCGAAGTGAAGCCATTAATGCATGCAAACTGTCCACCCAACCATAATAATAGAGCCACTTGAGATCAGTTCTATAGCAGCATTTTCTTCTCCTTCTTCTTCTTCTTTTTTTCTGAGGCCACAATCACAAAATTGTTTTGTGCTTTTTCACAGAAAAGCTAAATGGATCTCTAATTATAATGACCTCCTCTGAAAAGGTTGAGCCATAATTGGAAAACAGCCCTAGAGTGCAGGTCATCTTCTGCAGTGAAGTGGCGAGAATGGAGGAGAGAGATGAGAATTTGTGAAGCAGTTGAATTCTGGCATCAAAATGGAAAAAAAAATACAAGAATTGTTTTTCTCTGTGTCAGTCTTGCCTCTGTCAGGGCTAAATCTTGGTCATAAAAGTAATTTGGCACAGCTGTGGAATTACAATGATAAATTATTGATTCAACAATAAATATTTTAAACATTTGTGTTTAGTGCCTCTCTACTTTTCAAAATATAGCCTTTTACTTTCTTTGAGAGCTACAAAATATATGATGAAGTTGGCCCACAGTCAGTGTATACAGTTTGATAGGGCTGCTGTAATTTTTTGATGAATCTAATTAAAGTATCCCCCAAAGCATTTTCTATACAGGATGCAATCAAAGTGTAACTATAAAGATCTCTATTGGAGGAGAAAGAAAGGAAAAAAAGGATGGTAATTATTCCAGAAAATTAAAAGGTATTTTGTGTATGTTAAGAAGACTTCTTTCCAGACTTTTTTCTTTTCCTCTTATATATTTAATTTCTGTAGTGGGGGGACAGTATGCTCTTTTTATTCTAAAACAAAAATATATCAATTTATTGTTCTTTGTGCTCCTTTTCTTCTGACTCATCAGAACATGACCCCCCCCCCCCCCCCCCCCCCCCCCACACACACACACACACATGCAAACACTGCACTCTCTATCTTCAGTACATACTTCCCATCCTTCTCTCTTCTCTGCCTTTTTCAGAAACCATCACAATGGCGCTGCAAGCAAGAAAAGAAAACTGCTTTCTCAAGCACACTCTCGCTTTCCCTTTTTTTTGTCTTCAACAAAGCCAGTTTATTAATCCAAAAGAGGACGAGAAGAGAAGGGAAGAGAGCAAAAAAGAGACAAAAAGAAAGGAAAAAGTGGGTGAGAAAAGAAGAGAGAAAAAAGGCGCACAAAGGCGAGTCAAAACAGTTTTGAGTTTCATCTCATTTTTCTTTGAGAACTGAGGGGTGGAGTGAAAAAAAAGAAATCAATTATGGAGCACACCTGAATATTATTTCGAGTACCCAGCCACCCACTTGCCTGCCTGTCCCCGAGAAAACCAAATTACTCAGCAAACTTATCGCTTGCTGTAGCAGGTCTGGTATTAAAGAAAACAATCAAGCAGGCTTGGATTAATCTCTGACGGGCGCCTTATCTTTAACTTGCACCTTTGTTATTTTCTGATGAGCTGCTCTTTTTTCCCCAGCCACATTGTACCATACCTCACTGCCCTCTTTCATTTTCTCTATGGGCCACAGCAGAGGACCTTTCAGTTTATTAAAAAACCCTTTATTTGTGAAGAACAAAGAGGAGGCAAAGGCAAACAATAAGGTCAGGCAATCTCCTTTCTGCCAGCAGTCGCTCACCTGTTATGTGGAGTGTTATCAGTGATGGGGAGGGATTCGTTGTAGGTGAGAGAGATGGGCAGGACAGCAGACTGCTACGGCTGCTCTTGTGAGGGTAAAAAAGAAGAGGAAAGTTGATTGACACATATCAGCCTCCAGTCAAGGACCTTTTGGCTACTCTTCATATCAAAGAAAAGAGGCCTTTGGTTGCTGCACACCTCTGCTGGACTGTTATACAGGAAGCAGAGATTTGGAGACCAGTGTTTCACATAGACATTTTCTATTCAAAGCCAGCCAACTTATATCTGCATACATATACAAAACAACAACAACAAAAACAACAGAACTATATCAACACACATGCTACTGTAACCTCATTCAGCCTGCAGCTCATGGAAGTGAGTGGAGCAGAGATGTCTCACAGATTCCTTGTCGTTTTTTACTGCTGACCCTTACATCTTTCACCATTTGTCCTTGACAGCACAAGAGAAACACCTGCCACAACTATATATTGTACTATGTTAGGATGACAGACACATATTGATTTCCTGGATCAAATGCAGACATGCACGATGGTGATGTGTACATTAAAAAAGGAGTTGGGAATGTGATGACATATTGTAATGTTGCAGCCATGTATTTCACAGTTGAATCAAAACATTTAATCTTTCTTGACATCAATAATATGACATAGAGACAAGCTAAAACATTTTTTTCAGAAAAGAAATCTTAAACATTAATGCTGAATTAGAAGGCTTTGCATACTATTACAATACAAATAGGACTTCTCTGAGAACTTGCAAAACATAAATACATGACAATAAATTGTAGTTACAGCCTCATGTAACAGTGCTGCATCCCACCAGCAAGATTCCATTAGATCCTTTGCCCTCAGTCAATCCCATTTTTGCCTTGATTCCATTAAATTCCTCCTGTCCCAATCTGAAGCAGCATCAGCTGTGACAAGTTTTGCTGTTCACCTCTCCACTGTTATCTTTCTCCTCTCAGAGTCCTCTCGCTCTCCTCTTCTTATTGCCCTTCCTTCTTCTCGTGGACTCTTCTGGGGTGGAGAGAGGAAAGATCCAAAATACATACTCGCTCAAACATAGTCAGATGACACAAAAATGTAGATGGAAAGAAGTCCACATGAAAACATAACTGGCATAAACAACATAACATAGCTTTTGACTTAGTCAAGGAAAAAAGCAACATAGAAATACAAATCAAATATGACAATGCATCACAGTTTACAGGCTACTGAAACAATGTGTGTATTTAGACGGACAATGAGTTGGATGAGGCTCTCCGATTGCAGCTGTAGTGAACTTGTACTCACTGCACATGTCTAAAAAAGACAGAGCAGCAGCAGTTTCAGTTAGCTGTGGACACAGAAGGAAATAGCAGTGACCTAATGTATAAATAATCAAGTTTCTGATCATATTTACATTGTAAGTACAATGTAAACTGCTACTCTGCTCATCTAGAGAGCTGAGACCAGATGCCTAAACCCCTGAGAGGATTCACAACCAAACCTGTGTGCACACACAAGTGCCAAAATGTACAGTTGTACAGAGTTGGTTTGAAGATATATGAGCTCCATCTGAAATGTGCCCATGGGTCAGTAAGTACATGCATGTAACGGCTGCCATCAGAATTAAGAACTAAGTAAAACTATTCAGCTTAAGCTGATTTCTTATATGGAAAAACTGCAATTTTAAGTCATGGCATCCCTTGAATGTGTTGGTGGAATAATGAAGCGAGGCTAATGTAGACTGGGAAGGAGGTTGTTCTCCCAACAGCGTTCAAGCAGTCTCACCCTGTGATCATATTCTGGCATAGAAAAATGTTGGATATATTGAACTGTGACCCCTGTGTTGTGTTAACAAAACCTTAAACTAAATTTTACAAATGTGCATTTGCTTGGATATAGACACTACCTATAAACAATAACAAGAAACATCTTGGAATGTTAAACTACAACAATAATCAGAACAGAGGAGACAATGAAATGGGTTTAATTTAGTGGTCTCAGCTCTGGACTAAAAAACAGAACAAAAACTATTTAATCAAGAAAAGAAATAGAAGCTGCCTCTCAATGTTAAAGATTCAGAAGAAAAGACCATGGCAGAGGTATAAATTAATTGGTTGGACAACAAATGTTGTTGCTCCTCTGACACATGGCCATGCTGCTTAACCAAAGGGGGCAGGGTCAATAACAAGAGGAAGGAAAAAAAATTGTACAGAATCATTCACAATGCCATTTTGGAAATGGCCTTGTGGTAGGCCACGTAAAATGACAGAGTGGGGTCAATGTGAGGTCGCCAACTTTCCACAGAGTGAATTGCTACAGACCTCCAGACTTCATGTGACCTTCAGATTAGCCCAAGAACAGTGCGCAAAGAGCTTCATGGAATGGGTTTCCATGGCCAAGCAGCTGTATTCAAGCCATGCAGAACCAAGTGCAATGCAAAAGCATTGGACGCAGTGGTGTAAAGCACACTGGAGCAGTGGAGATGCGTTCTCTGGAGTTATGAATCATGCTTCTCCATCTGGCAATCTAACGGACAACTCTGGGTTTGGCAGTTGCCAGGAGAATGGTACTTGTCTGACTGCATTTTGCAAAATGTAAAGTTTAGTGGTGGGAAGATTATGGTGTGGGATTGTTTTTCAGGAGCTGGGCTTGCCCCCTTAGTTCCAGTGAAAGGAACTTTGAGTGCTTCAGCATACCAAGAGATTTTTGGACAATTTCATGCACCTAACTTTGTGGAAACAGTTTTGGGGATGGCCCCTTC
Source organism: Leuresthes tenuis (assembly GCF_036924035.1). Lineage (NCBI taxonomy): Eukaryota > Metazoa > Chordata > Actinopteri > Atheriniformes > Atherinopsidae > Leuresthes > Leuresthes tenuis. The sequence goes on from NW_027325364.1 coordinate 31,407,036, forward strand.
CTGTTCCAACATGACTGCGCATCAGTGCACAAAGTAAGGTCCATGGATGAGCAAGTTTGGTGTTGATGACTGGCCTGCACAGAGTCCTGACCTCAACCCGATAGAACACCTTTGGGATGAATTAGAACGGAAACTGCCATGCCTTCCCGTCCAACATCAGTGTCTGACCTCACAAATGCACTTCTGGATGAATGGTCAAAAATTCCCATAAACACACCCCTAACACACCCCCTTGTGTGGCTTGCCCAGGAGAGTTGGAGCTGTTATAGCTGCAAAGGGTGGGCTGGTGTCATATTAAACCCTATGGAATAAGAATGGAATGTCACTTAAGTTCATATGCGTGTAAAGGTAGATGAACGAATACTTTTGGCAATATAGTATGTCAACTCTGTAGCAAGGGATGTTTTTTTTTCTTTTTCAGCACTTGTGCAAGGTGTAACAGTTGAGGGGTCTTATCAGTTTCTGGTTGAAAAGATGTACAGATATCTGTTTTTTCCCTACACAGCTCTCTTTTCTCCCTGTGGTTTATGATCTTATTCACCATGGCTGCACAGAGTCCTGACCTCAACCCGATAGAACACCTTTGGGATGAATTAGAACGGAAACTGCCATGCCTTCCCGTCCAACATCAGTGTCTGACCTCACAAATGCACTTCTGGATGAATGGTCAAAAATTCCCATAAACACACCCCTAACACACCCCCTTGTATGGCTTGCCCAGGAGAGTTGGAGCTGTTATAGCTGCAAAGGGTGGGCTGGTGTCATATTAAACCCTATGGAATAAGAATGGAATGTCACTTAAGTTCATATGCGTGTAAAGGTAGATGAACGAATACTTTTGGCAATATAGTATGTCAACTCTGTAGCAAGGGATGTTCTTTTTTCTTTTTCAGCACTTGTGCAAGGTGTAACAGTTGAGGGGTCTTATCAGTTTCTGGTTGAAAAGATGTACAGATATCTGTTTTTTTCCCTACACAGCTCTCTTTGCTCCCTGTGGTTTATGATCTTATTCACCATGGCTGCATTCTGTGTGCAGTCCATTTTTGGGGAACTGCTACGTAATCAGAACATATCAAAAAATTGCAAAAAGACATACATATATTGTTTTTGTGATTAATCATCATATAATACATCTTACCCTAGCACCAATTGAAATAGAAGCCTGTTCTGACAGGCAACACAAGAAGTAGAGCACACATTTTAATAAATGCATTTTTTTCCTGCTTTGATACTGACCTTTTATGCATGTATCTCAAATTCATGAACTAACCTTGCTAGGTGACTAACAGTAAGCTTTTTTTCCCCCAAATCCTAATTGTGTCTCACACAGCAAGCAGACCAGTTTATGTTTTTTTTTATTTTTGCATTTAAATCTCGCAAATATTATTTTTCTTAGACTCACAAAAGGAATCACACCAATTATATGCACCTTTCTTTTGGGAAATAAATGTCACAGATTTATCAAAAAATAAAGAAAAAAGAAAAATCATTGACAAGCTCAGCTGGTTCTGAGTGGTCTCATCCTGCACTGGCTGTGCTCTCATAAAGACCTGTGGCAGATGCCACAGTCTCCTCACAGTGCTGCTGATTCATGGCACTCATATTTTCTGCAGTGCTGGGAGGGTTGCTTGAGAAAGAGTGTTCCTCTCTCATTTTCTTCTCTCTGTTTCGTCTTCTTCTTGTCTCATTATCCTCCATAGCCAGGGTGTCATCGTGGCCCTGTGTGTGCATTGTTTGATGTTGTTCTAAGAGTAGAGAGATGCTGCAAACACTTGACACAGTTGTTAAACAGAGAGTGTTTAAATGTCTCCTAACTCAACATCAAACACTATGCTAATGTCTGTTGCATTAGTGATAGGGAGCGTGGCAGAGAAGAGGGAAATGTACACAAGCGACACGGCTCAGTGCAACACAACAAAAAAACACATAACACAACACACCTAGTGAACGACACAACCAGATAATATATACAGAGAAGCTGCATGAAGAGGCTCTGGGTTCACTGAGGGTGTGTTGGAGAGGTTTGCCTCTTTGAATGCAAGAGCAGTAGCAAACTCATGCCACCGGGCATATAGAATAGTTACACCCTCAGAAATGAATTTTCTTGCATAATTTTATATTTGAAAGAGTTGCTTCCAGTAACCATTGGGATGTTTTTCAAGAGTGGCTAATAATTGTGTATCCCTCTCGATGCAGCAATCATCAAGTAAAATGCATGTGCTGTAATCACCCTTTTTTCTATCAACTGTTTACCCATTCCTCTATGCACTAATAATAATAATAATAAAGTAAAGTAATAGTAATTATAAGAAATCAATAAGTAAATAAACAAAAATAAAGTGAATATAAAACCAATATGAAAAATAGAAAAAAGAGATATAGTGGATATCTGGGATATCTGAGTAAAATTTATAATATATGTTTCTTCTCTGCCAAAATATCTAACTTTGCTACACAAAATTTCCTTAGTAATAGTTAAGCCCAAAAGCTTTCATATGAATGCCAGATTTGGATTTTAATCTCTCTTTTTTTGATCATTTGGTTTCTTGTTGCTAGAAATGACATGAACAACTGACAAAAGACGGTAAGACTCTCTGGAGTTTGGAACTGTGATGATCTCTAAGTTTAGAGAACTTTCTTACCATCAATCAGGTTTTTAATTCACCTCCAGTGTCTGAATAAGATTTAGGTGTTGATTCAGTGCTATGTGTTTATGTGTTTCTTTCAGACTGTCAAATGAATGACCATGGTAAATTCCAGTTGATTCATTAGTCTGATTAAAAAGAATACATTAAAAAAACAAAACGGGGGCATTAATGATTAGCCAGTCATTGATATGGATGGGACCAACAACTTTCATTGTCAATGAAAAGAAGCAGTTGTGGTGGTGGATTTCCCTGTGACAGTATCTCTTCTTTGACCCCCTCTGCTAATGCTACAACCGCTTCACCCTCCTTAGGGTTAACCCCGAGGAGCACCTTCGCCAGCAGAAGGCTAATGAGTGCATCTATTGAAGCTCAAAAGAACACATTGATGCCTGTCCAGTGCGGCCAAAAAGACAGTGCCCCCCATTAGAAGCAGGATTACACAAAAAGAGAATCCTCCTTGTCTAACCCTTTCCGTGACCGTTCAACTAGGCAACACCACCCAAGTTTTTGGCCTTAGTGGACTCCGGAGTGGTGGTGCCTCCCAGTTACATCTCCCCCTGTAGCCCTTGCCATCCCCCATCACAGTGATGGGGAACATATTTTGACCACAATCACTCACAAGACCAAATCCATCACTCTAATTGACTCAGGAAATCACAGTGAAGTAATTGAGTTCCTCCTGTTTCCTAACTCCAGTGTTCCCCTTATCCTTGGTTTTCCCTTGCTAGCCTTACATAACCCATACATCCTCTGATTGAAAGCTGGAGCTCTTACTGTCTGTCAAACTGCCTAAGATCAGCCCTTCAGTCCTCCTGTCAACTCCCATCTGACTCTTCAGTTCCTCCAGTATATTCATCATGGGTTCCCCCAGAATACCATGACCTCGGCACAGTCTTCAGTAAAGATAGAGCTTTATCACTTCCTCCTCACCGTCCCCACGACTGTACTATAGATCTTCTACCAGGAGTACCCTTGCCGTCAAGCAGGCTCTATAACTTGTCCCGTCCTGAGTGTGAGGCTATGGAGTGTTATATTCAGAGTTTCTGGCAGCAGGAATTAATAGGCCGTCTTCATCGCCTGTGGGAGCTGGATTCTTTTTTTGTGCAGAAGAGAGATAAGAGCCTGTGACCCTGCATTGACTACCTGAGTCTTAACCAGATCACCATTAAAAATAAGTATCCTTTACCTCTTAATTCCTCCACTTTGAACCCATCCAGGGCAACTATCTTTACCATGCTCAGTCTTCACAATGCATATCGGTTGGTCAGAATTCGTGAGGTGGATGAATGGAACACGGCATTCAACACACCCCTAGGTCACTTCGAGTACTTGGTCATGCATTTCGGACTCAAATGCTCCCACAATCTTTCAACTAAAGATTGGGTTTCGTGGTTTCACAAACTTTTACCGCAGATTCATCCACAACTACAGCATCGCCACTAACCAAATCAACCTATGTGAAAACCCTCTTTCACTGGACCCCTGAAGCCGACCTGGCATTCTAGCAACTCAAGGAGAGATTTACCACAGCACCTATCCTCATCCAACCCGACACCCATCAGTAGTTTGTTCTGGAAGTGAATCCTTCAGACTCAGGTGTGGGGGCTGTATTATCTCAAAGGCTGGAGTCATAGGGTGTGCTGTGTAGCTTACCCTATGACCCCTGTGCATTTCTCTCTCGACAATTGTCAGCAGCAGAGCAAAATTATGATGTTGGTAACTGGGAGCCATCAAACTAGCTTTGAAGGAATGGAGACACTGGTTGGAGGGAGCTAAACAGCCTCTTGTTGTTTGGACCGACCATATGAATCTCACTTACCTTCAGAGTGCTAAGAGACTAAATTACCGTCAGGCCCGTTCACTTCTATCATGTCAAGCCAGATGCCCTGTCCCAACAATTTTCCTCCAAACAGGAGTCCGAAGAACCAGCCCGGATTCTCTCCTCGACCTGTCAAGTAGGTGGGATCTCATGGCAGATTGAGAACCAGGTCTACCAGGGGTTGGTCATGAACCCAGATCCTGGCAATGGACCCCTGGTCGTTGGTTCGTACCCTTAGTAGCCCACTCCGCTGTCATCCATTGGGCCCACACTGCTGAGTTTGCTTGTCATCCTGGAATTCATCGAACCATCCCCTTCCTGCAACGCTATTTTTGATGGCTATCCCTCAAAACAGACACCAGGGAGTATGTGTCTGGCTGCACCACTTGCGCCAGAAATAAAAGTAGCCACCGAACACCTTCTGGACTTCTGCTACCCCTGGTCTTATATTTCTCTGGATTTCATTACCGGTTTACCTCCCTCACAAGGTAAATTTCATCCCATTTAATCCCCCTAGACAAACTGCCATCATCTTCCGAGACCACAAACATGTTTTTCGTCTTCATGGGATTCCATCTGAAGTAGTGTCCAACCGGAGGCCCCAATTCATCTCTCAGGTATGGAGATCTTTTTGTACCGCCCTTGGAGCTAAGGTCTCGTTATCCTCCTGTTACTATCCTCAATCCAACGGACAGATGGAACTCAGGAGCTCGTTCTTCATCTGCCATCATTAAGGCTGCCATCATCAAGGCTTCCTCTTAAAGACCTGCAGGAGCAACCAGATTTAGCCAGACAGTGTCTCACTTCAAACTGTGATAATCCGGCTCTTACCTTAGTTTTCCTTGTGAAAAGATCTATTTGCTTTGCTTACCCTGCCTCCTTGTGTTGCCATCCTCTCCTCTCCTCTCCTTCCTTGCTCTAGCTTCTGAGACTTCGCATTCCATGCGGACGCCGCATTATTCACCAGCCTCACCTACCCGCTGTACCTACTTGTCTGCTCACCCCACTGCGGACTCAGGACCTGTGTACACAGCTAGCTATAACCCCCTCTGCTTGGACACCCACCTGGATTCAATAAGAGATAACCAATAATTTTATGGATTTAGTCTCACACTGAAATCATCACATTAATCATCTCCCTCTCCTCTCAGATACTCCCATGCACTTGGATCATCCCTCTGGCTCTCCACACCACTTCTTATCTAATAAACCTTGTCTTAATTCAATCCGTTGTTACAGTGTCTGCTCTTGGGTCCTTTTGTCAGTCGGCTAGGCACTAGCCGTAACAAATCCAACCCTGAGTGTGTGCCAGAACAGAAGCTATTAGGACTGGTTTTGCAGGCGAAAGTAACAATACTGTAATCTGCCAACCTTAATTCCATTTGTCTGGCAGCTTTAGTCCTGTAGCATTCCCTTGTGGTCTGACTTGACAGCTTTGTCCATTGTAGCCTAGTGCACCTAAAAGTGACATGTTATGCCCTTTTATAACAATTTAATATGATTTTATGAGATCTTATTTAGATGTAGGGACAGGCTTTGTTCAAATTACTTGTTGGTTTAAGCATGGTTACCCTTCTGTGACTCATATTTTAACACCTTTCTGAGAACAGTCTCTTTGGAGGGGTGGAGAGTGAATTGGTCCTTACCCTGGCAAAAACCTAACTTCCAGTGTGCCAGCTCAGATGCTCGGAGGAAGGAAAAAAGTTAGACTATATTATAGTATACTATAATTTTTAGACCCTGAACAAGGAGCAGTTCCCGGAGATGTTCAATCATCAAGACTTCAACAGGATGTTAGTGAAGTTTTAGTTCTTGTATGTTAGGCTAAGTATATATATTATACAGTGTGTGTTTTTGTTACCTGTCATCAAAACTGGGCATCTGTTGTGCAATTTAATGCAGTAATTGCAAACATAAAGAAGCTATTCTTCCAGTCACACCAAAAACACTCTGGCTCTCTATATAAATATCAATCATTACTCCATTGATCCGAGAGAGAAATTGTTTAGCAGTGTAGCTGTAAGTTAGTAAAAGATAGCAATTGTTTCTTATCAAAAGTATTGAGCCAAGCCGGAGATAAACACACTTTATCAGAAACACACCCAGAATGCAATGTTAACACATCGTGAGCGGTACATTTTAATGTAGTATCGAGAGTGAAGAGAGGACCAGTGTTGTGCTGAAAACACACCTTATCTGAACAGCTGTGGACTGTCCGAATTACAGAACAAAACTATTCAACACAAAAGCATTCAGTTAACTAAGTAATGTGGTAACAATGATGCTTATCTGTAAAAAAAGTAAAAGTAACAGCACAAACTTCTTAGATGTTGGTGAACAGTATATGCATTACCTAAGCCAGTTGCATTAACTAGTGCTAAACAAACCTTTTATAAATGAACCCAGACAAGTTATTTTATTCAGATACTTACATTTCCCTCATCGGAAGTTTAGGTGCTGAGAGTTGGAACTAATCCCTTAGTGGCTCTGTTTCTTTGCAAGTTCAGCATTGAACTGGCTCAAGCTGGTGACCCAGTTTAATGAAGAGAGCAGTTTGTTGAATGAGGAACTTTTGAACAAAGGGGCACTGAAAAAAGGATTATGTTTTGGGAGACTTTTTTTTTCTTCAGGCATCAAATATATGCTCTCAAGAACAGAAAAAAATGTTTTTCAACCAAACTGGTTTACCCTTGGCAATTGGTTTCTTTGTTTTAGGCATCTTCACCAGCACACAGAGGTGCACAACATGTACACTTTACAGATGGTGTGTTTGGGACTTCATGATGGTATCTCAGTACAGGTGCACCACAAACTGTTTCTCAGGGAACCTAGTCCAAAGTATTTAGATGAAAATAATAGGAATTATAACCCTCTATTATTCCAAAACACAGACTCTAAGATGAGACCTGTTGCAGTAAAGCAAGACCCTTACTAGTGCAGTTAGTAATACCAAAAAAACTACAAACTGAAAATGTAATTCCTACAATTACTAACAAATTAATTATGTAAGTAGTACCAAAGGGACAGGGCACCCACTCCACACCCTCTCATATTCCTGTGTTGATAGACAGTAAAAAGTGTGTGTTAGTGTATGTGCTTTTTATCCATCAGCCTCTGCTGACCATAGTGTTTTCCTCTCTTTTCATGTGTGTTTCCTCACTCAGGTCCCACTGAGCTCTCTGCTTGTATGCCTGTGTGTGTGTGTGTGTGTGTATGTGAGAGAGAGACAGAGAGAGATTTTATGACATCTAGAATGATGGTTTGACAGGAGATGATACTCTCAGAAGGCTGCTGCCTTCAGACCCTGCTTTTGTTCTCTAACCCTCACTTATATTTTTCTTCAGAGGGATGAGAAGAGTGGTCCTTCCAACCACCCTCCCCTGTTTTTCTGTTCTTTGCCTCTCCTCTACTTTGTTCGCTGCATTGGTTTTGCCCTGCTCTTTACAATTTTCCTCATTTTTCTTCTATTCTATTTTTCTTTAATTCAAACTCAGAGGAATCAATCTGCCCCTTTTCATCTTTTCATTATTTAAAATAGAAAAGAAAAGGCATCGACCAAGAAAGAAAAACATTCACTCTGAAAATTCAACTGAAAATATCTACCTTCAATCTTAGGCTTCACATCTCCCCAATAGTTTAATTTACTTATCTGAAATAATCCTATTAAAATATATATATTGAGATCTTTACAGGTAAACTAAATAAAATCATGGATTTGATAATTCTTTAGGGAATACTTTTTTATGCATTTAATGGACAGGACAGTTGAAGACAGACACAAAGCAGAGAGGGGGAATGACATGCAGTAAAGGGTTGTCAGGTGTGGGACTTGAACCAGGGTCAGCTGCAGCAAGGACTGTAGCCTCTATACATGGAGGACACTTGCACAACCCACTACACACCTCCAGTAAAAGATACTGCAGTGTGTCACACCATGCTGTCACTTTGTATGTCAATAAATGGGGCATGTAGAAGCAATGAGATTCCTTGAGTCGGCTTGGTCTGTCCACTGTGCCAAGTTAGATCTCACTATATCACTGTGATCTCTGCAAATGTAGGCCATGTCCATGTAGACAACTGTGGGAAAAATAGTAAAGATAAACAAAGCAGTGATTATTTTTTGTTAACTTAACTGCAAGGATGCAAAGAAAAAATAATTGTTCTTCCCTTTTCATTTTGCTCATAAATAAACTGTCCATGTGATCCCCTCTTCATCTTATGAATCAATGACCATATACAAAGCAGTGTTTACATAGTTTTCCTTTTGGTTGGAACAAATGATAACATCCTGATATCATAGAAGCTTGAGAAGTTTAATTTTCACTACAGGTTGTAAACCATAACCAGAGGAATTGTATGCGTAATACTTTTAAAAAGTCAAAGAAAATTCCTCAGAAAAAAAGTGGTGAGAACAAACAACCTCTTAAAAAGGAAAAAGGTCAAATCACAGTAAAAAATGAACTATCAAAATACTTGAAATTGGTTCAACAACTCAAGAAACATTGACTGAAATATGATTTCTGAAATTCTGAAATCATATTCAAAACAAACAAGCTTCTTAAAAGCTGTCTCCAGTACAGTAAAAACAATAAGGTAAGTACCACAGTATTGCTATGGCAGGTGCATTGTCATTTTGTCAGGCAGGACATACAGGTGTAGGTTTTAGGTTTTTAAGGTCCTGGAGCTCATCCACCTTTAAGTGGATGAAAACAGATTCTTTGGTCAGTCGCTTTGCCAGTGTCACAACGAGTTACCTCATTATTTGTTGATTGGTTTATTGATTTGTAGATTGTGTGTGTGTGTGTGTGTGTGTGTGTGTGTGTGTGTGTGTGTGTGTGTGTGTGTGTGTGTGTGTGTGTGTGTGTGTGTGTGTGTGTGTAGGGGTGTGCGTTTGCCTGTGTCTGGCAGCGGAAGCCACGAATCTTGGCTGTCATGTTCATCTGAGAAGAAAAGTTAGACATTAATCAATCTTGATATATTGAAGTGGCAACCAAGAAACAGTGGGGATATTACTAATTGTGGATAAAAAATGGTAGGTCTACATCAGTAGACAGTGAAAAAGGTTAAAAGACAGCCACCGACACGGTCTTGTGAACGAAGATAGTCAAAGACAAACTCTGACAGTGTCAGAAATTGAGGATGATTTGGGGTATCATATAGCTGGTTGAGCAGACACCCCACGTGTAGAGGTGGTCTGGGATCAAGTCTGGGATCAAGTCTGGGTGTGAGACACTTTGCTACATATCTTCCCCTACTCACTCTGCCCCCTTTCCTGTCCACCTACTGTCAAACAAAGGCCAGTAATGCCCAACAAAAATGTAAAATTACTTTATCTCCCAACCAACTAATAGTAACATAGCATGGAATGTCATGTTAACCAACTTGACATGGTGTTATGCAAAAACTAAAAAAGACCTGAACAGTATAGATGGAAGCAAAGCGGATTTTTACAAATAAGCAAATCTGGTTGACACGCAGCATCATACAGAATTTTTCGTTTTGACTAGCTCTTTAACTCAGACCATGACTGCGACGAGAGAGACACTAGAAAGAAATTCACATAGCAGTGCATGTACAGGGCTCAGATGGTGTTTTTTTTCAACTGTGGTGTTACATCTCTTAGGGGGAGTAGGGGGAGTCAAAGGGCAGAAAATTGCCAAATTCTCTGTTTCAATCCATAACAAAGAAGTACAATTGTTCAATGTAGTTCAAATAAAGACAAAAAAAGGAAGTGAAAAACAGCATTGTCAGAGTTGGACTCAACACAAGTCAAATGGTTGGGAGTTGTGTTCCCATCTCCCCTCTCTTGTCCTTATACAACCTGTGTTAGTCTTTGATAACCCACCACTATAAAATGATGTTTTGATATTTAGTATTGATGTAGCCAGTGCATTGGTTACTACCTTACTAGCAATATGCAACTTTACAGTGTTCCACGCGCTTCAGAAAGTAACAATGAGGAACCCAGTGAGTCTGAAACAGATTTGAGGGGCCTATTGACTGAGCAGCAGTATATGACAAGTTGGTAATGAGAATGTTTGAGTATACTAGTGAGACAATATTTGGGTGTCAAAGAGTATCACCTGAAGTGAAATTTGGTATGATACCTATGTAGGACTGTACAGTCCAACATGATTACAAATGTCTAAAAATCAATCAGTAGTAAAACCATATAAAACTTACAACACAAAATAAATGGAGCCTGTCCCAGCTGTCATTGGGCAAGAGGCAGGGTACACCCTGGACAGGTTGCCAGTCCATCACAGGGCCAAACAACCATTCACACTCACTCCCAGGGACAATTTAGAGACACCAGTGAACCTAACATGCACATTTTTGGGTGTGGGAGGAAACCAGAGTACCCAGAGAGAACCCACGCATACACGGGTAGAACATGAAAACCCCACACAGAAGGCCCCAGTCAGGAATTGAACCTGGAACCCTCTTGCTGTGAGGCAAGAGTGCTAACCATCACACTGGGCAATTTTGTATTGCAAGTTATTTTTACCCACTCCAAAATGAGTCAATCAATATGAACTATAATCACAAACTAAGAAATAGCCCACAGGCAGAATTCATAGAGTGCAAAAGAAAAAGCAAAACAAGAGAGAGCAGCTGTAGAACTAAAAGTGGAGTTTATGTTTTGCACAATAAGCCAGACAAAGAGAAGGGAGGTGAGAAGAGATGCAAAAAGCAAGAGAAAGGAGGGGCTGCTGCTGTGGCTAAAGCACACAGAGAGGAAAGAGACACTTTCAACCACATACTAATTACAATGTACTCAATGATAGTAACATGCACAGGTCTCCACCACAACACTCACACCTGAGACTTGCCATTGGCCAAAAGGAGGGCTAATTTCAGCCAACGGGAGGTCTACAGAGATCCTTTAATAAATAACGATGCCCCTGGATTCAGACATGTGCACCTGCGCCAATTAACAGGTTACTAATTGGCTTCCTCAAAGCAGGATATAATGACAATTTCTGATCGTCTCAACGCAGAGATTGATCCACGGGGGAGAAAGTGGGTTACTGTGCGCTGTGCTGTGTTGGGTACCCCTGTAGGTTCTCATTATTTGTTAGATTCAAAAGATTTAGTGGTAATTGTATTGCTTCTATTGCTTAAAAGAAAAGAAATGCACATGCATACAGATGCAAAGCTTTATCAATCAAACATCAGTATTGGCTGATATGCAACATGTTGACTACAATCAGCCTATCATCAAATAGGATAACATTAAATAAAGGCAGTGGTCTTTGATTTTATCTGGTGTTTCCTGATTGTTTTGCATTAATTTAGCCCTGAAACCGGTAAGAGTTATTGACAGTTAGTATTTTTAGGCACAAAATAATTCTTGTTGGATAATGTAAGAATAAAAATGCATATTATCTTTTTAATTGGAAGATTATGATCATTTTTTTAATACATTGTATTAAAAAAATAAATTCTCACTCAAAACTACTAAAACTAAGAGCTGAAATAGTTAGCACAATACGCATATTTAATTGTTTCTCTGGCATGGAAGGGTAAACAAATGACAAAAAGTTTTTAAAAAAACATATAACAAATTATTATATTATTATCTAACTTTGAGATCGGTATCACCCCAGACTTCCACAACTAGTACATCCCTATAGTAAATAACATGTATATCTTATTTTCTTTATCTTATTAGTGTATTGATTAATGGCAAAGAAAGTAAAAAAATAAATGCCTAAACTTAAAATTCTAATTCTAGATTTTAGAAATTAGTCTGGAAAGATAGTCGAATAACATATGAGAAAGCCCTTCGTAAAGCTAGAACTGTTTACTATTCATCATTGACAGAAGAGAATAAGAACAATCCCAGGTTTCTTTTCAGCACTGTAGCCAGGCTGACAAAGAGTCTGTTGAGCTGTGCATTCCTTTAACTATCAGTAGTGATGATTTCATGAGCTTCTTCACCAATAAAATTGTTTCCATTAGAGAGAAGATTCATGAAATCCTTTCCACCATTATCACTGTTGTATCATCAAGTACAGCAGGTTTAGAAGTATCCTTAGAACCTGATTTGTATGTATCCATTTGTCCAGTCGATCTCTCTGAGCTAACAACAGCAATAGCCTATTCTAAACCATCAACCTGTATTTTAGACCCAATCCCAACCAGACATTCAAGGAGATTGAATACTTTCAATACTTCCATATTGGATTTAGTCAATCTGTCTTTGTTAACAGGCTATGCACACACCACAGAGATTTAAGATTGCTGTTATTAAAACTTTACTTAAAAAACCTACTATTGATCCAGGGGTTTTCGTTAATTATCGACCTATATCCAATCTCCATTTTATGTTTGAAGTTCTTGAGGAAAATTGTTGCAGCTCAACTTTGTGATCATTTACATAGAAATAATCTGTATATAGAGTTTCAATCAGGATTCAGATTACATCATAGCACAGAAACAGCACTGATGAACGTTACCAAGGATTTCCTCTTAGCCTCTGATAGCAGACTTGTTTCTATGCTTGTCCTATTTGATCTCAGTGCTGTATTTGAAACAATCGATCACAACATTCTATATAGAAATAGACAATATTTTATAATAACAATATAATTGTTATTGTTATATTAAAGGAACTGCGTTAGGCTGGTTTACATCGCATTTATCTAATAGATTCCAGTTTGTTCTTGTAAACAAAAAGTCTTCCTCGCACACGAGAAGAAGTCGTGGAGTTCCACGATGAAATCGTTAGGTTGGTCAGACAACAAACATTTCTTAAAGACATAAAGACCTGGATGACTCAGATTTTATGCTTCTAAAATCAGACAAAACTGAAGTTGTTGATCTTGGACCTGAGCACTTCAGGGAGAAACTGTCTGGTTCTATAGTTACTCTAGATGACATTTCTTTAGCTTCTAGTACAACAGTGAGGAACCTTGGAGTTACTTACTTTTTTTTACCAGAAACTATCATTTGACACAAATAACAGAGGTTTCCAGGAATTCCTTCTGTCACCTTCGTAATATTGCCAAAATTAGGAACAATAGTCTCAAAACTGATCCATGCATTTGTTACGTCAAGAGTAGACTACTGTAATTCTTTATTATTGGACTTTCCATAAGATTCTCTGACAGCCCTCCAGCTGACCAAAATGCTGCAGCCAGAGTTCTGATGAGAACTAGCAGACGATATCATATTTCTCCAGTTTTAACTTTTCGTCATTGGTTCCCTGTTAAATTCAGAATAGAATTTAAAATGATTAATCTTACATATAAAGCTCTTGATAACCAAGCTCCATCATAGCTTAAAGATCTCGCAGTTCAATATTTTCCAAACAGAGCAATTTGCTCTCAGCCTGCAGGTCTACTTGTGGTTCCTCGAGTTTCTAAAAGTAGAATGGGAGGCAGAGCTTTTAGTTATCAGGCCCCTTTCTGTGGAACCAGCTGCCAGTAGAAGCAGACACCTCCTCTACTTTTAAGATTGGAATTAAAACTTTCCTTTTTGACAAAGCTTATAGTTAGGGATGGCTCATGTGACTCTGAAACATCCCATAGCTATGCTGCTATAGGTCTAGACTGCTTGAGGACCTCACATGATACACCTTTCTGGTTCAGCCAGAGGTTACGTCCTGTTAAAAGGGAGTTTTTTCTTTACACAGTTTTGGTGCAAATTGTTGGTTTCTTTAGCAAGGCTACTTTTTTTAGAATTAACTTTGTATGTATGAATTAGACTAATTAGGAATTTAATGAATTGGGTTGGATTGGATTATGATTGTATTACAATGAATCTAATTCTAATTGACTTGAATTGGACTGTATCTTATGAAGTGTCTTAAGATGTCATTTGTTATAATTTGGTGCGATATAATTAAATTGAACTGACTTGAACTGAGATCTTTTGGCAGAAATGCAACACAATAATAACCAATGTTTTTTTATCAGAATAGAATTGCACAAAAATAATAATTGTGTATTGATTTAAAATCTAACAAATATTTAAACATTTCCAATCATGTTGCAGGTCCCCATGTAGCTCCTAATATTCATGGACTATATATCATAGTTTCATTAACTGTGAGGGGGCAAACCAAAAACTAGTTATAGTTAGAGTTTATTCTTTTCTCATGTTATTTTGCAGCCACTACACCCTACGCACTGGATCTTAAAGTGCCTGTGTCAATTTTGATTTTGTGTTTCAGTATTTCAAGTTTATTTATTTTGTACTACTAGTTTCTCTAACCTTTACAAGCTGATTGCTAGAGCTTAGCTGATCTACTTTTTTTGGTATTGTGGAGAGTTCATATAAATTCTCTCTACAATGGAAAACAAAGACTGTCAGGGTTCATGTTTTGTATGCTTTTATTTTGTTTAACTTCCTTTTTGTTTAATGTGTAGCTCCTGGACTTCCTGCTCGGGGTGGTGATGGCTACTGTTGTACTGATTAATGACTCAACTCACCTATGTTGGACTAGCGGTCTCTGTGCATTTAAGCTCCAGTCTTTTATCCTCGTTGTCAGGTCATTGGTTATTCATATGTTCACCTGTGTAACATCCACCGTCTCCGCCCGTCTCTCACACCCCACAGTATCACCATCTTAGTCAATGCCCTTGTGGTGTGACAGTATCTTGTTTACAGATGATGTCAGGGAATGCGGGTTCCGGGATCATGAGAGTGATAGGATGTGCTGTAAGATGGCATCTCTATATTAACAGTAAATGTTCACGGACTAAAGAAAGGTGGTGTCATCATTCCTAAAACTAAGAACTTACATCATTAACATAACATGGTGTCAGAAGTGAGACATGCCTAGTTCCACGGTGCATTAGTCGCGTCGTGTCTCAGTTACGGAGCTACCGGGGCTAACAAAAAGCTAGGACGGACATGACCAGAGAAGATGACGGTGGGACCGTGGTGGGAGAAAACGTGGAGATGGCAGACACACCGCCTCCAGTTGGCCTTACAGCTACTTTCACTATAAAACCACCGGACTCTTTTGACTTCTGTAAGCTCCATGAGTGGGAGAAGTGGATACGGCGATTCGAGCGCTTCAGACTGGCAAGTAACTTGAATGAATCATCCGACGCTAACCAAGTAAACATGGTAGTTTACTGCATGGGAGATGAGGCTGACAACGTGCTACGAGGGTTGGATTTAACCATGGAGCAGCGTGAGCAGTATGAGGCTGTCAAGAAGGGATTTGACAGTTACTTTGTCCCCAAAAAGAACGTCATATATGAAAGAGCCAGGTTCAACAAGAGAGTGCAGCAGCCAGGGGAGCCAGTGGACTCATTCATCACAGCACTTTATGCACTGTCAGAAAACTGTATGGAGTATGGACAACTTGCAGGATGAACTTCTGAGAGACAGGATTGTTGTGGGTCTCTAAGACGCATCATTATAAGAGAAAATGCAGCTGGATAAAAAACTCACTCTCACCGAAGCGATTCAAATGGCTAGGCAGTAGAAATTAGGCGCTAGCAGTCAGACCTGAGAGGACAGGCAAACTCCAGTAAAATAGCTGTGGATGCAATGCACTTTAAAAAGAGTAAACATCTCAGAAGCAAGTTCAGAGAACTGCCTCAGGGACAGCAGAAACCATTCAAGAAGCCCATTCAGACTAAGGGGGGATATAAGTCACGTAGTAAATATGGCAAATCACCTTCTCACCCTGCATCACAATGTCCAGCTAAGGATGTGGAATGCCACAACTGCAGAAAATGTGGACATTATGGAAGGGTGTGCAGATCTGCCAGCTCAGTTAATGCAGTAGCTGAGGACACTGGAGAACTGCATGATGCAGATAGACTGTTTCTAGGAACAATTTCTTCATGTCTCCATGGATGGCCGACATTGAGGTGAAAGGCAGAAAAGTCATCTTTAAAATAGATACTGGAGCTGACGTATCAGTCATTCCTGAGCATGTGTGTGAAGGCATCATACACAGCGATAGAAAGCCAGACAGAGTTCAGAAACCACTATATGGCCCAGGGGGTAAAAAATTAGATGTCACAGGGGTTATTACAGAGACACTCTCATACATGGAGAGAAGCACCACAGAGAAGTTATTTGTAGTGAAGGATCTACAGATAGTGCTGTTGAGCAGAGCAGCTTCACTGCAGATCAAGCTTGTGGCTAGGCTAGACAGCATAGACCTAGACACAGTGAAAATCACTTATCCAAAACTCTGTGATGGTCTTGGCCGGGTCCAGAAGCCCTACACTATAAAACTCAAACCCAATGCTAAACCTTTCTCGTTCAAGGTGCCACGACGGGTGCCACTACCTCTGATGGGTAAAGTGAAAACAGAGTTAGAGAGGATGGAGAGCCTAGGGGTTATGGAACAGCCCACGAACTGGTGCTGCAGCATGGTTGTAGCCCCAAAGGAAGACAAGGACGAGGTCCGAATATATGTGGACATGACACCACTAAATGACTCAGTGTGCAGAGAAAAAATTATTCTTCCCTCAGTTGACCAGACTGCAAACATGGGATTCTGGCAAATTCCTTTGGCCAAAGAATCGGCGCTCCTTACCACCTTCATCATGCCATTTGGGCGTTACCACTTCAACCGCTTGCCCTTCGGCATTTCCTCAGCACCACAGCATTTCCAGAACATGATGGTGACTGAAGTGACAACAGGCCTTGAAGGGGTTGTCTGTCACATGGATGACCTCCTCATCTGGGGGACCACAAAGGAGCAGCATGATGAGAGGGTGCATGCAGTCCTGCAGCGAGCAGAGAAGGCAGGAGTCACACTCAACCTGAAAAAGAGTTTGGAAAGAAAGAGGTGAAGTGTCTTGGCTATATCTTCTCAGCTAACGGCTTAAAACCTGATCCTGACAAAACAAGGGCCTTGCAGGAGCTTAAAGAGCCAATGAACACTACTGAGGTCAGGAGCTTCCTTGGTATGGTAAATCAGTTAGGGAAGTTCATACTTAACTTGGCGGAAAAGGACAAACCGTTAAGAGATCTCCTGTCAAAGAAGAATCAGTGGTACTGGGGTCCAGAGCAGCAAAATACATTTAACAGACTCAAACAAGAGCTGCTGACATCACCTGTTCTCCAGCTCTATGACCATAACAAACCTCTGAGAATATCTGCCGATGTCTCATCCTATGGGTTGGGGGCGGTGATGTTACAAAAGATTGGAGAGACGTGGGTGCCTCACGTTCACTGACAGTGACAGAGCGGCGCCCTAACAGTGCCCAGCTGGAAAAAGAAGCGCTAGCTCTGACTTGGGCCTGTGAGAGGTTCAGTGACTTCATCCTTGGTCTTCATTTCGGGCTGGAAATAGACCACAAACCTCTGGTGAGCTTACTGGGGGGGCGGGCTCTTGACTTACTGCCACCTTGTATACAGAGGTTCAGGATGCGCCTGATGAGATACTCATACTCCATCTCACACACACCTGGTAAGAGCCTTATAGCAGCTGACACGCAGTCACTTTCACCCCTAACAAATAGTGCCACACAGGCTGACATAGGCCTGAAGGAGGACACAAACATTGACAATGACAATGTCGTTGAGAGCCTCCCGGCAAGTGACAAATACATAGACGAGCTACGTGAGCAGCTGTGTGCAGACAGTATTTGTGCCAAACTAATGGAATACTGTCAGGATGGTTGGCCTGATAAGAGCCAATTGCCAGCGCCAATTAGGCACTATTGGACTGAGAGAGCAGTCTTAAGTGTAGACAGCGGACTTCTTCTGTATGGCACACAGTTAGTTATATCAGCTAACATGAGAAATTACGTACTTGAGAAGATTCACGATGGCCACCAGGGTGTGGTAAGGTGCAGGGACCGTGCTGGCCAGACAGTGTGGTGGCCTGGACTAAGTGGTCAGATAAGAGAGCTAGTTCTTCGGTGCAAAGAATGCTGTAAAGGGAGAAGCAATGTAAAAGACCCTTTGGTGCCTAACACATTACCAGATAGACCTTGGCAAAGAGTAGGTGCTGACCTGTTCTCCCTGCGAGACAAAACATTTCTACTAGTGGTAGATTATTATTCTCATTTTGTTGAGATAGCCCAGCTCAGCCCAGCCAGGTCCACGAATGTAATTATTCACCTGAAATCAATGTTCGCCAGACATGGTATCCCAGAAACCTTTGTGACCGACAATGGCCCACAGTTTTCAGGAGCTGCAATTAAAGCGTTTGCATCAGACTATGACTTTGTCCATGTAACCAGCAGCCCCAAGTTCCCCCAGAGCAATGGGGAAGCAGAGCGTGCTGTGTAGACTATCAAAAGCCTGCTCAAGAAGACTCGTGATCCTTACCATGCTTTACTGGCCTACAGGGCTACGCCTCATGACGTCGCCTGGTACCTCATTGCCTGCCCCGGAGTCTTTACAGCCAGCTCTCCCAGACCTGCAGGCTCTCCAGTGCAAGGAGCAGGAGCAATGTGAAAAGGGGGCTAGACACTTCAATCTTAGACACAGAGCAAAAGATCTCCCAGAACTCTCACCTGGTGATTCTGTGTGGATCTCGGATGCAAAGACAGAAGGGACTGTGATAGCTAAACACCATTCACCACAGTCCTACCTGGTCAGTGGACTACAAGGAGCACTCCGGAGGAATAGACTGCATTTGGTACTTATGCCAGTACCTAAGTCTCAGAGCGAGACTCCTCAAGAGACTGTGCCACCAACTGAACATCAGGATGCAGCTGGCATCGTCAAAATGAAGTCAGGCAGAGAAGTAAAGAAACCACACCGGCTTGACCTGTGAAGACGGTGTTTAGAAAAAGAAAAAAACAAGGAGTGTTGGAGGAAACATGTCTAGTTATGTTTTCATATGGTTTATGGAAATGTGGAAATTGATCCATGGTAAAACAGTTTATTTACAGGATTACAGGAGTTAGTGAGTTATTGTTATTGTGTTATGTGGAATATGGATTCAATGATAGCAAGAATGAGAAAGTACAGTTTTGGTGATTATGCAAAGAATGTTTATTGATTTGTTTTGAAGCCTGGGCTAAAGTTAAACTCAAATGCAGCTAAGGTTAAGTCTGAACCTAAAGAAAGGGGGATGTGGTGTGACAGTATCATGTTTACAGATGATGTCAGGGAATGCGGGGTAATTCCGGGATCATGAGAGTGATAGGATGTGCTGTAAGATGGCGTCTATATGTTAACAGTAAATGTTCACAGACTAAAGAAAGGCGGTGTCACCATTCCTAAAACTAAGAACTCACATCATTAACATAACACTCGTCACCTCCCATCTAGACTTCTGCAATTCCCTCCTTTCTGGTCTACCTCTCAAGTTTCTCCATAAACTCCAACTGGTCCAGAATTCAGCTGTCCAGATCCTCACCAGAACCTCCTCCATAAATCACATCACTCCTGTTCTTCAAGAGCTGCACTGGCTACCCATCAAACACTGCATAGATTACAAGATTCTCCTTGTCACCTTCAAGGCTCTTCATAACCTCACACCTTCGTACCTTTCTGATCTCCTTCACATCTACACTCCCTCCAGGACTCTCCGATCTTCCTCCTCACTACACCTCCTTACCACTTATCCTCAATGGGGTCCTAAGCCTTTAGCTGTGCTGCCCCCCGTCTCTGGAACTCTCTCCCACAATCCATCCGTAATACTACCTCTCTCTCCTCCTTTAAATCACAGCTCAAAACCAATTTCTTTCACCTCGTCTCTTCTGTCTGACCATACCATCCTCACTTCTGCTGTTTGCTTGATTTTATGTAGATCTTGTTCTTGTATTTTATTTTGTACTTGTTGTACTGTGTACTGTGTTTGTATGGTGACCTTGAGTGTCGTGAAAGGCGTCCATAAATAAAATGTATTATCATTATTATTTTTATTATTCTATGTGATACAACGCCGGTCAAATTATTGTCCAACATTAAGTCAAGTTTGTAATGCTTGTGTGCTTAAAGATTACTCAAGTCTGTTTTGTTCTGCCTCTCTTCAGGAAACCCTGAGCATCACTGTGCTTTTTGCTACAGCTGTTTATTCTGGGGCTGCCACTGTGTCTGCCGCTGCCACCACCTCTGCCTAAGTACACTCACAGAACCTTCTGTGTATCACCAGGATAATCTCGCTTTGATTTTTGTGCTGCCACAGAATTATACTCACTTTGTGACACTGGTCAAAACATCAGTATATGATGGGCATAATCACTATTCACAGTCAGAATTAACCATGTCTGGAAGAGGGTGTTTGTGTTTTCATCAGTACCTGGGATTAGTTCAGATCACTGTGCAAGTGTCCTGATCTGAGGAGTACAGATCTCTCTTATCACTGTAGGCGCAGACTACCTTTGACACCTTTGACAGCAGACTGCCAAGAATCTGAAGTTCAATCCCAGATACAGTTGAACACGTGCCTGCCTTCATCCAGTATGTGATTCAATTCAGATTATCAATGGAGAATTCACCTACCCAGATACAGACATTTTCACTCATCGTGTCAGTCATCATGACATCTGCAGGCATATTTTCTCAGTGTCACACAAAATTAAGTCACAAAACTTGAAGTAAAAT
This sequence comes from Leuresthes tenuis, assembly GCF_036924035.1. Lineage (NCBI taxonomy): Eukaryota > Metazoa > Chordata > Actinopteri > Atheriniformes > Atherinopsidae > Leuresthes > Leuresthes tenuis. Next base: position 31,427,991 of record NW_027325364.1, read on the forward strand.
TGGGTTCCAGTCTGATAATTTGTCTGGTCTGGTCTGTAATCTGATCACAGAGTACAGGGCACCAAAATAAGAGGCCAATGGGCCATTGGTCCAGCCTTGCTCTTGTATTTGCAAGTCATCATTTGACAAATCTATTTCTGATATATAAAGATGTCATAATGTTGTATATTAATGTGGTCTGAGAAGTTATTGGTGTTGCCACTGGTGTAATACTATCAGATCATTTCTAGTTAAGACATAATGATTTTAGCATTTCCACAAGGTGTCTCCATTCACATGGCTTTTATACACTTGAAGTGATAATTAGTTTATTGATTAATGGCAGGTCACACGCTGTCCTGCAGTGTGCTGTTTTTCAAGTGTTGATCAATTGTTGCATATTCACTGCATTTGTAGATAACCTGCTACAGTAGTTACTGCTTGTTCTGGCGCTAAATGTCTCTTATTTGTCTCCTTCCTTGTTATCCTTGCATCTCTCATTCTAAATCTCTTCTCTTGTTCCATTTCTGCAGGCCTTTTCTCCACTTCTCTCCCCTGTTTCAATGTCTCTTCTGACTTCAACCCTCATCTGCAGCATTAGGTCTCTCTTTTCTCTTTATGTTTTTACTTATTCTCTCTCACCAACTGTATTTTTTGCTCACTACCCCAAACTCTCTCACTGTCTCTCTCTCTGCTTCCCTTCTCTCCCTTATTTTGCCCCTCTCTCGCCCTTGTCTTTTTCTCTGCAGCTGCACACTTAAAGACCCTTGCTGCATTATCCTTTTAATAAAGGCCTGGGCAGGAAGCAGGGAGGCAGAGGACAGAGACAAAGACAAGACCGCTGCTGCCACAGCAGCCTTCAAACCTCATTAACTTTTGTCTCGTTGCGCCGGTTACACAAACACACACACACAGACACATACATAGATGGACTCACAAACATATATGCACAAAAACACCCAGCCGCTCACTCTTAGTTGTACTGCATGTGCAATTAACCAGACGCTTTGTGTGTTTTACTCACACAGACTGCTCTTGTTATACAGCTCTCCATCTTCAGCTCTGAAACCTCTTCCTTTAATCAGTTTTTATGATAAACTATAGCAGTGCCTCAAACGTTTGCTTTTAATACCTTTGTAATAATTATTGTTTTACATAGCTGTTTCACAGACATGTGAATAACACAATTAAACAAATGTACAAAAATCCAAATCCAATCTGATGTGGTCGTGTGATAGATTGATTCACACTTCAGTCAATACTCATAAACATGTTAGAGCGTGCAGATTGAAATGAATCAAAATGTGTCAGTGTGTGCTTCATACAGTTAGCAGCAGGTCTCTGCTGGTAAACAGACATTCTAAGGACTAAAACAGTTATCTGGCTACCTGGCAACAACCTCATTGCTGGTAGGCTTCTCTCCAAAGATGACCATCATTAATCACAGAGTCATATTGTTGCATCGATGCAGATCATTGAGCACTGAAGCAGATAATGTGTGAATTAGGATCTTACTTTCTAAATTGGACCAGATGGATCATTCAGACACATAAACTGAGATGTGTCAGAATGAATAGAAGTTATTCTGCTTCAGCCAGACAATCAAGTATTTTGAAAAGGGTTCCAAATATTTTGTCCACCCAATCAACATACAAATGGGGTGGAGATAAGGGGGATTCAGAATAATTTTGGAACACTTTTCAGTATTCCACAACCCTCCTCATCAGTGAACATGCTGTCATTATTACCGCATCTAAACATAAAATATGCAAACGTCATAGTACAGTCATGTAAAAAAGAAAGTACTTCCTTTCTTTAACTTCAAAGACTTAGCGATGTATCAATGTTTTTGTCAAGACTTAACGATGATCTGGTCCTTATTTACCTTTGGTAAATATAATCTCAGATGAACAATAAATCACATATTAACTGTCAATAAATAATTTTAAAAAAACTATGCAAAAATGCTGAGCATTAAAAAAAGTTTTCTGTATGAGTCACTCAGTCACTCATGTCCCTATTGAGGAACTGTGACCCAATATTCCTTACAACATTGTTGCAGTTCAAGAGGGTTTGTGGACATTCATTTAGGCACAGCTCTCCTAAGGCCCCACCAGTTTTTAATCCAGGCTGAGATCTGTTCTTCAGATTGGCCATTACAACATCTTTATTCTTTTCCTTTTCAGTCATTCATTTATGGGTTTGCTCTGGATCATTGTCCTGTTGCATGACACAGTTTTGGCATAGCTTTATCCGTTGGACAGATGGCATCACATTTGACTTTAGAAAATTTCATTATGCAGCAGAGTTCATTGTTGACTCAGTTAATGCAATGTACCTTGGTCCTGTTGCTGCAAAATAAGCCCAAGTCATTATTCGTCCTGTAGTTGGCATGTTGGCAGTTGATTTGAAGTCTCAACAGCACTTTGGTTTAATCAATCCAAAGAACAATGTTCCAGGAGTCTTCTGGTTTGTTTAGGTGCAACTTTTCAAAGCTAAGCTGCGCTGCCATGTTCTTTCTAGAGAAAATAGGCTTTCTCCTTGTCACAATACGAAATTGGATGATTACCTAAATGCATAAGAAGTAGGTGGATAAACATCTGAATATATTAATGAAAATTCTTCAATAGAACACACAGGTGCTCCATAAGCAGGGACTCCAGATGTTCAGAAATATAAAAATAGTCTGTCCGCTTCCTTTCATAGCGTTTCCCTTGGTTGCGCTGATTCCAGACGTGTATTTTTATATTAAAGCATTTAACCAATCACATTTCAGCCATCAGTTGTTGCCAAGGTCAAAGAAATCTGCCTGGAGGCCTTCACAATCAGTTCTGCGGGCCCTGTAGCATAAAATAAGTGTCGATCAAACTGTTGCTTCAACCAATCAGATTTTGAGTTGGTGACACCAAGGCCTTCCAACAGGCGGTAACGTCACCGTATTCATACCCTTTGATTGGATAGTCAGAGAGTGAACTAGCCAGAGCTAGCAAACTGTATCTTTAGTGAGCTGCATGAGCAAAAATATAGTATAGTAATAATATAGTTCAACTTGACTTTCAGCATTAGCTTTGAAGGCGATAGAAAAGGACCTCTGGATGGAACTGAAACGCACAGATAATCTGTACGACAGAGTAACGAGGAAAGAAAGGAGGGTGGATTTTGTGTACAAATAATCAGGATTTTTGGTGAGTAAAATGTTGCTATTTTAATAAATAATATGAGGTTGTTATTGATGCTTTTTTTTATGTGTGTGGCAGCTGTAGCTGCAGTAAAAGGATACTTCTGCACCCCGGGTTTGTTTCTTCAGTAAATGCATCTATCTGCTATGCAACAGCTCTTTATATTGCATTTCTGCATAAAAATATGTTTTTTACAGCCATAAAATAATTATTGAGGGTGGATTGATTCAGATGAAGCACTACTGAAGGCCTAGGTGTGAAATGCACGGCCCGTCACTGATATACATAGAAGAATAATCCCTGACAAGATGCAGGTGAGGCACTCAACAGAACCCAGATGAGAAACACAGGCAGCAAGCAAAAGTTAACAAAAAGTACATGAGGTTCCTGACAATATAAATATGTTAATATAGGAGATTTTGTTAAAGTGATGACAAAAAGTGAGCAGATGCAATGAAAAAAGTACAAGCACAATACTAAAATATGACTTTAACTAAAATCTTTAAAGACACTGGAAACAATTTTCAAATATCAACTGGTTAAAATAGAACTTTAAAAAACTGCTTTGTATAACACTTGAGAGCCATCAAGTGAGACCAAAACAAGCAATGAAAACCAAAATATTTGAGGACCTTATGAATTAGCGTGCAATGTTCTGCTAAAAGACTTACTTTAAGCTGTAGAGATAAAATGCTTGGATTTAATTAACCTATTTATAAATTTAAAGTCAGAAGCTAATAACCCGATATCAGTTTCAAAATATGTTGGTCTATATCTGTCAATCTGGGACAGATATAGGACACATACAGAACTGATATGAAGGCTAAAAATCCGACCACTGACCTTTGTAACCAGCAGTTGTCACAATGAACATACACAATGACCACAGACTACTTCTCCTTTTAAAATAGTGCAACAAAATTTATTGAAGTTGGCACAATGATTAAATCAATGGTACTTTGATTGATAAACACTATTGTCTACTGAGCTAATACTGTGTACAGAATAAACAAGCAGTGGGACACAGACCCATTACTTTGTGTTTATAAGTGTGTGTGTGTGTGTACGTGTGTATGAGAGAAGAACACTTACCGGGCACTCACACCAAAAGCGTCTTGAGCGGCCGTGGTTGCTCAGGCCACTCACAACCTGCCGACTGCAGCAGCTGTGGCCAAAATTGGCCAGAGAGGCCAAAGTGGCCGAAGGGGCGGGGCTTCCAAATAGCAGACATATATCATAATCCATCTATACATCAGTTCCTTCTTTCACCATGGATAGCACTCTGGGCAGCCTTCTTTGTGTTGCATCTGCATATTTGCGATAGAAATGCGGGCCCCGTTGCTGTCGTTCCATCTGGGTCCATAACGTCCTGAGAAACCAGCCTCTCCACAGAGAATTTCACCGGCTGATGTAGGAGCTCCGCTTCGATGATGTTTGGTTCCAGCGCTATTTTCGACTGGATAAAAGCCAGTTTGATGACCTCCTCACCAAGGCTGGTCCACAGATCAACAGATGGACACCAACTATCGCCGAGCTATTGTTCTGGCTATCTGTCTGCAGTGAGAATGAAACCTCGCGTGCACACACACACAGATGTCCTGCTTTTATTCATTTTATTTCCCTAAACTTGTCTGGGCAATAATAGCATATTATTTCTATATCATAGAATTGGATTTTCTGCCTTCAATCCAGATTGGCCCACAATTGGCTGTCACCGCCGTGGTGTCGCTACTCATTTGCATAAAGTTGAGCTTCTCTCCAACTTTCGAAGTTCACAACGCTCATGAAGCTCACGACGCTCAAGAAGCTCACAAAGCTCACAACACACCACTCACAACGCCAGCCGCTCATCGACGCCAGCCTACATTGAAAATGAATGGCAGCTGGCCGCTTCGGCCACTCAAGATGCTTGAGCTTGGTGTGAGCGCCCAGTAAGGGAAAATGACAACCGTAATCTTGTGGTGGTGAGGGCACAAGATGGCAGCTGTGACCATGTGCTCAGTAAGTCTGTTCTGAAGACATGGTCTGTTAGCAAGATAAGCTACAGCCTCCTCACTGCACCTCCACCTCTGCAGCAACTCTCACCAACAGGCTTCTTCTGTTCAGCTGTACCTCCACCTCTATGGCAGCTTCCACCGCAAGGCCTCCTGAGCCAAGCTACACCTCCACCTTTGCGGCTGCTTCTACCACCAGGCATCCTGAGCCCAGTTATACCTCCACGGCTACTCCCACCACCTGGCCTCCTCAGTCCAACTGCACCTCCCCCTCTGCAGCAACTCCCACCACTAGCCCTCCTCTGTCCAGCTGTACCCCCACCCCCATCTCTATGATTGATAGCAACATCACTCCTGTCGCTATCCCTCTGCTACAACCTGGGCAGCTCCCTTTGTCTTTAACTATAGAGGAGGTTGAAGCTGAGCTCAGGAGACTTCAGTCAGGGAGGGCTGCAGACACAGATGGAGTCTGTCCAAGGCTTCTGAGGGACTGTGCTGGTCAACTAGCAGTCCCTCTTCAGAGGCTCTTCAATATGAGCCTTCAGATGGAAAAAGTCCCGGTGCTGTGGAAAGCTTCTTGTCTCATACCAGTGCCCAAATTAGGGCAACCTAATAACCTAATAAGCTGAATGACTACAGACAGGTGGCTTTGACGCCTCATATCATGAAGACTTTGAAGAGACTCCTTGTTCATTGCATGAGATTGCAGTTGCTGAGGATCTTGACCCCCTTCCAGAAACACAGGAGTGGAAGACGCAATTCTGTACATGCTGCATCGGGCATATGCTTATCTGGATGTGCATGGTTCATATGTGAGAGTCATGTTCTTTAACTTCTCCAGTGCCTTCAACACCATACGGCCTTCCATACTGAAAAACAAGCTTCTTGGAATGGGTGTGGCCCCCTCCCTGATATTGTGGATTATAGACTATCTGACTGTCAGACCATAGTATGTCAGGATGGGGAGATGTGTTTCTGAAACACTGGAATGCAGTACTGGGGCTCCACAGGGTACTGTTTTGGCTCCTTTTCTTTTCACCCTGTACACATTGAACTTCAGGTACAACTCAGAGTCCTGCCACATACAGAAGTATTCTGTTGATACGGCTGTTCTGGCATGTGTGCCACACTACCAAGACCAAAGACTCCATACCAGTCAGTCTGCATTGATGGAGGGGAGATAGAGACTGTTCAGACCTGCAAATATCTGGGATTGGTACTGGATAATAAACTGGAGTGGTCTGCCAACATAGAAGCAGTGTACAGGAAGGGCCAGAGTCATCTCTTCTTTGTGAGACGGCTCAGGTCCTTCAATGTCTGCGGTGACATGATGTTTTCTCACACTATCATTGAGAGTGCACTGTTTTATGCTGTTGTCTGCTGGGGGAGTTGCACTACAGACAAAAACTGTAGGCACCTGGACGAAGTAGTGAAAAAGGCTGGTTCTGTTGTAGGCAGAAGGCTAGACCTTCTCAGTGCTGTGGTGGAGCAACGGATGAGGAGGAAATTATATTCTGTTTTGGTGAACAATAAACATCCTCTCCATAGTGTCCTGGCAGGACATAGGAGCAACTGCAGTTAGAGGCTCATCTCACTGCGCTGCAGGACTGAGAGGTTCAGGAGGTCCTTTGTCCCCACAGCCATAAGGCTTTTTAACAGTGATGTTTTTCTCATACAAATATATGTATTAATTAATTAATTAATTTATTTATTTATTATTATTATTATTATTATTATTATTATTATTATTATTATTATTATTATTATTATTATTATTATTATTATTATCATTATTATATACAAGCATTGTATTGAGCTACTTGACTAATTTTGAATTTCCGCCACTGGGGGATGAATAAAGTATTTTTCTATTCTATTTCTATGTTCTATTCTATTCTCCTCAGGAGAGGTCTGGCAGGAAGACAGAGTGGGCAAGCATTGTCACAGGGATTTACTGAGTGGATCAGGGGTGTGGCTACCTGGAAAGGCAGCCATGGACTAAAGTCCAGTTCAATCCACAGATGAATGACTTCAATTTGTGGTGTCCTCAACAATGTGCCTCATGCAAGAACATTTTTGTATTCTTATTCTAAATTTCACTCACTTTTTTTGCATGAAGGTCTTGCACGAACACGCCACGTCAGATTCTGGCATGTTGTCTACCTGGGCTGATTCAGGTAGTGGGAGACCCTCATTCATGGCAATATTGTGCAAAACGCAACAGAATAATCTGGTATGCCTTCTGTGGGCTATAGAGCAGTTTGCCCCCTGCTGTATCGAGACACATGCACCTGGCCTTCAGCACACCAATAGTACACAAAGGCACAGGTGCTTTGACGCGTATATGTGTGCAGTCTATTGCTCCAATTATGTTTGGCAGTCCAGCCATGGCATGAAAGTCCCTCTTAATTTGTACTTGTTCGACAGCGGTGTATGGGAATTTGATGTACCATGGGTGATAAGCTGATGAGAGCTTTGATGACCAAGGGGAGCGCACAACTCACAGAGGACTGGGACACACCCGATCTGTCTCCAACCTCCCTCTGAAAGGTTTTTTCGTGATCAAAAATCCAAGGGTGGTCAGGACATGGACGTGGGGTGGAATTGGGTTTGATTGGCGTGTTTCTCTTAGTTGTTGATCTGGAGTTGTGGCTCTAGCAAGCTGCATATTTGCAGCAGCACAGTCCTTGGCAATATAAATCGCATGTCAGCCATTGGTCTGTCTCCACAAGGATATCTATAATACATGGAATACATAATCTCTTCCAAGAGCCTGACATGCTAAGGCATCCAAAAGTAGCAAGTCATCCATGACGCAGCCGGTTACACTTTCCATTGACCTTGTTATACAGAGTCAAATTAACCTTCAATTAGTGCATAATTTAAGTCAAAGAGAATAATGTCAGCATAATTATGGGGTATAATGTACATATTTATTTATGATATTTTCAAAGTAATTAAATATGCAATTCATTAGTCAAGCAAACTTGATTCGAATGACAGCGGACTATTTTACATGACTCCTACGACAGGTCTGGATCACTCGTAAATTCTGTTCGTACCTGAAAGAAAACTCAAAATACGAAAAAATTGGTGAATGCACAAGTTCTCTTAAATCACTGTTACGCATGATTTAAGAGCAAATCTGTTAGTGCAAGTGGTTCTTGCATGAGGCCCATTGTTCTGTAATTTTCTGCTTCTAAACCCAAAAAAATGACAAAACTTTGGTCATTGTTCTTGGTCCAGGATTTGATTTGGTTTCAAGTTATACTGTGAGGAACCTTGGATTATTTTTTACCAGGACTTGTCTTTTAATTCACATTATATACAAGTCTCTAGAGTGGCTTTGTATTTACGTAACATTACCAAAACTCAGAAGAATCCTATTGTAAAGTAATACTGACAAATTGCTCCATGCATTTATCTCATCAAGGCTGGACTACTGCAACACCATTATAGTTGAACGTCCAAATAATTATCTGAAAATCCTTTCTCCGCAACTGCAAGCTTACTTGTAGTTCCCAGAATGCCCATGTTCAAAACGGGAGGAAGAGGTTTCATTTTTCAGTCTCCTCTCCAGTGGAACCAACTGCCAGTGTTATGAAACACCGACAGCCTCTCTGTTTTTTAAGACTAGGCTTAAAACTGGCCTCATTGAAAAAGCTTTGGTTTAACTCACTTAACTTTTTTGCTTAACTTAATGTGGTTATCTTTTTAGTCTTTTAGATTTTTTTCAGTTACCTTCTGAAGCTTTTTCTATTGTTTTATTGCTGCTTTTTTCACTGTTAATTCCTTTTGTCAATGTGGTCATTCTTTACAATTTTTTCAGATTGTGTTTTATTCCTTCGCTTTGTGAAGTACTCTGAGTTGTATTTTGTTTGAAAGAGTGCTATACAAATAAAATTTGATTGATTAGCTGGTTGATTGATAAAAATATGTGTATACATACAACTGAAAGTGAACACATTCTCACTTCTCACGTTTCATTGATATATACAGCGTATATACAGTTTTTGCATACAGTATTTCTCCTCTGCCTTTAGCTGCGATAATGCTCACTACATTGGTCATTGTGCAATTTAATTTTTACAGTAACACAGTTCCTTAATCATTTATACCAGCACCTCAGGCACACTGATTCACAGCATTTTCTTCTTAAATATTAGAAATGTTGCTATAGTGATAATACCACTCGAACACCATAGGACTAGCTTCAGAAGAAGTTGTACAGGAAGTACAATATGCATTAACAAATAGAACTACATAGTTTTAACTTTCTTATTTAACTTTTAAGCCATTTTGATGAAATTACTGTAACATTTACAGTAGTTATACCTTTTTTGGGATTGATGCATGTAAAGTTGGACTTGGTTCCAAACTCTTCCCAGCAGTTTGTCCTGTTTTTCAAAATCTGCCAAAAATCTGCCAAAATCTTGTGCAGCATGTGCCAAGATAAAAAAAATCTAAATGTGCATGACAACCTGAAACTGTCACGATCATGCTTGACTGTGTTGTTTTGCTGTGGTTTCTGAGTCTTGGATGAGGCTGGGAAGGTTTCTTGGAAGCCCGGGGTGGAGTCTGGATTTCTCCTGCTTCCACACTTGTTTCTCATCTGCCCTCCTCAGGACCCTCTTTTAGGACCTGCAGGAGCAAGCAGTCTTCGCCAGATTATCTCACTACTCTAGTGGTAATTAGACTGACTCCTGTGTTGTATTGAAAGTTTAACTCCTAGCTCTGAAATGGCCTTCTTATTTCCTTCAGCACCATTTCCTTCGTCCTATCAAGGTGTAGGTGTGGAGGTGAGGACCCAGGTGTAGACAGGGAGCCGGAGCCAGGGGGTAACATAAACAGTTAATTTAGAAAATAGAAATGAAAATCCCAGCCAAAATGGAAATATTCCAAAGATAACTAATAAAAACAACAAACACCTAAGGAAAATATCAAAAACCAGACTGAACATTACGATGACCAGAAACAAGACAAACGGGGAAAACCATGGGTATATCGACGGAGGATCTGGCAAAGAATGAAGAGAACTAGGAGACTAAATACTGTTGGGAGAGTGATCAGTGAGAAGGTACAGCTGAGGACAATGAGCGCAGGTGAAGGGAGTGGAGCTGACAACTGGCAGGAGGGAACTGAGGAAAGGTGATGAAATGGCAGGGCTAAACTAAGAGACTAAACAGAGACTAACCAGAAAAAACACAAAAAATACATGCCACTCTCCAAGCCTTGGATTTCTATGCCCAGACCGGCATCTACTGTTACCCTCCTCTTGCCAGCCTTTTCCACATACCTGCCACCGACTCAGAACCTCTGCACCACAGCCAGCACCCTAAACCTTCACTTTAGATTCACTCCTGGATCAAGTAAGGACAAACATATCCATTGTCTGGACATATTCCTTATTCGAAACCTCACTAATCATCTCCCTCAAAATTCCACGTCTACTCCTTCCTTTGGCTTTCAACACCCACCACTTGTAAATAAACTCTTTTCTAACTCTGATTCTCTCTGAGTCATGTCTGCTCTTGGGTCCGTTTTTGTGAGGCGGTTAGACACCTAGCCAACACTGAAGCTTTCGGAGCACCAGCTATTGTGATTTCAGTTTTGGTTTGTGATGGCGTTGCACGTGCAAAAATGTAGTATTATCCAGCTGCTCAGCTGTACCAGGAGAATCTATGATCAAAGTTTTTTTGTTTTTTTTTATCAAAAACAGATAGCAAATCCTCAGCTACCCTTGGCCTTTCCCTCAGTCCAGACACACCATCCATGGTTAACGTGAAGGTTGACATTATTTGGTCATCTCTGACTATGCCTCAAGTTACTATCCATAACTATCCATAACACCACAAACAGAATTGATGACAAGGGATTGCCCTGGCAGAGTCCAACACCCACCATAAACAAGCACTTTGTGTGAAGGATGCAGCACAGCATGGTCATAAGCCACAAAAGTCCACAAAACACTTGTAGACTGGATGATCAAACTCCCATCCATAAATAACTCCACAAGGGTGAAGAGCTGATCCACTGCGTAAAAACCACACTGCTCCTATTGAATCTAAGGCTCAGCAACTGATTGGAGCCTCCTTTCCAACACCCTGAAGTAAACTTTCCCAGGTCGGCTGAGTAGCAAGATCCCCTATGAAACAAAAAAATGAGGATCACCAGCCTAGTCTGCCACTTCATAGATGTTGTCACATATGTCCATGCCATATATGAGACATGGTGAGAGATATATGAAAGACAAACTGTCTGCATCTTGAAGGGAATCCCATCCATCCCTGGTGCCCTGCCAGCTGGAAGTTTTTTAACTAACTCACCAATCACTGCTAAAGTGGTCAGTAAGCCTTCACCCAAGTTTGTAGACTGCCTCGTCAATAAAGGATATGCTCGTTAATGAAGAAAATCCTCAAAGTGCTCCTTCTATATCTCAACAATATCCTCAGTCTGAGTCATGGGCTACAATCGGAACCTCAATTGAGGTCCTGAACATGGCTCATCTAGATTCCCAAACCTCCCAAATTACATGAAAAAAAGTAGTGAAAAAAGTGAAAAAACTCTCCCCAGAGGTGTTTGCTGATGTCTCCATTAGACATTATTAGTTAACCCTCACTACCAGTTTGGGTTTACATCTGTCTAGAAGTATTCTCTCCAACGGAATCAACTCATCAATAGGTAGTAATACTTTGACAGCCCTGTCCCTCTCTTCACCTGAGTCACTACGTCCAAGACACATGGTCCCAGGTCTGATAACACAACTACAAAATCATTCATCAACCTTTGACCTGGAGACATCACAGAGGCAGACTGTGTGAACTAAAAAAGTGTGAAACCTGAGCCATAATCAAAAATCAACAGAACGCACAAAGAAAACACACTTTAAAAAGAAATAGGAAGAAAAGTTAAATCCACAAACATAAATCCACAAGAAAAACAACCCAATCTACAACACAGAAATATGGAACATAAAAACCCTGAAGACCATGAGAGAGACTGGTAAGATAAGAACTTTATCCTATATGCTCACTAAAAAAAACTGTTTATAAGGTTCAATGCTCAGTGTGAAAAAAAAGTAATCAACAGATGAGTATGCATGCAAATAATGGTGGCTACTTTGTATTTTTTTTATTGCTTACATCTCTTTCCTCTCTTTTGACAATTATGCAGATATAGTTTAATTTAGTCGTAACTGATACCAGTTATTATATGCAGTCATCCTTACGGATAAATTTGAAGCATGGACTGCTTCATGTCCTCAGGTAAAAAAGGGATGACCAGAATATATTTTTGTCATAATTTCTTGGCTCATGTATGCTCTTTCCACTAACCCTAACCCCTGCCCAAGAGTATGACACTGCAGATAATAGTCTGGCCTCATTATTCAGACATTGTCCAGCATTTAACATTAAAAAAGCCCCACCCAGTAGTGTATAACTTCATCTTGATCTTCAATTACAAAATAAACATGGTGTACTGCAAAAAATTATTCTGCTTCTACATAGCCCTGACCGTAAAAAGATTGTGTCAGGTTGGGATTACATGAAGAGACAAATTATTTGTCAGTATCTGCCTTGCTATGCACTGTAACCTCCAGTTACTTAGGTTTAATTCAAAAGATTATACAAACTGAAAAAGTAGGTAGAACACAAATTGTTTATTGACCTAACAAGTGTACACTTTAGATCTGCTCTTGACCAAGAATAGACAACCAAGAATAACCATTTCAGTCTACAAAATAATTTGAGCATTGTCTGTGAACCTAAAAAGGATCCTAACCCCACTTTTAGTACCATTAGTCAATTCTTGTAGAGCAGATTGCTCATATAATAAAGTTAGAAATGGTCTTCCTTCATAATGTGTCTTGAGTATCTAAAGTGCAGACTGAGCAAAAAAATGAAGAAGACAAAGTAATATTATTGAGTCAAATAATTATGAGCTGATTGTTGACTTTAGATATCGTTGATGCAGACCAGTCCCCTGTGTCTCTATGTACTGTACAGCAATTACAAGTACATACAGTAAAAACACAGGAGGGGAATTTAAAATGGGTGCCAAAGTTGTTTATGCCACTCAGTCAACCACTAATGAGTAATCAACTTTCACAGCTTGAGTGTTGGGGTGGTAATTCAGGTTGCACACCATGTTCCCGAACCATGGAGTAGCGATTCATTATCATGGAGATCTGTATAATCAAACAATTAGTGAATTTCTTCTCATCAACAAGGCCAGCTCCCCATCTGATGTGCTCATCGCTTGAGGGCGTAGGGGAATGATCGTCACTGACAAGCGGCTTCTTCCGTGACGTTCCTTGGCTGTTTTCCAGTTTGGATTGTTGCAAGGGTTAAAAAGCTCTGATGTTCACTCACCCACTCTCTGGATGTGTCAGACTGAGGGAGAACACCACAGAGATGGTAATTGACAAGACAATAAAATGTGAGAACAAGGCAGGGAGAGACAGAGAGAGATGAAGGATTGTTTATGGGAGATGAAGGCACAAGGAAATAAGAGGAATCTAAATATATCAGCCCTTGTTGCTTGTTTACAGCTTTACTCCTGGAAACATATCAATTTAAATCTTTAGTGATCTGGGGAACAAAAGCAACATTCTCAAATTTTTAATGTTTCTCTTGTGAATGGCTGGACAACCTGACATAAGCTCAATCTTTCAAAAGATTTTAAAGACTAATTTTCAGATAAAACCAAATCTCATCACTGAGACATTCCTTCATGAAATCTTTGAAATGTTAATATATCACTGTCATGTAAGAAATCTTAGGGTGACAGTTATTCTGAGCATCCATAGATTTATAGAGTACATGTTTACTGAAAAAAACCTGGCAAGTAATATAATTTCTATTGAGAGCAGCAGCAGCAATCATTTCTTTGGAAAAAACAAGGAAATTACAGGAAAAATTGATACAATAATTCACATAGTGAGCCATTATGGCTGTACAAACAAAGATTTTTTTTATTGGCTTGCACACTAAAACTTAAAAATTATAACTATAAATCTGGAATAGTAATATATAGGCATATAGCCATCGAGTGAGAATCAGGGCACACCCCGGACAGGTCGCCAGTCTATCGCAGCACCAATATAGAAACAAATGTGACAAACAACCACACTCTCACTCCCTTACTAAGACCAACTTAGAATCACCAATTGACCTTGGAAGCATGTTTTTGGATTGTGGGAGGAAGTGGGAGAAGCCACCCAGAGAAGCCACACATGCGTGTCTCCCTCCCTCAGTATTTCCTGAGAAAGGCCTCAGCTAAGATTCAAACAGGTGATCTTCTTGCTGGGAGGTGTTAACCACTAGACCATATTAATCAAAATAATGGATGGAATAATGGAAGTTACATCTTGCTTGAAATTTTAAATTTAGCATCAATATTTTAGGATAAAATGTTTATATTATATATAGCTATTTCTATGTTGCATGTGTTAATCAACAAAGTAGTTAATGTGGCTAGTAATGAGCCATTAGAGTATATATTTCACTCCATTTGTTACATTATAATCTCAGTTGCTGTTGGGTAGATACCCTGCCCTGACATCATTGACATCATCTGTCAATCAGCCTCAATGTGTTTCGTCAGTCAACCTGCAGCATAATTAGTGTTCTAATGTCCCAACCTTGGCAAGTGACCATATCATATTCTTTAGAAACGCTACTGATCTTTCTGTCTGCCTTGTGACATGTTTTTAACTAGGATTTGTCTTCTAGTTTTCTTATTAAACAGGTCTTTAGAGCTGCTTTCTTTCATTCATGTAATAAGCCAAAGTAGGAACCATACTCCCCCCTGAGCTGTCACCTTATCGTGGTGGGGGAGTTTGCGTGCCCCAATGAGTCTGGGAGGTATGTTGCCCGGGGCTTCAAGCCCCTGGTAGGGTCACCCAAGGCAAACAGATCCTAGATGAGGGACCAGACAAAGAACAGCTCAAAAGACTCCCTATGATGAACAAAAAATTTGGACCTCGTGATCCCTTGCCCGGATATGGGACACCGGGGCCTCCCCCCGGAGACAGGCCCGGGGGTGGGGCCCGGCAGCGGGCGCCTGGTGGCCGGGCCTGTGCCCATGGGGCTCGGTCGGGCATAGCCCGAAATGATGACGTGGGTCCCCCTTCCGACGGGCTCACCACCCGTGGGAGGGGTAGCAGCCAAAGGCGGAGGCCTTGGCGGTCTGATCCTCGGCTACTGAAGCTAGCTCTTGGGACGTGGAATGTCACCTCTCTGTTGGGGAAGGAGCCGGAGCTGGTGCGCGAGGCTGAGCGGTTCCGGCTAGATATAGTCGGACTCACCTCGACGTACGGCTTGGGCTCTGGAACCAGTCCTCTTGAGAGGGGTTGGACTCTCTTCCACTCTGGAGTTGCCCGTGGTGAGAGGCACAGAGCAGGTGTGGGCATACTTATTGCCCCCCGGCTGTGTGCCAGTACATTGGGGTTTACCCCAGTGAACGAGAGGGTAGCCTCCCTCCGTCTTCGGGTGGGGGGATGAGTCCTGACTGTTGTTTGTGCCTATGCGCCAAACAGCAGTTCAGAGTACCCACCCTTTTTGGAGTCTCTGGGGGAGGCACTGGAGAGTGCTCCTACCGGAGACTCCCTCGTTCTGCTGGGGGACTTCAATGCTCATGTGGGCAATGACAGTGAGACCTGGAGGGGTGTGATTGGGAGGAACGGCCCCCCCGATCTGAATCAGAGTGGAGTTATGTTGTTGGACTTCTGTGCCAGTCATGGACAGTCCATAACGAACACCATGTTCAGGCATAAGGGTGTCCATATGTGCACTTGGCACCAGGACACCCTTGGCCGCAGTTCGATGATCGACTTTGTGGTTGTATCATCGGACTTGCGGCCGTATGTCCTGGACACTCGGGTGAAGAGAGGGGCGGAGCTGTCAACTGATCATCACCTGGTGGTGAGTTGGCTCCGCTGGTGGGGGAGTATGCCGATCAGACCTGGCAGGCCCAAACGTGTTGTGAGGGTCTGCTGGGAGCGTTTGTCAGAATCCCCCGTCAGAAGGAGCTTTAACTCCCACCTCCGGCAGAGCTTCAACCATATCCCGGGGGAGGTGGGGGACATTGAGTCCAAATGGGCCATGTTCCGTGACTCCATTGCCGAGGCAGCTGATCGGAGTTGTGGCCGTAAGGTGGTCGGTGCCTGTCGTGGCGGCAACCCTCGAACCTGCTGGTGGACACCAGTGGTGAGGGAAGCCGTCAAGCTGAAGAAGGAGTCCTATCGGGCCTTTTTGGCCAGTGGGACCCTGGAAGCAGCTGATAGGTACCGACAGGCCAGACGGGCCGCGGCTTCGGCGGTTGCTGAGGCAAAAACTCGGGCCTGGGAGGAGTTCGGTGAGACCATGGAGAATGATTTCCGGACGGCCTCGAAGAGATTCTGGTCCACCATCCGGCGTCTCAGGGGGGGAAGCGGCTCACAGTCAACACTGTTTACAGTGGGGACGGGGCTTTGCTGACCTCAACTAGGGATGTTGTGAGTCGGTGGGGGGAGTACTTCGAGGAACTCCTCAATCCTACCAACACGTGCTCGGAAGAGGCAGAGTCGGAGAGCTCGGAGACGGGGCCTCCCATTTCTGGGGCTGAGGTTGCCGAGGTGGTCAAAAAGCTCCTCGGTGGCAAGGCCCCGGGGGTGGATGAGGTCCGTCCTGAGTTTCTCAAGGCTCTGGATGTTGTAGGGCTGTCTTGGCTGACACGCCTCTGCAGCATCGCGTGGACATCGGGGACAGTGCCTCTGGACTGGCAGATTGGGGTGGTGGTCCCCCTCTTTAAAAAGGGGGACCGGAGGGTGTGTTCCAACTATAGGGGTATCACACTCCTTAGCCTCCCTGGTAAGGTCTATTCGGGGGTATTGGAGAGGAGGATCCGTCGGATAATCGAGCCTCGGATTCAGGAGATGCAGTGTGGCTTTCGTCCTGGCCGTGAAACAGTGGACCAGCTCTATACCCTCGGCAGGATCCTGGAAGGTGCATGCGAGTTCGCCCAACCAGTCTACATGTGTTTTGTGGACTTGGAGAAAGCGTTCGACCGTGTCCCTCGTGGAGTCCTGTGGGGGGTGCTCCGGGAATATGGAGTGCCAGACCCCTTGATAGGGGCCGTTCGGTCTCTGTATGACTGGTGCCAGAGTTTGGTCCGCATTGCCGGCAGTAAGTCGGATACGTTTCCGGTGAGAGTTGGACTCCGTCAGGGCTGCCCTTTGTCACCGATTCTGTTCCTAACTTTTATGGACAGAATTTCTAGGCGGAGCCAGGGCGTTGAGGGTGTCCGATTTGGCGACCTCAGAATCGGGTCTCTGCTTTTTGCAGATGATGTGGTTCTGTTAGCGTCGTCAGGCCGTGACCTTCAGCTCTCACTGGAGCGATTCGCAGCCGAGTGTGAAGCGGCTGGGATGAGAATCAGCACCTCCAAATCCGAGACTATGGTTCTCAGCCGGAAAAGGGTGGAATGCTCTCTCCGGGTCGGGAATGAGATCCTTCCCCAAGTGGAGGAGTTCAAGTATCTCGGGGTCTTGTTCACGAGTGAGGGACGAATGGAGCGGGAGATTGACGGGCGGATCGGTGCGGCGTCTGCAGTGTTGCGGGCTCTGCACCGACCCGTCGTTGTGAAGAGGGAGCTGAGCCAGAAGGCGAAGCTCTCTACTTACTGGTCAATCTACGTTCCCATCCTCACCTATGGTCACGAGTTGTGGGTAGTGACCGAAAGAACAAGATCGTGAATACAAGCGGCCGAAATGGGTTTCCTCCGCAGGGTGTCTGGGCTCTCCCTTAGAGATAGGGTGAGAAGCTCAGTCATCCGGGAGGGGCTCGGAGTAGAACCGCTGCTCCTCCGCATTGAGAGGAGTCAAATGAGGTGGCTCGGGCATCTGGTTAGGATGCCCCCTGGGCGCCTCCCTGGGGAGGTGTTCCGGGCACGTCCCACTGGGAGGAGACCCCGGGGGAGACCCAGGACACGTTGGAGAGACTATGTCTCTCGGCTGGCCTGGGAACGCCTCGGGGTCCCCCCGGAAGAGCTGGAGGAAGTGGCCGGGGACAGAGACGTCTGGGTTTCTCTGCTCAAGCTGCTGCTCCCGCGACCCGACCCCCGGATAAGCGGCAGATGATGGATGATGGATGGATGGAACCATCCTGTCCCAAAGTGATTCTGAAAAACTGGTCCACGCATGGTATCTTCTCTGGTTGCTTAAACAGTTCCCTTAAAATTCTTCAATTAATCCAAAATTCTGCTGCCAGAATACTGACTGGTACCTCCAACAGAGATTACAATTCTCCCATGTCAGTCTCTCTTTACTAGCTCTGTGTAAATTTATCATAAAAAGAATTAAAAAAAAAAAAAAAAGATACAAATCCCTTAATAACAAAGCTCCACCTTATTTGAAAATGTTATTATTCCTTATAACCCCACAAGAGGATCCAAAATGCTGGCCTGCTTGTTGTTCCAATAATTATTCAAATACGCTTTTAGTATTCAGGTTCCTGTCCTGTTGAATGAAATGTTGACACCTTCTAAATTATGGCAGGTGAAATCCTAAACATACCTCTACAAAATAACTTATTTGCAATTGATTTGTTTTGCCTTACCTGTTCTGTTTAACTTAATAGTTTACCCTTTTGTTTTGCCTATTTTTCATATTATATCATATTACTGCTGTAAACAATTTGTTTGATAAGTATTTTTAATCTATCATCTTTATATTATATCATTCTTAGATTAGGCTTTTTTTACTTTAAATTCTCTTTCTTTAAATTTTGTACTTTATAAAGCGATTTGGGATTCAGTTGTATTTGGAAAGCTCTTCATACATAAAGTTAATTTGAGTTGGTCAGGGAATAAAAAAGATGACAGGCTTGAAGGGTGAGTGTAGGAATCAGGCTGATGGAAGTCTGCACAGAGCCAATAAACTGAATATTTCTCAATAAGTTCAGTTTAGTACGATGCTCAACAATATCCTCGACTGTGTCCAGGTACACATAACTCACACCATCCCACCATCCCTACAACTTCCTTGTCAAACCTCTATTGTGTTACCCTGCATTACAATCATTAATCTTAACACATCCTCAGTCCAAAAAAATTATTGTGTGCGACTAAAACCTAACTTTTAAAATCCTTATAAGCATGTTAGCTCTATCAAAACTGTATGAAATCGAGCCTCTTAAGATCAGACCAAATCATCCATGTAATGCACTTAGGGTTTCGAATTACTGCATATATTTGACTAGGGGCTTAGGTACTCCACACATGATCGTCTCACAAATTCACCATTCGAGTAACTTAAACACAATGTTTCTGATGTGAATCATTATATGTACAATAATCTCTTACAGAGAAAGTAAGAAGCGGCAGAATGTCTTGAATAAACTGAATACAGTTGTCTGCAATGAGGTATCAATATACTTAGGATGAATAACAGACTTCACTGTGAGAATCACATTCATTTTTTAAACTTCTCTAGTGCTTGTATTACTATTGAGTCAGCACTGTTTTTGTGAAAAGCTCTGGAAAATAGAGTTCGGATTCCTCCACAATTACCTGGATTTTTGATTACCTGACAAATAGACCATTGTTTATGAGACTGAGGGGTCGTGTGTTTGAGAAGGTGGTCTATCTCCATTTCTATTCACTCTGTACACCTGACCACAAGGTAATCTCAATGACTCTGACATCCCTGCTGCTTCCTTCCAGACCCAAGCGCCAGATAACATTTAGGAATTTGAAACGGAATTTGTTTCAGTGGACCTGGCCGCAGACCTCCAGCACATCACCTGCCCAGCCTCAGAAACTGTGGATGAGCTAGTGGAGCATTACAAAACTTCTCTGAGCAGTGTTCTCGACTCTCATGCTCCTGTTAAGACACGTGAAGTCGCGTTTGAATGCTCTGCTCTGTTACACACAGGAACTACGGAAACTTAAAACAGCTGGCCGTGCACTGGAACGTCAACTCAGACGTATTGGGCTCACCGTCCACAAACTGGCTTTCAGCTAACATCAAAAAGCCTATTGCCAGGCCCTAAAATATGCTCAGTCAACATTCTACTCCAACCTCATCAATAGGAACACTGGAAATTCTAAGAAGCTCTTCTCCACAATAAATCACCTCCTGAAGCCACAAACACCCTCAATGGCTGAAGCTACATTGAGCGACAGCAACAAGTTGAGTGCAATAGCTTCATCGACTTTTTTAGATCGAAAGTCAACAACATCCGCTCTATGTTGCCCGGCTCCTCCTCTCCCTCCCCCCTGCTCCGACCTCCCTTGCGGGGAGTCTGCTATCCCTTCCTTGTTTCTCTGAGGTCCAGCAGACCTCACATTGAGACAATCATCAGAGGAATGAAGCCGACCAACTGCTACCTCGACCCCTTCCCAACTACCCTGCATAAAATCATACATCTCCATTCTCAGCCCAATCATCGCTCAGTCTGTTAACCTTTCACTTCAAATCGCCCATGTTCCACCTGCTCTCAAAGCCGCTGTCATTCGTCCCCTCCTGAAGAAACCCTCTCTGGACCCGGACAACCTCGTAAACTACAGGCCTATCTCAAACCTCCCCTTTCTATCCAAGGTACTTGAGAATACAGCTTCAGGACCACCTCAGTCATAACAACCTGTTTGAAAATTTCAGTCAGGCTTCCGTTCAGCCCACACTACCAAGACAGCTCCTCTCAGGGTGACAAACGACCTTCTGATGACTGCTCAGGGTCACCATCACTCATCATCCTCCTGGACCTGACAGCAGCCTTCAATACTGTGGACCACACCATCCTCCTTGAGCATCTCCATAACATCACTCAACTGACAGACCACACACTGCAGTGGTTTATGTCCTACCTTTCGGATAGGACTGAACATGTCTTGCTTGGAGGATGTGAGTCCAGGCCGCTCCATGTCACCTGTGGCGTTCCCCAGGGTTCAGGATTCAGTCCTTGCCCCCATCCTTTTCACCATCTACATGCTTCCCGGTCAAGTCATCAGAAAACACGGACTCCTCTTCCACTGTTATGCTGATGACACACAACTATATATCAAAACTGCCCCAAAGCCCCCCACAGCCCTGTCATCCCTGTCATCCCTCACCTCCTGCCTTGAGGAAATCAAGGCATGGATGAACAATAACTCCCTTCAGCTGAACAGCAATAAAACGGAAGCACTTCTCATTGGTACCCCACATCAGGTTCACTCCTCACCCATATCCCAATTTACTTTTGACGGACAGATCATTCCTCTCTCCTCCTCAGCAACAAACCTGGGAGTTCGGCTGGACTCCCACCTGACCTTCAACGACCATATAAAACACCTGTGAAAAACCTCATTCTACCATCTCAGCAACATTTCAAGACTCTGTTCCACTCTATCCCTCCCAGCAGCAGAACAACTGGTCCATGCCTTCATTTCCTCAAGACTGGACCACTGTAACGGGCTCCTCATCAGGATACCTGGTAAAACCATCCAGAAGCTGCAATATATTCAAAAGAGCGCTGCCAGGGTCCTGATGAGAGCACGAGCACACCACCCCCATCCTTCAATCACTGCACTGGCTCCCCATAAATGAATTCATGGACATGCACCCGCATACCTCCAATAACTCATCCCCCTACAGTCCACCACCCGCACCCTCAGATCCATAAAACACCATGCTCCTCCAGGTCCCCAGTACCAGGCTCTCCACCATGGGGGACAGAGCCTTCTGCTCAGCCGCACCACACCTCTGGAACAGCCTCCCTACCCAGCTGAGGGCTATTCAGAGCCAATACTCTTTTAAAACAGGCCTAAAAACCTTTTTATTCAGAAAGGCATATGATTGCTGATTTCTAACTGATTTTTAACCTTTTCCTAACTTGTAGCACTTTGAGATCTCCTCGATGAAAAGTGCATTAGAAATTAAAACTATTATTATTTAATACCTCAGACTTGAAGGAAAACTACCATCCTGTTGTCTCCAGAAATACAATACAATTATAAAATGTAAATATAATACAATCCTATAAATACCTGGGACTGCAGCTGGATGATAAATTGGACTGGACTGTTAACACAGACAGTATCCACCTTTAAGGACAGAGTCGTCTTTATTTCCTGAGAAGACTGGGGTCCTTTAACATCTGTAAAAAACTGTTGCTGATATTTTACCAGTCTGTTAGAACTAGTGTTCTCTTTTATGCTGTGGTTTGTTGGGGGAGCAGTATCAAAAGGAGGATGCTGACCGTTTGGACAGACTGGTGAGCAGTGTTGGTCATCTTACTTTAAAAGAGTAATTAGTTACAGTTACAAATTACTTACCCCCAAAAAATTACTTACCCTCACTGTGAGAGTAATTAGTTACTCAGCAAAGTAATTGTGACATTATTTTTCATGTTATATATGTTATTACCTTCTATAACATCTTTAACGTCAAAGATATTTATATTAACTGTTTGAAGAACAAAATCACTATATACAGTATTTTAGAACGTTTGGTATTTATTTGAACTCAATAGATTGCAGCCTGCCATATGACATGCATAGAAATAAATATTGAAAATAAAATTCAAGTGCAAAATTAAGAAACACGTGTAAACTTCGGTAAAACAAAACAAAGGAAAATCTGACCGTTAAGTAGTGCAAATCTCTCTAACTGTATTTTAGGTCTACTGCACAATAAACAGAACAAAATATTTACTATGGCGTAACCACGCATTCTTTGGGGGGTCGTGTCCCCCCCAATATTGAGAAAATACCAACCTGTCCCCCCCAATATACAGAAGAAAATATGTAAAATGCATGTTTATTCAATTTATTTATATAGCGCCAGATTACAACAATTGTCATCTCAAGGCACTTAAGTAATATAGTCCAATTCAAGCCAATTGGAATTCAATTCATTGTAATCATAATCCAATTAATTCATATAGAGCTAATTCAAAAAATTAATATCCTAGCTAAGGAAACCAACAGATTGCACCGAAATGTGTCTTCAGTCCAATCTCCCGTCCTGAGCGTGCCTGTGGCAACTGTGGAAAGGAACGACTCCCTTTTAACAGGAAGAAACCTCTGGCAGAACCAGACTCAGGAAGGGTGGCCATCCGCCTCGACCAGCTGGGGTTTGAGAAGACAGAAAAGAGGGAAAAGAGGGGGGAAAAACACCATAACGCCATTCAAAGGATATCTGTTGGAACAGGGAAACATAGGTTAATAACCACAATAATGTCACATGTACATAAAATCAATTTTGAAATTAAACAGGGGGAAAAAGAGAGCAAAGTGAGGAAAGGTGTGACAGATGAGGTCCCCCAGCAGTCTAAGCCTATAGCAGCTTAACTATGGGATGTTTCAGGATTACCTGAGCCATCCCTAACTATAAGCTTTATCGAAAAGAAAAGTTTTAAGCCTAATCTTAAAAGTGGAAAGGGTGTCTGCTTCCCGGACATTTACTGGCAGCTTATTCCACAAGAGAGGGGCCTGATAACTGAAGGCTCTACCTCCCATTCTACTTTTAGAAACTCTGGGAACAACAAGTAAACCTGCAGTTTGGGAGCGAAGTGCTCTGTTAGGAAAATATTGTACAATGAGATCTTTAAGATATGATGGAGTTCGGTCATTAAGAGCTTTATATGTGAGGAGAAGAATCTTAAATTCTATTCTGAATTTAACAGGGAGCCAATGAAGAGAAGCTAAAACTGGAGAAACATGATCTCTCCTGTTAGTTCTCATCAGAACTCTGGCTGCAGCATTTTGGATCAGCTGGAGGCTTTTCAGAGAATATGTGGGACAGCCCAATAATAAGGAATTACAGTAGTCCAATCTTGAAGTAACAAATGCATGAACTAGTTTCTCTGCATCACCTTGAGACAGGATGTTCCTGATTTTGGCAATATTACGAAGGTGAAAGAAGGCAGTCCTAGAAACCAGTTTTATATGTGCGTCAAATGATAAATTCTGGTCAAAAATAACTCCAAGGTTCCTCACTGTAGAACTAGAAGCCAAGGAAATACCATCTAGAGTAACTATATAACTAGACAATTTCTCCCTGAAGTGCTCAGGTCCAAAGAGAACAACTTCAGTTTTGTCTGAATTTAAAAGCAGACAGTTCTGAGTCATCCAGGTCTTTATGTCTTTAAGACAGGCTTGTAGCCTGACCAACCTGTAGGTTTCATCTGGTTTCATAGATAAGTACAGCTGAGTATCATCAGCATAACAATGGAAATTTATGCCATGCTGTCTGATAAGGTTACCTAATGGAAGCATGTATAAAGTAAAAAGAATCGGTCCAAGTACAGAACCCTGAGGAACTCCATGACTTACTCCAACGTGTGAGGAAGATTCCTCATTTACAAGAACAAACTGGAATCTATCAGATAAATATGACTTAAACCAGCCTAATGCAGTTCCTTTAATCCCAATAACATGTTCAAGTCTCTGTAACAGAATGCTGTGATCGATCGTATCAAATGCAGCACTGAGATCCAACAGGACAAGCACAGAAACAAGTCCGCTATCAGAAGCTAACAGGAGATCATTGGTAACTTTCACCAGTGCCGTTTCTGTGCTATGATGCATTCTGAATCCTGACTGAAACTCTTCAAACAGATTATTTCTATGTAAATGATCACAAAGTTGAACTGCAACTATTTTTTCAAGAACTTTGGACAAAAAAGGGAGATTGGATATAGGTCGATAATTAGCCAACACTTCTGAATCAAGAGTAGGTTTTTTAAGTAAAGGTTTAATTACAGCAACCTTAAAAGTCTGAGGTACATATCCTATCAACAAAGACCGATTGATAAAATCCAATATGGAAGTGTCAATTAAGGGGAAAACCTCCTTGAACAGTCTGGTTGGGATTGGGTCTAACATACAAGTTGATGGTTTAGAAGAGACTATTGCTGTTGTTAGCTCAGAAAGATCAACTGGACAGAAGCTGTCTAAATACAATTCAGGTTCGAAAGATACTTCTAAAGCTGCTCTACTTGATGATACATCAGTGATAGTAATGGGAAGGATTCCATTAATCTTCTCTCTGATAGAAACAATTTTATTGATGAAGAATCTCATGAAATCATCACTGCTGAGAGTTAAAGGAATACATGGCTCAACAGAGCTCAGAGTCTTTGTCAGTCTGGCAACAGTACTGAAAAGAAACCTGGGATTATTCTTATTCTCTTCTATCAATAATGAATAATACGCAGTTCTAGCTTTACGAAGTGCTTTCTTATACGTTATTAAACTATCTTTCCAGACTAATTGAGACTCTTCTAAATTAGAGGAACGCCACTGTCTCTCCAGCTTTCTTGCAGTCTGCTTTAACGCACGCAGCTGTGAATTATACCAAGGAGCCAACCTCTTCTGACTGATTACCTTCCTTTTCAGAGGGGCAACATTGTCCAGTGTTGTACGCATTGAAGCTGTAGTGCTGTCAACAAGAGAGTCAAGTTCTACTGGAGTAAAATTTAGGTAGCCATCCTGTGTCATATCAGCACATGGCAGTGAAGAAAAGGATGATGAAATCAACTCTTTAAATCTGGTTACAGCATTCTCTGACAGACACCTTCTATATGTAGAATTCTTCTCAGAAACCGTGTAGTCAAGTAATGTAAATTCAAAAGTTATTAAAAAATGGTCAGACAAGACATGTCTTTGAATGTTTATGAACCCTGTCAAGGGATCGGTCTCTTGTTATGTCTTATTTATTTTCAACTTATTTCCGTGTGTTACCGGGGACGTAACGGCTGCGCCGCGGTCGCCGTTGTTGATCGCTAACACTAGTCAATGAGAGTGACCCAACGGGCGCGCCGCCGTCTCAGCAGCGGCTCTCGTTATCTTTACGTTGGACTTCTACTTTTGACGGAGCCGCTGCTCAACCGCGCCAAGCTAAACAGAGCAGATTGTACCAGAACAGGAAATCCAACACAGAATCAACAAAATAAACTTCCGCCCCTTTTCAAAATAAAAAAACTTAAAACAAAAATAACTTTAGACGGTAAGTTTCATAGCCTTGTTTTTCCTCCATTTTCACGGAGTGAATTTTCGTTGTTTCTTGTCATAGTCGCCTCCGTTAAAGGAGAGCCTTTAAGTTAAAGTTTAAGTTTTATAGAGCCTCTGTTTTGAAAGAGTGCGCCTTTGTTTTATCCCGCCTCACTTTGAGAGCGTGACTTTGCTTTGTTAAGTTTTCATAGCTTTTGGTTTTCCTCCCGTTTTGGAGAGACTTTATGTTTTGCAAACTCTCATAGCCGCGCTCCTCCTCTCCCGTAGATACAGAGGAGAGCGCTTAGGCGTTTGTAGCCCTTTTCTTTTGCGCTGCGGGAGATCGCCCTGCAGTGCCGTCATCTGTGTCTTGTGTTAAAAATAAAAACCATCTTGAACCCTAAGACCCTGCATCTGTGTCCTGAATCCCTCTCTGGTACATGACAGTTAGTAACGCCGTAATACTCTAACGCCGTCACTACCAACTCCGCTGGTGAGGTGGGCTAGATCTGGTGGTGTGCACAGAGCTAGACTCTCTGGTGTCAGTGGCCAACATATTCTCATGAAAGGGTTCGTATGGAAACGTACGAAAAGTTATGAAATGATTTTTGTGCATTATCCTACGAATATCCAATGACACGAGCGACGATTGCTCATGTGCAATTCCCTGCAGTGGAAAATGGCTTCCATTCGTTTCAGCTATTGAACACGCCCCTTTCCGTGAGTGAAACAGAATGGCAAGAATCATATCTGAATTAGCATTTTTTTGTTGTTTTCATAACATAGCTTTTCTCACGACATAAATGTACATGTTAGGGTCATACTTTTTCAGTTGAAGAATGTGCAGATATGTTTTTTAAACCCTAATTCGCAACCCTGACCCTAACCCAGAAGCACAATATAGAAAGTACAATTTGTACTAAATTGGCGTATACAGTGGCGGGCAGTGCCATGTGTTTTGTAGTTTGTATGCGTTTCATCGAATATGTGAAATTGTGGCCAGGAAACTTTCAGACTTTTAGGATTTGGGGTTGGGAAGCACATCTGTCAAATTTGATCTTGATTATAGTTAAAGGGGGTTCTGAGTTTTGACCCTACTTAGTGGCGCCCCCTACAGGCATCACACAGGTGATGGTAGTATAGGTCAAGAGCTTTCCAAAACTGTTTACAACTGGTTTGTAGTCCATTTTGTTGCTGCTCTGTTAGCCTTCAAAAGTGTCTCAGGTTCAAGGTTCAAAGGTCACCTCTGAGGAGCAGGAGCTGCCCGCAGTTTTCATACTGACAAATGGTACTCACTTTTGTCCTACACCAAAGTTTAATTTTCATCTTGCTCCAAGGCAAGGCCCTTTGAGATGTACTTTCTCAGACCCTTATTAAGACCAAGCTGGATTAAATCATTTAAACATGTTTTAAGGGGTAGTTAGTGGCCACGTGTGTTCAAAATATTGACGTCTGCTTAATACACTGTTAGACTTTTAAATTTGGACCAGTGTAGACCCGGTTTTCCCCATAATTTACAGTGAGGTTCATATTATATTTTCTAATGACCTAATATGGCCAATAATACCTACTGTATCCCTTTCCCCAGGCTGACAGGATGGTCCTATATGACCAAGACTTCAGTATATTGTAGTGCCAATACGTATCTGGATATACAGTTTTAACTTTTGCATACATAGCTTTACAAATGTTCTTTATTAGCGATGTAAAGATGATGATTTTCGTATTTCTGTACACTTACAGCTTTCTTAACATTTCCATCTTGCAGTAAATTGAGCCAGCCTGGGTCTCATTTTAGTCACACCACCCTGTCCAAACTGTGTTAGTTTAGCTCAAAACAGAACTGCTACAAGTGTGTGGTGTCTGTAGCTGTTTATTTGTTAGAGCACCTATTTAATGATAATTTTTATTCTCTTTTATCCATGACCATTTTTATCTGTTTTGATTTATTTATCCATGTTTCCTTAGTTATTGTTGAAATTAACTGCACTGATATGTGGATGTGTGAAACACAATTCTGTGTTTATGTGACGCATAAGAATGACAAATAAAACCTATTTTATTTTGTTTATATATTAGCTCTCTGTGAATACATCCTCCAGTAGATATAATTATTCCGGCTCTCTCCATTCGCCTTGGCGCTCTGATTCGATGCAGAAGATGTCAGTTACAGTGATCTTTCAGGGTGCGCTGTTGTTCATCCAAAACTTATTTCTCCGTTGCCTGAGTGTATTTAATTTATTGCGTATTTCAGCAGTGAAGCCAGAACAAAAGCAAATTAAAACAAACAAACAAAAAAGTAGCCTATGGTGATTAACGTGACGTTTGCAGAAGCTACAGCGATAGTAGCGTCCTAAGTAACCACCATAGCAACGTTCAAAACAAAAATAAACTTTACAGGTTAATAACTAACAAAATAAAGCTTGCATGCATTCCCTGAAGGAAGATTGTTGTGGTGTGGGGTGTATTGATGACAGACAGGAGACTGAGAACTGGAAGCTGGTCACTTTTGGTGTGGGGAACAATTAATCTCATCTTGAATGTAAACAAGAAAAGAAGATGATTGGGGATTTTACGATCATAGTACTCCCTGTAAAACTGTTCCACATGATAAGCCAAACACTATATCTGTTTTTGAGGAAGAAATCGCGGTGGTGGAAGACGAAAGATACCTGGGTGTTCATCTGGACAACAGACTAAACTAGAATGCAACACTGAGGCTGTCTACAAGAAGGGACAGATCAGATTGTACTACATGAGAAAGCTTTGATCCTTTAATATTTTTAGACAATATGTTGTATATCCTCTATAAATTTGTGGTAGAGAGTGCAATATGCTTTGCAGCCATTGTTGGGGCAGCAGCATTAGTGTCGCAGAAGATGCTTATTATAATGGAAACACTGCTCACACTACATAACATAGTGTGAAAACAACAAAGTATGTTCACTCAGAAGCTTCTGTGGCTCTGCTCCAACATAATACAATACAGGGGGTCAATCCTGTTAACAGGGATGGGTCAAAAACAATGACTTTTGTTTTCAAAGACTAATTAATGATAACTGTTCAATTCTTCAACATCAACATAAATCCTTTATGCTTCAAATTAACTTTCCATTTTAGGATTAATAAAGTAATAATAAATTATTTGAAGAAATTGTTCTTTGAATGACATTATCACTTTCTCACATCACGTGAATTTTGGTCAAATTTGCTTTACTGTTGCTTTCACCAATTTGTCACTGCACATAAACATCATAGCATACCAACAG
This sequence comes from Leuresthes tenuis, assembly GCF_036924035.1. NCBI lineage: Eukaryota > Metazoa > Chordata > Actinopteri > Atheriniformes > Atherinopsidae > Leuresthes > Leuresthes tenuis. The sequence goes on from NW_027325364.1 coordinate 31,457,367, forward strand.
ACCTATCTAGCCACTCTGTTCCCATTAAAATGGTCCCATCACAAGATTTTCCTTTTTTCACTGCAACACACACTCTAACCTTTGATTTGAAGTAAGAAAATTGTGCTGTGAACTGATTACCAAGGTAAACAATGATAATACCCAACTATTCACCATGTTGTGTAATGATTCAGTCATGAGGCACAAGTATTATTAACTGTATTCATAGCTCTGATAATATAATAACAAATCCACATGATGCCTCTCTATTGGTTTTGGATGAAAACAATATCAGCCTCTACCGGTGAATAATCCACAGCTGAAATCAAATTTGTTTGCTGCTGTTATGATGAATAGTATTTCATAAAGTGAACAAACCTCTCCATTATTCCTACTACAGAGTGTGTGCCAATGACATTACTCTGTATATTACTTATCTGGGGAAAATAAGCTTGCAGGGAGACATTATGCATATGATAAATAATGTATTGAGTCAGAGTTAACATAATAGGGTAAGCCATATGTGGTGTATACTTTAGATGCACTTATGTGTGTGTGTGTGCGTGTGTGTGCGTGTGTGTGTGTGTGTGAGAGAGAGAGAGAGAGAGAGAGAGAAAGAGTGAGAGACAGCAAGAAAGAGAGAGGGAAAGGAAAATTGAAACTCTGTGTTTCAATTTTATATAAAATATATAATATAAAATATAAAATTTACAGGTCTGATGTGTGTTTCAGTGGGTTACTGAAGCAGTGGCTGAAACATGGTGACTGCAATGCAGGGAGGAAAATTAAAAAATAAATTCTGTGACTTTCAATATTAAAAACATCTTGTCCCTCACAATAAAGAAACATAATATAAAATCATATTGCACAGTGTCTAAGCTCTCCTGAAAGCCATATTTCAATAGGTTTCACTGACTCATAGCAAAACAGAGTCAAAGAATGAAACTGTGATAGAGGTGCTTCAGTTCATTGAGGTTGTTCATTTAGGCATAGCTCTCTTAAGGCCCCATCCACAACATTTAAAAAAGAATGAGATCTGGACTTGTGATATAAGCTTATTCATTAATCTTGACTTTGCTTTAATGAATGCAAAAATGGGGATATAATATTGGCTGCACGGTTGTGTGGGGGTCAGTATGCCCAGGTCTTCCTGGTTTAAATGTTCTCCCCTTGCATACAGGGTTCTCTGCAGGTACTCCAGCTTCTTCCACTGTCCAAAAACCAGCATGGTAGGATAATTAGTGACTCTAAATTAGCCCTAAGAGTGAATGTGAGCCTGCATGGCTGTTTGTCTCTGTGCTGATGTAGTGGCGACCTATCCACCTTTTGCTTGGAAAATGACAGCTGGGATAGGCTCTAGCTCCCCGTGACCCTGCATTAGATTAAGTGGGTACAGAAAACGGATGAGATTCAACATGCATACAGGCATGTTAATATGAACCTGAGCTACAGAAGTTATGGTGTGTCTATTAAAACGAAACAAACCAACATAAGTAAAGCAATGATGAGGTTAGCTTAAAGTGTTTTCTGAGTTGGAGTGTCCAGACATGAGGAATGTCATTGAAGTTCTTATAAATCCCTGTGCTCTTTGTATTATCACAAGTCTTTAGTCTCAGACGACTAATGAATCGATTGCGTTTATATTCTGTCTTGCTGCCATACTCTGAATTTATTAGTCCATTTTGGTTTTTTTTTACAGAAAGGCTCCATTTTATTTATTTATCTAAAAAAATAATAAATTAATAAAAAAAAAGTTTCAATGGTCAACTTACACTCTTTTTTTTTTTTTTTACAATAGCATCTATTAATTTCATGTATACGGCTGTAATACGGCTTGTGATTTCATGTATTTCAGGAGACTTTTACTCAGTAACACCACTTCTGGTGCCATATTCAGGACTATTTCAAACAGAACACACAAATTTATGGATTTGATAATAAATTTGTTACATGTGAGTCTCCGTCCTAACAAAACACAGGAGGAATGGTATTTCATGGTTGCTTTCGCTGCTTCCAGGATGTTTTCCCCTTGTTATAATGGACAAATTAGAACACAGATGGATGTCAATTTCAGAATTATTATGTGGTGAAGTCATAAGTTAGCAGTATGAATTTGATATATATGTGAATTTTGTGTTCATCTAAACACAGGAGGAGATTGGCCAAATATAAAGAATGTTTAGCTCATGTACCAGTAGCCAGTTAACATCAGTTAGGTAATGCCAAGTCCAAAATAGACCAAGGACTAAGGATGCTGGAGATGTCACCAAAGTGAGGACCAATAATGCACCTCCCCCTTAATGAAAATTGTGCTTGTCAAATAGAAAGGTTGCTTTGCCATTAGCAGACATACATAAAGAGTTCTATTTTGATTTCTTGTTACATATACTTTTATAGGCCAGTTTATCTTTTTACCCAGTCAAACCCAAGTGCTTGTTTTGAGGGATACCCAGAAATAAGAAGTGTGGGTTAACCTCTCAGAGGTAGAGCCTTCAGTTATCAGGCCCCTCTCTTGTGGAATAAGCTGCCAGTAAATGTCCGGGAAGCAGACACCCTTTCCACTTTTTTGCTTTTCCCCTGTTGGGGGGGGCCTGGGGGGCCTGGGTGATGGTGGGTCTCAGGCCCGGGCTGCTGCGACTGGTGTGACCGGGTGGTTTGTTTGTTTGTTTTTTGTTGTTGTTTGTTTGTTTTTTGTAGAGGTCCTCCGGGGTGGGGTGGGGCGGGATGGGTACCTTCTGGGGGTACAGTAGCTCCCGGAATATGGTCGCTGCAGGCCCTGAGCCTGGTGGACATCAGCCCCTCCTGCCCTGGGTTGGCTCCCAGGTAGCGGGGATGCCTATTGCAGCCAGTCCCTGGCTGCCCTCTCCGGGGGAGAGTAGCTCCCCCGGTGTATATCCCCATACCCCTCTCCCTTCTGGCTCCTGTACACAGCACACACTCACACATGAAGGGTTTTGGGGGCGTGTGTGTTCGGTGGGGTGTAGTGGATGGGGCCACGTAGGTGGTCCCCTTTGGTTGCACTCTGCAGTTCCCCGCCCCTGTTTTAATTGCACCTTAGACATTACTACTTATGAAACACACTCACACACACACATTAGGTCTTGGGGGGTGGTTACACTGAGTGGCATCTGGTGGGCGGGGCTCTTTGGGTATGTAGGCTGCCCAGAGGGCCGCGCTCCCAGTTCTACAAGTTTGGCTGCCCCTCAATTTTAATTGCTCACTATTAGAAAATATTGAAGAGCCAGAAGGGTGAGGGGAGGGGTCTTCTTCCCAAACCCCTGCTTCCTGGTTGCTGCTCGGGGCGGGAGGGGCCAAGAGGATTAATCAATTATTCTGCTGGTTCGGGGTCTGTGGTGACTGGGGGGCTAATGGCCCCCTGGTGTGCCCGCTGCGCTACACCCCAGCGGAGTTGAGGGAGGGAGGACGTGTGGATGTATGGGACGTGAAAGTGTGTGTGGTGATGATTGGGCCTGGATCTGGGACTTGCTGTCGCCTGGCCTGCTTGTGCTTCTCCCGATGGGGGGGCGACGTTGCCTCTCCCCGCTGCTCGCGACTTCACCCACCTGTGGGCACGTCTTGACTCCCAGGGCACTTGGCCAGGGGCGCTGGGGCAGGCGCTGACCCACTGTGTGGCTGTCTGGGGCGCTTGGCCCTCCTGGGTATTGGGTGGGGCCTCTGCCGGGGGGTTTGAGGGCGCTCGGGCTCCCGGGGCCCGGGTCCAGTGCACGGCCCATGTCTGGGCGGCTGGGACCTGGCGGGGTCAGTGGGCTGTTGCCCCTGGCTCCCGGCCTCTGCCCTATGCTTATGGGGGCTCTGTCCGGGGGCTTCCTCTGCAGTCTTCTGGGTGGATGCGTGGTTGCCCCTGTGGTGGGCTTCCTGGGTTCTGTGCTCCGTGGGGGCTGCTGGTGGCCTGGGTCTTGTGGCCCTCTCTGCCTGCTTCTGATTGCTGGGGGGGGGGGCTGTGGATTGTGGCTCTGTACACTTATACACTCATAACTAAGCACGGTTACCATGTAGGTCCTGTGCCATGGGTGTTGCATGTTCTCACACACACACACACACACATTTATTAGCCCAGTAGCATGCTCGCTAAGCAGTTGATGTATTATCATGTCGTCTCAGGTCATCTATATCCACAGCTGTGTTGTATGTGATTGCCGCTACTTGTGCTTGTTTTTGTTTGTTTGTGTGTTTGTTTTTTCTCTGCTTGTCTGCTTTCAGGTGCTCCTGGTGGCGCTAAGGCTGTATTCCCCTCAGAGGCCATGGATTGTTGTCTGTTTTGTTTTTTACAGGTGTAATAGCTGGTTGTCTGGTTTTTGTTTCTATTTTTGTTCTGTTTCCTCTTCTTTCCTCTTCTTCTTTCCTTGTCCCCCGGTCCAGTTCAGTTCTATTACATGTCATATATTGTCAACAGAAATAAATAAATGGGCATCAAGGGGAGCTTTACATTTATAAAACTTCCCTTGGCAAAGCAAATCTGTTTGGCATCAAAGGTATTCAGACTACAATTCTGCTGCCATAATGCTGAACAGGACAAGGGGGAGAGAAAAAAAGAAAAAAAGAAGCTTAAAGCTTAAAACGTTCCTTTTTGATAAAGCTTATAGTTAGGGATAGCTCAGGTGATCCTGACACATCCCATAGTTAAGCTGCTATAGGCTTAAACTGCTGGGGACCTCATCTGGCACACCTTTCCTCACTTTGCTCTCTTTTTCCCCTGTTTAATTTCTCAAATGAATTTATGTACATGTGACATTATTGTGGTTATTGACTTGTGTTTCCCTGTTCCAACAGGTAACCTTTGAATGGTGTTATTGTGTCCCCCCCCCCCCTCTTTTCTCTCTTTTCTGTCTTCTCAAACCCCAGCTGGTCGAGGCGGATGGCCACCCTTCCTGAGTCTGGTTCTGCCAGAGGTTTCTTCCTGTTAAAAGGGAGTCGTTCCTTTCCACAGTCGCCACAGGCATGCTCAGGACGGGAGATTGGACTGAATACAAGGCTTAGCTAGGATATTATTTTTTAAATTGGCTCTATATGAATGAATTGGATTATGATTACAATGAATTGAATTCCAATTGGCTTGAATTGGACTATATTATTTAAGTGCCTCGAGATGACAATTGTTGTAATTTGGCACTATATAAATAAAATTGAATTGAATTGAATTGAATTGAATTGAATTAAATAAATTTTTTTCATTTTCTTAGGCCTAAAATTTAGCTCTGTAACACCTTTTACCCAATAAAGACGACTTTCATATTGTACTAATGCACACATTCAAATGTGTAGTGCAGGGCTATTAAGGGGGCAAATGAAGAAAGTGTTCATTGGGGTTTTCATTGTAATGTGGATCTCTCATACAAGTTTGTTGACTACCTGTGGTTTCCAAGTTCAGCATTTGACTGGTCCAGTGCTGGTCCTGACATGTTCTCAACCTTCCAAAGTCTTGTCTCGGTCTAGAGGCACTCTGGTCTGGGTATCAACTTGGTCACTGTTTTGGTGGTCTTAACTACAGCACTAATGCTAGCTGTTTCTTCCTGGTTTAACTGTTTTTGCTAAGGTAAGCTAAATGGCAGCTTAGCTACAGATCTCTTGTGCAGAAATTAAAGTTGCATTGATTTTATCATCTAACATTTGTTAGGGCTGGGAAAAATCACAAAGTAAAAAAAAATATTTTACTTTAGCAGAGTCCAACTATACTGTTTTAATCAAGAAAAAAATAATGCTTTCCAATTATGTATCCCATAATTGTGACTTCTTACACATGAAATATCGATGATTGATTGTAGGTCGCAGAATTAAGCAAACATATATGCACATGGAAAATCAACATGATGGTGAGATATTTCTCACTCATTTGATTTCCTGTTATGTCACTTAAAACATGGGCAAGGTTAATTTTGAGTATGTTAATGTAAGCCTCAGAAAGCCAAGCAGATTAGTCAAATGTTATAATATACGTTATTCATAAACCAATTTATGGAAAGTAAAGCAAATATACTGGCATCTCTCATGCCAAGAACTGTCCTTTAACTCATGTAAAGGATTTTGAATGAATTTAATTTGTAATTGTGTAATTTTTGGGTTATGTGACTGAACTGCAAGCGCAAAAATGCTACACCAAAATAATGTGAGGATGACCCAAACTCTGAGCATATACTGTTTTCAAATTACATGATTTCAATATTTAAAAAGTGTCAAACAAAATTCTTTGACATAATCATGACTTCACACTATATTTATGATGAAATAATAATGGATTTAAGTAGTCATCTTGCCCTCCATACTGAGTAGACCTCTGCAGCAGCCTCAAGGAGACGTCCTCAATGTACTGGCACATGTTTGTGTGCATCTGTGTGTGTGTGTTTTATCTCCATTTTTTCCCCTCATCTCAATAAAAGTTTTGGTTGTATCAGCACAAATTAGCATTGATGGTACCTAGCTAATCTCACACAGCTGCAAAATGGAGCATTAGGGAGAGGGTGCAGCGCCCCAGCCCATCTGTGGAGGGACCGACTCACTGTCCCCTGAAAGCAACATCACTTTGGCCTTGTCAGATGGTCCCCCCAGTGTGGCTTTATTTGTGTACCTGTGTGTGTGTGTCTGTGTTTGTTGGGTGGGGGGAGGGGGGGAGGGGGGGCAGAAGGAACGTGTTGTTTGTTTGCTTGTGTCACATTAACTTACAGAAAACCTCTGGGTGTGAAAATGCTAACTTGAATATAGTCAGTTGCTATAATGGTGGATAAGCAATTCTCTAAAGATGCAACTCCCCTGAAGACCGATACAGCTGTGATCGAGTTCAAATTTGCAGAAAATATTCATGAATTATAGCTTTTTTGTTTCAATTGGCTCTGGTGTTATTACATTTCTCCCTCATCAGCTCCCTGATGCAAAATATTGTTCCCCTCAGCACCATTACTCTCTTATTTATCTACACCGCCCTCTCACTTCATACAAAAGTGGCAGAGTAGTTTGTCAGTCTGTCATCTGTCTCTAGCGTGTCTGTCTCTGTCTCTTCCAGTGGCCTGCGCCCTGTCATGCTACACATCAGCAACTGTTAGCTTTTTCAGACCAGAGCAAAGTTAGAAAATTAAGAATGATCTTTCCATCCCAGTTCACATTAGTGATTGGTGGGTTTACATGCTACTCTTAGATAACATTTCTGACTGATGGTGTCACAGACAGTGAGAGCTCATTCACTACCATGTCTTTTAGGTCTTTCCAAATCTGGAAATTTTCCAAATCATCCTACACACAGTCATGTCATTTTATTATGATTCAGCAGCTTGATATGCCAGGAAGCTGGACTTCTATCTGTTCTACTTCTCTATTCCCAATAGTGATCCTCTTATAGCTATCTGACTGAATGTCTCTACGTCTGACCTCAGGTGGTGCAGAAGCCCTTTTGAGTGTGGCGCCAGTGGCTGGACAGCCCAGACGATAGTGGCTGATACAGTGTCGACAGTGATGGCTATTTCACTTTCACAAAGGGAACTATGAGTGTTGCTGTGGCACACTGATGGACACAAGTAAATGCCTCTGTCCCTCAGTACAGCGGAGATAGATACAAACATTTGACAGGTAATTTACATAATGCATGGAGAAAATGATCTGTCTGTGTTTTAACTTCACTTTGGTGTAAAAAGCTTCAAGAAAAATGTCAGTAATTAGGAGTTTAATAAAGTGACTGCATCTTACTGTAATGTTTATGGAAAATTTCAAATACATTTTTATGAGAAAAATATGAGGATATATGCATATAAGAATGAATATATGATCATCTAAATAGATTGTGGTTTCAAACTAATTGTCTACTACTTTCAAATAAAGACTCATTTTCTCTGCTGACTAACATTTGATTAAAATAATATTATGATTCAGAAAATAAGCTGCATTTCAGAAGCAAACAATATAACACTGCACGGTGGTGTGGTGGTTAGCACCATCACCTCACAGCAAGAGGTTTCCAGGTTCAATCCCTGCCTGGGGCCTTTCTGGGTCTTTGTGGGGCCTGGGGCCTTTCTTTCTCCCCGTGTATGCATGGGTTCTCTCTGGGTACTCCGGCTTCCTCCCACCATCCAAAAAAACATGCATGTCAGGTTAATTGGTGACTCCAAATTGTCCTTAGGTGTGAGCTTGCATGGTTGTTTGTCTCGTTTGTCTCTATGTGGCCCTGCGATGGACTGGCGACCTGTCCAGTGTGTACCCCGCCTTTCGCCCGATGACTGCTGGGATAGGCTCCAGCCCACCCGCTACCCGATTAACGGACTGTCGGTATAGAAGATGGATGGACAACATAACCGATGGTTTTAAAAAATGGGAAATGTTTCAGACTTTAGTGGAGTACACAAGCATGAGGCATTAGGATATTTTTTTCTGGTTTGTGTGTCTTCTATTTATCATATTTGATATTACACTTACTACCTCATAAATCACTGTCTATGTTAGCAGCACTAAATACATAAAACTTATAATTTGCTTGAAAATGCATAGTATTTTTAGAACATAGTGGAGCACAATTTTGTCTTTGAATTGTGCTGCAACTTTATGGATTAATTTGGGAGATATTCAACTTGCAATAATTGAAACTATATAATAAGGAAGGGCTTTTAAAAAAACAATTAAAGCAACATAAAGATTAAACTGAATATTTTAGAACAGTGTGTATACCATCACTTACTGTGTGCTTGTAATCACTCATATCCACTGGTTTGGCACTTGGTATGCTATTTTTGTCTCCCTCATTTTCCCAACTGTCTAGCAGGTAATCAGCAACCTTTAGGCTTCAGGCTGGTTACATCTTGGAAAATATTCAAATTTGATGAACAGATTGAATAAAACTAAATAAAATAGCAGTCCAAAATTGTAATTACTCCTCCCCCCTTTTTTTCTGCCTTCCATCTTTACTGATCCTTTTCTCCATCCACAGAGACCATTAAGTTAATGAGACCTGCGGATGGAGTGGCTGCAGCAGGAGGCTTCCTTTTACCTCCTCAGTCCATCCCTACTATCCCTCTTTATCTCTTTTTCATAAGCTGTCATATTCTTCAACCTCTTTTCCTTTCTCATCACGCTTCTTCCTGTTTTTGTTTTTCTTACTGGACACCCGTTCTATTCGCCGAACTTGTGTCACAATTGCACAGCTCTGCCTCTCGGAGGACTCAGGGGACGCACATTTCATTTCCGCTCTCTTAACGAGCCGGTAGTGAATGTGCGTTAATATGTGTGTTCCCGGGCACAGAATCTATGAGGAGAGATGGTTGGTGTGGGGGTGGAGGGTTTGGGGGGCACGCTTCACCGCTGGCCTCCTCCTCTTCTTCCTCCTCCACACTCTCAGACAGAGATAATGGGGGAGCTGATAGCAGCCTTGGAGACTGCTGTGGCTCCAAGCACAGATATGGACCGATAACGCCTCCACCACCTCGCCTGCTGCTGCTTCTACAACATTTTGTGTGTGTGTCTTTGTTCTGTGTCTGGATGTGAGTGTGTGAAGCTGTTTTACAGGTGTTCCTACAGGTATAGGTCTTTGCATATGTTTTTTGTGTAAACTTTTTTAATATGCATTTTTGAGGTTGCATGTGGAACTTTGATTTTCTATGCTCTTACTGTATCTGCGTTTGTATAAGTTTGTGGGAGTTCTTTTGTGTGTATGTTTGCAAAACTAGAATGTGTGCTGGGCACATTTTGAATATGTATACTTAATGTGTGTTGAAGTACATGTGTATGTGTTCCACATCTGTTCCTCCAAAAGAAGCGTGTGTGGCTCTGCCAGTGTCTCTGCATCCTCCTTCATCACACCAGACATTCCTGCCTCCTTTTTATGGGCACGAGAACAGCTGGCCACCCCAGTAAGGCATTTTCACAATGAGACAATCACAATATATGTGCCTGGTGCCACACATTCACACATACACACACGCACACACGCACAACCTCACACCCTCACACACACACAAAAGACGTATGCACTATCCACGAACACACAATCTCCTGGCTATTGCTAATATGTTTCCTGTTATGCTGTTGTGTTATAGCAACATTGGAATCTAAAATCCAGAACTGGTGATTGCTGCAAATGTGTTTGTTGTAGCTCTTTTGTCTCATAGTGCATCAGATATGAGGATATTTTTCATTGGTGAAACACATCACAGCAGTTTCAGCATTGACTTCCGCTTCTTTTGCCCCTGTGACTATGATGAATGACAAAAGACGAATCTTTTCGTTGTACTACACATAGTCTCTGTGTGACAATCACATCCCGACAGTTCAAATGAGAAAATGATTAATACGGCTTGTGATTAACATAATGAGTTATTATCCAGGACAGGTAGAGAAATTATTTAATCAAGCTCGGCTATATTTATCTTTGCTCACTTATGCACCTGTTCAACTCATTTCACTGAGTTTTATTGCATCTGAGATTACAGTGTTTTTCCATTTGTGGCCTTGTGCTGATTAGATTTGAACAGAGAGAACATGACTGGATAAAAATGTTTTTCTTTTGTACAATGAAATGCATGTTTTTGATTGTCCACAGTTACCTTGAAATACACATAACAGTGTTTCTTTTGCAGCGCAAGCTTAAGTCTCTCCAGGCACATGTCAGTGCACTTCACATAACCTACTGGACCACGTTCATGCATGGAAATATGTATTTTTATGTTCCTTCATGCTACCTCTTTGAAACAAAAGGTTTGCCATTATTAGAATACAAAGTGTAAAAATGTGGAATGTAATCTCTCAGCCAGGGTTATTTTCATTGATCTTATATTCTAAATCTGTTTACTCCTCATGTTGAGGGCTACCGGAGTAGCTTTGTCAGTACTTTTATAAAAGCACTGACAAATTATTATAAACTGGTGTTTGAAAGACCCCAGTTTATAATTTATAAGTTTATAGTTTGTATTTTAATCAGGTAGAGATACTTTGAAGAAAATGCTAACGATTTGAATTATGGTAAACCCTTGATCAATGCTACACTAAAAAATTGTTAGATCAAGGTAAAAATTAACCAATACAGTATTAGAAAACTGTTTGGTGGTTTCATATTCTTTTTATTCCATTTTTCTTTTCTTTGTTTTTTTTTTTTAACAAAGGTTTTACTTTCTCAGAGAGTAATCACCAATCATGTAAAACAGAATGTAATTTCATTGAAACGCAACATTAGATTGCTATTATGTCCATTTAAAACTCATAAGCTAACCCCAAGGTTTATTTTATTTGTGATTTATATAACTTATTTCAGAAAAAGAAAGACAACATGCATACATTTAATCAGCTTTGTACCACCTACAAGATGGACAAGAGACTGTTTGATTCATGCATTATTACTCATAAAAAGGCTTTTTTAATATTTTAAAAGATGAAAACTGGTACTTCTTTTTCAAAACTAACAATTGAAAAAAAATACATTTTTCATGACAATCAGAACCTTTTTCCAGACCTCCAAAAGACCCTCTTTCTTATAAATATTGAGTACTCAATGTAAAGGTTAGAAGCCTGCGCCATTTTTTAAGCAGGAGCTTTACTTGCATCTAATTCTATGTCCTCTTTTGGGAGGGTGGGTTGAGATAAGGGGAATTTTCTTTTCTCTTTTTTTGTACGACAACAAAGAGCTTCAGTCCATCCACATACGAAATTAGAATATTAAGTTTAGACTATTTTAAACAGATCTTTTTTTCCAGTCTCCTATGCATGAAAGCTCATTCAAAGTCTTTTTGTCTCGCTCTGTGTGTGGGTGTGGGTGCCCGTACAAATGTGTGTATGTTTAATTGTATGTGTATCTTTATGAGTACCACTCTGAGTTATAGAGAACAATTTGGGAAAGTGAGGATATTTGGTCAGGTCTTCACTTTCTCACACAAATCATTCAGGGGTATGAGGGCTAAGGTTTGTTTTTCCTGTAGGACTTAGTTAGGAATCAGTTTTGGACATTTCATATTGATGGTTAAGGTTAGGTGAAGCATCCAGGGAATGCACTAATTAATGGGTGTCCTCACAAAGATACAAAATCTTGCACGCTACCCTGTTCTCATGCCTAATTCTGTTCATTAGTTGCCTATGGACTAACCAAGCTGAGATAGACAGTGGCAGTACCCAGAATGCCTTGTTCTGGGGAGCTGTATGCACTTGTGTTTTGCTAATGAGCATATCCAGGAAGCACATCTCTTGTGGAAGCAGGCTCACAAGCACACATACAGATCTAAGTACACACGTTTCTAACTACACAAGACTGACATTATCCTCACACAACTGCAGAGAAAGTCTCCTGAGAAAGACTGCTGCCAGGCACAAAAATGGAGAGTGGGAGTGGAGAGAGAAAGAGCAGAGCAAGAGGTGAGGGAGAGACATGAGTGGGGGAGGAGGAGGAGTGGGAGAAATGGAAATCGTGTTTTTTTTCTATGTCTCTCTTCCCTTTTCTTTTTCTCTTCACAAACCACAGCTGTTTTGTCCTAAGCGCTCGTGCCTTCACTCCTCGCTCCGCTTTGATAGGTTTCAGCACACTCGACTGTATTGACTGCAGTCTTGGCAAGCACAAGGACAAATCAATTAAGCATTGACTGATACAGTGTCTGAGTCCATCCCCTCCCCCAAACAGCCTCCACCACACCCCACAACCATACCCATTCTCAATAGCAAATAAGAGCAATTAAAAACCAACTGTAGCACATGATGTGACAGTAATGGTCATAATGGATAGTCGTCAAGGTTCAGATGCCAGATAATGTTGTTGTTTATCTAGCTGATTGTTGTTGTTTATTCATAAGCTTGACCCCCCCACCCCCCACCATCCCTCCATTTTGACAACCCCTCACCACCCATAACCTAAGCCAAAACACAAACAGACGTCTGGGATATTGAAAGGTGGCCATCTGTCCAATCAGGGAATCAAGTCAATAAGGAGAACCAGTTTAGGGACAAGACCCGATCTGGAAGACATTAGCATGTGAATTAGTTTTTGACTCAGTGCCAAAGCCAGCAGTCTAATCGCTGCCAACTCGATGACAGCATTCCCCTAATCGATGGTTTGATATCTATATGGGAACATATGGGGAGGATCAGGAGCAGAGGCTGTGTTGTTTCATTTTGATCCAGTTTCACACCAAATTTCTCAGCTTGTGACAATTTCTAACTGTTAGGCACCAAGGAAAAGAGAGAAGAAATATTTAGACAGATATGAGGCTTTATTTAAGATGAACAAAGCTTTTTGGAACTGAAGTTAATTTGCACACATACTGTACATGCATGAAAGACCAGATTTTATTATCATGTGAATATTTGGGCAACTGTCACACAATCTCTGCTCTTTGTTAGTTACCCTCCACTCCAAATGTCTTTTACTTTTCAAAGCTGTAGAAGATGATGCTTTATTTAAATCAAAGCAGAGTACCTCTTTGTACTTATTTTTGTTGTGCATGACAGTGTTAGCAACTAACTAGAGAACAACAGCAGCAGTATCCTTATGATAAGACTGCCTGGACTGAATGTTATGACTATCTTACACTTAATGGCCAAGATCACGGGAGCACACCACAACTCTCATGAGATTCTTCCCTATTTCATTTGGACACTGGAAAACTGTCTACAACTTTGAAATTGCTTGAAAAATTGTGCATTGTATGACCAGCTTCAGTTGCAAGTTTAATGCACTTTACTGAAGTATTGCTATTCTATGCTTCCTTTTTGTCCTCTACTTTAATGATTCATTCATTAGATGGTCACTTTTCAAAACAGGATTTAACATAAAAAGAATTATTACTTTATAAAATATGGGGTATAGAGTTTTCTGAAGTAGACAGCAGTCAAAATTAGCTCTGTCTGATCAAAGTCAATCTGTACTTACTTGGATAAAAGCTACTAGTGGCTTTATGTGTTGACTTGACCTCAAAGTGCAGCAGAATGTTGCATTGTTTCATCGCCAGAGAGGAGTCGAGTTTTTGTCTGCTACCCTCATGCAAGTGTTGACCTCATCAGCACAGCCTAAACAGACTTATCAGTGAGCTATCTATAGCATTTAAATATCTTAAACTAAAACTCAGAAGCATATTCTTAGATCTCAGATTTGTGTTTATTTGGGTGTATGACTTCTACCAACTCAAAAACAACACAAGAACATTTGTTTTGGACTGCCAAGATATGCAAATATGTTATTCAATGAGCTGTTCAGATTTGCAGCAGATTCACATGTCGCTCTCCTGGCCCAGAGTAGAATCATCCTACCTCCTCCTCATCACCTAACTTTTACTTCAAATCAGGGTGCATTCACTGTACCTTGAAAGTGGGAAGTCCACTGAAGAAGTGATTGAATGTTCTACTAGTACGTTGTCTAGTATTTTACATCTCTACCAGGAAAACTGACTCATCATTGTTCTTATAATTTCCCATTGCTGTTGTAGTACAAATGTACCATTTGCAAATGTACCATTTGCACTACAACAGCATTCCACCATGACAAGAACATACTGGTTAAACTTTCCAAATTTAAATAACAGGACTTAATATTAAGATGATTAAAGTTTTTAAAAAGAGGAATGGACTAATGATATAGCCAAGGGTTTATGGGCCTCACAGTATGTGATGGAGGAACTACAATGTGATTATTGATTGAAGTATTAACCAGCTGGCTGGCCCTTTCTTTCCTTTGTTTGCGGTGCTGTGTTCTGTCAACATAGGCAAGTTTAAAACACAACATGCGACAGAAATGATTCCACATTAAAATGTGATCTCATATATAATTAACAGGTCACAATGGCATTTCACATATCATGTCTACACATTATTAGCATTTCATGTGTCACCAAAGATTGTATGGTCCACATACTTTCCTTTGAAGGGAGAGGCTTATGTTTAGCCAATTTCAATGACACTAGCCAAGACACATTACAAGTCAGTGAAGACTATGGAGTGAAATGGCATGTGACACTTAAGGAAACTGTCATGTGATTGTCACGATACCAGGTTTCACACATACACATTGATAGTCAAAGCAGAACCTCTTTGTGTGCCTTCAAATGAAAAATGGAGGTGATTTTCAAGGCACAATATCTTCTCTCAGTGTCTGTCTCACTGCTTTCAGTTTTATTGCCACTGGATAACAGACAACTATAGAGAAAGGTAAATGTTTTCCTAATGAAATTGTAAATTATCTATATCAAAATATCTGCATAACTGGATATGCAATCTGTAAGAAACTGAAACATTGCATTGTAGTTAAATTAATTTAGCCCATTTCCACATATTGTATAAATAATGCAGTTATTCAGGGTCTCCATTTGTCATCTCAGGCCTCAATGTGATTTCTCTTTGGTTAGATGTAGTTTCCCCTTAGGCAGTCAATGAAATAAAACCTAATTTTGATTCAGTAATCCCACTCAGTGACAGTTTAATCTGTGGGAATCTGATCGCTAGGATCAGAGTACCAAACAGCATGTCTGTCTGTCTGTTTATCTACAAATACATTCTTGTGTCAAATCCGAGAAAAGTGCACCTTAACCTTGAGTTAATAATATTCTGATATTGTAATATGGTCTTCACCTTTTGCCAAGTGAGTTCCTAGCTTATCTTGTGCTGTAAATAAGAAATTTACAACATTAAACAAATGCAAAATTAAGTTTTGGTTTTGCTTCATTTTAAAAGCACTTGTGTGGATGTTGTAAATTCTGAATTCAGTCTGCTCAAACATATATGCATTATCAAATAACAGAAATCAGCACAGTCAATTCAAGACAAGCAAATCAGCTCTAACTAATTGGTTAGTTTTATTTTGGTTGATATGTGGATTGCAGTATGGGCCTCTGTTTTGCTAGATGTAATATAAATATTTTAAACAATTTGAAATATTATTTCAAAAGTTTATTTCATGTGAAACTGATCATCATGCTTTTCAAAATGGTAGAAGCCCAATGATAGATGATATTGTATTTGCATCACACATTAAAAAGGCTATACTCTGCATACTATTACGGATAATATTCCTCTGATTGTAAATATGTTTAACCTATTTCTTATATAAAAAAAACGTACAATTACAAAACCATCTTCATTACATCTAGGCATATACAGTAGGCTTAATTTATGTTTATATTTGTTTATCAAATTTATTCAGTGCCAAAATGTGTTAATTCACCACTTAAAAAGACACTGTATCTTTTAGTAAAAGCAGCATATTGTTCTCTTTATCAAGGAAAGATGTGTAAACTAAACCTCGTTAATTAAGCTCATTAGATGAACAGAAACCTGTTTGATTGGAGGCAGTTGGAGCCCTTCCGCTCTGATGCAACGGTGGTATTTAACTTGCCATATTGGCTGTCTGTTGGCTGCACCTCAGGGTCATGTTCTGTGACATGGTTGTTGTCCCGGTGCCACCCTTGCATGCACACACCCTTGCACACACACACACACTCACACACAGATCCTTAAAGGGGCTTGGCAGACCCCTGGTTGCCCCTCTGTAATCAATGTGTTCTCCAGGGGGCACACAGCCATTCTCACTGCTCTTTGAAAAAGCTTGGCATTTGTTTGAGATCTCATTTCTGTAATTCATCGACTGTCTCCAGGGAGCCCGGGTTGGCACTGGCGATGCCAAGTCCACCCTCCTCCCTCTATTCCTCTCACACTCTATAACTCTACTCCTCTTTTCTTACTGCATCTGTCCTTCTTCCTCTCTTTCACCCCTGTCACAGTTTGCTTTAGAGGCTCTGACTGAAGCTAAACTGGTGGGTGTACACACATTAACTCTCCTGTGATTGTGTTTGATGGCCGCTCCAGGCTCAGATCACATAAACAAGCTGCGTGTGTATGCGTACATACCTTTTCTTCAAGTGTCTCAGAGTTTAAAGCGTCAGGCTGCTAAATTAAAATGAACGACCCACAAAGGGATTATTGTTTTTTAATATTTTCCTTTCAAATATGAAAACATTGTGTCAAATCATTAACACAATGTGGATAATATAATGGTGATTAATAGGGCATCAGTAAAAATGTACATCTGTTAAATTTGCGATAGAAGAAAGAGAAAAAGATAGCTACTTATTTTCAATATCTATATCAGAAGCAATGCAAAGAATCACATTAAGCATTTACTTCTCATGTGAAAAATGTGAGTCTAAATATTCAACATGTTTTGTCTTGCAGAGGCATAAAGATTCCTGCTTCTCTTCAGGCTAAGAGATACAGGTGAATTGCTGCATCTCACTTTTTGTTTATGAATAAACGACTGTTGGTGGCAGGCATTTTAAGCTAATAGCTGCTTTAAATAGCTGCAATTAGCAAGAAGCATGAGATATTTAATCACTCTAGACCAATTACTCTGTAATCAAGTAGTGTCCAAGAGCGAGCACGTTTTTGTCCTCCACTGTTCCTCTGCAAGCACCCGCCATATATTTCGCTGTGAGCCAGGAAGAGCAGTGATTAACACGCAGGGATATAGGCCCCCATGGAACACTGTAATGTGAAGTTAAATCAGGGAAAGAAGGAGGCGAGGCACCACAACTAAACCTGTTATTGCAGTTTAACATATGCAGAAGGTTAATTCAAGGCAGAGACTATGGCAAGCATCCTTGTTTTCTGTGTTTGTGTCATGGTGCGTCGTACAAATTTGTCAAATTAGGGCCTGGGCATTTCTTCCACATGGAAAACAACATTTTATTAGTTTTTCCGTTTATTCTTGGTTACAGTCAGTAGAGGCAGACTCTCCTAAAAGAGGGGAATAAAAGACAATGAGCAAGTGAGAATTAAACACAACAGTGTTTAATTTCTCAATTTTATTTTTTCATCTTTTGCAAGAAAGTCTCAGGTAAAACTCACTGATGCATGCACACAAAATGAGAGTGCACATGCTCACACCTGTGCAAACAATTGGCTCCAGTTATAGCCTGGCCAGCCCCTTGTTTTGTTAATAATGATACTGTGTTCATAATGACATTTCCGAATGACTGCTCATGGGGCCTGCATGTCTATTCCCTTTTTCAAGGGTGGAAAACAGGCTGACCAATGTGGCTTGGGTGTCCTTATCAAACAGGATGTGATGCTTTCCCACGATCTGGACCAGAGAGCGCGCACACAAAGTGAGAAAGGTCGCAGGTATAAAAACTCTTAATCATTTGCCCAGACTGTTGGAAAATAACATGAGGATGAAGGAGCTTGTGAAGTCTTGAGACTCTGTCCTGGTGCTGCACTGCTATCTCATTCCCGACAGGGATTATTTGGAAATCTAATCCTGGAGAGATGTAGGATGTGGTAGCTAATAGTAAAAATGTGGGAAATGTGATTCAACATGTGGCTGTGTGTAATAGAAGCACAGATGAATAATGTATCTGGGGATGGCAGTAGTATGGGTTGCTGACTAACAAAATATTAGACCTGGTGATCATGTAGCTGCAAGGAAAACATGTTTTTCAGGAACATAATGTAATAAGATCCAGAATTAGAATGAACATGTTGTGTTTGTGTAATTAAGCATTAGCTTAATGTCGTATTTTTCTGCCAAGAGATGTTATATTTCTTACATCCTACAAATGATTTTTTTTCTGTAAATTATAGAATATATATTTCATGCAAATATAAATATTTATATGAACAAATAAACAGCATAAGATGAGTGTCTTTATTTGAAGATTTTTGGTTAATCAATGTCACTATGGAAAAGAGCTTCTATGAGAGGAAAAGGCAGGGTCAGCTGGGGTGACTGTGTCAACTGGGTTTAGCTCAATGATATCCCTGAATTTATCTATAAAAAGAAGCATTTCCTGTAAAGAATACATTGGTCATGCTCTCACCAACTGTGCAGTCATGCCATGGTTCGAACTGTCAGGTCTCTGTGAGAACCAGAGTATCTGTAATCATATCAGGAAGGTCTAACTGTCAAGCTGGCCACCTGTGCTTTAACACATTTTTCCTCTTTTTTTCTTAACTTTATCACTCACACAGACATGCACACACACTCACATTTCACATCACAAGGACAGTGCTTGTGAAGGGCATGAAGGCCAGTTTTTCTTACTGTGGACTATAAACACACACAGGTGGCCTGCATGGCCCGCTTATCCTCAGACGGCCATAGTATAGAGGGGTGTCTAAAGGTGTCTGTTGGGCCCACAGGGTGCCTCAGTCACCAAACTTGACAGTGTCAAACGTCTGCTTTTAACCCGTATTTGGCATGTTGACGTGGGGACAACTAAACAAGCAACTGTGTGTCTGCAAGGAAAAAGCTGCAGCTTCGTGTGAAAAAAAGGAAGGCAGGGGAGTTCCCATGTAGTGAACCACAGTGTGAAAGATAAATGTGAAAGAAAGGAAATTAATGCAGAAAACCAGTCCTTTCTTTTATTTTTCACCTTTCCAAATGCTAGAAAAGCAACTTAATAACTGGAATGACTTTAGAGTATTTTAAAACATTGCAAACATTAAGCCCTTTCCATTAGGTGCTGCTGTAATTTTCTTTTAGTTAATGTAAATTTGATTTTCAATTCCACTGTATGCAACAATAAACTGAACCTTACCAGGCATCTCTTGTCTTTTCTATTATTCTGTTAATTCCCAAACAATGACCATCTGTTTTCATTGCTGGTTATGTTAATATTATGTTCACTCATTTTTATTGGCAAATTTCTCCCCCATCAAGGTTGTACATGAGGCTGACGTGTGTTGTTCAGCGTGCATCTTATTTGGAAAGTAAAATGTGCACTACTCTGTGCTTAAAATGAATACTGTAATTATAGATCTGGAACATCAGTCCTTTTTTTTCTCAGTATTTAAATGTTACCTTGTGTCACGGACACTAAGCCTGCTCAAGAGTCCCATTTAAATTCTGAGCTGTTCATGAGGTGAATACAGCATTTGTTCTTTCAGCTGAGTGAAAAGGAGTCATTGACATTGGTCTTTTCTTTCCGTATTAATTTTGCAAGACCTCTGTTACTTAAAATAATTATATTACTAATATATGTCAGTTGTAAGAGGAAATCCCTATGAAGTATCATAATAAAATAAAAACTTGCACAAAGAGACATAATTCACAATGACTAAAAGAGCCCAGTGTCCTGGCTTTGACTTGTGTCATCCTGCTTTTGCAATGGTCATGTGTGTGAAGGAATTAAGGAAAGGCTTGGAAAACAAAAACCTTGATCTTTGGATCCTGCAAAGCAGCTTTGCAGACTTAACATTCATCCTCCCTTTTATTTTCCTTGAATCTAAGAGAATGCATTTCACGGCTGCACCTCCCTCTTTCTCTTGGTAAAGCGCTTTTCTAGTCTAACTGACCACTCAAAGCGCTTCACTACATGCCGCATTCACCCCACTCACACACATTCATACAGCACGTCTTAACTACGTGCTTTTTCTAATCATTCATACACATTCATACCCCAGTGATACACTGGGAGGCAACGTGGGGTTCAGTGTCTTGCCCAAGGACACTTCGACATGTAGCCCGGGAAGCCAGTCGAACCACCGACCTTCCGATTCCTCCTGAGCTACAGCCGCCTCTTCATCACTTACTTAACAGCATTGGCATTAAAAGCAATAAACCAAGATGCCCCCTGAGACAAAACTTAAGACGACACAATTCTTCCTGGAAACTTTAATTGTTTTGATAACTCCTCACAAGCCAGTGAAGGTCAAGTCCAACAGTGCAGCTGACAGTAATGTACAAGTGCCCTCTCACACTGGCAGGAGGGTGGTGAGGTAAATTCGGTGTTGAATGTCATGAAAAATAAAGGCTTTTTGTTGTCCTTTACATTAATAATGGCTGCTGACGCTACAACAGGGAAATCAGTTCACATCAACCTAAAGACATTGCCTCCCTAACAAGAGTTTGTTAATGTTAACATATGTCTCCAATTCATAACCAAAGTTAATGATTTCCAGATGTCAATCATTAACTTCTCAAGAAGAAGCTCAGTCTGCAGAAATATTATAGAAAAACTGTGTTGCAGAGACTTTTTTATGTACTCCATAGTGAACACTGTAAGATGTGCTCTTGAATATTTTTTTTAATGAGTAACAGAAGTAAGTGAAGCTGTTTTGAGTTTTCTCCTTTGAGATCAAAAAGCACACCAACCCATCTGTCTGAGTAGGTCAAAGTTAGTAAGTACAAAACAATTTACGAGAAGGCTAAAGAGGGCAAATAATCAAAGAACTTGTGTTGAACTCCACCACATATCTACACAGAGAGGGCTGCTTTAGTGCACATTCAATATCTCTGCAATGAGCCTGACATGCTACATTTTCAACTATTTCAAAGACACTGCAGAGTTTACTGATATCATCATGTGAGGACAATATTGGCAGAGCATAACCATGTTCATTCACTAAAGTGGAAACACAATATTTACATAACGACAGAACAAAAAGTTTTAATAAAAATATCTTATAATTACAATAGTCTAATTTATGCATATACGTCTTCCTTTCACATACCTTTATAGAACATTTGTTTCTCTATATTTACAATCTTAATTGTCTCGAATCAGAATTGTTCATGTTTACAATATCAAACAATTTAAGATACCAGGGATGACATCCCTGTTCAACACAAATCATCTATTTTAAACAATAGATGTCCAAAACATATACAATGATTTTTGCAGTTTTGTAAAGCTTTAAACTGGAGTCGCTTTTAGTTACTCTTTCAAGCACAATTCACAAACAGGTTCCATAGCTGTTGACAGATGGGTTTCCAACAAAAAAAACTTGTCAGCATGGAGATTCAGTTTTTTCACCCTTCAAAGAAAAAATTTGACAAGAAGTAAAGTGAGAGCAAATGAAACAGGAGAAAAGAAATGGTGAGTCCTTGTTCACTGGAACCCCCAAAAGAAAAAGAAAAAAAAAGTTAATATCAATAGTGATTTTATTTGGGTTTCATTCCTCCAAGCAGTTTTGCAATCCCTTTCTGATTGTGCCTCCAGTTGGGTGAGTCCCTGGCGAAGCTTGCTGGCTTTGGAGCAGCTCTGTGTAGCCTGCACACCTGTGGAGGGGATGAATAGAGGTGGGGATGAGCTGCAGAGCTCTAGACTGACTGGCGCCACCGACAAAACAGAGGCCATGCTTGATCAACAACCCAAAACAAACCAAGTCAAACAACAACCACCGAGCTGCTTTGACAGATAGGAAAGGCTGGCGAGAGCCAGCCGAAACACTCAGAGAGACTGGGAAAGTGTCTCTGTCACACACACCATATACATGCTTTTAGTCCTACCTAGGTGTGTTTGGACAGAGTACTGAAAAACTGGCTCTAAAGCTGGCCCCGCAGCTTAAATGGAAATATGAGAGAGCGTATGACACAGAGTGAGGGAAAGAGGGAGGAAGAAGTGTGTGCAAGAATGAAAGAGAGGGCAAGCTGAGGTTTTACCTCTCCTCCTCTCAGATTGCTACACCAGTGACAGTTATTGCGCAAAGCACAGCTGCCTCTCAGGTTGGTGCCAATTTCATGTTCCTCAATTATTATTTTACCTGATATTTACTGGCCTCAAAAGAGCATTCTATGGATTATCATATCACATACAGGCTACAGTAATCGTGGTAATGGGGATTCTTTGTGACCACAATTTACAGTGATTTCTACTGACCACAGAGTGAAAAAACAACAACAAAAGCATAAAAAAACTAAATATGTCAAACCGTTTTATGACATTCAGTGTAATTAATATATTTTTTTAGTCAACTTACCAATGCAGAGCTTATGTCTCAACGACATAAAATTGAGTCCTCTGGTTTTTTTACTATTGATGTCCTCTGTAAAGAAAAAAAAGGAGGAATAAGCATGTAAAATAATGTAGCTTGCATATAAAAAAAAGACTAGGCCTAAGGCCCCGCAAAACTAATTATAAATATCAGAGTAGAGTATTGGCCAGCTATATCTTTTATAATAATATTTCTTATATCCTAATAATTAACAAATTGCCCTCATTGTGTGCAGTAGAGTGGACTGCAGGCTGAGATACTTCAACCTTCCCGGGATAAGGTGGGCCTCGGACACACTGTCATTCTCATGCAAATCAGAAAGCCAGCAGTCAAGTGTGCAATGTAACCTACGATATAATGATAAGAAGTGTAGTTTAGATTATTGTCTTCTTTCTGTTATATTGGAAGTACAATGACATGTAACGGGCATGACGCGCTTTGTCTGAGTCTGACGGGTGCGCAGCAGTCTGGCACAGGGAGGTAAGCCGGAGTCCCCCGGTAAGTCCCGCTGGAAACGGGGAGTGAATGCTGCGGCTCTACCGCCTATTAAAGCTTACCTGGTGGTGGTCAATGTTGAGCACAGTCAGCGGCGTCCTGTTGGGGTTGGAG
This sequence comes from Leuresthes tenuis, assembly GCF_036924035.1. NCBI lineage: Eukaryota > Metazoa > Chordata > Actinopteri > Atheriniformes > Atherinopsidae > Leuresthes > Leuresthes tenuis. The sequence continues at coordinate 31,480,623 of NW_027325364.1, forward strand.
GAGGGAGAATGGCTGGTCCCGGTCCGCTGTGCCTGTTGTTTATGAAGAGCAGGGTGCGTCTCCAGGGCCAGCTGCAAGTCCAGGATGTAGTCTATGACATGCTGGAGGATCTCCACTTTGCTGACTTTCTTATCCTGCGGAATGGTGGGGACCAGGCGCTTCAGCCGGCTGTAACAGTCGTTCATATCGTACTGCAAGCAGAGCAGGTCCTCCTCTTCCATCCTGTACCGGGTGATATTGACGCTCTGTTTCGACAAAGAGTGCAGAGAGAGCTGGCTGCTGCTGGAGGAGGAGTCCTGGGGGCGGACTGGAGTAACAGCCTTCATCTTAGATAGTCTAACCAACGGCTTACACAGAGGTAATAGAAATAGTAGGAAAAAAATAAACAAGTACACTACTGGTAGTATAAGGTGTTTGAGATTATACCTGGGCTTTGAAAATACAACAAAAGCTAATAACGTTGCAAACCAACGAGAGAATAAGATCGACCAAAAGACGGAATTCTGGTCTGTCAACACATCCCGTGGAGTCCCACTGTTCTTTCGACTTCTGCAGGCTCAATGTGAAAGCAATGAATAGATTTCGTACATTTATAGAGGAGGGGGGAGGCGCCAAACCAGGCGGATGACAGATCAGGGAGAAAAGCTGGTCAATCACCGGCAGCCCGCTGCCCACCGACCCGACAACGGAGCCGAGAAAAAGGCGTGTCTCACTCTGTGTGCTCTGCGGTGGGCTGCCTATCTGTTGAAGAGGTGTGAGTGTGCGAGTTCGAGAAATGGAGAAGGAGGGTGAGAGGAGCAAATTAAAGCAGCCAAATGCGCATTACACCATTGCAGTAAAGGTAGAAGTCTAAGGTATGTCATCTCTCGTCCAGAGTAGCCTAAGTAGCCAATAAGAATTTTTTAAACGTTTCTGCAAACAACTGATTTAGGTTACATATTTGCACTTTGAGGCTGATAAGCTCACGACTGCAAGTGTACTGCTATAGGCCAACTCATTGGTGTGTAATTAGGCAGTGCCTAATGCTGGTGTTGTCAAATCATCCCAACTATCAACCCCGAGGATCGGCGCTGAGTCTTGGAACATGTAAACCAAAATATAACATGCCACAATCCAAGTCAACTGAGCTTTATAAATAAATACAAGTCAAAGTTGACTCCAAACAAGTCTACTCCATATTCATCTCAAGATGTGTGACGCCTAAACACTGAAAGGTGATAGTCATTACATTATTTTTTTTCATTTTCAGGTCTTCTGTTAGACTGCATTTAGTCTCATTCAGTTTTATTTTAAGTTAAATATACTTTTATATGTACCATGTATACTACTTTTTAGTTCAATCCGGCAGCGCCTCTAGCCATTTCTTCCCCAGCTGCGTGGTATTGTGCCTGCAACATTCCTCTGCTCTACAGGCCGAGTCGCCGCTTTACTCCCTCCCTCAGCCTCTACCGAACTGCCCACAGTCTGGCGCCACACATGGCGACCTCATCCATTTACACTCAGCTCCTTTTCTTTCTTTCTTTCTTTCTTTCTTTCTTTCTTTCTTTCTTTCTTTCTTTCTTTCTTTCTTTCTTTCTTTCTTTCTTTCTTTCTTTCTTTCTTTCTTTCTTTCTTTCTTTCTTTCTTTCTTTCTTTCTTTCTTTCTTTCTTTCTTTCTTTCTTTCTTTCTTTCCTACTCCAGCTCACTCTCAATCCTGTTTTTCCTTGAAGAACATATGACACCCTCCTCAACAACTCTTTGGAGGTTTAATGTCCCAAACTTTATGGGAACCACCACATTCCTCTTTGTCATAACTATCAAAAGCCTTAAATGGCTGTAAATGGGTATTTTCCTCGTCTCTCTAATACCACTTCTCTGTTTAGTGTTGCAAAGGGAAGGGACTGTTATGCGTAGAAATGTGTGCCATGATGTTTGGTTCAGGGACAACTTCAAAGAAATCAGTGATATGAATTTTTGATGATACCCTTTCCACAACCAACATGGTACATGAACTCTGTCCAGGCTGATGATGGATGCCTTTGACCATTTATGTTCATACTAGAAAGGAAATACGCAGATTTTACCGAGTTAAATTTCAGGTTTTTGTGTCCTTTACTTTGAGCTGGGTTGAAAATTGTTGATGCCGCTTTTGTTATGTTTCCCACAACCTTTAAATTAATTAATTTGCAGTTTCCAAAGAAGTACCAATTCAGAATTTGTGAACAAACAAAAACAGGCCTCATAAAACTATATAAATATAAATGTTTTTCAGTAAGTCATCAGGTGAAGTTGGTGATGTTGGACATTTTGGGTACTCATAGTCAAAATAGTCAAGTGAGGAGAAGAAGATCTGTATGCTAAAAGGCGTAATGCCTGTCACTTGGCATAGTCCATTGTCAAATTTGTTGACATAGTCCATTATTAAATTTTAGATTAATTTCCATTTTTTTCTTTCTCAGAAAGAACATGTGCTGGTTTATTCTTCAATTTTCTGCCAGTTAACTGAATCCATTCTTCCCCATCAGAGAGATGTTCACCCTACAACTATCTGCTACACAATTGATCCACACTATGCTTAATTGTTAGCAAGGTGCTCCAGTCATGAGATTCAGCATATTTTTTTCTCCCTTCTAAATACATTTTTGCTTATTGCAGCAAATAAGTTCTATTTCACCTTCATCAATCCACAAGACAGGTTTCCAAAACGTATCAACCTTGTTAAGATGTTAATTTGCAAACTTTGTGCACTGAATTGTGTGGTAAGAGAGCAGAAGCAGGTTTCCTTTAATGATTCTCATCAAGGTCCTAGATTTTCTGACAGGCAGTTCTCTAAGATATTGTTTTTGGCCACACAAACCGGCGACTCCTTTCTCAGTCTGGACTTTAAAATCGTACCAAACTACCCACTGCACTGTTCAAAGTAACAGACATTTGAATTAAGGGTACCTAAATATTTGCATACCACCATACACACCAGATGCTGATTTCCTCTGCCTGGTGTTCATTTTTATATAAACTGAAACGATCTGGTCACAACTGGTCACAACAAAAATGGCTCAATATTGCATTAGTTAGTGAAAGCTTGTTAGCTCATTGCTGACTGTATTTCATCTTTCAGTTTCTCTTTTTAATAAAATGAGATACGCTAACAACAAAATGTTAGAAGAGAACAAGAACTTGAACATCAAATAATGTTAGACCAGCATTAAATTTTGTTCCACCTTGCATTTGTTACTTCAAGATTGGACTACTGTATTATTTATTATTGGGCTGTCCCACACATTCTCTGAAAAGCCTCCAGCTGATCCAAAATGCTGCAGCCATAGTTCTGATGAGAACTAACAGGAGAGATCATGTTTCTCCAGTTGTAGCTTCTCTTTATTGGCTTTCTGTTAAATTCAGAATAGAATTTAAGATTATTCTCCTCACATTTAGAGCTGTTAATGACCAAGCTCCATCATATCTTAAAGATCTCATTGTAAGATATTTTCCTAACAGAGCACTTCGCTCCCAAACTGCAGGTTTACTTGTTGTTCCCAGAGTTTCTAAAAGTAGAATGGGAGGCAGAGCCTTCAGTTATCAGGCCCCTCTCTTGTGGAATAAGCTGCCAGTAAATGTCTGGGAAGCAGACACCCTTTCCACTTTTAAGATTAGGCTTAAAACTTTCCTTTTTGATAAAGCTTATAGTTAGGGATGGCTCAGGTGATCCTGAAACATCCCATAGTTAAACTGCTATAGGCTTAGACTGCTGGGGGACCTCATCTGTCACACCTTTCCTCACTTTGCTCTCTTTTTCCCCCTGTTTAATTTCTCAAATGATATTATGTACATGTGACATTATTGTGGTTATTAACTTGTGTTTCCCTGTTCCAACAGGTATCCTTTGAATGATATTTTGGTGTTTTTTTCCCCCCTCTTTTCTGTCTTCTCAAACCCCACTGGTCAAGGTGGATGGCCACCCTTCCTGAGTCTGGTTCTGCCAGAGGTTTCTTCCTGTTAAAAGGGAATCGTTCCTTTCCACAGGCATGCTCAGGACGGGAGATTGGACTGAATACAAGTTTCGGTACAATCTGTTGGTTTCTTAGCTAGGATATTGTTTTTGAATTTGCTCTACATGAATTAATTGGATTATTTTGAAATTAATTAATTGGATTTCATTGGATTATGATTACAATGAATTGAATTCCAATTGGCTTGAATTGGACTATATAATTTAAGTGCTTTGAGATGACAATTGTTGTAATTTGATGCTACATAAATAAAACTGAATTGAATTGATTTTAAAATAGGTTTACAGTCCGGTGATTTACCTACTTACACACATACACACACAAAAACACACATTGGTTGTCAACAAGCTTGTAGACTTATATATTTCACAAGGGCATGCAGATGACTTCCGCTGTGCCACCTGGGTGACCAGCTCTCAGTCCAGCCTCTTTCTCCTAATGTGTTCAAGTATTCTAGGTTGATTAAGGTTGGAGGAACAACCTTGTTAAAGGTGTGATGTTGGCTATGTCCTCTGTGTGTAGTATTGATGGGTAAGCAGAAATGTTAACAAGATGCACTTTGACTCTTTGTGTTCAGTGACCTTGTTTTATTCTATCCTTACCTGTGTTTAGCCATTTATCTTATTAGTCGTGTGTAGATCACCCAAAGTTTAACACAATTACGTTTGACATATGCAACAATTTGCAGTTGCTCAGGACAAAGATAGAAACATGCATGTGAATTGTTAATTTGCTCATGTGTTGCTGTGTTTGCTTTACTTTACTTCCTACGCATTTACTTCTCTAATTGTGGCTGTTCTTGCTTTACTTCCCTGTAGGTTTATGGTGGTGCTGAGTGGGGACTGATGCTTAGTAGCTAGAGACTCATTAGATAGAAAATAAACTGATAGGTTAACCTTGCTTTGTTGTAGCTACACAGTGTGGAGACAGCAATCGGATTACCAACCAGTCTAAAAAACATTTTGGAAATATTTATGTCAGAACTTTTAGGGGTGAAACAAAGTGTCAGTAAAGTTAATCTTGCACTAGCTGTGTTTCAACAAAATCTTCTTGTGTTGGGCCAAAAGTGCAGCAACCATATACAAAGTGGAAATTGCATGATGGCCACATCTGTGCAAGAGGTTTCCCTGGGATGTGGCTTAAGTTGCAATGAATGATGAAACATATATACGCACACACACACACAGTAGTAGTAGTTCAGGCGGGAGAGGGGTTGGCTGCCTGTCAGAATCGTTCCCCGGCTTCTCTGGACCACAAGTAACCTTGGGCAAGACACTAAACTCTACGTTGCCTGTAATGTTAATTGGTGTGTAAGTGTATGTATGATAGAGAAAAAGTCCGTATAGACTAAGAAGTATGGTATGAATGTGTAAAAGTGCTTTGAGTGAAAAAGACTACAAATTATATATAAATCTATTTGACTATTTTTTCACTTTGGTTTTGAATTTATAAGATAATATCACAACATCAAACACATTATGATGGTGAATAACAAAAGTGGCTTTTCTTTTATTCAGGATTGGTCAATATTTACTGCCCACTGTACCTACAGAGTTTTGTGGGCTTTGTGAATATCAAAATTGAATAGGAAGAACAAATGGTATAGCATTACATAAAAATATAATAAATGAAAAATAACTGTGTCATAATAGTTTTAAATGAAGCATTAGATTGCTGTTAGTCAGGAGGAGCTTGTGTTCTTGGGTAAGACACCATGTTGCCTCCGATGCATCCATCAGTATGTGAATGTGTGTGATAGAGACAAAAAGCACTGTTTAGCCTTTATGACTATACAGATCAAGACATGATGTATGAGTGTGTCTGTTAGTGGATGAATGTGGCTTGCAGTGTAAAAGCATTTTGAGTGGTCACCTAGACTAGAAAAGAGCTGTATAAGTACAGTCCATTTACCATACCAACATTACACTTTATGTTCAGATAAGGGGAGGAAAAGGAAACCCTGGATTACTGTCATGCTTTCCAAAACTATTGTACTGTACAACCATCCATCCATCCTTCCATCCATCAATCCATTTTTTATATCACTTTATGGTTCAGGATTATAGTGTTCTGGAGACAATCCAAACTGATGATAGAAAGCAGGATAGTCCCTTGTGCATCACAAGGCAAATAAAGAGTCAGAAAATTGTGCACACTCATAACCATTGTCAATTTAGAATCATCAGTAATGTGTATCTAGACTGAAGGAGTAAAACCACACTTTTATATAGTTGAACTAGCAACAGAGCAATGGGGAAAAATGGCAACTGTTCATCATGTTGTTAAGTCATTGAAGTGGGACAAGACATGTAAGCACATGGAAAACCAAATCCTTACACTTCATAATGAAAGTTCTGTCCTGTGCAAAGTCTTTTTCACAGCACACCATGGGACAGAAATTTGGCATTAGATGTAAATAGCACAATGCAAGGCTGTCTTGGATGCCTGTGTTGGGTGCTATTGTGAGTCATTACTGGGTCACATCATGGCCACTTGGTAAAATCTTCAAACAAAAACATGTCTATTTAAAATCTTTCACTGTACAGCATCTCATGTCTTTAGAAGTGAGTTTTGGCTGTACAGACTGGTAGTGTGGCTGTGGTTTCAATGGCAAAGCACTGTCTCTCCAAAAACTAGTCTGTAAATAACACGGAACAGGTGGATGTGTTTTCTGTTATTCGGCCTCTCTGGTTTATGATGGGTGGAGAAGCACTATTTCTTTGTATAATGTCCACTATATCAGGAGTAGGAGGTCTCTGGATATTGTCTGAACATAGATCTGTCTACATCAGCTGTCTCAACCCGGGCTTTTTTTGCTCTCTCCAGGTTACACAGTTTGCATAACATGCCTTATTCCCTGATGGCCTCAAAGCTAAACACAACAGCTCTCTCTGTGTCATTTACACAGGTGCATTCACTGTGTACACTGCGCAACCTGAGTAACCATCCACACACACACATACACACCTTCTTGGAAACGTTCAAATATATCAAGAGAACCATCAATTACTTAAATTCAATAAAAAGTTGACAAATCAACTAATTTTAACTTAATTGTTCAGAAAAAAAGCTATAGCTCTAACAAGATGTCTCCAACAAGGTGATTCATAGTAAAACTACAGAAAATAGGAACTCCACTTAGATAATTCTCTCCAGAGGGAAGTGGACCACGTGCCAGTCCACCTGTGGCGATTATGTTTAGTAGCTATGATCTATTCTCATATTAACTGTGCTAAAAGTGGGTGCTGTGTTCTGGGCCACACTCATTTAGGTCACCAGCAGTTCAGTCAGGTCTAAAAGCATTATTCACTGCTGTCTGGTTGTGGCCATGGGGATTTTTTCAAAATTCTCTCAGCTGCTGTTTTCAGTTCCCCATTTTGCCATTTGTTCACATCAAACACCCCTAATCTGGCGTTTTGGATACTCACTCACTTTTACTCGGTCCTGTTTGCACTCATAACTGTGGAGACACCCAGCAACATGTAGGTTTACTTGTAGATAAACATTTGAATGAGTGTGTGGTGCTCTTTTCGTGTTTGTGTTGGTCTGTTTGTGTATGTATATGAGTGACAACAGGTGCAGCTCTGTTGCATCCTGTTGTACAGCTGCTGCCCTGTTTGTTGTTTCCATCAGTACCTAAACCCCTGAGTTCTCTCAGGTCATACGCTCTGTATGGTTACTAACTTATCAGTAACAGTAGCTGGCATATTCAAACAGAGCACACAAGTAGCTGAACACTTGTTTGATTTGGTGATGACTTTAGTCTATCAATGAAAAGTTTACACAACTGTAAGGAGAAACTGAGCCAGATTCAGTCAGGATTTAGAGTGCATCATGGCACTGAAAGCCCTGGTGAAAGCTACTAATAATCTTCTCATGGCCTGAGACAGTGGACTTGTCCATAATTGTTCTGTTAAATTTCAGTGGTGCATTTAATACAGTCAATCGCAACATTTTATTACCAAGGGTTGAGGTTATTATTGGGATCAAAGAAGCTGCACTATGTAGTTTAAGTCATACTTTTTTAATAGTTTCCAGATTGTTCATGTAAACAGTGAATCTTTCACACACAGCAGAGTAAGCCGTGAAGTTTCACAGAGTTCTTTGCTTGGTCTGATACTCTTCATTTTATTAATGCTTCCATTAGGTAATAGACAGTACAGTGTACATTTCCATTACTATCAAATAACAGCTATACCTGTCCATGAAGGCATGAAGATTAGTTGGTAAGCATGCCTCAAATCAAGGCTTGGAGGACTTTTTTGCCTCTAAATTTGGGCAAGATTGGGGTTCCTCTCTTTGTACCTGAGCAACTCAGGAAGAGACTGTCTAGCTATGTACTCTGGAGGGATAACTTGAGATTTAGTTTTGATGCCACATTCTTTCACCTATGCAGTTTTGAGAAAAATTTTATAATAAGAATAGAAATTAATTAATATATATATAGATAAATTAAGTCATACTCATCAAAACTTGCCTGGGAATTATTACACTTTTAAGATGACTTAGTTATCATAAAAATCCAATGACAGGTGTCTGTATCCACTGATATCTAAGAAATACCTTTAATGACATCAATGAGGAAATGAACTAGATTAGAGTAATACAGGTCAAAAGAAAAAAGGTAATGCCTCTCCATTAGCAGCTGTGGGCACATTCATACAGTCATATGGGGGGAAAAAATACACCCCATTTCAGTTCTAAAGCTGTACATATCAGAATATTGTAAAATAAATATATATATGTGGAAATGTGCAACCTTATCCTATGCATGGGAATTAAGAGAGTAAATAGCAGCCAGTTACATACTATGTTTTGTATTCTTCAACTTTATTTCTTGTTTTATTTTGAAGTCCATTGCCCCTCTGTTCATTCCAGGTAGTTTTGCTTCCTGCTTTTGAGTCACACCAAAGGTCTGTTCAAAAAGTCTATTTTGCTTTGGAACCTTCCTAACTAAGTGAAATAACCCAGAAGTATCTGAGCAGCAGCAATGGTGAGAGCTATTTAAATTATTAAAATTTTAAAGAAATGAGCCCCTTTAAGATCTTCTTTAGCATAAGATACACCAGACTATCCTTTATGAAAGAAAAGAGATAATTCCGCCCCAAAACTGTCAAAGCACCGCTTTATTATTTTCATCCGTTTGTATTAACTGTGATTTGTATGAATAAATATGAGGACAGGAAAGTGATAGTGAGCAGTTTGACAACAATAAAATTAGACTTTTTTTGTACATTCTTCCTTCCTCATTTTTATTTTAACCCTTAATAGTAAAGTAATATTCAATATAATCTCTAATATGATATATATAATATAACCTTTGTATCCCAAATGATAAGATAATAATAGACAAAATATCTAAAGTACTTTTTGTAGAATATTTATTGAGCATCTGTAGTTTCAGTGCTGCAAACCCACATCACAGCTCAACTTAAGTGTAGTCACATTGTTGTTGCTTTCCTTAACCCCATGACATTTTCCATTTAGGTCAAGGAAAAGAGCTTAGGAAAAAACAATAGGAGATAATTTTTTTTTACTATTCGACTGGAGCCTAGGCTTCCGTACCTGACTGCCTACCTGCGCTTTATTATGACATTTCTTCCCTAAGTGTATAAGATCTTTGGTTTCCTTTGACCACTTTTGTTTACCTCATTGAGTCCTCCCTCAACCATAGAGTGTACAACAAGATGGTGCTAATCAAATGCATTTGATAAACTGATCGTCTGCAAGTATGACCATCTCCATAAAAGATTTGGCAATTGTCTAGAACATGTTTGTGTTAACAGCAATTGTTGCTGATCATCAATTTGGGTAGGATTATTAGGACATTTTTAAACAAGTTGGAGTTCATCATTCCACTGTGAAAAAAAACGAAAACAAAAAGAAAACATTTAAGACAATTTCCAATCTTACTCGAAATGGAAATCCTTGCAATTTACTTCAAGGTTAGACTGTACATTCCACTGGGAAATTAAAAAAACCCAGGAGCTACATTTCACACTACAAGTCTCTGTCTATATAACCAGAAAATGACTGAAGAGGTATGGCTTGTTTGGTGGGATTGTCAGCAATGTTCCTCTATAAGGAACATTGCAGTGCCGGTTAGGTATGCAAAAGACTTGAGAATGCATTATATGTCATATACGGTATGAATAAATTGAGTATAGGATGATTTGAGTTGGAGGACTTGTTTTAAATGAATGCCTGCAAACATAAATGGAATGAAGCAACATTGTAAAAAGAAAATAAAGAAGTAGGCCAAGATTTTAAGTCTTAAAGAATATGATTACTTCAAGTTACTGCTGAAAAAGATGCTTCTTGAAGCTGATGGCAGAAGAAACTGGGGAAAACATGGCAAAAAACTAAAAACTAACCAGAAACATAAAACATGAAAAACTAATAATCATGACAACAGCAATAGGATTCGTGGTTCAAATCAAGGCTGGGCCTTTTGAGTCTTTTGAGTCTTGAGTTTTACATATTCCCTGTGCATGCATGGATTTCTTCCAGGTATTTGTGGCTTCCTCTCATGATACAAAAATATGCATTTAAGATTAATTGGTGATTCTAAATTGACGCTTGGAGTGAGTGTGAACAAGTACGGTTGTTTTTTTCATTTGTCTGTGTGTGTGTCCCTGTGATGGACTGGCAACCTGTCCAGGGTGTCCTCCAAAATTAAATAAAAAAAGCATGAAGCTCCTGCTGGCAATATTTTTATTTTGTTTAATTTTATTATTAATTCATTCATTTAAGTTTGAACAAATCCCATGACAATAGGAAACATGTTAAAATTTGTGGGCATTTTGATTCAATCCCACACAAAACACAAATTGTCCATTAAACAATCATAAAACCCACCAACACATACACCAATTTAAAACAAAAATCCTGAATATTTTTTACCCCATGTCTTCCACTGAGAGTTTAATAAAACATGCTATTTGACAAGCTTTTTATGTGTTCTGTTGTAACAAGAGCTTCATGTATTTTTATTACAACATTTTAATTTTCAAAATTAATCGTTGTTTTTAATCATATATCCAAATCTAAACCACTTTAATTTGAAATAACAATATGTTATTAAAAGTAGTTCATACGCATGCATAACAGTCTCCATATAGTAGGTATTTCTAGCAGCCTTAAGTAATCTCAGAAACCTTCACCAATACCAGCAGTGTGAAATAGAAACTTAATCCAGACTGTATAATTCAGAAGAATGAGAATGAAAGGTATAGATAAGAATGGAGAGACTGATTCCTTAGAGAAAGTGTCCAGAGAAAGGACAAATGACAACACCAGTGTCGGAATTAATGAAGGACTCGACCCTTGACCTCTAGGGTCATCGGGAACTCTATGTTGTAGTGTAGTGATGGATTACAGCCCTTATGTGACCATTTTGCTTCTTAGCACAACATACTCTTACATCTTAAACTGATGGACAGATTTACTATGTTGACTGATGCTTTGAAAAATTATTTAGTACATGTATGAAGATTCTATTATATAATTAGATCATCAATATACTTTTATATGAATATATGCTTTCATGTTTATTTAGGCCTCTGGAATGTGAAATTCAAGTGTTGAACTTTGGCCCCTTTTCATTAAGAAAAGTTCCCATACCCAGCCTCATACTTTACATTTTATGCCAGAATGAAAAACCCTCCCTTTCACTCTGCCCTTCTTGGAACCTCCCACAACAGCCCCCCAGTCTCTAACCCCTGCTAAACTATTTTTTTTTCCTTGGAAGGAGTTTAAGAAGGAATGTCATTCAACACATTCAACCACACGCTCTTAAATCTCTGCCGCAAACATGTTCCCACTGATTCTCTCAAAGAATTAATTGCTCCAAATAATCTCACCATCTGGTTGTGGAGGTCCATACTTACAAGGCTGCTTGCTTAGTGGTGGTTAGGGTTTATTCAGATGCATGCAAGGTTACTGTGGTGCAGAGAGAGAGAAAGAGAGACAGAAAAGTTGGTATGACTTGCAAGGAGGCTGAAAAGAGGAGGGAATGACAAAGACCACCATCTGCTCCTTGTCTTTCTTGTCAGCGACCCTGGACGCCAGCATAGACCCTGCATCACTATGATCCAACGAGAGACCTCTAACTGGAATGTTATTATTCAGAGCGAAAATGGGGAGATGTAGGAACAGAGTTATAAAGAAAGAAATAATAGACTCTCAAGATCAGGAGAATCCTACCTCTCTCATCCTCATTTCATAGTTTTTTTGGTGTATTTCCTTCTCTTTTGCATACCCCAAAACAGACCTTCAGATTTTACCCAAACTTTTTAAATATAGCAAAATGCAAGTTGGGTCCGTTTTCTGTAACTTGGCAAAAGGTTTCAGAGAAATCCACAAGCACTCACAGCCTTTTTGCAGTTAAGTGAGAACCATTCATGAAGACCACGACATTCCAACCAAAAATCACTATATACTGTACAATCAGAGTAATTTCAATCATCAGGGTCAACACCCAAATAGATAAGTCCAGTGGTATGATTTTTGATTACCCTGGCAATTTAAATAGCCACACAGACAATTCACAACAATACTCTTAGCCCAAACTATTATCTATAGACCCATTACACTTCTTCCAAACCTTAATACAGCAGCAAACAGCTGAAATATACATGAAAATAGCAGTACATTGATGTTTTTAGTAGAGTGTGCAGACAGATTGATATTTTCCCTGTGCTCCAACTCTCCACTAAGTTATTAAAATTTGGCTGAGCTTGGTAGTTTATAAACAAACAGATTTTCTTCTCTCGCAAAAGCAAGAACTGAGGTGAAGGCATAAATCAAAACATTGGTATCGCTGGAGACGTGTGCCTACCAGCCTTTGACTCTACACATGGAAATGAGAAGAAAACAGTGGTTTTAACACCCAATTTCTAACCAGTGAATAAACACCACATTGCTTCCAGTTAAATGTTCGGTTATGAAGAATTAGACATTGCCAGTGTCACCAGCACTGCTCTTATAAAAAGTTGGAAAAAATGGGTTTTGGTTTGTGGCAAAAGGTAAAGATGTTAAAAGAAAGTTTTGTGCCCTATAGAGTGTGTAGTTTGGATGGCTGCTGTTGCTGCCCTCCTTTGATCACCAGTGTATGTGTATTTTCTCTTTGCTTCAAGGTGTTTATACCCTCTCCACCGCGACATATATGGGAGAGAGTAACAGGTGAGCCTTTCGATGCAGCAGCAGAGCGAGAGGGTTCCCAAGCTAGTCAAGCGGGGTGCACTAACACTGCTTTTGGGTGCTGTGTCACAGCATGTTTCCTGTCTATGAAATAAGAAACCTGCCTACTACCTTCAATGGCTCCAGTGACACTACAGAAAGTAAAGGGTAAAAGAATTACCCTATTTGCATCAGAACTGAATATGCAGATAAGGCACATAAGAATTTATTTGCCACAGCAATGATTTAATTCTGATTCACATCTCAGAAGGCTCTTTCAAATTTATCAATACCAGAGCTCAGCAGTTATTTCGATTAAATTGAAAATTGAAATATTAACAGAATCATATTCATTTTGGGTAAATAAATCAGGAAAATCATGTTAATAATTGATACATTTGTCATTCTATCAACTAAGAAAATGAATAAAAAACTAGATCATTTTGAGCTGTAGTGCTGGATTATTGTATACCTATAGTCAAATTGAGAGAGAGATCCCTGCTTAGCTGGTTGTTCCTGATGAGATATAATTTAATATGGGATGAAATATTGATGTTATGATAACCCTATACCCTTTGATAGCCCTATCTCTTATGAGTGAGCTTTTGGTTGATTATATTGACAAACCAGAAGTCAAATAATTACAGTGCACCTTGTTTTTAAAAAAGTGCATATAATGCCCTTTCACACATTCACTGTTTTACATTAAACTGGTGGCAACTGAATGTGTCAATGTCATGTGTGAATTACTACCCTGGTGTTTTTCTGTAATATACTTGGGCAGCAATCTGACAAGATTAGACCTTGCATAATATACCTATTACTTCCCTGTAGGAGATTCCTTCTCTTCACTAAGTCTATTGCTAGAGAGAAATATAACAAATTGTATATCTGTATTAATCTGAATCTGTAATTTTTCACACATACGTTGAGTGGAAAAGATGTGAGTGAAATGACAAGAGTTTGACATAGTTTGGGGGTGTACAGATTTGTACCACAGTCCTGTGTTTTATATTCCTCCACACAAGTAGTTTATTTTGGCAGAGCAACCACACACAATTACTCAGGAACCTCAAGAGATTTTTAAAAATGGACTTATCATGGAAAGTTGGCCTGCTTGGTTTCTTGTCCAAGCAGCTTTATTTGGATTGAGCAAATCACTGGAGCCTATTTGAGTTAATAGATGTGGCATAAGAAAGGCTTATTTTCTGAGGCAGAACTCAAAGTATGCAGCGTTCGCACCCCAAGCTCAGGACAGTTTCTGAAGTTGTGTTTGCAGTGCAGGGAGAGGAGCCAGCACAGATGGTTTGGTACCAAAGGCAGTGGGCTTTTTCTCATGCCTTTAAGGGAGGGCTCTCTTTCTTAGCTAATATGTAGCTCCTTCAAATGCTAATGGAGTGTCGTTGCTCTCCAAGGTTAGCATAACAACTATGTGAAAGCCTTTAGATTCCAAACATTTGTTTACCAGATGAAAGAGCCTGCAAATCGTAAGAGAAAGAGAATCAAGCCTTTCTGCACTATGTTCCCTGAACCACCCCCGCCAATTTCTAGTTATATTTGCACCTCTTCCTAAAACTTATTTTCCTGCAATATTCTTTTTCTCCCATGATGATTTTGAGAAGAAGCTCTTATCATGCTTTTATTGTACTTTCTTATTTAGTGTGTGTGTGTTGTGTGTGTGCATGTGTGGGAAGTGGGATATAGTATGATAATAAATAAAGGCTGGGAGAACAGATAACTGCATTACTTGAATGGACAAATAAATCAGGAGGGGTATATTTGTATATATTTTTACTCATATTGCATCTCATATTATTTGGAAATGAGGAGGAAACACAAAAGTTTGATTTTGTGTCATTTTTGTAAAGTGAGCTTCAGCTGTTTATTTCTAAACCTCTTAAAATATCCAGAAAGATTCGCAATTTCATTTTAAATACTGCAGAGTTAGAGCTTTAGCGTGTTTCTACCTTTTCAGGTACAGAAAAAGACTTTGTGCCATCTTCACAAGCTGCTATGATTCTGCTGTGTTTTCAGCTCCATTTGATGCATTGTTAAGTGCAAGAAAATTATTTATATCACCATGGCAACACCAATAGAGAACACACAAAGTATCTGACAGAAATCTAAAATGTCAGACACCCCCCCCCCAAAAAAGGAAAGGTAAAATAAAAGAAAGCAGAAGCTTTGGTTTCAATCAGAGGTCTGAACTATTATTGACATGCGCCACTTCTGTGACTTAGAAAAACAATTCCCTTTTGCATGGGGTATCTTTTTTTAGAGGAGAGAGGAAAAACTGTATTATTAAATATATATCAAAAGACAGCAAAAAAAAATAGATTGGCCCATAAAAATGTTTTGGGTAAGTAGCAGTATCTCCCCCCTGAACGGTTTCCGAGGCAAACAAGTCATATTATATTTCAGAACTGTAATAAACCACAGTCTACCCTGCATCTTCATAATGTATTATTCACTTCCAGTTTCCAAGTAGGGACTCTAGAGAATGGCTAAGAACCCTCTGCAATATTTATGGAGCATCCTGAAATGCTACCACACACATACACACACACACCCAAACTAATCTAACTCAAGTGTTTTCTGATCATATATCTGAGGATTAACACACACTTACTTATACATATATATATCTCTATATATAGAGAGAGAGATATATATATACACACACATACACTTAAACATCTAGCTTACATTATATGCTTCTGGAAAAAGAAGAGTATGTTGTTTTATGTTTAAAACTATTCAATTTTATGTCACATTATTACTTTCTCCTCAGCTTTGGCCCTTATTCTGTTGACAGTTTCTGAACCAGGCCAACCATGACTTCTGTCATCGGGGGTTTCTATTGTAAGAGCATTCTCAGTGATGATCTATTTGAAAATGGAAGATAGAAAACACATTGCTAAGAGATGCTAAATATATTTCTGAGGAGAGTAAGATAGCATGTTTGATTAAAGAGCATTAATTAGTGCATCAAACTCCTCAAAGTAGGTGAGCAAGGTGTAACTTTGAATATTATTAATGGTATGAAGGTATGCATTGCAGATCGTCAGATGACCAGGGTCACGGCTGCTCTGCTTGTCTGATGAGACAGAGCAATCAGTATCACCTTAGTTGCCTGGGAAGAAGTCTACACAGGATTTTCTTTACATTCCACTCATACTGAATGCATTTCTTTCATGGGAAAGACAGAGATAAGCCAGGTGTTTAGAGCTGCAGTGAGGTGTAATGAATTTACTAGCGTTGTAGAACTCCAGAACACTTTTTGAAGGTCTCTGTCTAGTATCGGAATCGACAGCATTTTTACTCGGTCTTGTCTCGGTCTGACAAAGTGGACTCGGGATTTTATTTCAAGACCGGTCAATTTAGTGGATCCCCACAGTTGTACAACCACAACTGAATTGAACTGTCACTAAATTGCTTGTGCATTTTTGGATTTACTTGTTAATATCATTACTGTGATTTTGCGTAAAACTTACTACTTTGACTACAACCAATAACTTGACTCATTTATCATTTGAAATTGTTGTCACCGTTAACAGTTGTCACCCCTCCAGCCCCCTTTCACCCCCCTAATGAAGTTGTATGTGAGTGACAGGAGAAGAGGCCGTGTGAAGATGTCAGCCAACTCGTCTCCAATAACATTTGGTTACCGAATCCACAAAGTTTTTGTGCACACCTACAACCAAAAGAAAACACAGTGCAACATGTACATTTTGTAATGCAACGCTAACAGAGACGATTGGGACCACGTCCAACTTTTACCGGCACTTGGAGAGGAAGCATAAAGAAAGGTACGGTAAGTGTGAGATTTAGTGAATACTAGATAAACAGTTTGCTAACCAAATGTATATGCTTCAGGACACAGGTTTTATTTGTCTTCCGGTTATTTACCCCCCAGCTAAGAGCGCAAGCATAGTAGCACATTACCTCACTGCATTAGCTAACTTAAAGGGGAACTTCAGTATTTTTAAACCTAGACCTTATTTCTAGCACGAAATACTTTTATCTACTCACCAAGAACAGTTTGGTGAAAGTCGGCGTCCTTCGGAAGCTATTTAGATAACTCTCGATCGGCGTATATCCATATAATGAAGTGAACAGGGCAGGGACGATGCAGCCTCTAAATAAGGCATTATCTGTCTTTATTTCACCAATGCTTTAAGACGAATGAATGAATGAACGTGTACTATTGCACTGTTAGCTCATAGGGGCTGTTATGTGGCTACTTGCGGCTATAGGATTGCTAACGGAGGGATTTCTACACAGGCACTCGACTGGGACGACTTCATCCACACGCCCCCCTGGAGCACAGTTTATTTACTCCTGGCTCTGTGACAGTTGGCTAACTTCACACAGAGTTTGCTACTGCCAGTTTTGTGCAACATGGCAGGATATTTATCAAATTTTGACAACATGAACGACGACTTTGAGTAAGCTCGACGTTCTTACTGGAGTGAATGAGCTGACAACTCGCTAGTTTGTTTACAGTACCACTTTAGCTCGCTGAGATCCATGCTTTATCATCTATGAAGGGAAACGTATGTGCGACATTGTAAACAAGACTGTTTGTGGTTCACTCAGATCATGCCAGTGGTCTCTTCTTATTGCAACCAACCATTTATTCCGCCTGTCTACGTCCTTTGGGATGGAATAAAACTGCATTTCTGCGTTTCTTTTTTCGCCTGCTATCACAGCCAACAGCACAACATATTCCTGGCATCTTTCAAATACCGTCAATTTTCGGTCTCTCACTGATTTTCCTCCTACTCCACTTGTTCTAGTAACGTGACAACGCTGTGACCTGAGTGCTGTGGGCGGACACAAATATGGCGATGCAAAAATACAGTGACGTCATATGGCCCTAATAATGTTATGTTACATCACCTCTGACGTAAACGATACACGCTGCGCTCCCTCTCCTGGATGAAAGACCTCGAGTCAGCAGTCTCTTTGGTTAAGTTGATTTCAGCTCCTTAGTGTTTGTATTTGTTTGCTTATAGAAAACAAAGGAAAATTCCCACACATTCATCTCTGCAGTGCCTATGATTTTTTTATCAAGACATTTCTTAACATAGATGTGGCGGCGCAATGCCTGATGGATGGGGAATTCATCCAAAATAATTTAACCAACACCAAAATTAAGAAAGAAACCAATGATCCCACCTGGGGAATTTCACCCCAAGAAATAATTTGGAGAAACACAAGGCACATAGGTAAGTCTACTCTTTAAGAAGGCAGGAGATGTGATCACAAGATTCAGAAAAATATGCAATTTATTTTAAATAGTTTTCTTTAAATAGGTTTCAACCTCATTCACACAAAATGGTAATCAAATAAGGGGACTTGAGCTGATGAATGGACAAGCCAAGGTGTAAGGGGGAACCCACCAAATTAAAAAAAACAAAAACTTAAACCACCCGACGCACGTGGCACATACACTCAGTGGACCCGCTTCCCAGGACACAGCAGACAAAGGAGGAGGGAGTACCACCATCTGACCACCAGCACCGCCACCACCAGGCTCCAGCAACTAAGAAAAGAAAGAAAAAATTAATCAACAAAAAAAAGGAAAACAATTTATCCACTTCCAAAATCATCATAATAAGACAAACCCTTAAAACCCATTCAACCATACACACATAGGGGGCTAAGCCCTGGTTAAAACACAGGCGTGAGAAAAGTTAAATATAGCCAATCTGTGATGACCAGTACTAATCACGCCAGAGCAGGTTTCAGAGGGAGACAGGGAGCGTGCAGGCAGCGCAGTGTGGCGACAAAACAGCAGCAACCCCAATCAGCTGATGACAGCAGCTCCTGATTACAGGAGAAATACCATTAATGTTGTTTATAAAGGACTGCAGTTGCGCACGTATACTAAAAACCCACATAATAATAATAATACATTTTATTTATAGAGCGCTTTTAAAAGGGTACACAAAGACGATTTACGCACAAATGTTAAAATCAGGTTAAAAGACAATAGCAGGATTAAAATATGCAAGAGGAGATGATAGAGCGTACAGTTATTTATATAAAAGCAGTTTTGAAAAGGTGGGTTTTTAGTGAAGTTCTGAAAGTAGACAGATTGGTGCAGTCTCTGATGTATTTTGGGAGAGAGTTCCAGAGAAGGGGGGCGGCGACTGAGAAGACTCCGTCTCCCCAGGTTCGGTGCTTGGTACGGGTGTCTGAGGATAGGAGGTTGGTGCCGGATGAGCGGAGGCTGCAGGGGGGAGCGTAACAGGGGAGCAGGTCAGTGAGGTAGGAGGGAGCCTGGTTGTGGAGGGCTTTGTGAGAGAGGAGAAGGACTTTGGATTGGATGCATTGTGGGACAGGGAGCCAGTGGAGTTTTTGGAGGACAGGGGTGATGTGGTCACGGGAGCGGGTGCAGGTGAGTAGGCGGGCAGCAGAGTTCTGGATGTACTGAAGTTCATTGAGGACTTTGGATGATGTACCATAAAGAATGCTATTGCAGTAGTCGAGTCTGGAAGTGATGAAGGCATGGATGAGTGTTTCAGCAGCTGAGAAGGTGAATGAAGGGCGTAGGCGTGCTATGTCTTTGAGATGGAAGAAGGCAGATCTAGTGATGTGGTTGATGTGTTGCTCAAAGGAGAGGTTGCTATCGAAGGTGATTCCGAGGTTGCAGATGTGTGGGGAGGGGGAAAGGGTGGAGTTATCAATGGAGAGGGAGAAGTTGTCAGTGGTTCTTGTGAGTGATTTGGGACCGATGATGAACATGATGGATTTATTGTAGTTCAGCTGGAGAAAGTTGGTGTGCATCCATGATCTGATATCAGTGAGGCAGTTGGTGAGAGTGGAGTGAGTTGCAGCGCTGATGGACTTGGTGGAGATGTAAAACTGGATGTCGTCGGGATAGTTGTGGAAGTGAAGACCGTGGTGACATATGATATTGCCAAGGGGGAGCATGTAGAGGATGGAGAGTAGGGGGCCAAGCACTGAGCCCTGGGGAACGCCTTGTGACAGAGGAGCAGTGGAGGAGGTGCAGTTGTTGATATTGATGGACTGTTGTCTGTCAGAGAGATATGATTTAAGCCAGGTGAGTGCAGTGCCTGTGATGTTGAGGGAGGATTCCAGGCAGGAGAGGAGGATGGAGTGGTTGATGGTGTCGAAGGCTGCAGTGAGGTCAAGGAGAATGAGGATGGTGAGATGTCCAGAGTCTGAGGAGAGGAGGTCGTTGGTGATTTTGAGGAGGGCTGTTTCTGTGCTGTGTTGTGAGCGGAATTCAGACTGAAGTGGTTCAAACAGGTCATTGGAGATGAGATGGCTCTTGAGTTGAGAGAACTACACGTTCCAGTATTTTTGACAGAAAGGGGAGATTGGAGATAGGCCGGAAGTTGTTCATGTCATCAGGGTTGAGGCCGGGTTTTTTGAGTATTGGAGTAATGGCAGCCAGTTTGAGTGAGTGGGAGACGAAACCAGAAGTGAGGGAGGAGTTGATGATTTGTGTGATGAGGGGGGAGATATCTGTTTCCAGACGCACTCTCACACACAAGGAGAAAGGGAGTGAGGACACTTTTCACTTTCACTGATGCTGACAGAGGAGCAAGAGGAAGAGCCGGTGGAGGAGTGCCCCTTTTTTAATGGCTCACCTCATGACAGTCACCTGGTGCTAAATTCGCACAGCGTCACCCTGTAGCATAGCACCTCTATACTGCTACACAGACATATGATATAGGTCAACAAAAGAGGTGAATGAACTGGAATCTTCATTTGTTTTCTGTGGGTGTTTTTATGAGATTACTTGTCTATTTGAGGGGTGCCTATGGTTTGCATGTAGTGTGTCATGCATTGTGGGACACTGGGCTGGTCTTGGTCTCACCCTGCCTCGACTTTGGTCTTGTCTTGGTCTTGACCCCTCAAAGTCTTGGTCTTGTCTTGGTCTTGATACACTGTGGTCTTGTTCTTGTCTTGGTCTCGGTTTAGGTTTAGGTGGTTTAGGTGGAGCAGGTTCAAGTTCTGTTCTTTTGGGTGTGAAAGTCACTGTTGAAATCCTATTTGCTCTGTAGACCGGGATGTACGGTCCCACACCTGACCCTAATATTTAATTGAAAGTATAAAATAGTAGGTTGTACTTTGTACTCCCACAGCACAAGAAATTAAGAGGGCAATGCAATCATTTGTACTGTCCATAATGCTTAAGGGTGTTCAGACACGACAAATGTGTTGTGCAGTAAAGATAATGAAGCATGCTTCCCATTTAGAATGCTGTTTCAAGTGAGGTGAAACAAATGAGATATGATCCAGGAAGTTCAGTTTGAGTAGCAGAAGACCAAGTGTGAAAGCTCAAATGTCAAAACACTGTACAGCAGTTTTAATAACATAAGGGCAGTTTTTACAGTTAACTCAAATGATTAAATTACACTAATTCTGTCTTTACTGCCACTGGACAATAAATTTGAAAGAATTTGACAGATGACAGTATTATATTGTAACTTAAAAGTGCATTGAGTGCAATTTATTTAAGCTGTAATATACAATATGTTTGTTAGATGAATTTAATTTAATTTTACAGCACCTACTAATGTGTTACTGTTAGATCTTTTTTTTTACGAGCTGTACATTATAGGCATTGTTTCTCCATTTTTAGTCTCTCTAAATCAGGCTGTATATTACACTCAGTGGTCTGACTTGGTGGATTTGTTTTAAACTTTAAGTTGCATGGCAATGCAAACGAAGATGATTCTTCCAGGAAGCATTGGAGGGCATCTAGCATGGGAACCTCAGGGTTACATCTTTGCTCTTATAGCGAATGATGCAGTTCTGTTGACCTCTTCAAGTCATGACCTTCACTGGAGC
Organism: Leuresthes tenuis; assembly: GCF_036924035.1. Classification (NCBI taxonomy): domain Eukaryota; kingdom Metazoa; phylum Chordata; class Actinopteri; order Atheriniformes; family Atherinopsidae; genus Leuresthes; species Leuresthes tenuis. The sequence continues at coordinate 31,502,625 of NW_027325364.1, forward strand.
AGTTTGTAACCAAATGCAAAGAGTTGGATGAAAGTCACTCCCTCTTAATCTGTGGTCATGTTTATACAGATTAAAAGAGTGGAGTGATGGTGAGATGGAGCAAGAGCTGGACAGGATGGATTTGGGGCTGTGTCAGCAGTAATGAAAGCACTAAACTGGTGGTGAAGAGAGAGCTAAGCTAAAAGGCATAGCTTTCTATTTGCTGGTCCACCTACGTTCCAACCCTCAGTTTAGTGAAAGGGTTTGTTTATGCCGATTTACCTCAACTCAAGAATCTGCATTTTGTGTCTTGCATCAACTGTGACAAGAAGAATCATTTCAGTCTCTGTTTTTTGCCAGAATTTGTTTGAATTAATCTGCAGCCTTTCTGCCCCAACATAGCAGAAGTAGGCTCGTGGTTGTAGATCCGATGTAAATAATTTGAAATGTAGCCAACAACAGGGTAAGATGACAAATTCAGTTAAGAAAGTAGAAAGCAATTCACAAGGAGTGTGTCAATTGGCAGTATTAATTGTACTTCTTGATATGGATGTATTTTAGTTTGTTGATAAGTGGGTGAGGTGGAGACCTTCTTGTGTAGTTGACCTGACATTGATCCCATCATAATTTCCAGGGATGAGTGAAAACCCTCCTGTTTAGCCTGCAAGGTAGTGGTGAGGAAAGACAGCTGCTTTTAATGCTGATGAAACTGCTAAACTTGGCTCTAACAAGATTGCTTGAGGAGTCTTTGATTCTGCTGAGTCTGTCATGACTAACACAGGCTTCATAGACCGTCGTTATAATGATAATAATGATTTACATGTACACACAGTAATGTATGAAAAATCTTAATATTTTTCAGTCACATTTTGTGATATTGGTATCAGTACAAAAAAAAGCATGATTACAAGACACATTAACAGGTATATATTTATATATCCCACCATCTTCTTGAAAGGGATGTATTTGAGGCAAAAGTTTATTTCACGTTGTTGTTATCTTCTTCCAGAACTCCACAAACCATGATCTCAATCTAACAATGTGACTAGCTCTCCACACTTTCCCCATCCTGATAAATAGTTGCTATGAGTCATCAAGTCCAGATTGAGAGGCCTGATATTTTGCAGTCATGGAGGCTATTGTGGCTATTTCAGCTTATTTGAGGTCAGAGCATTCAAGGACCTGTCTGCTCATTGCTTGAAGAGTGAATGAAGAAGAGAGTGTTGCTGCAACAGAGATTTTGTGTGTGTGTATGTGTGTGTGTGTGAGAGAGAGAGAGAGAGAGAGAGAGAGAGAGAGAGAGAGAAAAGACAGAAAGAAAGGCATGGAGATAGAGAAAGAGAGCACACATGGACAAAGAGCGGGAGATAGGGCTCTTTGTGCTGATGTGTTTGGTGACCTTGCACTCAGTGATGGGCCTCTATCTCCACTCATGCAATAGAACAGCAAAATAGGATTCTTAGATACATCAGCAGACAGTGGCGCCAGAAAGAGTAATTCACTGATGCAGTGGGCCCAACACCAAGACGCAGAGCCAGGAGTGTGTGTGTGGGATTAATTTTACTATATGTGTGTTTGCAATAGTGGAAATAGCAGAAATAGAGAAAAAGGAATACCATCTATCACAAAGGCTGTGAGGCCTTGGCAGGGCCTTGAGATGCTTATTATTTTGCCCACAGTGTGTGGGCAGCCTGCAGAACACAGCCTAGTAAGACAGCACATGGATTCAGAGCCAATGTGTTGCACTCTAATTAAAATGCAAATCAAATTAGGTAACTAATATTACAATATATTGATAAAAAAGATTAATGCAAAACTAAGTATAAAGAGAAGTTTTTATGTTATAACAAACAAAATGACATACATAAAGCAATCCCTATAATCAGTGTCATACAGGGCTGTACGTTAACTTCTTCAGCACATAGCACTAGTGCCACAGAGGCTGACAGCTTTTAAGCACAAGACCAGAGTTGTAGCACACCCTAAAAATGCATGTCACCTCTACAGCTTTGTTGCATCAAACTTTAGCCAGGCCAGAGCCGGAGTGGGACTCATTTTCAGCCCTGGAGTTCCATGTCCACTTTAGAACACGAGCTATTATTAAAATCCTGTAATTATAACCTTACATTTGATATGGAAAACACATTTTGACTTAACAAATTAAGATATTTTCAATGGCAAAATATGCAGGTTTAATTCATATTACTTTCATCCTATTCCCTTTCAATTGTGGGCTTTGTGTATTTACTATCTTACTTTTAATGATAAAAGTATAACGGGTCACTACTATCGTTTGGGCATAGAAAGTGGTTACCTTATATTGTAATCAATGCTTTCTTGTTCACACATGCAGTCCCCTAATCGCTCCTGGCTCTTGGTCATAATTCTCAACACAAATCTCCCCTTTTTACAAAGCCTTCTGATCAATTCAGGTGAGTTTCATGTAATTAATTGTAGTAATTGTAATTAATTTAGTGCTGAATCATCTAGCATCTCTGGGCACTTTTTTTCTTTATAACATTCTCACAATAATATTCACTCAATGAGTAATCCTGTCCACTCTGGACTTGTGGGCTCATGACTGGTGCTTGGTGCTGTATCTTGCTTCTGACTCTGAGGGGCTACAAGACAAAGTTTCCCAGTTATGTGGCGTCGCATCAAACTATTATTTTAATTATATAACGTTGCGTTATAAGCCACATAATTCATTGGCATGATAATTAATTAACTTGAACAGTGGTTTGCAGGCAAAGTTCAACCTATTACCCCTTTCATCGTCCTCTCAAAAAACGAGCTCGTTTTAGTGAAAAAGTTGCAAATATTTGCATATTTAGCTGCGTCTGTTTCCAGAGCTTTCCTCTTTTTAATTCCAGCCTTCTGCGCTTTCTACTTTCCATATTTTAAACACCGCTGACCGAGTGCACGCGTTACGTCAGGGTGCGTCTGCAAAAAAACAAACAAAGGCGGCCCTGGGACAGCGGTAGCAGCACGTAGTCAACCCACTGCAATTCAGTCGTTTCGTGTTAATCAACGCGAACAGGTTGAAAAAATCTTTTCATGTTTGTTGGCTCGTGGGAGTAACGTTAACCACTGTGTACCTGTGCCAACCCAGCCGCATGGGACAGCACGAAGCTGCGACCGTGAGGAATTGGTGTTCAATACCCAAGACATAACGTTAATCACTGACCACAGTTGACTACAACTACCAGGAAGGATAATTGTGTTACCATCGTAGACATACAAAAGGATTTTATTTTTTACTCGACATTCGAAACAAACATTTTTTTTTGTGGCTAAATCTGCCCATAGCACCCATGCTACAGGGCAGATAAATTCTTAGCACAGGCATGTTTTGATGTAGCACGTGCTACATATATGTCGCACTGTACAGTCATACTCTCAGTACATACAAACCTCAGTTATAACATGGCTGTCTATACAGATAACTCCATTATAAATTATAAAAAGGGTGTCCAGATCTTGTGAAAGTCTTCAATCTTTCTGTTAGCCAGATACATCAATTTATCCAGTGCAAGATTACAAGTCATTTCTTTGACCCATTGATTAGGAGTGGGTACAATATTTGTCTTTTCATCTTAATCAAATAATACGTTTGGCTTGCAACAGACAGAAATTTAGTTTTTTTTTCCTTCCAGGTAGTCGAAACTGTTCTGGGAGAATATGAAAAATGCACAGTTTTGCATCCACAGGAATAACATGTTCTATTAATCTTGAAATTAACTTCTTTCAAAAATTGTGCCAATTCTTTATCATCGGTGCAGGTGTCTGTATTTGTGTATAAGGATTAGTAAAATTCAGCAAAAGACCCTGCTATTTCGTCTGGTTTTGTGAGTGTTGAATTACTAGATTTTAATTTGTGTACTATGTTAGAGGATTGTTGTTTTTTAAGTCTTAGAGCCAATAATCTACTTGCTCTGTTGCGATTTTCTTAATATTTCTGCTTAGTGAGCCTCAAATTACCCTTAATCTTTTCCGTAATTAGACTGTTTAAGTCTCTGTGCTTTTTTGAGCTCCTTGAGCAAATTGGTGGCTACTGTTCATTTATCGTTGTTATGTTGTCGTTCCAATCGTACTATTTTATGTTCCAATTCACACTGCCTTGCTACCCTATCCTTTTTTTTTTGCACTTGCAAATGTGCCAAGGCCTCTAATATACGCCTTAGCACAGTCCCATAGGATAAGGGGGATATTTCAGGAGATATGTTCATATCAAGATAGTCCTTTAGTTCATTTATTACAAAAGTAGTGAATTCTTTGTCATTTAAAAGTGATGCATTTAGTATCCACTGTTTGGTCGTTAATCTATGTCCTATGTCCCATGATATTTCAATAGATGCATGATAGGATATTTTTATTGGCAGGATCTTGACATCCTCTATCCACGTAGCTCTGCTTTGGGGGTGAAAAAAAGATTGATTCTCGAATAAGACAAATATCTGTGAGAGTAAAAAGTAATCTCTACCTTTAGGGAATTTAGTTCTTCAAGCATCCACTAATCCTGACTCACTCGATAAGTGTTTGAGTATTTCACTCATTCGAGAAATCTGTGTTTTTGATGGCGGCTGTCTATCCATATGTTTAGACATGACACAGTTAAAATCCCCTCCCATCAGTAGAATACCAGAGGTGTGCTGTAATATTGTGGCAAAAATTGTAGTAATAAAGCTGGGCTCATCCTCACTTGGGTGTATATGTTCATCAATGAGACTTGTATGCCATCAATAGATCCATTTACTAAAACTAATCTCCCTTAACAGTCTTTATGAATGTTAGTGGGTGTAAAGTTAACATGTCTATGCACTAATATGGAGACCCCTCTTTTTCTACCTGATTTATGTGATGAGTAGAATGTTTTGTCTGCCCAAGATTTTTTTAGTTTATTGTGTTCTATATCTGATAAATGGGTTTCTTGCAAGAAAGCTATCTGACATTCATCCTCTTTATGGGACTGTTAAGACCCTTGACATTATAACTTATAACCTTCAGTGACCTCATGACTAAGCATCAGAATTTGGAGTCACATAACCCTATGCCTTCAAATAATATACTGATAGATAAAGGAGCAGGTGAGTAGGGTCAGACAAAAAAGAACAAAACAAAAAAAAAAGCAAGCAGACCAAAAACAAAAATCTCCATAAATGAAAACAACAGTGTGCTTATACATCGGTTTAAGCATTATCATATACCATTTGTGTTAGAACAGGTGGGAAAAAACAATTCCCCAATAGCTCTTATTTCTACATTAGAATCCCTGGGGAACAGAGGGATCTGCATAGAAAGAATGAACCACGAGGTTGAAAAAAACATCGTATTGGAGTCTGCTGCCTTCGTATGGTCAAAGCGTCTCCTTCGTTGTGTATCTTTGCGATGATTACGTGAGACCTGTTCCCTGCTCCTCTCTGCACCAGGCTGCGGTGAGAGCGCTCGACCATCACTTCTTTATCCATCTGAAAAACTTCTTTGAGGAGTTTTGCAATTGCTGCGGGTGAGCTGGACTCCAGCTGCTCAGCGGCTACCATGATCCAAATATTGCCTCTCCTCATTCTCCCCTTCAAGTCCTCACACTTTTCTCTTAGATCACCCAACTTCTTAAGGTCTTTCACTGTGCGTTGTGTTGACACGACCTCATCCGTCCATGTTGATAGTCCTCCCTCAACAGCTCCGATGTTAGCCTTCACATGCTCAAGCTCAGCGTGAATAGCTGTAGCATTGTTAGCTATTTCAGATCTCACTGCCATCATTTCCCTCTTAATTGATTAAAAGTCGTCTGCCAAGGCACTCTTCAATTCCTCCCTTATTACCACAGATATGTCTTTTCTCAGTAAGGAGAGTAAATCCGTCTTGATTGATGTGATGTTCGTGGTCGGTGTGTTCCTGGGATCGGGCGTGGCCGAGGTGGGGCTTTCTGAACTCTTACTCGAGGAGGTGTTGGGCCTTGTGGTGGACGTGCCCTCAAATTTATATTTTCGAAGATTAGACGCCATCTACTTCACTTGGTTTCTCTTTGGTCTTCCTTCAATGCACTAATGAAGTTTTTGTAGGGTGTTGAATGTAATTTGTAGATTTGATGTTGTTTAATTGTGAAATCATAGCATACTCTGCAGGAGCTCTGAGTTATGCGTCTTACTCAATCTTACCCCCAGAAAGATACTTTTTAAGTATAAAAGTAAAGTAAAAAGGGGGAAAACTGCACATGCACTGCATATCTAATTTTATATATGGATATGCGATCAAAGACGACCAACCAATTTTTGGCCTGATAATATGCACACAAGTTATTTAAATGTACAAATATTTTTATTTAGAACACACAAAGGATTACATCATACGACTACCAGAATCCTTTGTTTAGCTGCAAAATAAGCTGATTTTCAAAGTTCTTGGAATCAGTACGAGCCTGTTTTTTGTCATCTTTGTGAAGAGCAGTCCTGCTGTACTGAACATTCTCTCGCAGGCTGCAGAGGCTGCGAATACTGTGTTGAGTCTGTGACGGCCCCACCCCCACCCTGTATGTCAGGATGTTTCCGACTGGTTGTTGGCAGGTCTCTGCTGTGTCTTCCAGGTTCAGTGGAGGCGAGACTCTCGTAAGTGAATGCGCTACACCTGGGCCCGGTGGAGCATTATTCCCACGCTGGCTGACCACTTGGCTCTCTCTCCTTTTCCATGCACGCCGTCTGTTTTGCACGCACACACACACACACACACAGGCGCATCTATACACTCCTACACTGCTGATTACTGATACTGATCTTTTGTCTTCTTTTCATTATTAAATTTGTTACTTTTGTTGCAACCTTGTCTCTCCTCCCGTTCTTGGTTACAGTTCTTGAACGGGGCTGTAACAAGTCTCAATGACTTAAGTACCTCTACTGTATCACCTCGACACCCAAGGTACGTCTCCAGCTTTTTGGCATTTCCTTGTCAAGTGGTGTGTTTGACTGCAGAAAAGAAGTCCTCCTCTGAAGAATGGGAGTTTTCAGATTGCATTTCAACATCTTGGTCTTTCAAGTGACATTTTATGTAGTCAAGGCCTATGAAATTACATTGGATTACTATTGGATTACAATACTTAAATTGCAACAGTAAATGATGGCGTAATGACTGACACACTATATAAGCTTGAAATTAAGAAAGAACAATATATTTGAAATGCAGGCTGTTCTTCTATTGTTATCGTTAGCCTACTCAATTCAACAGTGAAAGTCTTATCAAGTTTCAGGATACATTCATCCTTTGTCCTAACAAATATGGTTCTTACACATTATCAAGTAACAGGGTTCATGTGGTATTATATCATATTCTATGAAGAAGAAAACAAAAATCATATTTCATCATTAAATATGATTAAATATGGTATCAATAAGGTGTTAAATGTTTTAATACATTTTACAAGGCACTGCACTGTCCAGAGTACACTGTTTCAGAGGTTTAATCTATAAAAAATATATATTTGACCCTATACTGCATGAAACCAGTGACTTGATTTATAATGTAAAACAACAGGGAAAAAAAGCAAACAATAATCCTATTTGAGCAATAATTTGGATCTCTGTATGTGGGGTCACACCATCTTCTCCAGAACCACAGGCTAACCCAGGCTTGTTGCTACCTAGATTCTAGAAACTGCTAGCAAGGCACCCAATTTGACTGTTATCAGTCTATTCAGTGGATGTTATCAACACACATCAGTCCCATTTATATGGGCTAGTAGGGGACGTCATGCACGTCATGGGGAATAATATTAGGACAATTATGCGAATAAAGTTACTCACCAAGAAGCCACCCATAGCACACAGTGCCAGCTTGTTATCTGTTCCCAACAATTCTGTTACTGAATGAACTGTATTCAGTGTAGTGTAGTTACTGTATAAATCGTGTGTTGGACCAGGCCACCCCCACAAAGCATTTGCGCATCACATACGATGTACGATGTACATGTACGATGTACATTGATGGAATGAAAATGTTTCCTGTTGATATACAAAGTCATCATGTGATAGCGCTTTTATAGCACTGTATGTGCAGTCGATAGCTCCGATTACATTCGGAAAACCGGCTCTTGCTTCAAATTGCGCTTCAATGTTGGCCTGTTCAACTGCATTGTGGGAATTTGATATACCTGCTGAGATGCAGATAATTCCGTCCCACTCGGCTGGCATGGCTCGGCTCAGGGTCGACTGGCACAGTCCCAATCGCTTGGCCAGCTTCCTCTGGAATTCCCCAAACCCCAGTGTGCACATCACTTGTGGCACAAGCAGCGCATGGCCGCTAGCTGTGTTGCGCTCCAGCCCGGCCGCAGCTCTGCGCACAGTTCCAGGAGGATTGCCCTCAAAACGGCTGATGAGCCAGTTGTCATCATGTGCCAGCAAATCATCTCTGTCTATTAACACACACTCTCTTCCAATTACACCATTTACAATGTCTTCCAATACCGCTAAAGCAGCCATTGTTTTTAATAGAATGCATTGCTCCGCTTTGCGCATGCTTTTATATCCACTCGTGTAATTGCAGACACATGGGTGTGTTAATTGTTTATCAGTGATAATTGTTCATGTGTCTCAGATGTGCACATCAGTCAGTCTGAGGACAAATTGTGTTCACATTTATTTATTATAACAGTTTCACAACATCACCTCTAAGTGTCGCCAAAGAATCAACAGCTGTAGAAAAGTGCGTAAGACAGCCCTGAAGTTGGCGTGAGGCACCGCACATTTCCACGGTCATTTCGCTCTTGATACATCTGATCGTTTACGTTAAAAAGCTCGGACGCCACTTTTTTGTGCATACGCATCCTTTGTACATGAGGCCCCTGGTGATTGTTGTCTCTGACTGGGACCCAATCAACTGGGACTTCTCCATGGAAATCTGCTGAGGTATCACAATGACATCCTGTGAACTGACCCAGTGGTTGAGAGCCAGAAATAGCAACTCTCTGGGCTTACCCCCATCCCATTTCAAGCCTTCAAGTCGTTTTGCGTTTTTATGTGTGAAGCAAGCAAATGTTTTTAGTTTTATGTTGGATGGTGAGCTTATGCTTGCTATTCTGATGTTACTGAGTTTTTTTTCCCGGCCCTGCATTGTACTCCCCATGGAGTATAGCTTGGTGTATGTGCATTTATAAAATTTCTTATTTGCAGAAAGTTAAAACGTTTCAACCATAAAATTATTTTCTATTACCCTGTATGAGAAAGAACCACACTTGTGCTTCAGCAATAAGCTTATGTTTGATTAACTAATGGTTCAAAAGACATCAAAGAGGTATTTCATTTTACTTCACCCCTTGTTACTCCAACCTTTAAATCCCATGTCTACTCCTCCTGGTTTGAAATCATGCTTCCCCCAAATGAGTGAAAAACATGATAGCTTGAGAGATTAATTTAAAAAGGAGTGGGCTTGGTACCGGACAGATATAGAATTTCCAAGAAGGGGCTTTTGAGTGTTATCTAATAAGTATTTTGTTTTGTGATGAATAGAAATATACTGTATTGTTAATATTAATGAGTAATTCTCTATATTTACCCAGAGTGGAGCCCCTGTAGCGTGGAAGTACTGCATAGCCGCACTAAGTTGGGCAGCCCAGTAATAGAATTTCATATTGGGCATTTTAAGCACACCATGGTCATATGGAAGGTATAACAAAGAAAGACATAACCTTGGACGTTTATTGTTCCATATGCTCTTCTAAAATTTTTCTGTAGTGTAGAAAAAAAAGTGGCAGAAAGAGGGAGTGCAATAGACTGAAAAAAATAGAAAAACTTCAGCAAGATGGACATTTTAATTATATTGATTTGTCCTATCATTGAAATGGGTTGCATATTCCATTTCTCTGAAGAATCTGACAGGTTTTGTAAGTCAGAGTCTTAGAGTGGGTCGTCCAATAACCGGAAGGTCGGCGGTTTGATTAGATGGACTGACAGCTGGAGGGGTGGCAGTCCACCTCCTTGCCATGGCCGAGGTGCCCTTGAACAAGGGACCGTACCCCAATGCTCCCTGAGCTCCAGTGTATGGCATCTGTGTCCATGAGTGTGTGACCCTGTGCATGTGCACGTGTGTGTTAAACAGGTGCCAACCTGGATGGGTCAAATGTGGAGAGTAATTTTGCGTGAGGCACCTGACTAACATGACAATAAAGTATTCTTAATCTCAATCATATTGATATCAGGTGTTATTTTATTTCCTAAATATGTGAATCCTTCAGGGATGAATGCAAATTGTGATTATACTCTTGGATTATTTCTCTCCTGACAATTTAATAGTATTTTACTAGTACTAGAGCACTCTTTTTGTTGTTAACTCTATAACCAGAAAACTCACCAAGTTTTCCCAGAAGACTTGTAACCCTGTGATGGACTGGCGACCTGTCCAGGGTGTACCCTGCCTTTCGCCCAATGACCGCTGGAATAGGCTGCAGCCCCCCTGCGAACCGATAGTTGGATTAAGCGGGTATAGAAAATAGATGGATAGACTTGTAAGATTAATTTAAGTATGTTAAAAAATATAACGCTGTCATCTGCAAAAAGGGCCAGTCAGTATTCAGTTTCACCAATCCAAATGCCTGAAATATCAGTGGACTGACAAATGGACATAGCTAAAGATTCAATAGCAAATAGAAATAATAAGGGGGGTGGACACCCTTGTTGTGTGGATCTACAAAGGCTGATGGATTCTGATAGTTAATTCTTTGTTGAAATTTGAATTTGAATAAAGTGAATTAATCAATATAATTTTCTCCAAAACCAAATTTTTTAAGAATTTCAAAAAGATAATTCCATTTTATCCTATCAAAAGCCTTTTCTGCATCTAATGACGGAAGTGCATGGTCGCCAGTGTTGGCTATCTTACTTTTAAAACGTAATTAGTTACAGTTACAAATTACTTCTCCCAAAAAGTAATTGAGTTAGTAACTCAGTTACCTCACTGTGAGAGTAATTAGTTACTCAGCAAAGTAACTGTGACGTTATTTTTAAAAACACCATATGGCATGCATAGAAACACATGTAAACTTGGGTAAAACGAAACAAAGGAAAATCTGGCCATTAAGTAGTGCAAATCTCTTTAACTGTATTTTAGGTTTACTGCACAATAAACAGAACACTATATTTATATATTTGGGCTTGGGTTTGGGGTTGGGTTAGCAGCAGCAGCAACAAGTGTCATGTTAGCATGTGTTGATGTTAGGTGCTTCATAAGATTAGAGTTGCTTGAGGCAGATGTGGATCTGAAGTCTTTTTTCCTGAGCATAGCATTCATGTTACATAACATAATTGAAATGATAAGTATAAGTATTGCCAGTGCATCCAGTTTGAGGAAGCTACCTTTGAATTTGCCTGGCTCGTCGCCATTGTCGCTGTCTTGTTGTGTTTGGCAGTCAGTGCGTGCAGTGAGACAGCATGAGCAGGGCATGATCCACTCAGCCAATCATCATCGCATTTGCAACAGTGTCATCATCCCCACCCTATCTCCAGGCAGCTGATGTGTGGCCAAAACCTGACACTTTGCGCTTCATTCAAGAAAATTGTAGTAATGTGCCGCTTCACATTCTCAGTAACTTACAAATTTTGAATTTGACTTTTTTCCCAACATCTATTTTGGTCAAATTCTGCCACACTGCCGATGTCTTTGACATGGATGGTAGAGGAGGACTGTAAATGAGACGCTCAAAATCAAAATAAATATTCAGCAAACCACCGGACGTTGAATAACGTGGACATTCTTCAATCTACCTTTTAGTGGGTTGGGCTAATCCAAAATAGTGAAAACAAGGGGGGTGTTCTCTGAAGACAGGCTGTTACCTGTGAAACAGGGGTGCTCTGAAAACACCCCCATTAGCACTTGGTACTTTTCTCCTGATGAAATTAACCATAGACTGTATGAAATTAACAGGGCAAAAAAATTGACCCATCAGAATTTTGGTTGACCCAGAACATATCGACCAATAACTCCAGTCCAGACCAGTCAACTAGGATTTTACAGCCCTAGTGTTTACTAACCTACGAGTATTGTGGTATGCTTGCTTACCAAGCACAAATCCTTTCTGGTCATCAGTAATTAAGGAGAGGATGTGTGATTCAATTCTTCTAGTCAAGGCTTTACATAATATTTTGGTGACACGTGACATTAAAAATAGGGGGTGATATGAACCTATTTCTGAGGGAGATTTATTGGGTTTTAACAGAACTGAAATAACTGCTGATCTCAAATATTGTAGAAGATTTCCTCTTTCATATGATTCATTAAATATTTCAAGTAGATGGGGGAGCAGTTTACCTGAAAATGGTTTGTATATTTCTGTTGGTAGGCCTTCTGTTTTCTTCAGATTTTTAAACACTGTGGTCACAACATTTCGTCATCTCTGGTTGGTCGTCATTACCCCACTCTCAGCAGAGAGTTGGTGTAAGCAAAGCACTTTGAGACAGTAAAACTATTTATATAAAATATACCAAAACAATTAAAAGTGACAGAAAAGTTAGGATGCAGCTCTAAAGAATCCTGTTTTTTCCAAACGATCAAGAATTTTGATATAAAAATTAGTTGATTGAAAACCTATAATATTGGTTCCTTGATAAAACCAGATGCCAGTTCGATCCAAATGGAAATCATAACAATGTCACCATAATGAGTGTGCACATACTTTGCTTGTGAAAGCAAATGATGTAGACCTGACATTGCAGTGGAAATACATCAGTTTGCCAGAGGGTGATAAGTTCTATCGTGCCAAACAAAATTTGTTCATAAAGCACAATCCAAAGTGGCAGTTTAACTGAGGTATCAAAGAGAAGTATCAAATAGCTATTTTTTGTGTAACGCAAAGCATTTAGTTTGGTAATGTAGATTTTATCATTCAGTAGCTGCTATCAGGGACATCTGCTTTAATTCGCTCATATCCTTCTGTGTTACGTCTATCCACACTGTACATTGTTTGCTCATGATTACTAAGAAGGAACTTTACCAACAGTATTGTGGGATGCAAAGGATGACAAGACAGCTTTACCTTAAACTAGGGTTTTTAAATAAACACGATACACATCAGGAATGCCTTCTGTTTCTCTTCCATTCAATTTGGGTGATTGTGAACATAATCTGTGCACCCAGTTCAGTTCTGTCTTCTCCCCTGTCTATGCTCCCTCTTCCCCCATCATCTGTCCATTTAGCCATGATGCGATAAGACAGGTATGGCTACTTCCATGTTGGATACATCTTGATACAAGACTGGCTCTGTGGTGTGTAGGTCTTTGTGCGCCTTGCATAGCACAGATCAGTCTCCTAGGCAGTTTCCCAGAGGGAACACAAAGCCTTACAGCTGAGACACCAATGTCCCTCTGAAGCAGACAGAGAAAGAACTTGGGGGAAGTGAGAGAACGACAACGAAGATTGGAGGGAGGTGGCACAAAGGGGTGGTGGTGGTGGTGGGGGGGTGTTAGGGATTAAGTCTTTTTTCCAGGATAAGGACCTATCTCTACGAAAAAGGGGGAGCAAGGCTCTCTTGAAGGAGGATAGTTTGATCTGTCATTCTCCCCCTCCTCTTTCTCCTCCTCCTCATCTCCACTCCTCCCTCCCTCCTTATCTGTACTTCTTCCCTCTTTTGTGTTCCCCTTTCACTGACTTTAATCGAAAGTGACACAGTTACAGATGGTCTATCAATGCCACAACCCATCAGAACCCTGTTAAGGGGCCTGCTGGGGGCCTACGGGGACTCGATAGGCTGTCCAGTACCCTGCCTACATTGCCTGCATGTGTGTGTGCATGTCTATGTATGCAATACGTATTGTGTACCTTCTGTTACTCCTTTGCTTGTTTGGGACCAACTGAGATGACAAACACATCAAACAGCCGTGTCTTTGATGTCGGGAATAGGACAGATATATATAAATATATATAAACACAGTTTTCTTAGGAGCCAGGTGAAAAGAAAGATTTTTGAGGGATGGGTGTGGAGTAATGGTTTTGAGAAAGAGCCTTCTGTGCGAGTTTACCATGGTAATGACACTCCATGGCGAAAACCTTTGACTATATATCTCACTAAAAAAATCTATTTGCGTAATTGATCCTACCTATAGAAAAGACATTTGATATTGATATTTTAGAAGCAGAATGCAAATAAGCAATGTAGAGATCCTGAATCTAATTCTTTAATTTTTTTAAATAAAATTCCTTCATTCAAAATTAGTAGAATTTAAAGAATATTTTACAAAGACTAAAAGGCTCCTGCAGCACCTTGGTATCATATTTACAGTTTTAGAAATTATGAGATACAGTAACAATGTAAGAAGAAATTAAAACAGCAGAGGCTAAAATATCCTTACCTTTAGTCTCTATCATTAGCCAAGCTCCAAAAAACTTTAAACTTTCATTTCTTTATGGCAGCATTATGGCAGCAGAATTGTAGTCTGAATACCTTTGATGCCAAACAGATTTGTTTTGCCAAGGGAAGTTTTATAAAAAAAATATAAAAACTCCCCTTGATGCCCATTTATTTATTTCTGTTTACAATATATGACATGTAATGGAACTGAACCGGACCGGGGGACAAGGAAAGAAGAAGAGGAAAGAAGAGGAAACAGAACAAAAATAGAAACAAAAACCAGACAACCAGCTATTACACCTGTAAAAAACAAAACAGACAACAATCCATGGCCTCTGAGGGGAATACAGCCTTAGCGCCACCAGGAGCACCTGAAAGCAGACAAGCGGAGAAAAAACAAACACACAACCAAACAAAAACAAGCACAAGAAGCGGCAATCGCATACAAAACAGCTGTGAATATAGATGACCTGAGACGACATGATAATACATCAACTGCTTAGCGACCATGCTACTGGACTAATGAATGTGTGTGTGTGAGAACATGCAACACCCATGGCACAGGACCTACATGATAACCGTGCTTAGTTATGAGTGTATAAGAGTACACGGCCACAATCCACAGCCCCCAGCAATCAGAAGCAGTCAGAGAGGGCCACAAGACCCAGGCCACCAGCAGCCCCCACGGAGCACAGAACCCAGGAAGCCCACCACAGGGACAACCACGCATCCACCCAGAAGACTGCAGAGGAAGCCCCCGGACAGAGCCCCCATAAGCATAGGGCAGAGGCCCTCCGGGAGCCAGGGGCAACAGCCCACCGACCCCGCCAGGCCCCAGCCGCCCAGACATGGGCCGTGCACTGGACCCGGGCCCCGGGAGCCCGAGCGCCCCCAAACCCCCCGGCAGAGGCCCCACCCAATACCCAGGAGGGCCAAGCGCCCCAGACAGCCACGCAGTGGGTCAGCGCCTGCCCCAGCGCCCCTGGCCAAGTGCCCTGGGAGTCAAGACGTGCCCACAGGTGGGTGAAGTCGCGAGCAGTGGGGAGAGGCAACGCCGCCCCCCCATCGGGAGAAGCACAAGCAGGCCAGGCGACAGCAAGTCCCAGATCCAGGCCCAATCATCACCACACACACTTTCACGTCCCATACATCCACACGTCCTCCCTCCCTCAACTCCGCTGGGGTGTAGCGCAGCGGGCACACCAGGGGGCCAGCAGCCCCCCAGCCACCACAGACCCCGAACCAGCAGAACAATTAATTAATCCTCTTGGCCCCTCCCGCCCCGAGCAGCAACCAGGAAGCAGGGGTGTGGGAAGAAGACCCCTCCCCTCACCCTTCTGGCTCTTCAATATTTTCTAATTGTGAGCGATTAAAATTGAGGGGCAGCAAAACTTGTAGAACTGGGAGCGTGGCCCTCTGGGCAGCCTACATACCCAAAGAGCCCCGCCCACCAGATGCCACTCAGTGTAACCACCCCCCAAGACCTAATGTGTGTGTGTGAGTGTGTTTCATAAGTAGTAATGTCTAAGGTGTAATTAAAACAGGGGCGGGGAACTGCAGAGTGCAACCAAAGGGGACCACCTACGTGGCCCCATCCACTACACCCCACCGAACACACACGCCCCCAAAACCCTTCATGTGTGAGTGTGTGCTGTGTACAGGAGCCAGAAGGGAGAGGGGTATGGGGATATACACCGGGGGAGCTACTCTCCCCCGGAGAGGGCAGCCAGGGACTGGCTGCAATAGGCATCCCCGCTAACTGGGAGCCAACACAGGGCAGGAGGGGCTGATGTCCACCAGGCTCGGGGCCTGCAACGACCATATTCCGGGAGCTACTGTACCCCCAGAAGGTACCCATCCCGCCCCACCCCAGAGGACCTCTACAAAAAACAAACAAACAACAACAAAAAACAAACAAACAAACCACCCGGTCACACCAGTCGCAACAGCCCGGGCCTGAGACCCACCATCACCCAGGCCCCCCAGGCCCCCCCCAACAGGGGAAAAGTACCGCCCCCCCCCCCCACCGCACGCCCCAACACCCTGAAAAAAAAACAACCATCTGCGGACACCTTGGAGGTCCCAGAGCAACAAGCCCGGCACCAGGACCTGCACCAACCCACCCATACTGTGGCGCATCCAGGGCAACCCAACCCCCCCAGGCACAGGCAGGGCCTCCCCCCCGGGCGCAAGGCAGCGCCCAGCCACCAGGGCACAGGCCCAGCACCACCACCCACGCCAGAGCGGCCCGGCCACCCGGCAAAGAGCCAGCAGCCACCACCCCAAGGCCCCTAAGGGACCCCGCCCCACACCGCAAGACAGTTCCACCCGCAAGCCCCCAAAACTGCCCTCCAAGCCCGACACACAGTCCCCCCCAGCAATGACCAACCCGGTCCCCACGACCCGAGAGACCACCAGACGCCCGAAGCCCCACAGCCCCCCCCAGCACCACTATGTGATAAAGCTAATCAGAGGGGACCAGAGAGAATTAAATTCAGCCAATTGATGTTTTGAGGAGGCAGACATTGTTTCCATGCTAATATAGTCTAAAAGAACATTTCTAAACTGGTTAATACACAGATTGTTCTTCGCTTTCCAGTTCCAAGTCACCCAGTATGCACAGTGTGGGGCATGCAGGGATGCTACACTTTAGCCATGTTGATAGGTCCGCACAGACTTCAAGCCAGAACTTCTGGACAGGCGCACAGAACCACAAAGCGTGTGCATAATCATCAGGTGTGTTATCTGTGCAATGTGAGCAGATGTTTGAGTGTGTTAGACCCATCCTGGACATCCTTTGTCCTGTATAGTGTGTTCTATGAAGAATTTTGTATTGTATGAGCTGTAAATTAGAATTCTGAGTCATTCTGAAGGTGTTCAAACATATTTGTGGCCAGAAGCTATGACTAGAACTGATGGATAAATCTGCCTCCCATTTTGAGGATGGAAGAGACATTGTGTCATTATTATAGACAATAATTTATATATTTTGATAGTAGTTTTGGGGTGCAGATGCTTAGAAATTCTGCTACCCTAGTCGGGAGTTGTAAGTCCGGTTGGTGGAGGATATATTTCTTTGTTATTATAGACTTAAGTTGTTGATATTCTAGGAATTTATTGCTGCCTATCTCGTGTTGTGATATGAGCTCATCAAATGAAATGAAATGTCCATTTTGGATTATATGTTCCAGATGTTTGATTCCTTTGATCTTCCACAGAGTAAAGTTTAGCATTTTTTTGTTTTGCAGTATGTCAGGATTGTTCCAGATGGGTGTAAGCTTACATGGGACAATTGAAGACTTTGTTATTTTAAGAAATTCCCACCAGGCTGTCAGAGAGGTGCTGATGTTAATGCTTTTGAAACATTTGTGATTTTTTACGTTTTGACTAATAAGTGGCAGGTCAGAGATTTCCAGATTATCACACAATGCTTGTTCTATATTTATCCATGGTTCATCTATTGGGCTAGGTTTAAACCATTTTGATATATACTGTAACGTATTGGCTAAGGAATAGTGCTGAAAATTAGGTAAATCTAATCCACCACAGTCCTTGGTCTTCTGTAGGGTTTTTAAACTAATACGTGGTGGTTTGTTTTTCCACAGAAATTTGGAGATGCATGAATCTAGTGACTTAAACCAAGTAGCAGATGGTTTTATGGGGATCATTGAGAACAAATAATTAACTTTTGGTAGTATCATCATTTTAATGGTTGTAACTCTCCCCATAAGTGATATAGGTAAGGACTTCCAACGAGAGAGATCGTCCTCTACTGTCTTTAATAATTGCACAAAAATTTGATTTGTTAGCTCTGAGAGCCTGGAGGAAATGTTTATGCCTAAATATCTGATATTTCCTGACTGTAAAGTGATCGCAGGTATATTCTGGACTCTGCAGTTAATGGGCAGAACTGTGATCTTAGACCAATTGATAGAGTAGTCAGAAAGTGCTGAGAATTTATTTATGAGTGTGATCGTGTGAGTGAGAGACGTTTGAGAGTTCTGAAGGAAAAGTAAAACATCATCAGCATAAAGACTTATTTTATGCTCAATATTTTGGGGTTGGATGCCTTTAATATTTCTTTCTTGTCTGATAGCAGCTGCTAAAGGTTCAATGAAAATAGCAAAAAGTGAGGGAGAAAGTGGGCAACCCTGTCTTGTACCTCTCTGCAGACTGAAGCTTGGAGAGGTTTGATCATTTCTCCTGACACACGCATTTGGGGAGCTATGTAATATCCTTATCCAGTTGATGAAGTGTGACCCAAACCCAAATTTGTTTAATGCTGCGAATAAAAATTTCCAGTTCACTCGATCAAATGCTTTTTCTGCATCTAGAGAGACTATTGTGGTTTCCAGGTTGTTGATGGTAGAATAGTCTATGAGATTAATTAGCCTGCAAGTGTTAGTGGATGAGTGTCTACCCTTTATGAAACCTGTCTGGTCAGGATGTATTATAAGTGGAGTTATTTTTTCCATTCTTTTGGCAAGGGCTTTACAAATTATTTTGAGGTCTGCATTTATTAGAGATTTTGGGCGGTAGCTGGATGGAAGTCTGGGGTCTTTTCCTGGTTTCTGTAGCAAGATAATGTTAGCAGAGTTCATGTGTGGGGATAATCTACCATTCTGCTTAACTTGTAATACCATTTTATGAAATGCAGGTGCCAAAACAGTCCAAAATTCTTTGTAGAACTCTGCTGGAAAACCATCTGGTCCCGGGGCTTTGTTACTAGGCATATGTTGAAGGGCTTCATGGAGTTCTCCTATTGAGAGAGGTGAATCCAGAGCCATTGCCTGTTCGGTTTGTAATTTTGGAAGGTTGATATTACTAAGAAACTGATCTATGTTACTGTCTGATGGATCATTTTGTGATGAATATAAGGTTTTATAGAAGTCCCTAAAAGCATTGTTGATTACATCGGGGTCATGGGTGACATTTCCTTTTGAGTCTTTAACAGAAGTGATTGTTGTTTTCTCTTTGTTTCTCTTTAGTTGGTTAGCTAGGAACCTTCCAGATTTATTGCCGTGCTCAAAGTTCTCCAAGCGAAGTCTTTGTATCAGAAACTGTGTTTGTTTATCAATAATTTTGTTTAATTCAAGCTTAGCTTTTCTTAGTTCATTCAGTGTGTGTTCCTCTTTGGAGGTACTATAGACAATTTCTAATGATTTAATCCTGAGTTCTAAATCTGATATCCTTGAACTTTCCCTCTTTTTCTTATTTGATGAAAAAGAGATTATTTTGCCTCTCATAACTGCTTTTCCGGCTTCCCAAAGAGTACAAGCTGACATTCCTGGCAGGTCATTATTTTCTAAATATACAGACCATTCCCTTTTGAAATAATTAATAAAATCAGGGTCTTTTAGTAATGATGTATTAAATCTCCAATTCCTAGCTGGTGGTGTAACTCTGTTATTCTTCAGTGTGATAGAAACTGGAGCGTGATCACTGATAGTGATGGGGTGGATTTTGGTGTCTGAAATATCCCTCATCAAGGAACTGCTAACTAAGAAATAATCTATTCTTGAATATGAGTGGTATACCGGTGAGAAGAAGGTGTATTCTCTAAGAGTGGGGTGGTGGGAGCGCCATCACAAAGACCAAAATCTTTCATATACTGTTTAACAATATTCGTGGACTGCCAGTTCCGCTGACTTCCTGAAGTACTGAGTCTGTCTACTCCTGAGTCTAATACCATGTTAAAGTCCCCTCCTATGATGAGTGTGTTATCTGAGTGATCAGAGAGTGAAGTGAAAAAGGAGTGAAAAAATGAGGGGTCATCCACATTTGGACCATATATATTTGCAATGCATAAATTCATATTTTGAATAGATAAATTAACTATTAGAAATCTACCTTCTGGATCTATAACTGTGTTGTTTACGGTGAAATTTACTCTTCTATTTATCAGAATGGCTACACCTCTTTGTCTGGAGTTGTAACAGGCTGAGTACACATGAGGAAACTGTGCTGTGGTGAGAACATCAGCTACAGTCTTTGATAAATGAATCTCCTGTAATAAAACAATGTCCGCCTGTAAATCCTTCAATTTATTGGAGATTTTTAATCTCTTCTCTCTGGACCCAGCTCCATGCACATTCCATGAGATAAACCTCAGCGTGGACATGCTCAGACTAACGCAGTGAGTGCTGGATGCTTGCTAAAAGCATCCCGTGCATGTGTGTGCATATATGCTTCCATGAACATGCCATTGTTGGTGTTTCAGTTGTCAGTATGAGCTTGCTACAATATGTACTTGCGCTGTCGATGCTGTGTGGAACTTGATTATGTGCTCTGCTCAAAACTCTATGTGCGCCGTGCTTGTTAACATTACTTATTAAGGTGGAAACGCAGCGGGTTGGGGAAGAAAGACAGAATACAAAAACAGTGCAAAAGAGTGGAAGTGTGAGATAGAAAAAGGAAAAACAAAAACAAAAAAACATACCCAAATAAACAAATATGAACTGGTGAGACTGGCAGTGAGTTATATATTTTGCCTTGATAGATAACTATGAATTGGATAGATTATTTCATCTTACTTATATGTCATCTACAGTGAAATGATTCATACAAGTTAACGAATACAGATCACCTGGAGTTTAGAAGAGCCAAGGAGTGGTTTCCTGGTCGCGGTACAGCTGCCCGTTGATGAATAACTTATCCACCGCGATGACAGCTCGGGAGCCTCCTTCCATGAACTTTCTCCGGATGGGGAACAGAACCCTGCGTCTTTCCAGGATTTCTTTGGGAAACTGGTCGTTGACGCTGAAGTCCGTTCCTCTCAGCTCCCTGCCGCATCCCCTCACCTGGACCTTCTGTTGATAATGCTCGAACATGGCCACAATCGGTCTCGGTCGGCGGGCATCAGGTCTCTTCCCTCCCAGGCGGTGGACTCGGTGAAAAGTAATGTTTTTCACTACATCTCCTGGAAGTTTCAGCTGATTTTGAATGAAGTTTTTCACTGCGAGTTCAGGATCCTCGTCTGCCTGCTCCGGGATTCCAGAAAACACCAGATTGTCCCTCATACTACGAGCCTGGAGATCAATAATTGATTCTTTTATCCTCTTGTTCTGATCAGAGATCCGGCTCATTCCTTCGGTGAGTGTTTTCACCGATCCTCTGAGGGCTGCGTTTTCTGCAGCCAGTGTCTGCACCTGTTGCTGGCTGAACTCCAACGACTCCCGTAATGCCTGGAACTCTCTGTGTAGAATCTCCAACAGAGACATACGGGCGTCGAAGCTGGCTAATTTGTTATCGATCGATGTTAAAATGTCCGTCGAATCATTACCAGCTGGAGACGTCGCTCCGGGTGACTCTTCCTTACGACTTCTCTTTGAAGTTGAAGCCTTGCTGCTAGCAGATGGGGTTTGGTTAGTTTTCCCCATGACGATCCTGTCAAAACACTCGTCGATGAAATCCGTGAGGCTCTCCAGGCTTTCTTCACTGTACTCCAGTGTTTTGTTTTTGTTTCACCCGATAATATATTTATTTAAACAGTAGTTATTGGCGTAATTATAATCTTACTATATTGTTTGCTCTATTTGAGGCGCGCCTTGTTTGAATCTGCCGATAGTCTCACACAATCTCGCGACACTACAGCATCACACTACTGTGAAGTCAGACTTCAGATTTCTCCTAAACTTTCATTTCTAATAATTCATTTTAGTTGTGGGTTTTCATTAGACCATATATTAAAAAAAGTAATAATAAATCATTTACTAGCTTGTATTGTGCTCCAAAATTAAGTCATTTTTCCAAGGGAAAATATACAAATAAAGTAAAAACATTCAAATATAGCTTTCAGTTGAAAAATTTGGTAGCTAAAGTGGGATCTGCCACTAGCCGCACAGGCAGCGACATCCCCTAGATTGGCAAAGAAACCCCCATTTGCATGTTCTTTTCTTCCCTTTTTCCAGCTAGACCAGTATGCCACTTTGACCATTTTTTGTAGTCAGATTTATGTACTATTCTGGCATTCTATGCTGATAATTTGCATAACATCTGGCAATTTCTCCCTCATTACTATGCCTAAATATCACACTTACAATTGCCATTTTGATTATTCATGGTACAGTTGAAAGTAACCCAGTGAATAATTCCCTAAATTTAACGATTAATCTTCTAATACTGGCTCAGTACCTAATAACAAACCTCTTGATCCCTATAATCCGTATATAGACCAGTGAGTGGTGCTGACCAACATGTCATTGGGGTCATCAGGTGGGAACCTCCTTTCATCAGTGTTTCGTCGAGATGGGCCTACGACACCTCCAGAAGGCTGGACAGTAATCACTCCCCTAATGCCAGCCATCCCTGCTCCTTACACTACAACAACCCTCTTTTCTTTCACAACCACAAGCTACCCTAGCCTGTCACCAACTTCACACCAGTCATAGCGGGGTGTGGATAAAAATCATGGTTTGGGTAGGGAGTAATGAAAGTATAGAAGGTGCCAGAGGTGGAGGCAGGACAAGACACACAAGCAGATTCAGCAGACTGCTGGGCCCCCAGCAACTATTGCTTCTTCTAATCTAAATCCACTGACTGGCCCTTACTGCCTCATCTGACATTTCCTTTACTATTTTCCTCTCACTTTGTTCACTTACACCCAAATCCCTCAACAATTAGACAACAGACTTTGCAACAAATCCTCTATATCCTACTTCCACTGAACAGATCCTAACTTTCCATCCTCGTTGCTCTGCTTCTGCCGCTTACTCTATATACCTAAGTTTTTTCCTTTCATATGCTTCTACTACTAAGTCCTACCAAGGGGAGGTTAGATCTGTGAAATAGACTCTCATTCTACTCCTAGACCACAAGACTATATTCAATTCAATTCAATTCAATTTTATCTATATAGCGCCAAATTACAACAATTGTCATCTCAAGGCACTTGACTAATATAGTCCAATTCAAGCCAATTGGAATTCAATTCATTGTAATCATAATCCAATTCATTCATATAGAGCCAATTCAAAAAATAATATCCTAGCTAAGGAAACCAACAGATTGCACCGAAACTTGTATACAGTCCAATCTC
The DNA here is from genome assembly GCF_036924035.1 of Leuresthes tenuis. Taxonomy (NCBI): domain Eukaryota; kingdom Metazoa; phylum Chordata; class Actinopteri; order Atheriniformes; family Atherinopsidae; genus Leuresthes; species Leuresthes tenuis. The sequence continues at coordinate 31,525,964 of NW_027325364.1, forward strand.
CCGTCCTGAGCATGCCTGTGGTGACTGTGGAAAGGAACGACTCCCTTTTAACAGGAAGAAACCTCTGGAAGAACCAGACTCAGGAAGGGTGGCCATCCACCTCGACCAGCTGGGGTTTGAGAAGAGGAGAGAGAAGGGGAAAAAACACCATAACAACATTCAAAGGATACCTGTTGGAACAGGGAAACACAAGTTAATAACCACAATAATGTCACATGTATCATTTGAGAAATTAAACAGGGGGAAAAAAGAGCAAAGTCAGGAAAGGTGTGACAGATGAGGTCCCCCAGCAGTCTAAGCCTATAGCGGCTTAACTATGGGATGTTTCAGGATTACCTGAGCCATCCCTAACTATAAGCTTTATCAAAAAGGAAAGTTTTAAGCCTAATCTTAAAAGTGGAAAGGGTGTCTGCTTCCCAGACATTTACTGGCAGCTTATTCCACAAGAGAGGGGCCTGATAACTGAAGGCTCTGCCTCCCATTCTACTTTTAGAAACTCTGGGAACAACAAGTAAACCTGCAGTTTGGGAGCGAAGTGCTCTGTTAGGAAAATATCTTACAATGAGATCTTTAAGATATGATGGAGCTCGGTCATTAACAGCTCTATATGTGAAGAGAAGAATCTTAAATTCTATTCTGAATTTAACAGAAAGCCAATGAAGAGAAGCTAAAAATGGAGAAACATGATCTCTCCTGTTAGTTCTCATCAGAACTAACTGCAGCATTTTGGATCAGTTAGAGGCTTTTCAGAGAATATGTGGGACGCCCAATAATAAGGAATTACAGTAGTCCAATCTTGAAGTAACAAATGCATGAACTAGTTTCTCTGCATCACCCTGAGACAGGATGTTCCTGACTTTAGCAATATTATGAAGGTGAAAGAAGGCAGTCCTAGAAACCAGTTTTATAACCAGTGCATCAAATGATAAATTCTGGTCAAAAATAACTCCAAGGTTCCCCACTGTAGAACTAGAAATACCATCTACAGTAACTATTTAACTAGACAATTTCTCCCTGAAGCGCTCAGGTCCAAAGAGAACAAGTTCAGTTTTTTTCAGAATTTAAAAGCAGACAGTTCAGAGTCATCCAGGTCTTTATGTCTTTAAGGCAGGCTTGTAGTCTGACCTATTGGTTTCATCTGGTTTCATAGATAAATATAGCTGAGTATCATCAGCATAACAATAGAAATTTATGCCATGCTGTCTAATAATGTTACCTAATGGAAACATGTACAAAGTAAAAAGAATTGGTCCAAGCACAGAACCCTGAGGAACTCCATGACTTACTGCAATGTGTGAGGAAGATTCTTCATTTACAAGAACAAAATGGAATCTATCAGATAAATATGACTTAAACCAGCCTATTGCAGTTCCTTTAATCCCAATAACATGTTCTGTGGTGTAAGTTTACCGGGCCCCAAAAGTTATAGAATAAAAAGGCATGCTGACGAAAGTTAATATCTGGAAAGTACCAATGGAAGTCAGGCATTAATGTCTGGAAAGTACCAATGGAAAGTACCAAAGTTTAGCTCTGTGTAAGGACGAGTCAGGCATTAAGGTCATGGAAAGTACCTAAGGTCAGTGTCGAGTCACGCATCAATGCAAACATAGTGAAACAGGAAATATGGATGTAGAGGGGAGGTCAGGAGTAGTGGGAAGGACTATTGCATGAATAAAGGTTTTAAAAAAGACAGGACGAAGGGCCCTGCCACGGGTAAACTAATTAATTAAGACATAACGGTGGAAGATTAGGGAAAACACGCCATACGAAAGGAGGGGCCTGGGGAGGAGCGTCCACAGGCCCAACTTGTATGAAAGAGGGGAACTTTCAGAAGAGTTTTCAGACTTAGCCCGGGCTTCTTCTCATGTATGGTCGAATTGTAACTATGCAATAAAACCATCATTGGACCGCGAAGCAGCTGAATCTGTCTCATCTTTGACACTACGTGACTTCTCATCTTTAACTACTGAGTATAGCACATTAGGTCATTTGGACTCCACAAAAGTCACAACAGTTCAAGTCTCTGTAACAGAATACTGTGATCGATCGTATCAAATGCAGCACTGAGATCCAACAGGACAAGCACAGAAACAAGTCCGCTATCAGAGGCTAAGAGGAGATCATTGGTAACTTTCATCAGTGTTGTTTCTGTGCTATGATGCACTCTGAATCCTGACTGAAACTCTTCAAACAAATTATTTCTATGTAAATGATCACAAAGTTCAGCTGCAACTATTTTTTCAAGAACTTTAGACAAAAAAGGGAGATTGGATATAGGTTGATAGCCAACTCTTCTGAATCTGTCTAAACTTACAGGTGTGAAACATCTCCTGGACCACTGATTGGACCAAATGGTTGAAATTTGGTCCAACACATATAATTCAAACTCTGATGTCAAAATATGTTTAGAGATGATTAATTTGTGTTTATATTTGTGTAAGAGGTATAAAACCATACCTAACTGGATCAAATGTAGCAACACACTGTAATGAAAACATGAAATTTGGTAAAGAGCATGGTGTCGATTTTTAGGTGAGAAAACTGCCTTTATTTGTTCCAGCATTTAATAGTAATTTGTCACTTATGACTTCCAATGCAGGATAAAGTCAAAGGACCAACAACAGCAACTCTAGAGCCCCAAGCCCTCCATCAAATCTATAAAAGGCAATGCTTAGCCATCTGTAAGATATGTATTCAAATGGCACAGCAGACCTGTCAACCTAACAGAAAAGCTCAGTTTCTAACAATAACAAACAATTAAACCATTGACTTCCTCTGCAATGCCAGTAAATCTTACTAGAAACAACACGTATGGGCTGAGGGACAACAATCAGTACTTAATAAATACACTATATTGCCAAAAGTATTTGGTCATCTGCTTTTACACTCATATGAACTTAAGTGACATCCCATTCTTAATACACTGGGTTGAATATGACGTTGGCTCACCCTTTGCAGCTATAACAGCTTCAACTCTTTTGGGCAAGCTTTTCACAAGGTTTAGGAGAGTTTATGGGATTTTTTACCATTCTTCCAGAAGCACATTTGTGAGGTCAGACACTGATGTAGGACGAGTAGGCCTGGCTCGCAGTCTCCGCTCTAATTCATCCCAAAGGTGTTCTATCAGGTTGGGGTCAGTGCAGGTCAGTCAAGTTCTTCCACACCAAACTCGCTCATCCATGTCTTTATGGACCTTACTTTGTGCACTGGTGCACAGTCATATTGGAAAAGGAACGGGCCATCCCCAAACTGTTTCTACAAAGTTGGGAGCATGAAATTGTCCAAAATCTCTTAGGATGCTGAAGCATTCAGAGTTCCTTTCTCTGGAACTAAGGGGTCATGCCCAGCTCCTGAAAAACAACCCCATACCATAATCACACCTCCACCAAACTTTACACTTGTCAGACAAGTACCATTCTCCTGGCAACCGCCAAACCCAGAATCATCCATCGGATTGCCAGATGGAGAAGCGTGACTTGTCACTCCAGAGACTCTCCACTGCTCTAGAGTCCAGTTTTACAGCAGAGTCCAGCTTTACAGCACTGCATCCGACACTTTGCATTGCACTTGGTGATGTATGGCTTGGATGCAGCTGCTCGGACATGGAAACCCATTCCATGAAGCTCTCTACGCACTATTCTTGAGCTAATCTGAAGGCCACGTGAAGTTTGCGATTGATTCTGTAGAAAGTTGGAGACCTCTGTGTACTAGGCGCTTCAGTATCCGCTGACCCCGTTTTTTCATTTTACGCGACATACCACTTGGTGGCTGAGTTGCTGTTGTTTCCAATCGCTACCACTGACAGTTGACTGTAGAATATTTAGTAGTGATGAAATTTCACAACTGGTCTTGTTGCACAAGTGGTATCCTGTCACGGTACCACACTGGAATTTACTGAGCTCCTGAGAGCGACCCATTCTTTTATAAATGTTTGTAGAAGCAGTCTGCATGTCTAGAATTTATACACCTGTGGCCATAGCAGTGATTGTGACCTGAATTTAATTATTTGGATGGGTGAATTTGGACTTTTGGCAATATAGTGCATATAGATGCATCGTATGTGCTGAATGTGAAAGGAACCTTGTTTAGAGTTGTACTGTAGTGCGGCTGAAGTTTCATGGAACAACATTACTGATTACACACCTCTGTGGAACATTCCCAAAAAATACTGAAGGCTACAAGGCTGCTATCAATAGCACTTCAACTGTACTTGTGTTTTTGTGAATAATTTTGCTGGCAGTGCACAAAAACTGAAAAAAAATGGTCTCAAAGACCAATATGCACAGGTCTATTTGATCTGATGGTCAGTCTGTGTTCTTACATAAGGGTTATATTATGAACTTTAACCCACAATTTAGTCTTCAAAGAAGCGACAATACAAGACAAAACTATAAAATATGAAAGAAGAGAGAGTCTTTTAAAAGAAAAACTGTGACATACTAAAATACAGTGTAAATAAAAATCTACATCATAGATTGGAACTTCAACACTGCATGTCACAAAGACACAAATTCTTTCCTTAATGTGAAGACGACATTTATAACAAATGAATGTGGAACAAAGGATACTGATAAGTGATAAATAAAGAGTGAAAAAAAAGAGAAAGCTTAGTGACAGTCTTGTGAACTCTTTGTAAAGTGTGTTTATGTAATTGTGTGTTTGTGTACATTGATAATCCAAGTGTTTCTGTGTGCATGTGTGTGACACTAAGGCATGGGGCGTTGTCTGCCACCCAGTGCTCCTCTTGTCGACAGCCTGCGTATTCCAGAATCCTATTAGGAGCAAGTCACACTTGGGTGGCACATTCATCATGGGCCCTGCACATTTAGATTGCTGTTATGAATATAATTAGAGAGGAGCACAGAGGAGATGTTCAGGGCAGTCACATACACATTTATAGTCATATGTGAGTGTACAAACACATATGTCAGTCTGCACACGTGTACATAAAAAATACAGTGCACATAAAACATGATTATCTACTTTACAGTGCAAATGACACATAAGACTGCACATCCTTTTCATAAAAGCCCTCTCTCTGACTCGCATCATTTTCTTTTTCCAATGCACGAACATGAAAATACACACACCTCTTTTGATGTCAGACACTTCATTTTCACCCTAGTGCCTTACCCCTTCAAGTAAAGGCTGGCCAGCTCACTTGGGATGAGGCTATAACACTCTGGTACTGTTGGATAAGATAATCTGTGCTGTATCTTTTTTGTGTATTGCAAGAAGTGTTTGTGTGCATATATATATATATATATATATAAAATTATTATTTTAACTTTTGTCCACCCAGGAAATAAAAATATATCAACATAAAATTACATATAGATATCATAGAAGAGAACAAAACATGCCATTTAGTTTAGTTATGTTTGTACCTGGGTGCTGGCTGGCTGTCTCCTGTTGTTTTTTTCAGGCTGGGCTGGACGGCTGGGAGGAGCGCTCTCACATTCACACCTGTGCCCCATTACCAATCTGGCACCCGTTAAAGCCTGCTCCCTCCTGGCCTGCGGTGTCGGAATATTGCCTCACAACAGACGAACACGCATGACTACTGGATACACCTGTCGGAGATCGGTACCCAGCCCAGCCTGCCACCGAGCCCACCCGCAGCCTGTATCTGAGACTCACTACACGAGTACACACGAGATCTTCGGAACACTGGAACCACTCATCTCCCGATCCTTGCACGGAGTCACCAGGACACGAAGTCTCCTTCCACCTCGCCTAATAAATCCCTTTTTGACTTCTACCTTCTGTCTCCTGTTCGCTTTTGGATCCAGTCCTCCCCAGCACCTAACAAACACACCAATAATCTCAGAAAAAGTAATCACCACAGTCATCACAGGCTAAATGGGGACAGCATTTGCCACTAAACATATTTTTCTAATATCTTTAATATTTGCCTAAAATTGCTTAGTGAAACCAGCTCCTTAAGATTCAGCTGGTTTTGCAATTTATTTCAAGTAGAGGGAGCTGCATACTTAAATGCTTTGGGTTTTTTGTCTTCCAAATCCACTTAGGACACTGGTGATAGATAACAAAAGCAGTTCACTGGAACAAAGACAATAAGTTCCAGTACACTTTTGACAGATATAAATATGGTGGTATGTTTGAAGTAGATGACAAATACTTTTTTTTTACAAGAACATGCAGATGTTCAGCTGGGTGAACAAAGGAGACCGACGAACCCCGAGCATTTAATGTACAGTTGTGTGTAAGGCTTTTCAGGTTTGATGAATGTTAGCGCTCCATGATAGATGGTACCAAATGCATGTAAGGGTTGCAAAGTTGCATGCATGTCAATAAAATCACCATAATTATTGATCATCACCTGGATTACTGACTGCCTGACAAACAGACCACCGTTTGTGAGACTGACGGGTTGTGTGTCTGGAAAGGTGGTCAGCAGTACAAGAGCACCACAGGAGACTGTTCTTTCATTGTATCTCTTTACTTTGTACACCTTGGACTTTCAGTACAACTCAAAGTCCTGTTATCCCCAGGAATACTCAGATGAATCTGCAGTTGTTGGGGATATCAGTGATGGATAAGAGGCTGAGTACAGTGTGGGTTGAGTGCATAATTAGTCTCAAACTTTGTGGAATGATGTGGAAAGAAAATATGTTTGATTTAACTGTCAATACATGATGTTTGATTGTTATATAGGATGTTGTTAGTGTAAACTGGAACATACAAAAAAATACTTAATTAGACTTGAATAGTCATAGCTCACCTGAAGCTGCTGAAAGCAGAACGGGAGGAAGTAGTTCTCACTATGAATTTTTCTTTTGTCTGCTTTCATTAAATTGCTAAGCCCATCTGACTTGTTGGAGCCATTTACATCTTGTTTCATACATAAACATATGAAATAAGAGAATCAAGGATTCTGTGTTTAAAGTCTTTTTTAAATTGTATAGATTCTGTCTTTAAAGACAGTCGCAGACATAAATAATAGGATAATTGATAAATGTCTTCTTTACAGAAGTTGGGAAAGATAAAGTCTCTGTGTTTTTGTTTTTTTTTAAACCTAGACCTTATTTCTGGCATGAAATACGTTTATCTACTCACCAAGAACAGTTTGGCGAAAGTCGGCGTCCTTCGGCAGCTATTTAGAAAACTCGCGATCAGCATATATCCATATAACGGAGTGAACAGGGCAGGGACGATGCAGCCTCTAAATAAGGCATTGTCTGTCTTTATTTCACCAACTTTAAGACGAACGCGTACTATTGTTCTGTTATGTGGCTACATAAGCGACATGTTAAACAATAGTGGATTAATCCTACTAACAAGTTTTTGTGTTTGTCTTGCTGAGATTCATTACTTCATTAGATCCATTCTTAGTTCATAAGTATGAATTGTGTATCCAGTTAAAAAAAAAACTAAGCCAATACACCATATCTTCCTAGTTGAGAAACATTTGCTACATAAAGAGCACTTTATGTACATACAGTACAGCGCGAAAGTCTTGAGTCATTTCTAGGGATGGGAATTGTTCAGAATTTAGCAATTCCGGTTCCATTATCGATATCACTTATCGATTCGGTTCCTTATCAGTTCTGTTATTGATTCTCATCCACTTATATAGTACAAACGGCTTTAGTTGCAGTAACACTCAATTTCAATATGCACCAACATTTTATCTATTTTCATCTCTGTCATCTTACTTTTCCCTGCCTCGATGAAAGTCGTAGTTACAGGTATGCAGGAGCCTGCCTCACTCTTGCAGTCCTCGTCAACTAAATACTAATATCAGATGGAAATTATTCACACAGTATGTCGCAAACATTAATACAATCAACAGGACTTACAAGGTAAGAGAGGGATCATCTGCCCGTTGGGCAGGCCGGTTGCATGGGTCGCAGGAATGGGGGTCTTTCATTAATAATGTTATTATTAGTAGGGGTGGTTAATCTGTCTGAATTCCCGATCTGATTCGATTACAATCATTGAGGTCCTGATTCGATTACCAGCCGATTTTTGATTATTAACGATTCTCGACTAGCGATTATTGATTTTCCATTTGACAACAGTAACCCAAAATACACCACAAAGTTATTGCAGCATTTAAAAAAAACAGTCAGTGCTGAATTACTTAACTCATTTATTGAGTAACTCACAACACTTCCTGTGTAGTGTAGTTGTAACTTCAGAATTATTTGTTTTAACTTGGCAAAATTATTGTAGCTTTACTAGCTTACATACTGTAGAACACAAAAATTAACACAACCCATTGTGTTGTGACTGATCAAGTTGTACTAAACAACAACAAATAAATGGAAGGCTTATTTCCTTTAGAAGTAGAACCAACTTACTGTAGCTTTAGCCTATATACGGTAGAACACAGTGACAGAATGCAACACACTAACTTGTGAGTAATCAAGTTGTACTAAACAGTCACTACTCTATTACAAAGGTAAATATTGTATTTTGTAATTCATTTTAAGCCTTTTGCTTACCGAGTAGGGCCTGCTTTTGTTCCAACACATGACTGACGGTGGTGCTGCAGTGAAAGAAGGTGGTGATCCGTCTGACTCGACCCAACAGTCGGGCTACAGCAGGTAACTTCAGCACTCGATGGCAGGCGAGGCGGATGTGGTGACACATCACCAGCTCATGTGTCTCTATCCCCCACTCGTCTGCCACAGCTTTGAGAAACTCGCACATATTTGCGCCTATGTGGCTATCATCCATAGCTCTCGTCTGAAGCACTTATGACGTTAGCTTCCACTCACTGTTGACATGATGAGCTGCAACGGTTCCATATGAGACGGTGGCTCTGGATGTCCAGGTATTGCAAGTTATTGCTACCCTGAGAGCAGACTTGAGGGACCCTTGCACTAAAAACTTTGTCTCCTTGTAAAGACTTGGAATCAATTTGTGTGTGAAAAAGCTCTGGGATGGTATCACATATCGTGGCTCAATATTGTGGACCATGTAGCGAAAGCCTTGGTTTTCCACCACACTGTATGGCCTCATATCTTTGGCAATAAAATAAGATATTGACGTTGTGATTTTTTTAGCTTGCTCCAAGCCTGGGGCTAATTCTGTCATATCATGGAGAGTACACTGATTCGGTGGAATGACAGGCTTCAGGCAGTTGTCTTTAACCCACCCTGCCTCCTCCGGATGAAAGCGGGAAATGTGAGCCCTCAAGTTGCTCGTATTGCCGCAGTACTTCAGTTTAGTGTGGCAATGACGGCGTGCGTTCTATCAACATGTTTAGAGCTCCTGCCATGAAAACCAAAATGGCTAGCTTTGAGCCCAGATGGAGCTGGGTGGATTGGTTGGTTGCTCGTTGCTGGTTGTTCCCCCTCGTTCAATTCACACACTTGCGCTCACTCGCTCTGGCCGTCACACTGGGACTGGGCATGTTTGTGTGACGTTCAACTTCCATTCAACAACATTCTTACAAAATTAAAATAATGCAAAAAATAACCGATTTTTGATCATTTAATAATCGAGTCATACTCGTCCATAACATACTCGCGATTATTTAATAATCGATTTTTTTCACCACCCCTAATTATTAGTGTTGTTGTTATTACTAACTGCTCTGCTCAGACTCTGGGAGACGTGCTTTTTTACTGCCGTTTCAATAGCGGTAGCAGCGCTAGAGAAATTTATATTATAGTTTTTTCCAGCGTGACAAATACAATGTGTGGCGGGAGTGCGTGACAAAAGACAAAAAAGCGTGACTGTCCCGCTCAATGCGTGAGACTTTTGAGAAGGAAGACTCCCTCGCGAGAGTTGCTGTCATCTCTTAGCAGCGTGTCAAAGACTTTACATTCGTGCAAAGTAATTACTTGCTGTGTGGTCAAATGTTTCAGCATGTTGGCGGTATTTCCCCCCTTTGATGTGATCAAAGGACTGCACTGTGTTGCAACTGGCCCTAGTATTGTCCTTTTTGGTGAAATATAACCAAATTTTGGAGCGCTTCTGCCTCAACGCCACATTGGAAACATTCTGAGCCAAAATACTAAGCGTGCACATGACGTACATGGCGCAAATGTATCAGAGGTTAGCAGAACCTATAAACGGGATCATTAGGCAGGTGGATTAACGATTCCACGGAATCTCTCTGTGATCTCGATTACCATCCCTAGTCATACCGTCATTTTTTAAACATTGCTTGAAAATGAGAAAGAGGCTCAATTCAAACAAACTTGAAAGTCAGTGTCTCTTATGACCACCATTATTCCTTCAAATGTCTTGTACCATCTTTAAGGATACTTTCACACAAGGATAGTCCAGGGGACTTGGTTAGATTAGGCAGGGAATGCTGAAAAATTTCCAACCTTCATTTGGTTTGATTCACTTTCACACTGTCAAGTGGACCAAACCACCTGGAGGTCATGTAGTTAAAACAGCTGTTTGTTTGGAGCAGTATTGCCCAAACCAAGCACTGACCAGGAAGGAAAAAAGCATGACGAAGAAGAAAACCATCGATTGGCCAGGACCAAAAACGGAAATCCATCCTCTTCAGCAGGCCTGTTCACAACAAAAACAAACAGAGGAACACCAAAGTTATGCAGTCTTAGGATTTCTGTTTTTACTTTGGTGTTCAAACCTAATTGGTATTTCACAAAAAGCTGCCCAGTATGAGCAGCAGGTGAAGCAGCGAGCAATCCAGCATTTTGCTCTGTACATGAGACAAATGCAGCGGTACTGAAAACCGCTGTGGTTGCATAGACGCAGAGCGATGTGCGTCACATCCTTTCTTTGGTGTGCTGGATAGTTATTTGCATTTCCCACTGTAAGCAAACCACACTAGGATTCACTTGCAAGTAAACAAAGGCCCACGTTCTCAGACAGACCATAGTTCGAAAAAGCCTTCACACCTGTCCAAAGAAAACGACTATCTACGGAAACGAATTCTGGACCATTTAAAGTGGACCTAACAGCTCATGTGTAAAAACGCCCTTCGTGTTCAGGAACAGTAGTCCTATAGGCTTCTTGAAGGACATTCCAAAGCTCCCCTTTGCATGTTGTCTGTCTTTTTTTGCTTTTTACAGTCCATTTCTTAGGGCGATTACAACAAAGTGCCAAAAGATGCAATTTATAATACATCCTTAGCCCTGTTATATGTAAATGCATCACTGATTCACAGGACTAAAACATGTACGACTGGATTTGAGGTTTGTCATGTCAAAAAATATTGCACGTCTTTCAGAGTTTCTCCTTTGTTTATGGGTTGTTATGGCTTCCTAGCAAGCAACAGGAGTAGTGCATATTCACAAGCAAATCCTCAGGAATTTGACCGATGAGAAGACATTGGAGCCAAATCCTCTTGTTCCCAAGACTTTCACCCAGCTGTCTTTCATTCTGAAATAATTACAAAGTATGGTTGTGAAGCTAATCTAGAGGTACCCAAAACTGAGAAATAAATAGCAAGAAACGATAATGCTGTGTCCACTTTCATTGATAATAGACAGTGATATTAGACATATGAATTGTCAGACATATGCTGTAAACATGCTAGTTTCATAAGAATGCCTATGTTAAGCATTGACTCAATAATATCCACACCTTCATTCGCCTTACACTTGTGAACAAGCTGGATGATTCATTACAATGAAAAATAGACAACCACCCAATTTGATCTGTTGCATGTCAGTTGCAAGATTTGATGGAAACACAACAATTCTTTGTGTTATTGTTAATCAATGTAAGAAAAGATAGACACCTCTACTTAGTATTTTCTTTTACTCAGCAGCATGAACATCAACACATCTGGGCTGCGTCAAGCCATCTGAATGCTAAAAAACTTAATTTTTCCACCTCTGACATTCCTCATGAGGCTTACTGACACAAACCTGTCACTGACTAAATGAAAGAACTGTAGATGTCAGCAATGGCATGTTGTATTTTTTTTGTCTGTCACACACACAAACACAGAGTTTCTTTCTCTCCTCTCTCTCTCTCTCCCCCTTTGCATCAACCTCTGCCACCCTTTCCCTGAGCACATGCAGGAAGCTGGCCAATACTCTTGGAGTGCCAGCATGTGTTTACCACCCTCTGAATGTGTGCCATGTCGAGAGCTCTGCCTGCCATCTGAATGCTCTGTAATATCAATAATTGATGCTCTTGAGGAGTAGTAATTAAATTAGTTAATTATGCCGGTAAAATTACATGTAATTATGAGACTGGAGGGTATGTTTAGTAAATTAGTCTCATCCATGCTCACTGTGTGTGCTGCTGCCAAATTTTATTCCTTGATGACTAGGTAATTTTGATACCTTCTCCGTTTTTAGCAACAAATGCATAGTTTGCACACAGACATTATCTGATCTGGATTGCAGGGCTTTTGACACCAAAGGTATTCTTCTTAATAAAAAAAAGGGGGAAACAACACGCTGCCTTGCACCTATTTGATAAGAGATTTTGGCACATTTTCAGTGAGTTTAGTGCCACAGATTTAAGTATTACCTGACATAAAACCAAGTATTGACAACGAAAAAATCTTACTACTCACTCTTACATCAGACACTGAAATTCAAGTCAAGCCCTCATAATCTCTACACAATTGTACACAAATATGTACTTCCCTGCTTCAATGTAATGTAGCGATGCAAGTTTTGGTTTTAAGCAGATTTCTACTTTTACTCGATAAGAAGGTATGTCAGCAGAATTCGGTTTATGGTAACTGCACTGAACTCTAGACAGAATCCTTATTAGTTACGGCAATGCACAATACATACTTTGTTGCTTTGAACGGAACTTTTTTCTATCAGAAAAATATTCTAATAATATTCTGTCTTATTAAGTAAGCCCTGTGAGCTGGTCCCAGAGTCCAGCAAGAGATTATTTTCAGATGTCATTTGATTGTATTTCCAATAACCATACAAAAACAAATGGAATCATGGTGTGGACTACGTAAATAAAAACTTTTCTCTGCCATGGGAGGAATGACCAGAGTCACTTGAGGTCTGTCAGAGCGGTGGTGTGAAGGGAGGACCCAGATGCAGAACTCTTAGATTTATTTAAAAAAGCCAAACAAAAGACGCGGCTGAGCTGGATATCAATAATCTTAACTGTGAAAAAACAAAACAAGACTAAGACTAATGAAACAAGACTAGACTGTGGCTATGAGGCAAAAACCTGACTTGACTTGAGTTGATTTGACTTGACTTGACTTGACTTGATCCATGGAAGTGAGGTGAGGATTCTGCCATGAGTGAGGGAAACCTGGAAACTAAATGCTGTGGGGAGGTGATTAGTGAACGTGAACATGACAAGGCCAAGTGGATGGTGGACATGTAAATTGCAACAAAAGCATGGCAGCTAAGGTTAATGAAAGTTTCTGGATTTGGCTGAATATGATTTGAGTCTAAAACGGGTTTTCCTCTTTTAAACAGGGACATTACTTCACTTTAATCAAGTGACTCCTCTATGTATGAGGAGCTAAGGTTTAAGACTCATGTCTTTTCCCCTAACAAAACTCTAGTGTGTCTAATTTAGGGCAGGTTCAATACATTTACCCCACAAAACGACTTGTGCCAGTGTGGAAAAGCCGGCACTGGCTCCAAAAAAATTACAGGATTTAAATTTGAGACTTCTTACTACCGGACAGGCTACAGCAACAACTCTGCAGATTTTTCAGAATTTAGGCAACGTGTCAATGACATTAAAAATACTGCTTATCTATTGTGATGATAATTGATTAATATTTTGTTGAACTGATAATGATATTCAGTTCATTTTGACAACTGAATGTGAATGTTCTGAAGTTACAACTCGAAAAGTCTTGACTTTATTCCTTGTGGAAGAATAAAAAATCTTTTTTTGATCAACCATAGATTACATAAAACTGTGTATCTATGTTCATTACCAGAACCACAAGCAACAGCGACACAACAGTTCAATACAACACATGTAACGCATACTCCATGTACCTAGTGTAAAGTCAGTGTAATGACATAAAATTATGTTACTTTGGATTCTCAAACCTTTTACAGAAGGTGTGGAAATTGGTTCTCTAAAAGCCCAATGGGTGTTACAATAGGATAATATGTTGTCCAGCAATATTCAACCTCAAGGAAGTTGAAGAAGAAACATCATATTTTGTTTAATCACTTTTTAAATAGCAGCCCGAGAGACCCGAACCAAAAAAGTGATCAAGATATTAAAAGGCTTTATTTATGGCAAACCCTGATTTCTTGATAACCCTAACCAAGAAGTTTTTTTGGTTATATCTAACCAGAGAATGAGACTAAAAAAAAAATAAAAAATCTGTCGTCTCACATAAGACTCAAAAGAGACTGGAAATGAGCCATCCATGTTTAAAAAAAGAACAAAACAATGACCTTTCACAAGAGCAATTTTTAAAAACCATCAGGTTTATCCATATCTGGGTTTCTGGAAACTAAAATAGGTTATATATAGGCCACCCGTGTTTAAATGATCAAAGTACTTAACTGATCTCATATTCTACCCTGTTTATTACTGTTCCATATAGCTGGATACAAACACTAAAAACCTATTTTTCACACGGGAGGGTACTCTGAGCCATAGAACAAATATATTGGTTCAGCAAGGCAGATTTTACAAAAAAAAGAACTTAACACTGATAGATTTAACCCTCTAAGCGCCATGGTCGACTTAAGTCGACAAGATGGCGCCTTGAATAAAACGGCCCATTGTGGCAAAAATAACGTCATATTTTGTTCCTACTCTCCACTTCTGGTTGGCAGACATGTCAAACTTCACCTTTGACGCAAAAAACGTCATCCTTCAATGTAATTATTTTGAGCTACAGCAAGTTGAATCAGTACGAGTTCTTCACCGAGCGAGTAGTCATTGAGCGACAGCAGCAGAGCGATATAGGCAGCATTAGCGAATATTTTTTTCCAATAATCGCACAATGTCCACTAAAAAGTTTACCTGCAAAGAAGCGCTGGGTCTTCTATTCGCTGATCCTGATTCTGAAGGGGAAAATCTACCTTCAGAAGATGACGGTCAACTGTTAGCTAGTCCCGCTAGTGGCGACACGTTCCCGCGCCGCATCCCTGCCTCACCAGCAGTCGGACAAAGTGTTTTCCTACACCAAACACCAACTTCAGATCCTTTGCCCAGCAATGTTGATGGTGAGGAAAATGTTTCACGGGTCGAAGTTTGCATCGAGGAGTTTGCAGGTATGGTAGTACTGGAGGGAACGAGGCTGGGAGTAATGTGAGTGTTCGGTTTTTTTATCGAGCTCGCCAAGTGAACGCTGTGCTTTCTGACACGGTGCCTTCACAAAGTGTTCGCGATCGCAAAGCCAGTAGCTTGACAAATGTGATGGACATGTCATACGTGGTCGAAGTGTCAGTGGGAGAACTGTGGGAAAACGTAGCGGCGCAGTTCATGCAGCCGCAGCCATGCTGTCTGTTCACTGACCGGAGCGCGTGTTGGCGCACTTGGAGACATGACAGGAGCGCATTTAGAGGCAGACTCGCTGTCACTCAGCGCAGAGCCAAGTCAGCCAACATGCGTCTCACTAAACCAGGTTATGGACATGCAGGCTTTGAGTATTTTACTTATGAGGTGGGGTACCAAAATTGGATAAAGCCATTTGATGAAACAGTTGGATATCAGGGGGACAGAGAACTATCCAATGCTGATTCGGCCCTAGCTTTTTTGTCACTTTTTCTCAATGATGATTTCTGGAATTTATTGACTGTATAAACAAATCGTTATGCCCATCAGTTTTTAGCCTCCCATGAAATCAAGCCACATTCAAGATTTCACCAGTGGTCTGATGTAACTGTCAGTGAAATTGAAAAAACGCATCAGGACAAAACACACTACCAGTGGGTACAGATGAATAAATACACCTGTGTGTGTTGATGATTATAATTCATTCATGGGGTGCATTGACACTGCAGATCAAAGAATGAAGACCTAACTCTTTCCCCACAGATCAAGAAAGTGGTATAACAGAATTTTCCATGCTATTCTTAGCATAAGTATGGTGAATGCTCACATAATTTACTGAAGCTGTATTCCAGCTCCTCACAAGTTTCTGAAGGTCTTTGTGCAAGACGTAGTAACTGGTTTACTGGAAGGCTACTCCAGGAAAGAGAGCCATAAAAGGAGGAAGAAGTCATCGGGAGAAATGCCACAGAGGCTCACAGAATGTCACTTTCTGTATAAGGCTGATGACCACCCAGATTGTGTCTTATGTTCTGATCGAACCCGCCCTAAGGGCGCCGTCAGACAAATTACAGTTGTAGGCAGTGTGGGGTGGGTCTTTGTGTGGTACCATGCAATGAAAGGTATCACACCATAAAAAACTACAAACAGTGTCACCTGGATGGATAGGCATGGGCCTATTTTGACCTCTGCAGGCAAATGTGAGGTTATCGCTCATGTGCATTTTTTCGGCCATTTACTAGAAATAATTTACAGTGTTGGTTTACTCTTTGCTATTTCCCTGAACATTTTGCATTGTCTAGTGCATTGAATATAGAATATTGAATATAGCACAGACATTCATAGGGGCATATTTGGGGAAAAAGGCTGCATTTCATCATTGAAACATGAAAATTTCATAAAAATTCTATAATCCAAGATGGCCGCCACGCCATGACGTCATAATATGCAAATTAGGTGTGTCAATTTCCTCCCTACATAAACTTTGGGTCATCCTCAACATTTCTCTAATTTACAGAAAGTCTCTATCTCCTATCAGTTTTAAGATATAGCCTTTTGAAATTTATTTGTCAAAATCAAGGATTTTAGAAAAAAACCTCTGGCGCCTAAAGGGTTAAGTAACATGTTCATTCCTATCGAAATTACCAACATTTTGTTTGACAGATTTCCTTAAATTCTACACAGTGCAACTACAATACTAGGCTATAGATGTAAGCAAAAAGTTTGGGAATCAATTTTTTTCATAACTCAAATAAAAAATATATAATTCTATACAGCTATCAACTTCATTGTAATGATTCTAGATCAAATAAACTCAAGTTTGGTGTCATAAAAGGACATAAAGCAAAAGGTATCTAGTTAGATTAGTAGAAATTCCAATAAATCAAGTCACACACAATTGTAATATAAAAAATCCCATCTCAGTCATTTTTTTGTAAAGACTTGTCTAAATATGGCAGTGTGCAGGGAGCAGGCTCTGTGACAATAAGAGTGCCTGCAGGCTGTGGACCAAGTCTCTCTTGTTTGACTTTGTGCTACAGAGGGAAGCTTATCTGTAAGCCCTGCCATATTGCAGCATCATATTTCCCCCAAGACCTCATAAACAACTTGTCATTTGTGAAATCGCCAACATATTGTCTAGACCAGGCTGAATGCACTGACAAATAACAAATCTTAAAAATACTATTGCCATGGTTAATAAGATTAAACCTGCTGCTAGGGAAATTTTCCCCTTTATTAACTGCCTCTGGATTACACAAAGAGAACAGTTGCACCACATCATGAGAGAGTTTTGACAAACATGATCTGCGGTTCTGACTTAATGCCTATATGTAATTTTAAAGTGACATTTGATATTACTGATCATCTGTGAGTTGATGTTAAACTGGTGTTGTCTATTAAATGCATTAGCCACAGATGATTTGGAATGAGGGGAAGAATGCAAATTATTGCATGTCAACACACAATATTAATGATTGGCAGAAATGCTGGTCCACTTGGCTCTCCTGTGGCATGATAGGGAAGCTTTGGAAGCTGTCAGGCCTAAGAGGCTGTCAGTTTCTAACTTTGCCTCAGGCTGGATCCTTTTAATTTATGTTGGTAAAGTATCGCAAAGTGCTGTCATCTCTCCAGAGAGCCCCCAGCAAGTTAATTGCATTCTTCACTCGTTACCGATTCAAATGCTTAAACTCACACATCTATGCACACACACACATACAAATTTCCTCTGGGATGATACACACACTTTAAAAAGTATCTTTCCTGCAAAGTTCCTTGAATCAAACAGACAACTGAGATGGAGAACAGATTCACTTTAACTGCAGAACCCACATATTCACTCACATACCTATTACTATGTATCATGTACGAAGTTGCAGATGTGTTGACTGGCAGAATTACAGGCTGATTTAGCCGTGAGGAAATAACTGACACAGATATATATGATGTTACCAATGATATATGAATATATATATCAGCAGATATATATAACGTGCTAACTTAGGCTAAGTACACATGAACACAGCACCATTTACAAGAAAACGTCCTTCGAAATAAGAAAACATAGACAAAATTGGAGCTTAAGAGTACAGTGCGCATGAGACTATTTTGACAGGACTGACTCAATATGGCTTTCTAGCATTTAGTGTAGTAGCAAAATAGCTTAATCAAATGCAATAGTGATGTCAAAACTTCTTACTGCTCTTCAGCAAAAATCCCCTCGTTCTCAAAGTTGTTCCACTAATTCAAGGTCTGAGTCTGGCCCAAAACCAGAATTTATTGGTGTAGTTTACATAATCGTTAGTGTTTAATGTGGGAGTGTATTCCATAACACATTTTTCATGCCTCTGGTCCTCAACATGAGTAAACATTAAGTAACTGTACTTTTATGTGCAAACATGTAAAACGTTCTGATAGCAATGTTAGCACCAGCACTACAGCCATGTAAACCAAGGTGAGATCGGCACATGCTCTGACATTAAACCTGAGCAACTGACACCTCAAGAGAAAAAAAAAACTATCTAAAAATGAGCTTTTAGGGCCCAGCAATGTGATTGCATATGGATGATGGGAACAAATGCATTTTGAAAAAAATTGTGGTTATCAAATACCCATGTTTATGTGCACAGGGCCTTTTTACAAAAAAAAAACAAAACAGAAATGTGCTTGTGTTTAATTGCTGAAATGTAGCATATGTGATATTTTAAGTGCTTTACAGGCCGGTAAAGGTTTCTTGGATTTTAATAACATTTGTTTACACAGCTTTAGTCATGAGTTTTACAGGCTTTTCTACAAACTAAGCTTGCAAAGAGTACAGTCTAAAGCCATACATATGATATGACTTTTGTTGTCTTTTTCTTTGGTAAAAACCTTTTGACTGTGGTATCAGGAATGAAATCAGGAATTTAGTTTGGTGAGCTAAGTTGAAATAAAAGCAAACAAAAGACTCATATAATAGATGGTATCTACCTAGCATTTAAATGCATATCCTTACACTATAAATGGAATGGAAATGCTGCAAATTAAGACAAACCTAATTTTGAAAAAGTTGGGACACAGATTGCAATCATTTGCATATGTCAATCAATATGTTGTTCACATAAATTTAATAGAAGGACAGAGTAGTAAGTAAGTAGTTCTAAAAAACAGCTGAAGGAGCATGCTGCAACTGGTCATTTGGCAAAAGGTCAGTAACATAATTTGATATAAACAGAGCACCTAAGAAAGGCTAAGTCTCTGAAGTAAAGAGGAGCAGATATCAACTATCAATATTGATCAATTTATATGATATATACATATATATGTATAATACTGTATATGTACACACACACACACACATATATATATTAAGAGAATCCAGAGATATCTTTGTGTGGGACATGGCTTAAAATCAGTATTGGATCCCTGTGATCTTCGGGCCCACAGGTAACACAGACACGATTCAGTCTAGGATAACACTGCATGGACTGAGGTATATTTTCAGAAACCATTGTCCGTGAGCACAGTTCACTGTGCCTCCCAGAAATGCAGGTTAAAGTTTAACAATGCAAATAATTACTGCATCATTGATAATATTGGGGTGCGTTAGTAACTGTGTAATTTTTTTAAAGCTGTACATGCTCCCATCCAGATTTCGTCTTTTTCATGAAAGACCTTGTATATTTCAGCAAGAAAATGTTAAAATGCATACCAATCTATTACAACAACATGGCTTCACAGTAGACGTGTCCAGGTGCTGGACTGACCTGCCTGTAATCCAGACCTTTCTGGGCTGTTGTCAAAAGAAGAGCAGATGCTAGTGGTAACTATGGCCCTGTCCCAACAATTTTGAGATATGTTGCTAACATAAAAATTCAAGTAGAGCAGGAACAGCCTCTAAGAAAGTAGTGCTGCCAAAGCAGGTTACCATGGAATAAAGATAACCTGGCACATTGGGATTCATTCAGTATGCACAGCTTCAGAAGACAGAATGAGTAAGTAACTGCTTTTCTCTTTTCAAAGTAAAGATCTTCTGCCACTTTTGCTAATGTTGGTGCGATATTGTTATCTTAACACAATTAATCCTTTTGGAGTTGTAAGGCTTTGTGAACTCAAACAATTATTCGTACAGGCTGCTAAGTTTTTTAAAGGTAAAGAAATAGTTGGAAAAACAATATACACAGTAATACTGTCCTTTTTTTCTCATTGTGATGTGTTTGACAGTTCCTTACACGCAATTCTTTTATTGAAGAGTGTGATATTTCGTTCAGACATTTATATACACTGTCACTTTCAGGCACAATACATCACACAATCAATGTATCTTTTTTTAATGTCCTTAAAGAAAAGTCTTTACTGAACTTTTCTCAGTCCTATTGTGTCATTGCATTGGCACTAGAGAAAATGAGATAGTTAAATTAAAAAAATCAGAACTTCTGCTGAATATCCTGACAATTTTTGATGTGATCTAAAAGTGCCTGGGTGCTCTGACATTAATGGATGCTCTCCTTTACCTCTTTTTATTTGGAATATCTGGGGGAGTTACACCTAAAAACCTTTGTAATGTAATAAAGTATTTTCAGAGCTAGGAGGATGCATTCCGATCTTCCCTTTCTTCCTGTCAGTTCAAAAACTGTTTTATAAAAACAACAGCAATAACAAGAAAGACCTTGGATGACCCTGTAAAGCAATAAAGAATATTATTTTAAATCAGTCATGTTAAGGGCTGGAGAGGACTGGATCCAAAAGCGAACAGGAGATAGAAGGTAGAGGTCGAATTTTTTATTCAGGGAGGGGGAAATAAGGATTTCAGGAGGCGAGGAGAATGAACCAGGGTCCGAGTGAGGTGGAAGGAGGCTCCGTGTCTGGGTGACTCTGCGTAAGGCTTGTGAGATTAGTAGTTCCCGTGTTCCGATGTTCAGGAGAGAGTAGGCTTTAACTGGTGCCAGATTGGTAACAGGACACAGGTGGGAATGGTGAGAGCCGTCCAGCCCAGCCTGAAAAACAACACAAGACAACCAGCCAGCACCCAGGTACAAACATAACTTAAGGAAGGCAACAGAGGTAATAATCACCACAGTACCCCTCTCTCAACGGACACCTCCTGGCATTCTACCGGGTCTGCCCGGGTTAGCCTCGTAAAAATCCCGGAGGAGCGTCGGGTCCAGGATCAGGCGGCGCAAGCTCCAGGAGCGCTCCTCAGGGCCATATCCCTCCCAATCAACCAGATACTGGAAACCAGTTACTGGAAACCTCGCGGCCTGGCCGTTTGTCTGGGGATGACAACCCGAGGAGAGACTGGCTGCTGCGCCCACCGCTTTACAGAAAGGGCTCCACACTCGGGAGGCAAACTGCGGTCTGCAATCAGACACAATATCAATGGGAATCCCGTGGAGCTTAAACACATGCTTGGACAGAAGATCTGCAGTCTCCAAGGCAGAGGGTAATTTGGGGAGGGGAACATAATGCACAGCTTTGGAGAAACGATCAATGATGGAGAGTATGACTGTGTTATCTTCAGATGGGGGTAACCCGGTGACGAAATCCACGGCAATATGTGACCAAGGGCGGCTAGGGATGGGTAGAGGATGCAGCAGAGCCGCAGGAGGCCGATGGGAAGCTTTGCTTCTGGCACAGACAGAACATGCAGCCACGAACTCACGGATATCCCTGGCCATCCCCTGCCACCAGAAGCGATGGCGGATAAAGACTAAGGTACGGTGGGTTCCTGGATGACATGTCAGTTTAGACGAATGTCCCCACTGAAGAACCTGTGATCGGACTGCCGGAGGAACAACCAAACAAATAGGAGGACCACCGCCAGGATCCGGAACGTTCCTCTGAGCTTCCTTCACCACGACTCAATCTCCCATGATGCCGCCCCCACCACACAGGTGGAGGGAATAATAGGATCCATATCCTGGGGACTTGAGGGTGAATAAATGCGGGAGAGCAAGTCCGGTTTTCCATTACCTGCTGAGGAACAGCGACCAGCGGGCTTGACGTGGATTGAGCCGGCGAGCAGAGTGGAGGTAAGAGAGGTTCTTGTGGTCTGTCCATACAAGAAATGCTTGCTTGCTCCCCTCGAGCCAGTGCCTCCACTCCTGAAGAGGCAGAACCACCGCCAGCAACTCACGGTTATCTACGTCATAGTTACTTTCGGCTGGGCTGAGTCGACGGGAGAAGAAAGCACAACGATGCAGTTTCTGAGAGGAGGGATCTCTTTGTGACAGCACCGCTCCCACTCCTGTATCAGAGGCGTCAACCTCCACCACAAACTGGAGGGAAGGATCTGGATGTTTAAGGATGGGGGCACTCGTGAACAGAGACTTAAGCTTGGAGAAGGCGCGGTCGGACTCAGGGGTCCACTGGAAGGTGGTCTTGGTGGAGGTTAGACGAGTAAGTGGGGCAGCTACTTTACTGTAATCCCTGATGAACGGTAGAAGTTGGCGAAACCCAGGAAGCGTTGTAGCTCCTTGCGGTTCTCGGGAGGAGGCCAGTCGGCGACGGCTCTTATTTTGACAGGGTCAGGCTCCAGCTGGCCTTGAGCGATGATGTAACCAAGGAAGCTGACGGAGCGGACGTGGAACTCCCATTTCTCTGGTTTGACAGCTTATTTTGAAGCAGACGCTGGAGAACTAACCTCACATGCTGACGGTGTTCCTTGAGCGACCGAGAGAAGATGAGGATGTCATCTAAGTAGATGAAAACTAAATGGTTCAGCATATCCCGGAAGAGGTCGTTCATGATGGTCTGGAAAACGGCGGGGGCATTAGTGAGTCCAAAGGGCATGACAAGGTATTCAAACTGTCCAAGGGGTGTGTTGAATGCGGTCTTCCATTCATCTCCTTCTCGAATCCTGATGAGGTGATAGGCGTTCCGGAGATCCAACTTGGAAAAGACTTGGGTGTGGCATAACGGCTCGAATGAGGGATCGATGAGTGGCAGAGGAGTCTTATTCTTAACGGTGATCTGATTGAGACCCCGGTAATCAATGCAGGGGCGTAAAGATGCATCCTTTTTCTCGACAAAAAAGAAGCCCGCTCCCAGAGGGGATGAGGAGGGTCGGATCAGACCAGAAGCCAGACACTCGCTGATATATGTTTCCATGGCCACTTTCTCTGGGCGAGATACATTGAACAGCCTACTAGTGGGGAGAGGGCGCAGGTCGATGGCGCAGTCATAAGGGCGGTGGGGGGGTAGAGTGCGTGCTAAATCCTTGTTGAAGACCATGGCGAGATCCTGATACTCAGAAGGCACAGAGGAAAGATCTGGAGGTGACTGAGGAGACGCAGACTGACGGGGCTCCGGAATGGCAGACTTGAGACAGAGAGCGTGGCAGGAGACACTGGACACCAGCTGGAATTGGGCGACGTTTTCCAGTCGAGAAGGGGATTATGCAGTTTTAGCATGGTAGACCAAGGACAGCTGGCGACAGAGGGGAAGGTATCATCTACAATCATCATAATCTCACTGTGATTGCCAGAAATAGTGAGTGTGAGGGGAACAGTGTGATGGGTAACCTTGGCGATGAGCCGACCATCCAGGCCGTTGACAGACTTGGGGATTTCTAAGAGCTCGAGAGGGATGTTGGTTTGTGTGACATAGTTCTCATCAATGAAATTGTCGGCAGAACCCGAGTCTATGGATACATGTAGGGGGTAGGACTGGGTGTTGCTCCTCAGCTTAGCAGGTAGCGATATCCGGCCGAGAGAGCAAGATGAGGAGGTGTTTCTCACCAGAGTGCTCTCCGTCACTGGTGAGCTGGATCTTTTGGCGAGGCCCGGCCAGTGGCAGCGTAATGGCCCGCGAGGAACCAGGGGCGCTAGCACCGGGACCCACTGATGGGGCTGGGCTACGTGTCCGGTTGGCTCGTTCCCTCCTCTGTTCCCGGAGACGATTGTAAAGCCTAGGAGCTAAAGCAATCAATTGCTCGAGAGAGGTCGAGTCATCTCGAGAGGCCAGTTCATCCTTTAATTCTTCGGACAAATTCCTGGCAAACAAGGTCATAAGTGCGGGCTCATCCCATCCACATTCTGCAGCCAAAATACGAAACTCAACGGAAAAGCTGGCTACTGATCCAGACCCTTGTTTTAACAAAAATAGCCGGTTCATGGCCTCTTGCCCTTTAATGGGGTGATCAAAAACTTTACGAAGCTCAGTCGAAAACCTTGAAAAAGAACTCAAAACTGCCGAGTGGCTATTCCACAACGCAGTGGCCCACTGGGCTGCTTTACCTCTTAATAAATTAACACAAAACACTATCTTGGCTTTGTCAGTGGAGTAACTAGAGGGCTGAAGGTCAAAGACTAAAGTGCAATTTAACAAAAATCTACTGCATGAACCTGGTTCACCAGCATAAGGTTCTGGTGTGGGAACCATGGGTTCCTTTACAGGAGCCGAGGGTAAGGTGACAGGTGGGTTGTCAACTGGTGGAGGCGGAACGGAGCTAGCCGCTGACAGCTGAGAAACTTGAGCGGCTAACTGCTGCACGTTCTGGGAAAGCGATTGCAATGTTCCCATAACTCCACTCAACAGCTGATCATGTTTACCGATCAGAATGCCTTGTGTCCTGAGGGCTTCCTGGAGGGCGTCTGGGTTTGCTGGATCCATATTTCTTGGTTGGATTATTCTGTTAAGGGCTGGAGAGGACTGGATCCAAAAGCAAACAGGAGACAGAAGGTAGAGGTCAAAAGGATTTATTCAGGGAAATAAGGATTTCAGGAGGCGAGGAGAATGAACCAGGGTCTGAGTGAGGTGGAAGGAGGCTCCGTGTCCGTGTGACTCCGCGCAAAGTTCGTGAGATGAGTAGTTTCCATGTTCCGATGTTCTCGTGTAGGAGCTCTTGAAGACAGGCTCGGATGCGGGCTGCGGGCTGGCTCAGTGGCAGGCTGGGCTGGGTACGGATCTCTGGCTGGGCGTATATAACTGGCATGCGTGTTCGTCCGACGTAAGACAATAATCCAACACCGCGGGCCAGGAGAGAGCAGGCTTTAACTGGTGCCAGAGTGGTAACAGGACACAGATGGGAATGATGAGAGCGCTCCTCCCAGCCGTCCAGCTCAGGCTGAAAAACAACACAAGACAACCAGCCAGCACCCAGGTACAAACATAATTTAAGGAAGGCAACAAAGGTAATAATCACCACAAGTCACACATATTGGTGTCACGCTGTGTTCAGTTTGAGTTATGTTAACATAACCAGTTTTATTTTAATTTTTTCTTTTCTTTTTTTTATTCTAATTTGCATTACGGATCAGTAATCCCAGGTCTGAGTAACAGACAAAATGTGGGGAAAATAGAGACTTACTTAAACTTACTCTTGAAAAAATTATTGGACTTTCTCATGCTAGGCTGTGTTAGCATTTCCCGTGAACTTGAATTATATGATTGTCTAATATGGAAAAAAATAGGACAATAAGACAATAGGCTCCCTATTAAAGCAAGACAATGGTACTGGCTTTAATAAATATGTTGAGTTTTATAGGCCTGGGTAATTGTTCAAAATTGTCCAATAAAAATTGTGACATGTGGCTTAAATGCTTGCATATTCCATTTATTTGAGCTGTATTGCTGTGATACCCTGTTTCTACATGTGTGTCTGTCTTTGCGTATAACTGTGTTTGCATGTGATGCATACATAAATCTCATATCACATCACATATTATCACATAAAGCTTGAGCTCTTTGTCTGCTGTGTAAAATCCACATAATAATATGCAAGGGTGTGTGTCAGCTATGACCATCATTTTATGGGACCCTCCTCTCACAAATAACAGCAAACATTAAACAACCTTTTTAATTAAAACCCATAATCCTCCCTTGATCCACTCTTGTGGACATTATTATGATGCTTCAGGTTTGTTCTATCATAACATTTTTCCTTATTGGTCCTAATGGTTTAATAATTGGTTGTGCTGTTATGAGTAAAAATGTGGTAATCATAAAGTTTTATCATAAAGTTAAAAACAAATGTCAATATATAAAACTCTCTGAAGTGAACATTTCATCTGACTTTATAATCCCCAACTACAACTAAATCAGACTAAATCTGTTTTACATAAAAATCGGATGATAATTCTAATTACTGCTTTTCAGACAGTAGCTGCATCATCCAAGGAAAAGATATTTGGAAAAATTTCTTGTGTTTGTGTGTTATATACCTCAAAATATATAGGTGTGTGTTTTTGCCTGGCAGCACCCCAGCTTGAAGCATTGGCACTTCCTGGACTATGTGATTGTTCGTCAAAGGGACAGGCATGGCGTTACTACCACCCAAGCCATGTGTGGAGCCGAATGTTGGATGGACCATCTCATGGTCAGATCCAAGTTCCTCATGAACATCCAACCCTGTTGTCCGAAGAAAGCCTCTAACAGAAAGCTCAACTGCGCAGTCCTCAATAGCCCCACCACCAAAGACAATCTTTGACAGCTCCTTGCAGCAAACCTTGACTAGATCCCAGAGGATTCCACTGACTGGCCAATTTTCCATTACGCCATCTACAACACAGCCTCAGAGGCACTTGGTCCATCAAGGAAACATCACCAGGACTGGTTTGACTGCAACTCAGCCAATATACAGTCACTTCTTCACTCCAAACATCAAGCTCATAAAGCTCTCCTGTCCTGCCCTGTATCTCCAAACCTGAAGAGAGGTGAGACCCAACATGCCCTTCGGGTCATGGAAGACTACCATCCAAGTTCCTCTCTATCCTGAAACAGTTAAACAATGGGATGTTCGCAAGAGTCCTCACAGGAGAACTCCAGTCAGAGTCCTTCGAGGTAAAAACTGAGGTGAAGCAAGGCTGTGTCTTGGCACCGGTACTTTTCAGCCTCTTTCTTTCTGCCATCACATACCTTTTCCATTGTGCCCTAGAACCTGGAGATGGTGTCAACCTAGAATACCGTTTTGACGGAAGCTTTTTCAACATCCGACACTTCCAGGCCCACACGAAGACGAAGACCAACCAAATCTGTGAGCTGCAACATGCTGACGACTGTGCAGTCTTAGCACACAGCCCAGAGTCCATGCAGCACGCCCTCAACACCATCTCCTCTCTGTATCAATCCTTGGAGCTCCAAGTCAACACCCAAAAAACTGAAGTCATGTCCTAACTCATTACCCTACTAACCTCCCCTCGAGCTTTCATATAAATGGTGTCCAACTCAAAACAGTTGACCATTTCACCTATCTTGGCTCCACACTCTCCTGACACTGCTCCCTTGACACTGAAATACACACCCGCATCAACAAAGCCTCATTAGCCTTCGGATGCCTGCGCAGCAGAGTTTTCGAAAACCGAAACCTGAAGGTCAGCACTGAGGACGCTGTCTACAACGCAGTTTGTGTTTCAACTCTGCTCTACGGGGAAGAAACATGGACTCCATACAAACAGCATATCATGAACCTGGAGGGCTTTCACATCCGCTGCCTCAAAAAGATCCTTGGTCTGTCCTGGGAAGACCGTGTCTCCCACACAAAAATCCTGGACAACACCAACTCCATCTGTATGGAAGCAAAAGACACCTATGGTGTATAGGACACATCATCCGCATGCCTGACTACCGCCTGCGCCTGCCCCGCCAAGTTCTCTACGGCCAACTGAGTGACGGAAAACGAGGTCCCGGTGTACAAAAAAGGTGCTACAAGGACTACACAAAAGAACTCCTAAGGCGCACTGCCATAAGTCCCACGCAGCTTGAAATCCCGGCACTGGACCAGTCAGCCTGGCAGGTCACCTGTGCCAGAGCAACTTCACAAATACACAACAGCAATCAGCAGAGAAGGACCGAGAGACGTGCCCAGAGGCCGCTCGCTCCCCCCCCCCCCAAAATCCAGCCATTTGTTAGAAGTGCCACCATCTTCTTCTCTAACCAAAAGGCACCTTAAGCAGTCTGTTTCTGTCATTTATTTGCTGAGTGTAATCATTGATGGTGTGTATTGTGAGAGGGAAGCTGACGGAAACACAGGTGACAGGTGATTATTAGGTTACCTTGATGAAGGGCAGAAAGGTGTCCGCATCATAGTTGACCTGCAGAGAAGGACAACATCTAAGAATAAGAAAAACTAAAATGTACAGCTAACAGCTCATCCGTTTCTGTGTCAGAGCAGATTATGAAAGGGAATGTATTTTTAAAAAAAAAGAAAGAAAACTGGGAGAGTGAGAATATGGCTGAAGAAAGAGCCAAACATTTAACACAGTTATTAGTTTGCAATAAAAAGGAGGCACAATCATTTAAGATTTTATCAATACAATGATGCAAAGTGAAGCAATACATCAAACAAAAACGGGAAAAGACAGAGTATCCAGAAGCTATCCTTAAATACTGTAGGTCTGCTTACTGGAAAAAAAAAGAAAAAACTTCTATCAAGTCTGATGTTGTAATGTGAAGAAATGTGTGTTTTAGGATATATGAATGTACAGAGCAGTGCAAATAAAACAGCTGTGTAATTCGGGTGGAGTGAAGGAACCAGGCAAATAGTGTCAGTATGTTATATTCAAGAGAATCCATTTTCTGTTTTACATATACAGATCTGCTTTGGTAATCTCTCCGTATTAAAAAAGATTTAGTTGTTTTTGTCTGGTATGTTATTTCCAGTGAGCATTGAAGTGTCATTTTGAGAAGAAATAACAGTACGCTGTCTGGAATATATGGAAATAATATTTGTGAACAGTGACTGCTTATGGGCATAAACTTCAACACTTCAAACTATACATGTAATACAAGCATGTGTTATACCACCAAACATGTTGCACAAATCAAGTCAATAAAATAAATAAACAAACAAGCAAAAGTTATATCATTTAGCAAAACAGCACACAGTAGACACCAGCCAGTACTTTTTCTGATTCCGTGTTGGAATGAAGTGAGTTTAGGAAAACGAAATGTCCAAATATTGCCCTCTGAGGAGTTATGAGCTGGGAGATGTGCTAATGTTGCATTACCTAAAATCATCTAAATTAATGTGCCATGAAATAGGTCATTAATGAGAATGCATGGGCCATACGAGAAGAAAGAAAGATGGGAAAGATGCCACTACTGTCATTGCATAGCAGACATCATTGCACCAGAGCAGACACTGCCATAGTGATAGAGTTAAATAAAGAACTGCATCCTGAGTGGTAGAAATATAATTCTATTCAGCTTCTTTAGCACATTTGATGTAAAAGATGCAGTATACAAATTGAAAATTTGCTGTGTATAGGAATGCAGTGCATATAAAATGTAGTTAATGCTAATTACAGAGTGATTATGGTATACAGTGTGACAATATGAAAGATGTTGCCCTCTTAAAAACCTGAAAACATAGTTATGAATATTATATTGAATTTCTGCAGAGAGATCGCCTGGATAGAGACCAAAAAAAACAGAGATTTTCATGGACTTTTTGTTTATCACTCACAAAAATAAGAGCTTCATTGAAATATTTTATATTTAACCTTTAAGACCCCTTTATATTGACTTATAAAACAATAGAAGTGCAAATGGAAATACCCTGTAATGGGCTGATGGCCTGTGCAGGATCCATCTTGACTGATGACAGCTGTAGATATTTCTGTCTGTCGCATCAAAATATAGATTAAGTATAGTTAATGAATGGATAGGATTATTTAATAGTGTTAACTACTCATATTTCAGTCCACTTCCAGGCAAGTCCAGAACCTCTCTCGTAGACATAAAATGTTGTTTATGTCACGGTTTATTTTCCATTTTACGTCTTGTCTCGTCATTTCCTGTTTTATTTTGAAAGATCACTAATCTTGTCCTCTCGTTTCAGGTGACTTGCCCTTCCTCCCGTGTCAACAGTCTGATTGTCTTCCCTGATTCCCAAGTGTTTTCACCTGTTCCCCTTGGTCCCTCGTGTGCTCAAATAGTCTGCGTTTCCCTTGTCTTGTGCCAGTATGTTGTCTCTGTTCGAGCGTCCTTACCAGCCACCTGGTCTTGTTTGCCACAGATCCCACGAGCCTGCAGTGAGCGACTCTCCTGCAGCGCACCTTGCCTTGTAATTTATTCCACAGCCATAGCCTTAGTTTATTTATTGTCACGGTAAGTTCCATAGCTTTGTTTTTCCTCCATTTTCACGGAGTGATTTTTCGTTGTAACCATTCATAGTCGCCTCCGTTAAAGGAGAGCCTTAAAGTTAAAGTTTCATAGAGCCTCTGTTCTTGTAAAGAGTGCCTTTGTTTTACCCGCCTCATTTCGAGATTGAGTCTTTGTTTTGTTAGGAGTTCGTAGCTTTTGGTTTTCCTCCCGTTGTGGAGAGATTTTAAGTTTGTTAACTTTCATAGCCGCGGTCCTCCTCCCTCGTAGATACGCAGGAGAGCGCTTAGGCGTTTATAGCCCTTTTCGTTTGCGCTGCGGGAGATCGCCCTGCAGTGCCGCTGTGATCTTGTCTTGTGTTGATAATAAAACCATCTTGAACCCTAAGACCCTGCATCTGCGTCCTGAATCCCTCTCTGGTACTGACAGGTTACTTCACTAGCTACCCTGCAGAGTCTTCTGCAGTCACCCAAATAACTCCTTTCCATCTGTTTTCAGCTCGTACAGTGAACCATGAGTGTGTTCTTTCTTCCTTCTGCTCTTCCTGTGGAGCCAGTTTTAAAGTTTACCAGTTACACGTCCTCCTTTTTCTGCTGTCCAACCGGTGTTTTGTGGTGAATAATCACCTTTCCCACCTGCAGACATGCTTACTGTATGGAAAGGGAGCATGAGAGAGTGTGACTAGGTGTGTGTTTATTCTCTGCCTGCATGCTTGTGTGTGTTTGTGTCTGAATTATGACTACAGATCTAGAAATATGCTGCTTTTCTACCTCACAGGCTGCCTGTTGTCCACGCTGCTCCTCTTTTAAAACGAGATTGCCAACAGTTGTGCTGTAGAGACTAAAATTTTCATAATGATAAAATATAGACCACAGATCACATGCTGCTTAATGCCCGATATACAGTGGCACTGTGTTAAAAGTATGGGGGGAAACATTTCACACAAGATTTGATCAATACATTTCTTCTGTAGACAAGTTATTTTTAGTATAATTTGCTACAGTGTCAAAACTTTAACAAAGTCATTTAATCAATATTTTTGTAATCCTCACATTTGAGATGATGGAACCAGCTTTTCTTCTTGTTATTGCAAATTATATAAATTCTGTCGCTTGGCTAATTCATTAATTGACTAATTATTTAAGCTCTACTGCAGACAAATTGCAGTATATCAAAAACACAAACAGCCGTCATTCTGGCCCATCTTAAGACTGGTCAGGGCTATGCCAAAACAAGACCCACGTGCACATTCTTCCAATGTAGAAAAAATTTCTTTTCACGATTGTTAAAGAAGAGGTGTTTGTGATGACAGGACATGTGATGCACTGAGACTGTGCTGTCACAGAAGGTGGGAATATGGACAGAGCATCACCTGACAGGAAGTGTGTAAATAAGACACACAACAGTGAGAACAATCAACATCACTGTTATCATTATCAGTCATCAAATATGTAATGTCCTAATTTATGAGGGGGCTACAGCTAAATGAAAAACCCATTCTCACATTGAATTTGCACTGTTTTAAAGCCTTTAACGTACACTGACAAATCTGAGAGAATTTCCTATCAAAGAGCAACAACTTTGCAGTAACATATTTTCTGATATAAAAACACATTTGACACAATCAGGTTTGTGGTGCTACATGATACAGATGGCAAGTGCCGGGGGATGGGGATTCTCTTGATGGGGACTGACAAATTTCTAATGTTTGTGCTTCCTTTCCCCTTTGCTTTGTGAAAAGAGAGTGTTTAGGAAAGACACAAACTGCCACGACCGATGTGGCACTGTTGTCAACTGATACGCTGAGAGCAGATGAAAACACTTGTGAGCTTCACTTCACATCAAGCTCAGCTATTTGCAGCCCCATAGAGCTATAAAGTAAATTGTCATCATAGGCTTTGTCCTTTAATTATCATATGAAACACAAGTGAATTTGCCCTTTTGCAGCTGTTATTCTGGACCAATTTTATATACAATTGCACATAATGAGCTATAATGACGAAAATCAATTACAAACAATTTTATTTATCAAAATGAAAAATAAATTTTGGATGAAACTTCCTTTGTTTGCCTTTCAACCCAGATTTGGACTTTTGCTGTGTCATATGAGCCAAGATGTGTTCTATTTACCACATAAATCACAAATCTGTGTGTACATGCAGTGTTAAAAATTGAGCAAACAGTTTCATTGTTGGAAAGCCTTTAACGTCTCTAATTACATCAAGCTATCAAATGTGCATTGTTGACAAAACTATGGCACAGAAGAAGGTTTATGGGAGTGAGGAGGGTTGAAATGCAAAAGGATTACGTCAGACTGTTGCAAATCTTTCTCAGGGATTAGAAAGGCTTATAGTCAGGAGAAAACCCAAGAGTATGTTCTCCAGGCCTGTTTGTGTGTGTGTGTGATGTCTGCTTTCTCTGCAGATTGCACATAACACAGGTGAGTACCAACTCAAAAACATATATGTCATGCAGACAAATCACTACTCACTGGTAAACCAGTGTATATCTGTGCCCTTCCATCCTGCACACACACATACACACACTCCCATACGTGATGTGATCAAATTCTACTGAATGCCCTGGTTGTGTGTGTTATTGAGGTGTGAATAGTCTGCGAGTCTACCCAGCGCTCCCTCCAACAGGCTTAATCTGCGAGATGACCTGCAGGGTCAAACCTATTCTCTTGGACGTGTCCCTTATTGTAGCAGGCAGTTTAGAGGCTCATCCACAGTCAAGCACAGTTAAAGCATGACAGATCTGGGGGCTATCAGATAGTGTGGCCATCACATCATGTCTGTGTCTGTCTCAGTGTGCCTGACAGGGAAGACAGACACATTTTACACACTGAGAGAGAACGAGAGAGAAGGTCAGCTTGACAGCTGTCAGACATGTAGGAGGACAGACAGAAAGATGAAAACACACAGAATGATGGAGACGCATAGGCAGGCTGATCAAGTGACTAATAAACAACCATATGGCATAATATGGCTGTTTATTAGCCATACGGGCCATACAAATGACACGTGTGCACAGAGGGGCACAGGTGCATCAGGTATAGCTACAGTTCAAACGTGCTGCATAGAAACAATAGAGTTCACAATAGAAATACACTGCAGACGGGAGCCATTACAACAAAAGATAAGAGCTCAGGCAGAAAGGGAGTTTGCCCAGGTGCTGCTCTTTGACAGTGTGTGTGTGTGTGTGTGTGTGTGTGTGTGTGTGTGTGTGTGTGTGTGCGCAAGTGTGTGGCTTCAGAGTTTGTTTACATTTGGACAGTGTGACGAGTCATATCCATGTGAGAAATGGTTTGTGTTACATAGGCTGCACCTACCAACACATTTTATTATCTAGCTTACCCATTTACTTCCCCAACGACAGAGGAAGATGAAAAATTCATTGTTTAACATCAAATTTGTTTTGCAGTTTTAATTTCTTCTCCTTTAAGAGTAATGATGCTGGTCGCTGGCAAAAAGCATCTGAGTTGAAGCATTTGTTTTCCCAAAGCCTTCCCTGAGAGACAGATGGTGTCCATTTAAAAGGTCCCATGGAAGTGTGTTATTTCTGGTGGTTACAGTCCACACAGATGCTGAGAAACACTGGGAATCACACACTCTTGCAGATGTAGATACCCAGTAGCATTTGTATCTGTGTGTGCACGCAGACAGTCATAAACATGCACAATACTTGCAAAGATACACATAACATGTGGAACGTGGATGTGTCTGTGTATACTAGCAGAGAAATGGAAAGAGGCAGCAGGATATGGGGTATCTGTCTTTGCTGTGTGTGAAGTACAATGTCACACCTTTCATGCTGCCCCGTTTCAGGGGCTGGGTGTAAATATCAGCTTTTATGGCAGCCATTCTGCCCCCTCCTGTTTTCTAGCATTTGAGCTATGAAAATAAAGGCAAACGAAATTCTGCTGATGCATAAAATGAGGATGGGAAAGGCACACAGTAGCACCTGGTGGCATAGCATCAATTGGTGGCTGTTAAATAGCTCCCTGTTTGTGCCAGCTGCTGCATTGTTGGACTGAGACAATATGAGAGTTCCAGTAGCAGGCCACTAGTTAATCTCTGTCTGTATGTGTGCAGTCTGACCTCAACACCCACGCCCACCCCCTCAGGGCAACTAGGTGTTTTCTAGATCTGGTTTAGCCAGCGTGGGAGACTTTCTGGAATCATATCACAACAATTGCATATTGATTCAAATGCTTTATTCAAAACAGCAGCATCCAGCTCAGGATATACTACATTGGCTGGACACCCTGGCCTTCTGTACCAAACCAAGTATGGCTCTACTGAGCTGTCTTTGAAGTTCGGGTGGGTAACTGCTGGTTAATTCATGATGCTGCTTATGCACACAGGCGTGCTAGATGTGCTCTGTGTGGAGTTTTTCTGCAGGGGCTGTGGGAAGTAACGGTAATTGCTGTTTGGCAATGCATGCTTTCATGCACCATTGGTTTGTCATTTTTCAAAGTATAATATTTTCTCTTTCGTGATGTGATTCACATGAAAGGTTCCTCCAGACACTGCTTGTCTCAGACTCATTCACCACAGTATTATTGATAGTGTTATGGATGAGAAGTGTCGTGCCAAAGGAGTCTTTCTCTTTCCCTCTCATTTTTCAGATTTTTTTTGTGTTAAAAAAATGCCTGATTTCTACTGATTTCTACACGGGGAAAAAATGATGGGTGAAAAAAAAAAGGACGGACTTTTTGCGAGATCCCGAGAAAGTTTCGCAAAACTTTTTCACGAAGTTTCGCGAGATCATGAGATCTATAATTACATCCTGTTCAGTTAGGCCCATGGAAATACATACAAACATGGAGTGGGAGAAATTTATTGAATTTTACAGTGAGATAGAAACGGTGCTCAGCAATAGACACGGCTTTGAAATGAGCAAGAGACACCTCAAAAGATTCCTGAGCGAGAGAGGACTTTCTTGACGTAAAGACTATTCAGATCTTGCAGTCTTGGTGGATTTCATTCAAAACCAACTGCAACACTCCGGGCTGTCACATGGGTATCGCTGAATATATACCAAGTGCAGAGAATCTGGACTACGGGTGAGGAAAGATGATGTGAGGTTGGCACTTAAAGGAACTGGATCTGAGGGGATTGTATTGAGAAAAGCAGGACGGCTAAGAGGACGGAGGTACTTCTCAAAAGGGCCGAACTTCATCTGGCACATGGACTCGTATGATAAACTGAAGCCATATGGCTTCTGCATCAATGGAAACATTGATGGTTTCTCTCGAAAAATAATGTGGCTTAATACGTACACGACAAACAGTGACCCGAAGCTGATCGGCAATGCAACGTTTCGGGGGCTGCCCCAGAATTGTTAGGGGCGCTGACAATTACTTGGAGGGAGCAAGCACCGCCAACCAAAGAGTATTGATGATTGAAGAATAGAGTATTGATGGAATTTTCTAAGCAGCCAATGTGTGGAGTTCTGGTTGTCCTTGTTTTCAGACCTCAGAGATAATGGCTTCTTTGACGGTGGGTTTCTGGACAAGGCCATCTTTCAGTTTGGTTGCGTGGGACTCATCCAGGTGAGTTTATGCATAACCGTGTTTTATATGTGAGGGGTGGGTATGTGAGTGAAATGAGAGGGGTATGAATAGGAGTGAGGAAGAGAGGAGTCAGGAAGGGAAGGGAGAGGAAAATGAGGAGGGTGGGTGTCATAATTTAGTGCTATATTTAAGTGCGTATGTATGTATGTACCGTTCTTCCTAATTGTATTTGTATTTTCCTTTTTAACAGGATGAGTTGGATGATACTGCACAGGTTTGGAATGCACACCATCAGACCATAAAAAAAAAACACCAACATCCCCAGTGCTCGGCCCAATGTGATATATGCACAGATCAATATCAGGCTGTGAGCTTGTATCTGCACCAAAGAGAAGCTATCACTGCATCTCTGTAAGTCAGTTATGAGCCCCACGTCCACCACCGAGAGAGAGTGTGTGTCTGTGTGGTCTTAGACAACTGCTGAAGAAAACTAATGAATCTTCTATCTGTGATGAATATTTGACAACTGTGTTTCCTTCTTTTGTAAAATATGATTCATCACAAAAAAATCATAAGATGTCTATTACTTATACAAACAAGTAGTATAAACATTAAGTGACATGTAACTGACATTGAACACGCTTTGTAGCCCAGCACTGTAATGTCAGAGTTGAGTAGAAAACAGTACAAACGCTTGATATTTTTGTGAAAATGTTTTATTAATGGTTGTGTATTCTTTTTCCTGCAGCAAATCCGAGACTGCAACCCTGAATACATTTTAATTATGCCTAATCTGTGCAGTTTGTAAATTCCGACCAACTGAGAACTTTAACGTGGTAAAATGCACACATTCTATAAAAAATACCTGAGATGGCATCAAGTTATTATGTGGTGACAGTAAATTAAAGTAATATAATTGAAATATTACATAATCATTCTGAAGGCCCATTCAGGATAGTATGAGTTATAAGCTGGTCTTTTCAGATCCACATTTCATACAAGCAAAATCCACTTGCAGATTAGGTAAACATGAACACTCAACATTATAATTGATATAATAATACTGTTTTGGCAGTGTAACATTAAACACTTAAACAATTCTTCCAGTGATGGACAACTCTGTAACATTCTTTAAAACAACTTTAGCCTTTAAAGTGGGTTAGGCTCAAAATTGTGGAAATGAAAGCTGTGGTCATTTTCAAAGTATCATTAAAACATTTTTTTTTTAAAATCCAGTGAAACTATTGTGGTGTACTATTGGACCAACAGAAAATAGAATTGCAGACTGCTCACCTCAGTTCAGTGCATCAGATATTTTAATGACAAAACAAACAACAAAAAATAAATAAAAGATTATCAACCATACAATAGAATAATGAGAGCTGTTACTATTAGGCCCAATCAAGACTGCTCTCAAGTTTAAAGGATGTCCATTTCTAAGTAGTTGCTGGAGAGGATGTTGTCAAACTCTGTGCGAAATTCAGGGTAAGAGCTATACGTACTTGGTACTTCAAGTGTTGCTCCACAGGTATGATCAATAGGCCTTCTGCTAAGCCCAGTTTCAACATTAAAGCAAATCATGATTTTTGTCAACACATATGACAGAGGATCCAGTGCAAAAGCGTAGGATTTTCTCAGCACTTGGTCTGGTCAGCATTTTTCACATAACGCTCGAGATGGTTAAAGGTTGTCTGCTCTCTCTGAGACAGCACCACCTTTGTTGTTTCAAACAGTTGTGACACTCTTTTGCCTGTGGCCTTTTTGACTCCTAAAGAAACAGACTTTCCTTGTCCAACAGTTTCGGTTTTACCTGTGACATGGGTGTGGAGAAGCAATCAACTATACATTTTGGCTCTTGCAGAATGGCTTTGTGAGCCATTGTTTCTATGGCAGCCTTCATGCCTTCCTTTGGAGGTAGGAAATGGGAACCCATCCATCTAAAAAGTTCAAGCAACTCTTCCTCATCATCTTCCTCCATTGTGCCCTGGAGAGCCTTCTCCACAGCTGATCTCTCAAGGGGAGGTAAGTAGTTGAGAAAGTATGCCATCAAGAGGTCTACATCAACACTGTCAAGTCCATGAATGCAGGCAAAAATGAAAGCCACTGATAGCCTTACTAGCACGACACCATGATCTACCAATTTCTTCACCCAGATAAGCCCAACTGCTTGCCATTTGGCCTCACAGAAATCTGGCCTCAGTCTTGGAACTCGCTCTGTTTCCCCGTCACATTGTTTGAGAAATTGCTCCCAGAATTCTGTGTACACTTCCCTTGACACTCCTGTATCATCTACAGCTTTTTCATTTACAAATTCCATCTTTAAAGTCAAATTCATTATACTGCTGTCCATGAATAAAGCCACAAGATCTTAAACAACCTTTATCCTGCAAATTGAAGCACACCTTGTGCTCTGTGGATTTCCTGGGTTGTTGGCTGAGATTGATGGGTAAAGCTGGCTGCTTTAAATGGAGGGCAAATCAAAATTCAGTTCACCGTCCTGCCAAAACAACAAAACATACACATGACAAAAGCATGGGGGTCAATGAATGAAGCAGAGGCCAAAGCCTCTATCCTATCCCCTTTTGTTATGTTTGTGTAAAGGTCAAAATGATACTCGAGCCAATGTTTCCCTCTTTTCATAAGACCCTCTCACAAACTGCACACACAACAACTTCATATTTGCAATTTGTTTTATATCTCAAGTTAGCCCCAACAACAGTTGTTATATCTTTAGTTCATTATTATTCATTCAATCAATCATCATTTCATGATTTACAGTTAAAAGTAATATGACAACACATGATTTAATTTGTGATGTTGCACTTTTAGACCACAAGTTGGCATTTGTGTTATGCATGCAATGAGATGAGAGAGAAAAAGGTCAAAGTTTAGAACCATAGAAGAACGTGTTAGCTAGAAGAAGAAGAAGACCATTATTTTGTGTACTTCTGGTAGTCGTTTTTCATCAGTAAAAGATCCATAAAGATGTCCGGCTTCATTTTTAATTCTAGCTGCAGTTACAATCCAACATCAGTATGACATTAACAGTTAAGTTTAAAGGATGTGTTTAGAGTTGCTTGCAGTGATGCATCTTACCTGTGCAGTTTGCACTGCCTCCTTGTTTATGGCCTGCTCATCTAGTGTGGGCTGGCCATCAACTGATGGCAGTGGGAGTTTTAAATCCTGCATGGCAAAAGTCAAACATTGTACATTCACATTCAGAAATCAGACATGCCTTATCTTACGGTCCACCTTATAGTGGCATTCCACAGGTTTTCATCAGTTCTTAGCTGATTTTTTGAGATATAAAATGTTTTAAATTAGAAAATGCACTGAATGGTAAATCAAAATGAAGCTCTATAAACATAGGGTGAAGTACAGTAAGAGTTCTACAGCACTGCAACTTATTTAATTCCTGTGGCCATATGATACTGGGGAAATGTATGTACAAAGTACAAGTTTAAATTAGTTATTACCTTAACTGTAATCTAGGCTAATTTGTTCCATCTGTCCCAGTTATTATTATAATTTTGATTACAAATATATTTCATACAGCCACAAACCTCATTGCTTTTTTTCCAATGTCATCCAGCTGATTTGTTATCAAATCTTCATATTCTGAATCCGTGTGACACCCATCAGCCAGCTGTTAATCTGCTCCTTCAGATAAATCCTAAGATAACAAATCTTCATCTGTTGAAGGGCCTTCTTTTGTGCAAATGTAAAATCTCAGCAGCTTCAGCTTAGTTTGTTCATAGAGTCTGGTAACAGTATATGGTCCTTCCCAATGTCCAAAATCTGTGCAACAGTTGTCATTTTGTCCACACTCATATGCCTTGTTCCTCCCCCATTCCTGGTTCTCACTTTCTGGTAGTCATTACTGCTAAAATGAAGCCATCCAATTTCAATCTTCCTTGAGCACTTTTCTGCTGCAGTATTTTTTTGTCTTGACATCCCCTCATCTGTCTTTTGAAACACACCTTTTGTTTTTGCTTTCATTTTGCGTGTTCCTATTTTGTTCCTTAGACTTTGTAAAACCGTCTCCTTCTCTGTGCTGCATTGAGCGGTCTCAGTTCGTTTACAAAATGAAAGGACAGCTATCCGGTCACCGTAGGATGTGACATATTTGACCATCACTCATCACCTGTAAAACTGCCTTGTCAATCTGCAAACATAAAATATTAAAAGACATATTTGAGATGCTTGCTTTGAACATGAATGATAAACACACACACAGATCCGAAGCCATAACTCTCCCCTTTCAAAACAGTGTCACTGCAGTGTTTCAATGCACCTGAACATAGCTGGCATTACAGTAAGAACAGAAAGAGATACTTGTATTTATTCTGCTTCAGAACTGTGTTGATGTAAAATCTACATAGTAAAATCTATGTTATGCAAAGCTTATTCATCACTAGGACAATCAAGATAAAAACCTAGCTGTTTCAGACACTTGTACCACAAAACGTGACACACTACACGCATTATTTTCTTTTTCGTATTCATATTCATGTGATGGTGGTCACGATACAGTTTCATTGTATTTCATTGTACCAGCCTCTACAGTACGCACAACTAGCCATGGCGTCCATAGTTACTATGGCTACAGTAGCCTACACACACGTTGCTCTACATCAAGCAAGTAAAATGAAACGCCTAACGACACGACATTATGGTTGCTTAAACATTAGCTCTAACTTTTACCCTGTCACTGACTCGGGGTCTGCGTTGCTACATTGATTAATGAATTTTTAATTAATATGAATTAATAATTATATAATATTAGCCTATTACTATGCCAACCTTGTCTCTCTTCATTTGATTTATGTCCTCCTTATGGGACCTCTCTTAAATTCAAGAAGTTCTCCAAGTCGTCCTCCATTTCTCCTCTCCTTTCCTCAACGAAACACCGCAAACTTTGTTTGCGAGATCTCGCAAAACTTTCGCAAAAGTCCGTCTTTTTTTTTTTTTGCACCAATTGCTGCATTGGAAGAAGTTATGGAGAATATTTGGGTGTGTCTATCGTCCACCTGCTGTAAAAATATATTAGTTTTCATTTAGCAGATGTCCAAAATGTTATACATTTTAAAAGGAAAACAACCATTTTAAAATGTAAGATTACCACACTGATACACAACACAAGCTAGAATCAAAATTACAATGAAAAAATTACAGCTAAAAGTTAATGTCTTCCAGACAGAGGAAAATAGGGTCTTTAAGATTTTTTGGAGGAACTTCGTGATTATTCTTTATATTGGCATGTATGGATCAAGGGTATGAGTAACATTTTTGCTTTGTAAGAATTGATTTGCATTATTTAATTTGTTTTTCAAAACCACTTTATTCCATTTTATTGTCAGAACACAAAAAAGCTATTCAAAATTCAATTCATCTAACCCTTAGAAGTTCATCCCCTCTCATCCATTGAATATGTATACAGGCCTTATGTAGCACTGTAAGTATGACTACTAGGACCAGAGTCTAGATTCTAGGTTCAGGTGAGTGATTAATACTAGTGCTCAGGAATATCAGACCACAGACCAGTGAGTAAGTATTAGCTGCCGGCTTGTTTATATAATGATTGATTGGAAAGAAAAAAAAAATTTGATAGTACCAAACACTTTTACATACACAACCCCACACACACAACCAAAAGAACGGTTCAATTTCCCTTCAACCAAAATTAACCCAAGATCTCAGGAAAATAAAGTAATTTACCCTAATTTATCTCTTTGGGAATGAATACAACCTATTTGAGTTGAGGTATAATTTTGTACCT
Organism: Leuresthes tenuis; assembly: GCF_036924035.1. Taxonomy (NCBI): domain Eukaryota; kingdom Metazoa; phylum Chordata; class Actinopteri; order Atheriniformes; family Atherinopsidae; genus Leuresthes; species Leuresthes tenuis. Next base: position 31,567,429 of record NW_027325364.1, read on the forward strand.
GTGTTTCTTATATTGGTTGTTTAGTCCCTGGTATTTCCTTTGAGTTTACTCAGTTTAAGTTCTCATTTTATCTCAGTTAGGCTTCATTATGAATTTAGTTCTATTTTTCTACTTTCTCCTTAGGTTGCTTAACCAGCTCTACTAAACTTTATTCACTTTACCCAACCCATTCATGTAATACCAATTTGGCACACAATAAGGAAAAAGTAAATCCATAAAGGAAAACACAGTTCAATAAAATAACAAATACAACTCAATTATCAGATCACACAGAACAATGCATATAAGAAATTACTTTAATGCATCACGAGTCCTTTAGTTAAGTCCTTTCTCAGTCCAAATGAAATTCCCTATGTGGTCCTGCAAAACCTGTTAGCTTTGTCCTCTCGCGACCCACTAGTATTGAATCAGCGTATTTTCTATGGGTGGCTCGCCATCTTATTTCCACAGCTCCAGGTGTTTTCACACCCCAGCAATCCCAACTAAAAACCTGGCCTGCCATAGGACAAGGCAACACACAAGCAAAAATAGCTTTTTGACTCACCAAATCCTCGGTCAAAACCATTGGCGCTGGAGTTACCCGATTGGCTGTTACCGCGGCACTTGCTAAAGGAGCAGTACACACAAAATAATGATTAATAGAACTGTCTCACTATTTTTAAGGCTTCTTGTTACGTTAAACACAACTGTTATTTTATTTGCTTACATTTAGTATTGACCTAGGATTCTATTAGTTTGTTATATTCACCTAGGTCACACATACATAGCGATACTGTGCATTACGCATACACATATACTCAATTGTTAGGAATGTTTTGTTATGTGTTTTCTGAATGCAAATATGGAGACTTTACCAGCCTACAGTAAGATGGATGTGACTTGGAAGGGCCCATTCTACTGTGGAAGCATCATTTACTTTGAGCGGCACAAGGGTGCATTGAGTACGTTATACATAAGATATCTCTGGGTAGAGAACTGCCTTTAAGTCCTGAAAATAGGACTGAAGGAAAATGGGTCCTGAAAATATATTTAAAAAAATCTCAATGAAAACATGACAAGTAAGCTCATACTTCCTCACCTGTTTCCCAGTTCTGACTGAACTGCAGAGTCTGGTGATGATTCTCAATGGGTTTGTCATTACAAATAGCATCATTTGTCATATAATATATTTATTAACGTATTGTTAGAGTTCTAACCTTTCCAAGGAAGTCAGTACACTTCAACTGTAGCCATAGTTATAGGCCAGACAGTGTTTACTTAATTTGAACAATTAACTTCAAGTCCCTTACACGCACCTGCAAATTATGTTGTGAAATATCTGACACCTCCCTCAACCGCATTTTTGTTTCTTTACCATTTTCCTAACCACCATTTATGCCATCCCCTACCATCACCTCCTCATTAGTGCACCCTGCCAGCTCTGAAACAAGAGTCTTCCTCTGCCTGCAATTAATGAGGGAACTGAGGATTCTTAATAAGCAGGTTTTCTTTTAATTAATAAGTCTCCATAAATAATCACCTCATAATCCACGTGTCAGATTCCATCCTGCTCCTACTTTAGTTAGACTCCAAGATTAGAAGCCATGTTGGAAAAAGTCCATCCATCCATCCATCTCTTTGCAGCTGAGAGGAATATGCTAATAACGTTAGCCTGCATTAATAATTGATGGTCATATAAGACTTGATTGTGCTTTGCTGATTTGACAGTATTAGTGAAGGCGACCAGCCATGCTAAATGATTTATTGTGTCCAATATTCTTCCTGGAGGGATTTTGAATTTCTAATAAGGAAATATTTCTCCTGTGCCAGTGTGTATTTATCAAACACTAAGCTGTTTTCTGATAGGCCCAGCAGGTCTCTAGGTTTCTACTGCCAAAACAATATATGACTACAGCCTCTGCTTGTTCAATATTTCTAGAAATCAGTTTCCTTTAAAACCAATTTACTCACATCCCTTTTGCATGTTTTTTTTTGTCCTTTTCTCCAACTTAGACCACTTACCAACTTTAGCTACACACAAAGAAATCTTAAAATCTTTAAACATTTATAGCAGAACTTGGTTGCGTCACCTAACCTCACATCATTCATGTACTGCATTTCTCGGCCGCACTTTTGCTTCTTATTGTCTCAGGTATACATAAAAAAAAAAAAATCACACAAATCAAGAAAAACGAGTGGCATCTGAAAAAGATGTATCTAACCAACAAGTTGCCATTACTTATCCACGTGGTTCTGTCACGAGTGTAGGCAGGGGTGAGGAGTGAGCACCCAAAATGCCGACTGAAGGTAAAACTAGATTTTATTCCAAAAACTGTAAAGCAAAACGCGGCTGAGCTGGAAACTCAAACAACAAAAACTGATAAAACAAAAAAATGAAGAATAACAGCCCTGACTAGACACAAAGAACAAACACTTGCACAGACCACGTTGACATGAGGGTAACGGTGAGAATCCGGCAAATACTGAGGACAAACTGGGAGACTAAATACTGTGGTGGGTGATTGGTGAATGAGTGCAGCTGAAAATAAGTGAGCACAGGTGAAAGGAGTGGAGCTGACGATCAGGCAGGAAGGAACAGAGGGAGAAGGTGAGGAAATGGCAAGACTGAGACTAGACAGAACCCAAAATGCAGATCGTGTCAGGTCCTTCTCTGAAAAAGCAGCTAATATGGCGGCAAAATCTCCAGTTGGACAATGTGCAGGTGTGTGTGTGTGCGCGTTCTCAAGACATTTTTTTCATTCCTCATCCTGTCGATAAGTAGGAGTCTACAGGTGTGTGGTGGAATGTGTTTATGTGTTTAACACTGTTTCTGTAGGTAACATCTTTAATTGAGTGTGTTTCCATTTGTCTGTGTATGTGTAAAGGAAGGATAAAATTCTAAAAGAAAGTAAAACCATGCAAATCATTACTTTTCCATTGCCTGCCACCGCACCACATGCTTATCATAAATATTAGCATGTTTACAATAAGCATGTTTGTACAGGGAACAAAAGGAATCGAGTGATATTTAATGATCTAGAAAAAAGAAATGTTTGGTCAACCAAAGCTTGTATAAATATCCTCTCTGGGTTGTAACATCCCTTAAAATTAATCATGTTTACCAATGGTGAACTCCCACATTGTCCTTGATAGTATTAAAAGAGCTGGTCTCACATTAAAGTGACACTGGGCTAAGAGTAATGCTATTGACACCTTACTTAGTTGACTGGTGGATCAACTGGTACTGTAGCATGTCGTTAAGAATAAACAAGCTCATGATAATGGTTTATACAAGAAAGTACTACAATGACTACTTTAATCTACAGAATTAACTCCACCTATCCTACTCTTGCATTACAAGATTCATAAAGTGAAAGGGTTGGACTTACTCTGATGACATGTGCAACAGAACTACCCATAAACACTTCAGACCTTTCAGACATGGCGTACATGTGGAGAGAAGGACATTAAACACAGAGTTGTCCTCAACATTTCACTGGAAGCCTAAATATATCATTTAAATGAAACATTGTACATTAAGACTATCTGATTGTGCTAAATATGAATGCAAAAGCAAGCTATTTTTTTTTTAAATTAGTATCCTCCCTTTATTCCTTCTCAATAGTTTGATTGATCATTTACCATAATTTCCCACCATTGGCCCTCATGCACAGCTCTCAGTAGTACTGTCTCTCTATAGATTTGTCAGAGGGAGCTGAGTTAAGTTAGTAACTATTTTGCAAAGGTAAATATGAAATGAAGCTTGAGTTGTGTAGGTCATCTGTTCTATGGTCATTAGCTTGATCAATTGAATGTTCATTATACATTTTTTTAACCTTAATACAACAGCAAATAACCATTTGCTATTAAAAAGAATATATATATATATATATATATATATATATATATATATATATATATATACTGTACCAGTTTTGGGATGTTTATTTTACCAAAGAACACAGTCACTCTCGCATAGTATGAGTTGAAATCAATGTTGTTTTGTTCTTGTTGTGCTAGCTGATCATGTCGTGTAAGCATGCGAGCTCATGTGTTAGCCCTTCTTATGTTCCACACTACAGTACAGAGCAAGCAAAGTTCCAGATATTCTCCCACTGAATAAATAACATTTCCCAAGTGAAAACCTAATGAGATGGATGAGTCCATTTTGCTCAAGTTTTCTTGAGATAGAGATCTACAAGCTCTTTGAAAGTTTTAGGTCGGGTTTCACTGTTGGCTTTGGTTCTGTTTCTTTGAACTAAGATTTAAATCAATCTTTTGCTACATTAAGTAAGGAAGATCTGATCCTTCTCTTCTGCCGTTATCCTCTATTGTTTGGACTTTTATCCTGCTATGCTTTGTCAGTTCTTTTCTCCACTCATCTTATTCACAATCTGTCATTACCAGTCTGGTTCTTGCCTGCTACATTCCCACGAAATCAGTCTGATCCATGCTCCTTAAAACTTTATTCTGTTCTGTCATTCTTCCTTCAGGTTGGCTTTTGTACAACCTGCCTCGTCCCCATCTTGACCTCTTCCTGATTTCAGAGAAGCCTCATCGGAAGTTTCTTCCTCATTCTATTTCTGCTTATTCAGCACTAGTGTCTAAACTCTTCCTATTTTATCCCCTTTCTTTGCACATGCCACCGCTCACTGAGATGATACAATGGAGTTAAAGCACCAGACAAAATGCATTTTATTTCATTTAACTCTTGTCACCAAGGAATTTGTGACATAATTTCAATTGTTCACTACTTATTGAACTTCTTTTTTAATGCTGTATGATACTTACATTTCACTCATCTGAAGTTCAGAGTGTTGAACGGAACCAAGTTGTTGAAACAGTTCGATGAAAAGTTGTTGCAGCACATATACTGTCTATTGCTAACTCTGGCTGGAACATTACCCTCAAATATATCAAGTTTATCTACTGTGCTCTTATGTCCTCTGAGACTGGTGGTAGATAAGGTGCATGCTTCTTAGCACAGCTGAAAAAAATCATTCCCATGCACAGCTGGTTTAATTGGTCTAACAGGGTTAATGCGGATGCGTGGGGCTCAGAGGTTGAATTTGAGGAGTGACGTGATATTGAAATAAAAATGAGAATGACTTATTAGACAAGGAACTTCCAAACAAAGGAACATTAAAAAAGAGATTTTTCCATAATATGTCCTCTATAAACGGCAGCTACTTAGAACTGCTGATCTCTGCCATATTGTGCTTGTAACACAGCTGTGTTCAACAGCTGGCAACACCTGGGGATCCGAGGTTCTCTATGAATGAGTAAGTTAATAAATCCTTAGTTCTGATAGTTGCCACAGATTTGGTGATTCTCTTACCTTTGTCAGTTGGAGGGCAACTTTGGCTGTGTTCCCGGGCTGTGTAGATTAAAGCTGCAGAGGTTAGGTCAGGTTTTTTTCTTAACTCTTTACAGCTTTTGGCAGCGTGGGAGTATGAATTGTTAACTGCATTCTATATATATATGTATGCTTGCCCTTGCCCCCCCACACACACACTTTACGGTCCTGCCCCCCACGCCCCACTGGTTCCACCAGTCGCAAATCAGCATCACCAGGACCCAACTGTACTGACAGGCTGTGACTGAGAGGCGTCTCTCTTTTACTCTTTGTCAATTCAATTCATTCCAAATTTGCTTTATTAGCATTAATGTCACACAGACGTTGTTGCTAAAGCATGAAGAGTAAATGAAAGAAAACAAAAATACATTTCATAAACTAATAAAATTTGTCTCGCCGAAGCTCACGCTTTCGCCCTCGCTATCTCTGGGTTGGGATGTGAATATTAGAATATGAACAGCAGCGGCTGGCCAATAGAGGGCGCTAAGGCACCCTCCCAACAGAAGGCATAATTCAAAAGAATTTTACATGTTTCAAATGTTTGTGTTTTAAAAAAAATTTAAAAATCGCAAAATTTAAAAAAAACATCTACTGTGTAAAATCTGTTTTTCCTGCATGTCCACTGTGTCTCAAATTCAGCCCTTGAGCGCTAGAGAAATAACTCCACGAAGGGCGACAATTTTTTCGCCCCAATCCTAAACTAAGGCAGTTAGACTCTCAACAGCCGCCATTTTTGTACATGACAGTAAGCAAAATGACAACTCCGACAATACCGAATCCTAACTCTGTAAGATCTCTCCTTCAAGACCTATTGAGAGGAGAAGTTTGATGGAGAAGCATCGGGTAAAAGAGTTGGGCCCGGATCAACCTGACGTCGATATCAAATAGCCGGCAAGCGAGAAGGGAAAGCGGTACGTGAGATCATTCCCTCCTGACTGGTACACCACAAAGGCTTGGCTGGCTGGATGCAGCCATGCTAACGCTTTATTTTGTTTTCCGTGTATGCTTTTTAAAACGACTGGGACAGATCTTGCCTGGACAGTGTGAGTGAGGATAGCTGTATAAGGTGATATCCTGTATAACTGACTTGCTCATTTCTGTGCTTGCACAGCAGCCTGATAAGGAAATATCTCTGAGAACAACAGGTTGTAAAACTAGGACCGCACCTACAACGGTCTTCTGAAAGTAACGCCTTATACCAGTACACACACGCACACACATAGAGGAAGAGATAAGATATTGACGCACACACATCTCATAAGGCGGAGACTGAACTCAAGTCTATATAACATCACACCCCTAGACAAAGACAGAGCTTTTCCGTACTTTGTGCTGTTCGCATGCATTGTACTGAACTGCTCTCCGCACTTTGCAAACTGCGCAAATAAAACTGTGTTGATTCTTATATCGTCGCATCTGTCTTCCTCCTTCACTGCATCAACGGACTCGGAAAGAGGTACAGGTTAACCTCAACAATTTTGGGGGCTCGTTCGGGATGTGGTGAGGAGAGGACGGAGTTCATTCGGATAAAAGATTCCTTCACGGTGACAGAGACGGGACACGAGCCGGCACGTTAACACAGAGGTAAGCAGAACCTGTTTTATCAAACTCTGCACATTGAATATTTTAAAACAACGTGTCCTGTCCTGAAACTGGTGGTTGAATCAGCAAAAGACGATAAGAATTAATGTCGAGAACTGCGTAAAAAAAAAAAAAAAAAAAAAAAAACTATAAAAGAAAAGTGAATATAAAAAGAGGATAAAACAGACTGTCTTTGGTCGTGGCGGACCCCACCGGTTGCCTGACGAGGAACCGGAAGCCTGAGAGGCTGCTGGGTTAGAGTCCCGGGGAGGTGAAGACACCCCGAATTCTACTGGGTTTGAGTCCCTGGGGTTAGAGTCCCCTAAAGTAGTATACTCTACGGAGTTGGGTTAGAGTCCCTTGAGGTTATACTCCTCATAAATTCTTGAAGTCTGTTTGGGGTTAGAGTCCCCTAAAGTAGTATACTCTACGGAGTTGGGTTAGAGTCCCTTGAGGTTTTACTCCTCATAAATTCTTGAAGTCTGTTTGGGGCTAGAGTCCCCTATACTAGAGTACAGGAACAGGGTTCCTGAGGTATTTTTCTATAAGTGCATTTTGAAAAAGTTTGTGAAGATTTTAACGTGCTTTGTGTGTTTTGTATTTGTTTGAGAGAAATAAGGAGAAGCGGGCTGTGGGAAAAATAAAATTCTGAGGTGTCTAAAGGTGAATGGGTACATAAAACGGTGTCTTGACAAACTCGACAATCAGACAGAGGAAACCTAACGGTGATAACGTAATCTGTCTGAGCCATCGAAACCTAGCGGTGCTAACATAAGTGGCTTGGTTTGTCAAAAGGGTCAGTTGCTCGGGTGTTATGCCATACAAACTGACTGGCCGTTAATAAATCATCACCTTACAAGGCCTGTTGCTCGGACGTACGTCATACAAACCGGCTGGCCTCAGAATTTAGAAAAAGAGAAGTAAAATGGAGGGAGAGTTTGACAGGGAAATAGATGATGGGGGATGGGGCCCAGGTATGGGTGCCTGGAGGCCCCTCGAGCTGCAGTTAGAGAAATACCTTAAAAGCAGCAGGGGCAGTGTTACCTAAAAAGGGTAGGGACAGGAAATTAGCCGACATAAAGGGACAAGTGGAACAATTGGTGAGATATAAGGGCAAGAAAATGTCAGACCCCGGTCCGTTAGGGGCCTGGTTGTGGGAAAAGGAGAAAGAATGTAAGGTGAGGAAAGAAGAGCTGGCAGAGCAGGGACAAAAGGCAGGTGTGCTGCAACGTTCAAAATTAAAAAAAAAGGAGGCGAAAGAGCAGGAGGAGCGACGACGGGGCTGGTCTGAGCTGGCGGTCTTCTGGCAAAGTGTGAGACATCTCCATGAGAACGCAGGAAAACCAGGAGGCAAACAAATGGTAACTGCACCTGACACTCCTACATGGCCACCTCCATATGCACCGCCTGCTGCACCGACACCAGGGTTATATCCCACACTATATGTGACTAGTGGTACACTTCAGGTTGGAGCCTCAGAAGAGACACTTGTAAGTGACAGTGTGACTGAAGCAGGTGCAGCCACTCCTACAGCATCAATCTCTGAGACTTCAGTAAGGACAGGGACGACGTCCAAATCTTCTTATAACCCCTTCACAGGTGATAACCTCTCGGCGCCCCCAGACCCATTCTCGCAGAGACAGGCAAGAGAACAGGCTCCACAGCACACGGTAAAACGAGAAGTCACACCACAGCCACGGAGGCAGGTCATGAGGGGAAGTGAGATTTCAGATTGTGAGGAGGAAGCAGAAGCAGCAGGGACAGCTTCTTTTCAAGGAAAGGGACAGTGGGAAGGTGAAAGACAAGAAGTACCAGTAAGTTTTAGCTTGGCAGGATCATGGAGGGAAGAGGAGGAAGATTCAGCCGTCAGGAAAGAGAGAGAGCTAGATGAGTTATGTCGGAGAGAGATAGAAGAGCTCTGTCAAAAAAGGGACGGACTGATGAGAAGTGTAGAGAAAGAAATGAAGATGGCAGAGGAACTGACAGATACGATAGGCAGAAGAGTTAGCCAGCGCCGACGTGGTGGGACAATCCTTCCGGTCACAATGTACCCACTAACAGCAGTACCAGGACAAGGTGACCGGTACCGACCATTTACTATAGGGGACATACAGGCCATAGTGGAGAAATTACCACCTGTAGCCGAGGGTGGAAATTTGTGGCTCAGCAAATTGGATTCTCTGACGGCAGGACAGAAATTGGCATTGGGGGACTTTAGAGCTATTGCAGGACGATGCATGACGGGTGGGGACATGAGAGACATTGAGACTATCGCCCACACAGACAGAGTGACAGATGACACCCCCTTCACGCATCATAGCACTGAAATAGGGAAAGCAATGAGAGACAAATATCCACTACCTAACGCCACCGTAATGCCAAAGATGAGATGGGACCCCAAACAAAATCCCAGGGAGTATGTGGATCAGAGCAAGGATTTATGGTTGAAACACACAGGATGCCACCCAGGGAGAGCTGGAGCTCAGAGAGAGTGGTTTAGACAGGCTATACTGGAAGGAGTGCCGGAGAATGTCAAAACAGCCATGGTTAATAACCCGGACATGCTCGGTGCTGAATCACATGTCTGGGAGAAACACTTAATACACCACCTCACCCGTGCTCAAGATAATACGCAGAAGGAACAGGATGACTTAAAAGAATTGCAGGTTCAGCTGTTAAAATTACAGTTAACGGAAGCTAGACAGAAATGTAATGATAAAAATAAAAAACAAAAAGGGGAAGCTGCGAAGGTCATGTTGGCTGCCGAGCCACCACAGGTTCCTGATTTATTTCCGGTCCCACCATGGGTACCGCAGCCCCCATCAGGCGGGAGAAGACATGGGGGAGGACCAATGCGGGGTGGAGGCTTTGGGGGAGAGGTCGGGGACTAAGGGGCGGTACAGGAAGAGGACAGTCAGGGGAGACTCGTTGTTGTTATCTCTGTGGAGACCCTAATCATTGGATAAGAAGCTGCCCACATAATCCAAGAGCACAGAAAGGTGTGGATAGTGGTCCTCCTGGGAGAGGCAGGGGTCGCGGCTCCGGACCTCCTGTTACTGCACCTATGTATCCTCAGCAGCCTTGGGGAGCAGCTGCTGCTGGTCAGTTCCCATTGTGGGACAATGGGGAGAACCCTGACCAGTCCGGTCAGTATTGACACACCCCACAGAGACTCTCAGACGGCATCACTACGGCAGAACCGATGCTGTCAGTTCAGATTGAGAAAAAAGATCTGCCTTTCTTGGTTGACACTGGAGCCACATGTTCCACACTGAAAGCTGTACCATCTGGTTCCCTGTCATCACGTACCATCACGCTTATGGGCTTCTCTGGGGAGAAAAAGACACTGCCGTTCACTAAGCCGCTACTCACCCAGGTGGGAAAACAGACTGTGACACATCCATTTGTACATTCACCTTCTGTACCGATGAACTTGCTGGGAAGAGATCTCCTGATAAAACTGGGGGCCACGATACTCTGCAGCGCCGATGGCCTGGTTGTTGTCATGCCTGATGGATCTCATTTGCCGTGCTCTGGACCGATGGAGAACATCACTGGTCAATATCTTGTGCAGCCAGTGAATGAACAATACGCGGACATATACTGGGGTCTATTACAGCCGGAAACATCTGAGCGGCGTGGTATCCTCTCGGCTTACCTCCAGTGGAAACCCTGGATTTCCCAACTCGAACCCTATGTCTCACCTCCCGATTCCCCCCATGTTACTCTATTTTATGATGGGTTATAGACAGATTGGTATCAGGAAAATTTAGTGGTTTACCTGCATTGACTTGGCTAATGCATTCTTTTGTCTTCCCTTGGCGGAAGACTGCAGGCACATTTTCTCGTTTTCGTATCAGCACAAGCAGCTACAGTACACCAGGCTGCCGCAAAGGTTCGCTTTGTCCCCAGGGATTTTTAACCAGGTTCTAAAAGATATCCTGAGTGATTGCCCACTACCAGAGCAGGTGACTCTCGTTCAGTATGTAGATGATTTGTTGTTGGCAGCGCCCACTGCGGCTCTGTGTTTGGAAGCAACTAAAAATGTCCTTTTACATCTTGCAAGAACAGGGTTCAAGGTCAGCAAAGCCAAACTTCAGGTTGCACGGCGGCAGGTAGCGTTTATGGGCAGGCAAATTTCCCAAAAAGGAGCAGGGCTCTCCCCTCAGCACAGGTCTACTATTCTCCATCACTCTAAGCCAGTGAAGGTAAAGGACATGTTGTCTTTCTTAGGGTTGACGGGCTATAGTAGGACTTACATAGCCAATTACACCGGCTTAACTAGACCTCTGCGGGCCCTAGTGAAAGAACAAGGCATGCGCAACCTGTCAGCGACCCTGAATTGGACTCAGGAGGCGGAGGAAGCCTTTATTACACTAAAACAGGCCCTCTCCACAGCAGCAGACCTAGCTATACCCGATTATAGCTTACCATTCTACTTGGATGTCTCTGGAACAGAACTTTGCACTAATGGCGTCCTGTTCCAGAGAAAAGGGGGTGAGAGAGTAGTACTAATGTATATCAGTGTGATGCTAGACAATATGGAAAAGCGCCATCCTATGTGTACACAACAGGCAGCAGGGATAGCAAAGCTCATTCAAAAAACTGCACACATTGTCATGGGACATCAACTGCACATTCTGACCACACATAGCGTTGTGGCCTATGTGAACTCACAGACTTTTACGCTGACTGCTCTGAGACAAAGACGACTGAGCAAAATTCTCGAGGCACCAAACCTGACTTTCACTCATGAAGGCATAAACATGGCAGATCAGCTAGGAACAGGTGAGCCACATGAGTGTACGGACAGAGTGCAGAAAGAGGAGAAAGTACGACTGGACCTACAAACAGAACCGATACCAGGGGCCAGAGAACTGTACACAGACGGCTGTTGCTTCAGGGATGAACGAGAAGGACTGAAAGCAGCATATGCAGTTGTAGAAGACGTGCAAGGGGAACTGATCACACGACAAACAGAGAGACTGGAAGGACAGCAGTCAGCACAAAGAGCAGAAGTACTGGCAGTAATAGCAGCACTGAGGCTAGGGGAAGGGCAGGAAGTAAACATTTACACAGATTCAGCCTATGCGGCAGGAGCAGTACATGTGGAACTGAAACAGTGGTTGAGGGCTGGATTTCTAACCGCAACAAATAAACCCATCAGACATGAGGCAGAAATGAAAGAGCTAGCGGAGGCCCTACTACTCCCGAGCAAAGTAGCTGTTATCAAATGTAAGGGCCATGAGAAAAATGACTCACCTACAAAAAAGGGAAACGACGCAGCAGATATGGCAGCTAAAACCGCGGCAGGATATGTGGTGAAGGCGATCCTCATGTGCGCTGAGACAGAGAAAGACACAGACATGACCGCACTGATAGCTGAGCAAGCTGCGGCCTCTCCACAAGAAAAGACATTATGGAAAGCGAGAGGGGCGACAGAAGTACACGGCCTCTGGAGGGGCCCAGATGGACGACCTATACTACCTCCAGGGATCAGACAGACAGCGTTGGCGGAGGCACATGGAGTGGGACATGTGGGGGTAGCTCAAATGATGAGAAATCTAGAGCACTGGTGGCATCCATACCTAAAGGACATGGCCAAACATTTTGTGGGGTCATGCGAGGAGTGTCTAAAGTACAATGTCAGACCAACAGTGAAACCACACCCTGGATGTTATCCATTGGAGGTAAAGCCAGGGAAAGAAATCATCATTGATTACACAGACATGATCACACCGGTGAAAGGGTATAGGTATATTCTGATGTGTGTGGACGCATATTCAGGATGGCCTGAAGCATGGCCTACCAAGAAAGAGGATGGTAAGTCGGTAATAAAATTTCTGATCAACCATTATATCCCCAGGTATGGATTTCCAGAAAGGATCAGGTCAGACAACGGCACTCACTTCAAAAACCAAGAGTTGCAACAGGTTGAGGCCATGCTAGGGCTAAAACACAAGTTTGGTACTGTCTACCATCCACAATCACAGGGTAAGGTTGAGAGAATGAATCAGACAGTGAAGAGCAAATTGGCTAAAATCTGTGCACAGACCAAAATGAATTGGCTAGATGCGTTGCCCTTAGCATTAATGTCCATCAGGAGCTCTGTTAATCAGTCCACAAGGTTTACACCACATGAGCTCCAGACAGGGAGAGCTTTTCCTGGACCTCAATCTAAGTTGCCAGGAACAGGACATATTGAACAACACCTAACCCACAAAATGTATTTCCATGAACTCCAAAGTCTCGTTGCAGAATTTTCAAAGCAGGTGGCGAGTAGCAGAGGAGAGGGCCAACCAGCGCCGGCTCCAGAGGCTGAGTGGGTATTGCTGAGGGTCATCAAACGAAAGTGGTCGGAGCCAAGGTGGACGGGGCCCTATCAGGTGACCGAGAGGACCTCCCACGCAGTCCGAGTCAAAGGGAAAGGTGATACGTGGTTCCATTGGAGCCAGTGTGCGGCAGCCGAGGAACCTCAACGCTCCCTAGCAGCGACTCACCAGGCGCTGAAAGATTTGCACACTGTACCGGCTGGTACAGAGGAAAAGACCACCAACCAACAAGGGGCAGAATAATCCCCTGGTGGCATTTTGCAGGCAGAAGTAGTACACTTCTGCCTCCTTGCAACGACATCATTTACGAGCAGGAAGGGTGTTAGACCCGGGCTCCAACTCAACCCTCATCTGGAAACGTCAGCCCTCACCTTCTTCATATTACCAGCGACTGACTTTCCTTAAAGAGCACCCGGAGTTGTGCTTCTCAGAAGAACGGCACCAGATGACGTCATCGCAGTTGAATTCTTTTATTTTTGGATTTGTTATACTCATAATCGTGTTTGCTTGGGCTTTGCTTAAACTTGCTCTTACAGGTCATACCAAATTATAATCATTGCAGTATCACCCTTATGTTATCTTTTTAATAATGTGTGCTATTTGCTAAGGAGTTGGGTAATGTTGACAAACTATAAGGTTTAAAGCTCCTCTAGGGGTAACCCCGCCTAGAGCACCCTGATAGATAAGGTCTGAATTACCAAGAAAGTTTTGCTTGCTATTTTTATCATACTTGAGACACAGTGAAACATATTAGAATGTTATTGTTTGGGAGTTGGAAAATTCTCACATGTTGTGTAGCCATCACGTGCGTGATTGTCCCCCTGATCTTCTGGTTATGTGAACCCAGTCCTGCACACAAACGACCCAAACGACAAACTCAAAAACAAGATTTTTGTTTGAACCAATATGGCGGCTTGGAGTTGAATTACACAGTAGGCTCCACCACAGCGTTTCAATTCGATTTGTGCGACGTTATTAAATGACACGGCGCGGCACACACAATTTTGATTTATCAGTTGATAACCCCACCTACATGGATGCTATAGGAGTACCACGTGGAGTTCCTAACGAATTTAAATTGGCGGATCAAGTTGCGGCAGGATTCGAGAATATTCCTATTATAGCGGCCTTCTTTCCGGTAACTCCGAATAAAAATGTGGATCGGATTAATTATGTACATTATAACGTGTTGCGACTGACCAATTTGACCAGGGATGCTGTTGCAGGTTTGGCAGAACAGACAGCTCCCACCTCGCTCATGGCGGTGCAAAATAGGATGGCCTTAGACATGTTGTTAGCGGAAAAAGGTGGTGTTTGTGCCATGTTTGGTGATATGTGTTGCACATTTATCCCCAATAATACGGCTCCAGATGGTTCGGTATCGAAAGCCCTACAAGGTTTGCGCACGCTCTCTAAAACAATGCATGAACACTCGGGGATTGACAATCCGCTGGATGAATGGCTGACCAAGGTGTTTGGGAAATGGAAGACTCTGATAATGTCACTTTTTGTATCTCTTGCTATATTCGTCGCTATTTTGGTGACTTGTGGTTGTTGCTGTATCCCATGTATCCGTTCACTTGCCATTAGACTTATAACTACCACTATAGAGGGGAAGGCTCCCTCCCCTTTGGTAATGCCACTGCTGAACCCTCCCGATCCTGATACAGATGAAGATGATATCATCAGAATGTCAGAGATTGTGTGATCACCTTGTAGTGATCAAAAGGGGGCGTGAAGTTTTTCAATTTATTTTTAGTCATGTATTGTTACTCAGCCATTTGTGTGATCTCTTAATAGAGATCAAAAGGGGGTATTGTGAGTGAGGATAGCTGTATAAGGTGATATCCTGTATAACTGACTTGCTCATTTCTGTGCTTGCACAGCAGCCTGATAAGGAAATATCTCTGAGAACAACAGGTTGTAAAACTAGGACCGCACCTACAACGGTCTTCTGAAAGTAACGCCTTATACCAGTACACACACGCACACACATAGAGGAAGAGATAAGATATTGACGCACACACATCTCATAAGGCGGAGACTGAACTCAAGTCTATATAACATCACACCCCTAGACAAAGACAGAGCTTTTCCGTACTTTGTGCTGTTCGCATGCATTGTACTGAACTGCTCTCCGCACTTTGCAAACTGCGCAAATAAAACTGTGTTGATTCTTATATCGTCGCATCTGTCTTCCTCCTTCACTGCATCAACGGACTCGGAAAGAGGTACAGGTTAACCTCAACAACAGTTACAGGAATAAGGGATATGAAACATCTCTCTGAGAAAATAAAGAAACATGAGAACACCAGAGCACACATGGATAACTCTGTGAAAGCAGGCAGTTGGGTGAGGGTCAAAGGCTGGCGGTGAGGAAGAACAACGAGGGCGTGGATAAAAACTGACATGTTTTATCGAAAATAAGTGATTGTGTAAAGTTTTGTGGTGCTTTTGAGTTGGCCTTACGTGGACACGATGAGACTGACTCGTCAGAAAACCCCGGTATTTTTTCGGGGTCTGGTAAATTTTGTTGCCTCCCTGGATAACGTGCTGGAGGAACACCTGAAGACGGCGACTGTGTTTAAGGGGACGTCGAAGACGGTCCAGAACGAGCTGCTCGACTGAATGTTTTCCATGGTGAGGAGTATTTATCAAGAAGTCAAGAACGCCAATTTTGTCGTCATTCAAGCAGACGAGACGACGGACATTTCCACCCACTGTCAGCTGGTGCTTGTGCTGCGCTACATTGACGGCAACATGAAATACAGGAGCGGTGTGAGTTACTAAATTAAGACGTTCTGGTCTGTGTTATAGTGTTATTTCATGATGGAATAAAGTAATTGTTGAATGTATAACCTTTTAAGTGGAAATATTTTACTTTACTTTTATAATAATAATAATGATAATACATTTTATTTGGAGGCGCCTTTCAAGTCACCCAAGGTCACCTTACAATAAATAAGTACAGAATAAAAGCATTAAAGATAGAAACAACATTAAAACAGAACATCAACATTAAAACAAGTGAAGTGCACAGGGTCTAGTTATAGAGAGTATGCCTGTTTGAACAGGTGAGTTTTGAGTTGAGACTTGAATGATGTGATGGAATCTGATTGTCTTATGTGTGAGGGGAGGGATTTCCAGAGCCTGGGTGCTGAGCAGCTGAAGGCTCGGGCTCCCATGGTACTGAGGTGTGACATGACGTACTGAGGTTAGCAGTCCAGAAGAGGATGAGCAGAGGGTGCAGGAGGGAGTGTGTTTGTGAAGGAGGTCGCAGAGGTAATTGGGGGCTAGATTGTGGAGAGCTTCATAGGTGAGGAGAAGGTTTTTGTAGTCGATGCGGTATTGTACAGGAAGCCAGTGAAGTTGGATGAGTACAGGGGTGATGTGATCCGATGATTTGGTACAGGTCCGGGCGGCCGAGTTCTGAATGATTTGCAGTCTGTTGATGAGTTTGGTGGATTTTTTATGTTATAGTTTTTATGCATTAACTCATTCTAAGACGTTTGACAATCACTGGATGTGGCACAGCCCCACCTAAAAAATGTCTTCCCAGCTGCCACTGAACATGAAACAGCCTTTATTTCATTAAAAACTAAATAAAAACGACATAGGACCACTATTCCTGACCAGTGCATCAAAAGACGTGCAGACCAGGGAGACAAAACAAACAACCCCATGAATCTCTTTAAATTACGTGTTTTCTCCTGCGGGACGGGAGAAGACACAAAATCAATGCATCTCTATTATTGTGCGGGCATAAATTCTCAGAGTTTTGCGGGTGCGGGCAAAACACACAAGTTGCGGAAGCGGGCGGTAATTGTTCGTTACATAAATTATCATTTCCGTTTTCAAAAGACAAACTCTTGTTGCAAAGGATAGTCTACTTTTCCACTTGATCTGACGATTGTCATTAATAAATACGTACCGACATTACAGTGTGACAAAAATGAGTATGTGCGCCTGACAGTCATTCAAGTTTAGGGCGTCACAACACGAAGACAGTGACTCTCGCTCTCTCTTCAGCCCCCCCACCTCTAAAATGAATCCGGCACCGCTGGTCCAGTCAGCTCCTTGTTAATGACTCCAGGAAAACTTGAGTGAACACAAGTTTGTTACAAGGCCTTTTCACATATGCCTTTCAAGCTGGGACTGATGCACCTTTGTAGTGTATCGGTATCATGTGTGACACTACAGAGGCAGCATTACCACACTGCGCCTATAACTGATACTTCCAGTTTTGATATTAAATGATTTATACATTCAGAATAAAAAAAAAAAGGCTAGCAGTTTTAATTTAATGCTTAAAATATCACTTCTTTTCATTTTTTTCAGTATGTGTGTGTGTAAACCTGCTAATCCTGCTCTGGGAGGACTTCCCCACTTGTAATAACAAAGCGTGTTCACTTCTCAAGCTTTACTGTGCGCAGTGCTGATTGAAACACAGCTGTGCTACAGTGAACGTAACTCAACACTAGATACACTACCCTCATTTTCACATTCCCAACTCTCACATTGCACTGCACATAAATAAGCTCTATTACACCATAGGCCACACACATACTGTTTTCTTGTCCATTGTCATCAGATGTCAACACTCAAGTGTTGTTCCTTAACTTCAACTTTACATCATGTTTATTCTGTTTATTTAAAGCATACTGCCTAGCTGCACATTCTCTATACACAGACACAAACTCACACATCCTCAATATCGTGTATGACCAAGGTTACAGAGTCATGCCGGGCCCTCCTTCCAATCACACCTGTTCATCTCGTCCTGACCGCACCCCAACCTGCCCCAACTCAGCACCAGTCTGCAAGCTGATTGACAGAAGCTCCATCTGTGACCTCCAAAGGTCATCATACTGTATATGGACAATTTTTTTACATTATCCCAGGTGGAGCAATGTTATTTTCATTAGAAATGGTGTCGTGGATACATCCTATATTAATCATACCAGAAGATACTGACAGTTGGTGTCAGGTGCTGCTTGTTTGAGAAATACTTGTGCTGTGCTGTGCTGTATGTAAGCCTTCCTTGATCTATGGTTCTAAAATCACATATGATCAGTGCATGTTTTCATAGACAGCTCCACACTGCTTTTCATTCACACTGAGATGATTAAGCCTAAAATGGAATTCAATTAAATCCAAAATACCAGAATACAAGGGAAAAAACAGCAGTTTAGAACCACACAACAAGCAGCCACTCTACTGCTGATACTGATCAGACTAGTACAATTAAATACAGTTTCACTGAATGCAGAACAATTAATATAAGAATCCTTATACAACAGACAGATTTTTATTTTGAATTGGTAATAACAAAATAGAAAAAGTTTTGCCTGTTCATACCATGAACAGACCAGTCCCTCACAGCTTACAATTCCAAATAAGCTGAAGTCTTCATTGTCACTGATGAAGCAGGTGGTCTGTCCGATGTAAATGGTAAATGGACTGTTTTTTGTATAGCGCTTTTCTAGTCTCGCTGACCACTCAAAGCACTTTTAACACTACATGCTACATTCACTTATGCAGCACGTCTTAGTCTATACAATTACACAGTGCTTTGTACTGCATTCACACACCGATGAATGGATCGATAGACAACGTGGGGTTCAGTGCCTTGCTCAAGGACACTTTGACAAGTGACCCGGGGAAACTGGAGTCAAACCATAGAACTTCAGATTGGTGGACGACATTGACAGTGCAACAGTGACTGTAGTTGCTGTGTAGCAATGTCATTGTCACAATCAAGTTCTGATTCTTCAGCAGAATACAACTCTCTATACAAACTAGACAACTTAATGTGATGACAGAAATTTAAAGCTCCACCGAACTTTATCATGACACAAATATCTTTTAATTAACAGGTTTTCAAAAGAAGGAAAACGCTGGTTTTACAGGTGCCCTGAGCTAAAATCTATGGAAGCGAATCGTGACCATAATTCAAATTAAAATGCATTTGCAGAAATGCTTTTTCATTTTAAGAATGTGGCTGCATTATTTGACTCATAAATAAAATTAGTAATCAATCATTCCATTTGCATTTGCATTTTCTTCTTCAAGACTGAACATTATTGCGTTTTCGTTTTCATGGTCTGCCCGCAAAGTACTGGCCATGATTCGAAAACGAAAAAGCATTCTGAGCGGCGCAGCAGAGTGACGTCAGCTCTTCTTCAGCTCCCCGCTGACCAAGCTACCCATCTTGTTCGGTAGGGGGCGGTGTGCACATCTGCATTGCATTACATTGCAAATGTGCCGGGAAATTGATTGAATTGCCGGGTCTTTAGAGGACGCATCACAGATCATGGCGCTCCCTCAGATTGTGCAAACAGTGTTAGAATTAGCAGGTAGATTCCGATAATATATCTGGGTCTGATGCCCGTGGCCGAGTCGAACAAGTCAGAGAGCTTGGCTGCATACTCTGCGTCAGATTTACACATTAATGAGGTTGCCATAGTAAACCTCTGTTTAGTCCTGGAACGGCTGGATGCTGTGGAGCCTCAAATGGGACGAGGACGACCAACCATCAACACCCTGTTCGAGTCCATTGAAAGCTATTTATTAAATGGTTTAAAAATAAAGGAAATAGCGGAGCTGTTCGGCATAGGCCACCAGACAATCCGTCGGAGGATGCAAAGCAACGGATTGATGTAGCAGACTCCTTATTACTATTATTTGTAAAGGGACCGTGTTCACAACTAAACTTAATTGTTGCCATTTGATGCTTTGTGCCAAAGTTATAACCTGATCATTGTTGATGTGATTGTCACTAAAAATAACTTTTATAAAGTAGATCAGCGGCTCCCAAACTAAACGATCAGCGGCACTCCCTTCTATGTCCCAACCGGGTTAACGCACCCTTAATCCCCCAGACATTAAGAAACCGGGCGGGCGGCTACGTCCGCTCTTCATTCATCCATAAAAAGCCACGGTCACCATGCTAATTAGTTCCATCCACAAGTCTTTGTTTCTTTTTTCTTTTTTTTACATGTTGCAAATATGTTTTCCTGATGTGGAAACCAACCACCACTGGAGAGAATTTACTTAGACCAGATAAAAATATAAGATGTGCCAAAAGAAAGCTGTGAAGATCCTGAGAGCAACAAATAAAACAAAACAAAAAAAAACTATTTTTTTGTTTGACAGGTTCTCCTTTAGTAATTGCATCTTATATCACCTTTTGGTGAGGTAGTTGAATAGTTCAGATTGTGTCATGTTTATGTAGTGTTTATATAGTACTATATAAATGAGGGCACTGGTGGTTGGAAAACTCTCTCATTAAACATGTATTTTGCAGATTTGGAAATTCTCTTAAAATCTGGTTAAGATTAAAAAGAAATTACATTGGTCAACTCTATTGTTTACTAAAAAGGGGTGAAAACAGAAATGATCAAATTCAGATTTTTGTTTTTCTACTAGAAACTATATTAGGAAGATGGCTCACCAAGACACTGGACATTTTAACTTACTTTAATTAGAATTACTTTATCATTAGACATTAAGTAGACACCTGGTCCATCTTTATAACACAGATACCCATAATAGGTATTGTTTCACCAGTGCTTCGGTGAGGGAACCTGCACTTAATCTTATGGCGTTACAAATGGTATTATTATTGAAATGAATGCACATCAATATTCATCTCTCAGAGGAATGCAGGTTTCAATGTTGAATAATGAAATGTGGCAATGGCTTTTGAAAAAATATGCAAATACCTTCTGTTTCTAGTTTGGATTATGCTGTTCATATCCAGTAACTTGGTATCTATAAGTATGTGTAATTTACCACTGTCTGTCTTATAACATGTGTTTGATATGGGAGTAGGCATTATGAATGAGAATGCAAATACAAAAGCTCCTATAAAAACAAAGCAAGGCTTATGAGAAGAGGAAAGTAAAGCTCCCCTGAATGCTATCCCAAAAAACATCCTAACACAGGCACATTTGAATATAGTCTTTTCTTTGGGTGGGAAGCATGTTTTAAGGTCAGGATTGGGAAAATATTTAACATTTGGATTCAGCACTTGAGAGAGACTTGAGAGTCTATATAACATGGTACATCTGGTTTTCAGATAGTTTAAGTAAAAAAATACAAAATGATCCCTGATCTTTGTTAAAAAGAAAAAAGAAAAAAATTCCTAACAGCAGTGTGAACTTGGCAAGAAACACTGAGAAAAGAAATCATGACTAAGGGATTTCACAACAAGAGCCATTTCAGCTCACTGCAGTAAAGTTAATCAAACAAATATAGCTTTGGTATAAAGCGGAAGGATGTTTGTTTGTATTGAGATGAAAAGCCATTTCCCATGTAGATCCTATCAATATTGCATCCTGTGTGTTGTTATTTTGAGGGGGAATCTTGGACAAGAGTTCAAAAGAGGACACTTCATATATCATTTCACACGAGTGAAATTTGTCTATATCCAAATCTAAAAGAAGCAGAAGTAAAGGATAAAAATTTTGCTTATTAATTCAGAGTTTTTGTGGTGACTGTGTAAATTATCACAAAGAACACGAGTTGCAAAAAAGCAGTGATGACATTGGCTGGATGCAGACTTCCTTTCTTATACAGCTTAATTTTCACATTAATCTGCTCTTTCATGCCACGCCATAATATAAAGGATTGCATTCAAGAGCAGAAAAAGAGAGTGGTGTGTTAAACAAGCCCGCTGGACCCAGTGATCACCAGGTTCTGAACGGAAACCAGAGCGCTCGTAGTCCCTTGTCTGATCCAAGCAATGTACACGTGGGACCAGTTGCTTGCTAATAGAGACATTTACACCTTTGTAAAAGTTGGCAGGTGTTAACCCGCTGTTGTCGAGAGCAGACGCATGCTGGGCATCATTAGGCCCTGTGCCAAGCCTATTTTGGCTGCCAGCCTTGCTCACTCATTCTTGTAGAGGATGTGTGAGTGTGTGTTCATGTGTGTTCAAAACAGCGAACGGAAGTGTCCTCTTTTGTGGTGGCAGGTTAAGGAGGACCTCTCAATCTAATTGACAGGGCCATGCAACATACACTATGTCTGACTGGACTGTTGATTAGCAAGTGTAGGCAGTATGAGGGATAAAAGGTGGTGTTATCTGCATGGATACATTAATTTCAGCATATTTGTTACATACAATTAATAGTCATTTGCAAACACATGCTGTAGGACAGATTTTGCTGCGTATTTTGTTGTTTTTGTAATGTATTCTGAAGCTAATGTATGATTCACATTTTTATGTTTCTGCAATTTATGTTGCTCAGCGAAATTGAGGGGAACACTGAGGGAAGTCAATGTTAGCTTGAGAAAAAATGGAAGGCATGTGGACCTGCAGCCAACCTGTAACTTCTCAAATTAGGAGTTTCATATCTGTGTTTTGTAAACCCAAACTTTTTAAGGCTTTTTTTCCATTTAAAATTGAAGAAAAGAAAAGGGAAAAAAAAGCCATCTTATTTGTGGGAGTCTTCTGGAAAACTTGAAGCTATCCAGTGCCCAACTTTTATTTCTCATCCTGTGAAGAAACTAGACACAGTTTGGTTTGAGAGGTTAAAACTTAATCTTCTTTTGTAAATTCATGGCTGTGCCCTTATTCCAGTTATTTTTAAAAAACTGTCTCAGTGGTGTTTTCAAAATACTGATGCTCTTCTTGCATTAGGCTTGAAATGTAAAAGCACACATATGGTGCATTAAAGGGGAACTCTTTTTAAATCTAGACCTTATTTCTGGCACGAAATACGTTTATCTACTCACCGAGAACAGTTTGGCGAAAGTCGGTGTCCTTCGGAAGATATTTAGATAACTCGCGATCCATATAACGGAGTGAACGGGGCTTAGACAATGCAGCCTCTAAATAAGGCATTATCTGTCTTTATTTCACCAATACTTTAAGATAAATGAATGAACAAATGTGTACTATAGCTCTGTTAGCTCATAGGTGCTGTTATGTGGCTACTTGCGGCTATAGCAGATCTAACGGAGGGATTTCTACACAGGCACTCTACTGGGACCACTTCATAAAAGTAGATATACGTATTTCATGCCTGAAATAAGGTCTCGGTTTAAAAATACCAGAGTTCCCCTTTAAGTTAAATCTCTTAATCAGTCATTTGCCTTAAATTGTTTTTTCTTTGGTTTTAAGTTACCTACTCACTTAGTCTTGTGTTTGATTATTTATTTGAGGTTAAACTAACCTTAAATTTTGTTTCTTTGTTGTAAGATTATATGTTAGTATTTGGTTTCTCCTTTTGTGTCAGACTGGTCTGATCAGTAAGTAGTCAGTCCCCTTTGTTTGTTGTGTGTTAGTTGGTTAGTTTGGAGTTATGACTGAAGTTGGGTTCTGTTAATTAGGTTCTGACCTCTTTTAAGGGCCCTATGTAGTTTAGTTGATTTTTGTATGTTCATCCCACTGTGTCCTAAATTCCCACAGTGTCCTCGTGTCTAATGATTTCAGTCTCTCACAAGAGACATCTCTGCTTTAATGCTCTGTGTAACATAGGTGGTTTTGAGTCTTCACAGTGGTGATTTCTCTTTTTTGCAGTTTTCATAGTGATGAATAATTGTTTTTGTGCTAGCTAAATCGTTTTGCTGACCTAAAATACCTACTATGGAAGAGGTCACAGCCAATATTTATGTCTTGGGCCCATGTAGATGAAAAATGGACCCCATATGGGATTGTCCATGGGTTCCATATTGGCCCATGTGAATTGCTCTCTTGAGATTGTGTATGTGATTGTTCCAAATACACCAAAAAATAAGATGCGTTTTGGGCTCATGCACAATCAGTGCCTATGTAACCAGTGTAGGTCCAATGATATTTGATGATCATATGCATTTGGCTTGTAATCTGTCAAAGTTATTTTTATATACAGCAGTGTAGGATGTTTAACTGTCGCCATCCTCTTGATCTGCACACCAAAATACATGGAGGCAGTGGCAAAACATAAACAAGGTCAAGATGGATACTGTGCTCTCATAAACTGGGTTGTTTTTGCTTGGCAAAACATTTCTTATCAGAGCTCTGAAAATGTCTCCACCCTTCTTTCTCAAACAGTAAGATCAGGAATAAAGCTGAATATTTTTATTTTGTTTTTTTTGCTAATTGATTTTAATTGGCAGACATCTCTTATCGGAGCTCTGTGAAAATTTCTCCATCTTTCGTTCTCAAACACCAAGATCATGAATAAAGCAGACTGTTTTCCTTTCCTTTTTTGCTAATTGAATTTATAACAATTTACATGTACTTACTAGCTCTCTTTTTTTCCGTAATTTCTCTTCACAATTAATCTCGTCTTGATCCGATGTCATGAGCCAATGGCAATGACTTGATCAGCTGATTAATATCAAACATGCCTCATAATAGTATGTTCTATAGCTAGAAATCTCATGACGATAGCTGCATTTTGGCACCCACCACCACCACCTCACACACACACACACACACACACACACACACACACACACCGGCACAAACACAGCCCATACTCTGAGTATTGAAGTGTTGGTGCTGCAGTCCCCCTCTTTAATTTACATACAGAATAAATTACTTAAAGGTTTATACCAGCTCACAGTGAGATTCAATAAATTCTCCATTCACAGAGTGGAGGCCTCTCAGATGGAGCAAGAAATAACAGAAAGTAAAAATAAGAGGGCAGACAGGGAAAATGATGGTGGATATATACTGACACAACTCCTCTGTTCAAAGAGTGGGATGTAAATTGACTGCAAACAGAAAATCCATTAATAATGTTAATCACAATAATAATTTTGGAGCAGGGGATACACGCGTTTAGCCAGGCAATCAGAAATCCAACTGCGGAGGTGTTAATATTGAAGAGATGCTGATGGTACAAAAAAAAGAAAGCATCTGCATTAGTAATGACAACTGGGAGGCCATAACAAACACTGCTTTTATGTAGAGTATTACTTATTAAAATTGCATTTAAATGTTTATCACTTTATAGATGGCCTCTGTCATTGTTTCCTTATTTGTCTCCCTGAAGATTACTGTGTGAAGCGAGGGGAATGTGTGAATTCCATTCCCTTTCAGAGTGGCCTGATTAAAATAAACTGCCACAGTAGATTGTGATGAATTATGTAGACTTTAGCAAGGAAATTAAGTAAAAGGCAATAGTTAATTTAAAAATATTATCTAGGACCTCTTAGGTAGATGTTGAGGCACTGGAGAACACTGCATATTGATAGGGCATTGTTATTAGCAGCATGTGAGCCTTTGTTTTACTGGTTACATGCTTGCACACGCAGATGTACCGGTGTGCCTGTCACCTCTGCTGTTTGTCTCTGTCAGCTGCAAAGTGCAAAGTTGTAGGAATTCACAAATGGAGGAAGTTGCAGCAAAACATTTATCTCTGTGTTACTTTTTCATCAAATCATAAGCAGAATGAATTCCTGCATTCAGCTGATCACAAATTACATGAATCAAGACTGTAAATAGTTTAGATTCATAAATTGGAAAAACAACAATACACCACAGTTACTTGCTGTAAATGAGGTAAAGTGTTCAAGAAAAATTTTAAGAGGGTGAAAGAAATATAAATGCTGCCTTTGAATTAATCTTCTCTTCCCAGCTCATCAACAGAGCAGTACAGCAACTGGTTCAAGTCCCTTCACACGTTGAACTAATCTTGAATACCTTTCTATGTCACAAACCCTCATTAATTCCCAAAGCATCTCTCTTGTTATACCATAATGTATGTGACTGTTGTTTCAAGAAAGCGAGAACAAAATAAAGTCAAACATAAACTGACTTGAATTTTTTTTTTTAAAGGACCAGTCTGTAATAATTATGGTGATTTGTTAACAGAAATTGAATATGATTTATATAACTATGTTGTTAGTGCTATACAGTCACCCTATTAAACGAGTTGTTACGTTTTTATTACTTTAGATTTCGCCTTTTTATTTACATATATCGCGGTCCGCTCTACACAAAGGCTTCCCCGGAAGGACTTGCGTCGCAAAGGGACAAAGGGTGGCGCAAGCATGATTCGCGGCTACTTTGCAGACGAAGAAGCTGGATGTGACGTTGTATAAGAAGAGGAAGAATGAGACAAGGAAGTAGTTGTCTGAAAAGTATGCTTACTATCAATATATAAATGTCACGGCCGGAGAGGCCATTATATATATATCAAAACCTTTCAAGGAGAAGTTTGGAGACAAAGAGAACTGTGTTTTAAGAAGGAATGTTGTCTCCCCACGGATCGTTATCTTTATAGCTCCCCAAATAAGGAGATGACTCCAAACTCAGGAGACATACCAAACCTGGGCACATGAAAGCTAGTAGAAGATTTTATGTATGTGAGTGTGTCACCAAATAAAAGAGCAAGGGAGGCAACCACTCGTTGGAGAACTCTTGTGAAGCTGCAGAGAGAAGGTTTGTGTGTTGTTCTCCCCTTGCAAGTAAAATATTAAGGCCTCTGAGGGATTTCTTCATGCCGTTGTCTGTGAGTGAATTTTTCTAACAGCAGTCAGAATATATTTTGGAAGTTTTTAAATTTTGTGGTTATCTAGGTAAAACGTGAGTAAATATCGCCGTCACCTTTCCCAAATGGAGGTTGCTGATGGGGGAGAAAGGCTTTAAATGTGACGCCGAATTTGCCTAATTTCTACTAGAAAGGTAATTCTGCTCAGTGTTACTAATGTAAATGGTAAAAGTTGTTTGGTGGCTGGAGCCCGTGCATGTTACGGAGATCAACTGATCTGAAAAAAACAAACGTAACGTTTTCTCCGTGTCCCTGTTGAAAACTATTGATTCACGTGAGTTTATGCACCAAAACTACAAAGCAGTTTTGTTAGCTGGACAGAAATTACTCTGCGTCATGTTACGGAGATCATCTTCAATCCTCTCCTCCTCTTCACGTGAGGTAGCGACGGTGTTCGTCCTGCTTCTCCCTCGCCTTGTCCTGCCTGCTCCAGCAGCTCTGCCTCCTCGTCATCTTCCTCGTCATCTTCCTCTCCCTTTCTGTCTTACCTCCGTCTCCCATTCCGGTGTTACACTCGCGAATGGTGAGAAAAACGTGTTGCCTGCTAATGCTATCCCTCTATCACACTAAATACAAACAGCATTTAGCCTTACGTAGCTAATATTAGCTTTTATTACCACGTAGGTAGCTACGTGGGGTCCACAAAACACTAATATAATGCAGAAGTAACAGTGTCATTCACTGTAAGTTATCTTTTCACAGAATATATAACCAAATGTGACATCTATTTTCACTTAGCATGAAGCATTGAATTTGCACACGGCATGAGGTGACCGTGTTTTTCCTTTTTGTGGTCATGTTTAATCTACAAAAGTACTCAATTAATTAATTTATATATTTATATATTGGTTTCATTTGAAAGTTATCCCAGTAATTTCTGATAATAATTTTTAACAATATTTTTCTGGGAAATAAACAACTATAAAAAATTGCAAGAATAAATATAGCAACTAGTATCTTGCTTCTTTTTTTTTTTTTTAAGCGGAGGATAGGTTCATTGACAAATTTCTCTAGTCATGCACCTAAAATATTATTTAGCTGTTATAATATTCCTGAAGCCTTTTTGCTCTTGCACATTATCTGTATTTGACCAATCAAATTTATTGGACACACATGCATTTTATTAAAATGATTAATGTTATTTTTTTCTGTTTATATATTAAGGAAACAAAGGATGATCATAGTAAAATACAGAAGAAAAGTTTGGAAGAAAGAGGTGAATGACTTGTAATAATGATCCTTGCCAGAAGGAAACTGGGGAAAGTACATCCCAGCTCCTCAGAAACCAGGACACCACGACATAATTTTCATCTATGATTCTGTTATGATTAAATGACTATTATCTATGTATTATTCAGAACAAACATATTATGTTATGACACATCCAAAATAGCCACAAAACGACTGAAACTTCTTTAAACATTAGGACAAGGAAGAGTTGGAAAAACAGTGCAACAACAAAGTCAAGCTGTCTGTTTCCTATCTTGCAGACAGCAGCGCTAAAATTTTGGCCCTATGTTTAGATGATTATTCAACACTGGTGTGAAGCAGTATTAGTTACTACTGGCTGGTTTGAATAAATTCTAAAATATGAGATTCAAGACCCTGTTGAACTTGGCCACAAAACACAGCCGCAGTAAACCCTCTTAGCTACGATAAATTGAATTCCAAGAAGCAGCAGATCTCTTTTATTTCACAGGCAGTGCCTAGCTTTCAGAACTCGGTGCGCTCCTTTTCTGTGTTTTGATCGGCCTATAATATCATGTGCGACAGGGCTGACTGCTCCTGTTTCTTCGCCTCTCTCCATTTCTGTCCTTCCTTAAGAAAGGAACACAGAGGAAGAGGTTTTAATGAGATCAACACAGAGCGGCAGTTAAACAGATAAGTAAATACGACAGCTTTAAATGCTTCTCGCACTCAATTGGCTCCCTGCTATTGTTGCTGAATGTATGCCTCAGTGAACACTAAATTTTTGCTGTCACACTCCAATAACCCTAATTGTCCAAAATAAATGAGCTAATTTCTGAAGTTCCATTTTCATATGCAGGAGATAAGGCAACTTTGCTGATTGATTGGATTCTTTTGTGCATGTGTGGGTATGAGTTTTGTGTGCTCTTCCAAGCACACGTATGAGTGTGAGAAACTACAGCACTCTGACTGAAGGCTTCTGTTTATAATGCCTCTGTTATTCACTGCAAGTATTTCTCTGACCCCTGCTGATATTCATCCGGCTTCCTCACCCCATGGCAAGAAAAGAGAGAGAATGGGTGAGATGGATGGATGGAGTGAAAGCCAGAGAGAAAGAGCAAGTGAATGAGTTTGTTTGTGTGTTTGTGTATTTGCTGTCGTGTGTTTATGTGGCGACAGGATCCTTATGGATTCAGGATCCAGCCTGATCATTTGCATTTTTTCATTTGAGCTGTTATTTGCAGCATTGCATGCAGCACAAACCCCTGAGGGCCCACAGAGTAATTCAGTAAAAAGGCAGGTAAGACATAAATTAATCATAAGACGTCAGAGAATTACTGCACTGGCATGCACGTACACAGACGTAAATACACATATATAAATATACTGTATGTGCTTTGCATAAGAACACATGAAGGCAGCAGCACATGCAAACAGGAGGAGAGCTCACACACACAAGCTCATAGAGGATACACCCACACACATATCACTGAGACCCAGACTGAATCTGAAAGGAGACCAAGGTCAAGTGAGAAAGTTTTCAACTCCATCAAGCAGAATTACTGCACTGGATAGAGACAGGCAACTTTTAATGGACCAATGTTTTAATACAAAACTTTCTAAAACTCAAAACACGACTTGCACGTAAATGTGATAATTCTCTTCCCAGTAAAGTGTATTGGATTCATGACAAAGAAAATATTTTTTCTGTTGCTGTAAATTAAATCAAATCAGAGAATTTAAGAATGTGAAACACTATGTGAAATCACTTTTATGAAAATAAATCATCAGAGAATTGCTGGAGATAAGAAGGCAAAAAAATGACATATTAATAAAAATAATTAGTGGCAACATGACATGTACTATTTGGCCATCACCTGCAGAAATGATAACAGTAAAAATCATTTTTTTTCCCTAATTACATTATTAATGAACAAGTGTAATCAAATTTTCCTGCAATACGTTTATCATAACATTTAGAGTCTTCGAGTTATACACATGATAGACAAGCATTTCATTTTATGGCTTTTACTTGCAAAGTGTTTTACTATAGGTATCTCTTTACCTAATGGAGCAATTATATGTGCAACAAAAATAGTTTTACACTTTGAAACCATGTGTGTGATTTTTTTTGTTCTTGTGCATTTTCTTATGAAGCACTCCATCTTCTTAAATAATAAAACTGTCTCAGGCATTGGGCATGTTAAAATTTGGACTGAAGATTGGGAGTGAATATTATTGAAATGCACTTCATGGATCAAAGTATTCTGAGTTTACAATTTCAAATAATTTTAATTGCTACAGGAATATCAGGAAGGACAAGTCAAAGCATCACCATCTGTATGATGTATTGTTTGGGGACTAAATGTCTCTGAAATTGTTCTTCTATTGTTATGTTTTTGTTTTTTTTTTTGCTATTTTCAGTGTTGACTGAATATGGGAGTTAATGTCTCTCACTTTTTTGCAAGAAACAATGATTACAATGCTCTTCGTACAGCGTTGATTGATCAGTATTTGCATCAGTGAGAATATGAATTATGATGAGAAAAAAAACAAAGCACAGGGTGCTCAGAGTGAGTGTGAACAGTCTTCTCTTGAGTTTTACAGAAGCTGCCTGCTCGACAGTTTATTTGTTCATTTCTTTAAAATAAGAACCTCTTTGACTGTGATGTCAAGAAGAGCATTATATTTATTAGATCATCATATCACACATGAATCATACATACATGTGAAGCCTAGACATAGAACTAACAGAAATCCATGGAGAAAAAAAGCACCATGTCAATATTTTTCCGAGGTATCCCTAAAGATCACTGATAAAACAAAATTACTGTGGTGCTGGAGAAAAATGCACTTAATCACCTGAGTAATCCTCTGGAGTGAATAAATGCTGGAACAAAATTCCAAGAATCAGAGTCAGGGTAGAATTTAGTTAAAATATTTTCTATAATCATGGATCACGGCAAGGTATATTTTACATGAGCACAAAGTATCAAAATTAATAATACTGTATATTAATTATGTTGTAAATGCACGTTGGGTGAACCAAATATTTGGTTTGACAAATTAAATCTCATTATCTAATTCACTGAAATGTGAGTGGATGGAGCTCAGTGCTGGTCATCTTACTGTAAAAAAGTAATTAGTTACAGTTACAAATTACTTTTCCCAAAAAGTAATTGAGTTAGTAACTCAGTTACCTCATTGTGAGAGTAATTAGTTACTCAGCAAAGTAATTGTGACGTTGTTTTTCATGTTTTATACGCTAATTACGTTCTATAACATCTTTAACGTCAAAGATGTTTATATTAACTGATTAAAGAATAAAAACACTATATACAGTATTTTAGAACATTTGGTATTTATTTGAACTCAATAGATTGCAGCCTGCCATATGACATGCATAGAAATAAATAAATATTGAAAATAAAATTCAAGTGCAAAATTAAGAAACACATGTAAACTTGGGTAAAACGATACAAAGGAAAATCTGGCCATTAAGTCGTGCAAATCTCTCTAACTGTATTTTAGGCCTACTGCACAATAAACAGAACACTATATTTATATATATTTTTTTATATATGGGGATATGTATGGGCATAGCGTGCATGTTACATAAACATTCTTGCCTTTAATTAAAATGGGTGAGAAGTATTGCCGGTACATACCTTTGAATTTCCCTGGCTCGCTGCCATTGTCGCTGTCTTGTTATGTTTGGCAGTCAGAGTGTGAAGTGAGACAGCGTGAGCAGGGCATGATCTGCCCACCCAGCCAATCATCATCGCATTTACAATGATGTCATCATCCCCACCCTCTCTCCAGGCAGCTGATGTGTGGCCAAAAGCTGACACTTTGCGCTTCATTCAAGCAAATTGTAGTTACGCGCCACTTCACATTCTCAGTCAGTGTGGTTACATGAGTGCCATCGAATCGAATTAATGGCTAAATTACAATAAAACTGAGTTATCCAGTTCATGTAGACACCTTAATCTAACAAAAAAATGGATCGGATTGGGTTATTTGCGATTGAATTAAGACCCCGAGATAACTTGATCCAAATGTACACTGAACGTGCATGTAGATGGCAATGGATCGGATAAAGCGTTCTGCACATTCTCGAGATTTTTTCCCGGGATCGTCACCCGAAAGTCGAAGGAGACGATATTACTGTTGTTGGCGCCGCCGTCGGAAAGAAATGAACAACACGATGGAGAATGCGCTGTTGTGCATAGCGTTTGTGCCATAACCATGCTCATCAAAAACGAAATGTAGAGGGACGTAGTTTCTTCTTGCTCTTCATTCGCCATCTTTCTCGAATGCCTGAGTTTTGTTGTTGTTGTTGGTGGTGGTGAGGACGTCAACCAGAAGTGGTTCTAGTAGCGATAGTTAGAATGGGTACAGTGCTACCTATCGTACTGGGGTATGACATGCTTTGTGCCAGTGATTCCATTCATTCACCGCCATATATCCAAGGATAATTACCCTTGCTCAGATAAGGAGCATAACCCAACTAAAGCTATAATCGAGTTAATCTCATCATGTAGACTGAGTAATGGCAACGGCATTGCAACGATGGGAAAAGTAATTAATTAGATTGCTCATTACGAAAAAAATAAATAATGCTGTTAGTAACGCCGTTATTACCAACTCTGATGAGGCCATAAATCTTAGTGAAGATTTGCTTGACTTTAAGAATCAGTAACACTAACAGAAGTCCTGGCACTGTGACTCTCACTGTGAATCTTTAATCTCAAACATGGTCTCTCCTATTGGTGACACAGCTTTATATTAATTCTCACATCATAACTTTACCAATGCACTTAATCATACGGTAAGCGTTCACTGTGTACCTTATGCATTCTGCTATGAAATACAGCCTATAGGTAAAACAAACCTCTAACACCTGTGTTATGTGATGACACACTGCTTGTGACCCATACTGACCCAAACATAGCAAAAACAGTTTCTTTATGCTGCAGTTTCGGGTCCTAGTGCAGCCTCAGGGTGAGCTTTATTAATACATATTACTTCAATATTTTACAACAGAAGTGCTGGGAATGAAATAGGCTATTTGTTTATTTATTTATTTATTTTATATATTACTATTGTAAATCCCAACAGTCCCTTGCCATTCTCTCCCCCTCTCTCTACATACTTATCAGTGCCTTTGTTCCTGAATTCAGCAGTCTGAGGCAGATTGGTCCATCAATACACTATCAGAGAAGGTAAGCTTGATATGAATTCTTGTGCTATCTGTCTGCTGTGAATAAGCTGTCTAGAGGTCTCCACAGTTCAGGTCATCACACATACACTAACACATATACTGTATAATGCCCCTGCACACTCACACTGAATAAGCTATCTAAACCTTCTATGGTGTAATCCAGAACATACACCAACACAGCGTTATCAGGGATTGAGGAGGGATTCAGTGCAGCAAGGAAGATATTAGTGCATCTCATGTATCTCAGCTCCAACATTTTTTTACTCCAATACTGAAACTTTGTGTGAAAGAAAAGTTGTCTTCAAGATAACAAATAGAATGAATCAAGACACCTCTCAGATAGTGCACAAAACTAAATTACCTTGCAGAATAACTATATAAAACCTAATAAGAAAAACTCATCTTCAATATTAACTGAACGTAATCAGATAAGTTTGTCAGATTCCACTCAGAAAAAATTATTTTGTTCAAACAGTTTAATCTCAGAACAACAAAAATAATTACTATTAAAGCTGCTATCTTTTTATCAACTTGTAATGGGGAACAGGTGTCCAAGGTCATTTTCAAAACTTTCCATCAAAACGAATGAATAAAACACCCAAATTAGGTCATAAAATGCTCTATAAATTTAAAACCAAAATAAAAATCCTTGGTAGGTTAGCAAAGTGAAAAACAGTAAGTTTATAACTTTCGTGAGATATGATTTCATGAGATTCTTTTTCAATAAAATTGTTTCTATCAGAGAGAAGATGAATGGAATCCTTCCCACTATTATCTCTGATGTATCATCAAGTGAGCAGCTTTAGAAGTATCTTTAGAACCTGATTTGTATTTAGACGGCTTCTGCCCAGTTGATCTCTCTGAGCTAACAACAGCAATAGTCTCTTCTAAACCATCAACTTGTATTTTAGACCCAGTCCCAACCAGACTGTTCAAGGAGGTTTTCCCCTTAATTGACACTTCCATACTGGATTTGATCAATCTGTATTTGTTGACAGGATATGTACCTCAGACTTTTAAGGTTGCTGTAATTAAACCTTTACTTAAAAAACCTACTCTTGATTCAGAAGTGTTGGCTAATTATCGACCTATATCCAATCTCCCTTTTTTGTCTAAAGTTCTTGAAAAAATTGTTGCAGCTCAACTTTGTGATCATTTACATAGAAATAATCTGTTTGAAGAGTTTCAGTCAGGATTCATAGTGCATCATAGCACAGAAACAGCACTGGTGAAAGTTACCAATGATCTCCTCTTAGCCTCTGATAGCGGACTTGTGTCTGTGCTCGTCCTGTTGGATCTCAGTGCTGCATTTGATACGATCGATCACAGCATTCTGTTACAGAGACTTGAACATGTTATTGGGATTAAAGGAACTGCATTAGGCTGGTTTAAGTCATATTTATCTGATAGATTCCAGTTTATTCTTGTAAATGAAGAATCTTCCTCACACATCGGAGTAAGTCATGGAGTTCCTCAGGGTTCTGTTCTTGGATCAATTATTTTTACTTTATACATGCTTCCATTAGGTAACATTATTAGACAGCATGGCATAAATTTCCATTGTTATGCTGATGATACTCAACTGTACTTCTCTATGAAACCAGATGAAACCAACAGGTTGGTCAGACTACAAGCCTGTCTTAAAGACATAAAGACCTGGATGACTCAGAACTGTCTGCTTCTAAATTCAGATAAAACTGAAGTTGTTCTCTTTGGACCTGAGCGCTTCAGGGAGAAATTGTCTAGTTATATAGTTACTCTCAGTAGTATTTCCTTGGCTTCTAGTTCTACAGTGAGGAACCAGTTATTTTTGACCAGAATTTATCATTTGACGCACATATAAAACTGGTTTCTAGGACTGCCTTCTTTCACCTTCATCATATTGCTAAAATTTGCTTGAAATTTGTTCCCTGTCCCAGGGTGATGCAGAGACACTAGTTCATGCATTTGTTACTTCAAGATTGGACTACTGTAATTCTTTATTATTGGGCTGTCCCACATATTCTCTGAAAAGCCTCCAGCTGATCCAAAATGCTGCAGCCAGAGTTCTGATGAGAACTAACAGGAGAGATCATGGTTCTCTAGTTTTAGCTTCTCTTCATTGGCTCCCTGTTAAATTCAGAATAGAATTTAAGATTCTTCTCCTCACATATAAAGCTCTTAATGACCGAGCTCCATCATATCTTAAAGATCTCATTGTAAGATATTTTCCGAGCAAAACACTTTGCTCCCAAACTGCAGGTTTACTTGTTGTTCCCAGAGTTTCTAAAAGTAGAATGGGAGGCAGAGCCTTCAGTTATCAGGCCCCTCTCTTGTGGAATAAGTTAAGCTGCCAGTAAATGTCCTTTCCACTTTTAAGATTAGGCTTAAAACTTTCCTTTTTGATAAAGCTTATAGTTAGGGATGGCTCAGGTAATCCTGAAACATCCCATAATTAAGTGCTGGGGGACCTCTTCTGCCACACCTTTCCTCACTTTGCTCTCTTTTTCCCCCTGTTTAATTTTTCAAATGATTTTATGTACATGTGACATTATTGTGGTTATTAACTTGTGTTTTCCTGTTCCAACAGGTATCCTTTGAATGGTGTTATGGTGTTTTTCCCCCCTCTTTTCCCTCTTTTCTGTCTTCTCAAACCCCAGCTGGTCGAGGCAGATGGCCACCCTTCCTGGTTCTGGTTCTGCCAGAGGTTTCTTCCTGTTAAAAGGGAGTCGTTCTTTTTCACAGTCGCCACAGGCATGCTCAGGACGGGAGATTGGACTGAAGACAAGTTTTGGTGCAATCTGTTGGTTTCCTTAGCTAGGACATTTTTTTTTTTTAAATTGGCTCTATATGAATGAATTGGATTTTATTCTGAAATTAATTAATTGGATTTCATTGGATTGTGATTACAATGAAATGAATTCCAATTGGCTTGAATTGGACTATATTATTTAAGTGCATTGAGATGACAATTGTTGTAATTTGGCGCTATATAAATAAAACTGAATTGAATTGAATTGAAATATAACTGCCTCTCAAATCATGTACTCCTGATTTTTTTGTGCTGGCACATGTACTGGCATGGCTGATGCTACCGAGCTGGCTAAGGGTTTACTGGTAATGATTGTTTGTTTGCTTTGTTTAAAAATAAGCTTGACAAATTATAAATATTTGGAAGATTTGGCATCTAGCACAACTGCTTTCAAATCCAACATGAGTCACAGTGAAGTTATCACCAGTGAGAAAAGTTGACCTTTTAATTTCTAATTCTAAAAAAGAGTGTACATAAGAGTCCTGTAACAATTAATCAATGTAACAAGTAATTCAAACTGATGCTTTAATATGAATAATTTCTAATTATTTAATTTTCTGTGTGTGCCAAATAACTATAAGGAGTTAAATGATTTCAGTGAAGAACTCTCTTCAGTCACACATCAACCCTATTCCACGATCATGCTTGGCTGTTGTTGCCGTTTGGTTTCTGAGTCTTAGGTGAGGGCGGGGCAGGTTTCCTGGGAGTCTGGGGCAGAGAACCTTTTCTCAGTGTGACATTTTGTCTTTGTCTCCTCCAGTCTTGCCCCCATTGCCTGATCTCTGAGCTCAGGTTGCCCGTGCCGGAATCTGCTTCACAGTTGGATCTTTTACTGCCTTCCACTTCACTGGCTGCCTACTCGTCCCACCGTGGACTCAGAGCCTCAGCATTCAGCCAGCACCCTCCTCTCCTACCTGGATTCTCATCTAAGGACTACCTGCATCACCACTGGATTTATCATTCCTCTCAACCCTCCTAATCCTCTTTTCCTGTGCTCAGAGCATCTCCTTTACTGAAGTGTGTGTCCCCCCCACCCCTTTTTATCAAACTTTTATCCAGCTGCTAAAGATACAGTACAACAAATAATAAATAAAGCTTAGACACACATGATGATTGTAAAAATAAAAATGCAGTTCCAATGCCTTTAGCAAATTTTTAGCATAAGTTTTAACCAAGTTATACAAGATTTGAAAGGCAGGTTGTCAATAAGAAGTAAAATCCCTGGCATCAGTCATTCAGGAGTGATTCCTAAGCATGAATATTTGTAATCACTGGGGAAATTAGAATTTGGACAGATTTAATGGAACTGTACACTAGACTATTTCAATTAAAGTTTTGTATAACTTTTAGACCCAGAGACATTTTTCCTCTGCAGTGTAAAAGTCCCACTAACATTGGCAAATTAATCCACTGACATAAGAAAAACAATGTCTCTCTTCTTTGTGTTGGAGCTACACGTCTCACTGAAGAAAAGGCTCATCTACTAAGTAGTGTTAAGGCAGTGAAGCCATATTAAAAATAAGGAAGTGACCTACAACTGGATTTAAACAAAATTTGTCTATTTGGCTCATTCAAAAGTAGTTTAATTTGAAAGACAACTGTTGCGATGAATGTTGTGAATAAAATGTTAAAATAATAAGTTGTTTAATTGAGTCATTTAATGAAACTAAAAGTAATAGATAAATGTCTCGTATATTAAACTTATGTTTATGATTGTGTTATAGCTATAGCCTCTTGTTTCTACGACTCTTTGTGCATATGATACTAAAGCAAATTGGACCAAACAGATCTAAACACCCACATAAAACTGCATGAAAAAGCATACCCAGACAAATTACATTTTCTAATATTGAAACCAAATTAATGAACATTTGGTTTTTATTTAGAAATTGAGATAATAAATGGTGTAATAAATTAGGTAATAAATATATTACATATATAACATAAATATGGTACATATGTTACTGTCATGGCTGTAGGGTCAGACAAAAGGTGGAGAACACTCCGCAAATGGAGTGTGTAAAAGATTAGTAGTATGGCTGGACTTTAGCACCCAGTCTGAATTTGTTTGCAAGGATGAGCTGTCACCTGAAGTAACATACAAAATAACTGAGATCAGGACTTGTTCATTTTCAAGTCAACTCAAGTTTTGAAACTCGTATTGATTATAATCACCTTTTTAAAAGTATTTAACTTCTAACTGATCAGTGACATTACAGCTGTCGAGATGTGTTATACCTCTATACAGTAACCCCCTGATATCCAAAATCAAAGATTTAAAGGTCATGTTCATGAATTATTCTGGATTTTTCCCCAGATGTAGATGTATTTTACTTTTGCAGAAATTTTTAAGCTTAAGTCATCAACGTGTCCCATCTGTACTGTGTTTAAACAAAGCGTTCTGGGACTGTGAAGGTTAAGAGAGGATGAGCACAACAAGCACTTTTTAATTACAGCCACGGATCAGAGACAGAGGGCAGGAGTGGGAGTCAGACAGACAGTGAGCGACTGATTGAAGACAGTTGGATGGAGAGTCAAAATGTGTGAAAGAGAGTCTAGAAAATGAAGGGGGGAGAGAGGGAAGAATGAGGAGGCTTATCTTTGGCTGTGACCTGAAACAGCTGTTTCACTGTGGTGCGTTAAAGATGAATTCTTGCTTATTTCCTCTCCATCTTGGCACTCTATTTATGTTGCCAGTTTATGGTCTTTGGTGGGACTGAGACCTCCTTTTTGGGAAGAGAAAGAAAATCAATCCGGCTTGGCAATGAATCACTGCGGGAAGTATTTCATTTTGCAAAAGAATGCAGTCATGTCAATTGTATGTCTCTGCTTTTATTTTGTATAGATCTCAACTGAAACTAGAGGTTTTTTTCTGATGATATAGCTTCTTCAAGGTAAAGCTGTGACAGCAAGGATGCTGCTTTTACGTTGCAGATTTGACATTGAGCTGAAAGACTTTCCTAAGCCTGGTTTTAGTGATGATGTGAAGGTTTTGGCCTGTCATCAGCAGCTGAAGACTCCCTCCTGCTTACCACAGCTGTCACCCTGAAAATACATGGGGAAAGGAGAAGAGGAGAGAGCAAAAGTGAAAGGATCTATCTCTTTCTTGCTCTTAGAGGTCAATGGTAGTTGTGCTAGAAGTTACTAAAACAATGTTCTTCTGTTCTCCCCTTCAGTCTTTCTCACACCAACACT